>NC_142027.1:79445043-80127875 GCF_982192425.1 Myodes glareolus
AAAGCTACTGGGGAAGGAGACTGCACAGCAGGCTTTGCAGATAGAAAGTGGGCTGAAGAGTGGCCCCGTCAGGTATATTCTGATGGGTTTACCTTCACAGTGCCGATGAGGAGCAGCTGAGCTGGACAGCTTCTGTGGTGCCATCATTGCCTCCAACAATGGGAACCAGAGTGCCTGTGGCATCAGAGGAAACCAAACCATTAGCACAGTGTTGGCGGTTGAAATGTATGAGTACTGGCAAAAATCAGACAAAGAAGAAATTTAATGTAATTGGGGAAAGACAGTAAAAAGCATAGAGCTCAGACAGAAGAGAGCACCTTCATCTGCTGTGGGAAGCACACGTTGGATGCAGGATTATAATTCTGTTTCTATCTGGAGAGTTTGTATGCAAACCAGCCATGAGCGCATCCTATTAGGCTCTAACTAGTCACCAAAAAGGAATCACTGCCCCGCCCTGCGGCTCTTCGCCTCCACTCCTATTCTTCGGTTATTGGAAGACTTTCCTACACCAAGCATTAGGCTCTTTCCTAAACGCTACACATCTGGAGTAGAGGTTACGATGAACTCATTAACATTACCATTCTCACCAAGAGATAATCAGATTTACCAGTTACTTATTTACTTCTACTAAGGACTCCATTTAAGACCTTACACATATTTGTTTGCTCTCACAAACCTTATGTCATAGGTATCTTCGCTTGGTTTAAAGAAACTAAGTAATTTGCTGAAGGTAACACAATAATAACACTGACTCCAGGTCTTATTCTTCCAATCTTCACCACAAAAACCAAGTCAATCCATTTCAACATCTCAGTTAGGCGATTGTTTATAAATGCCTTACAGTACCTTAACAGGAAGCCCCGAGGAAGGGTCAGTGGAACAGGTAGGAGTGTGATGTCTCACAGGACACCAGTGTCTACTGCCGATGAACACAAACAGGTGCCCGCAAATAACAACACTTATTCTTTATGCAAGTTTGGCCTTTAGTTTAGGCATGTCCCCAGTCAGCTCTTATAACTTCAACTATTTATATCAATCTATGTTCTATCATGTGGTGTTACCTCTCTTCCACCTTGTACCTCCTGTTTCCTCTCCCTGTCTCCTGGTTTCTCCTGCGCTCCTCTGAGCCTGCAACTCTATCCTAGCACTTTACCCTCAGGCCCTCCACCTGCAGTTCCCTGGCTTGCTTTCCGATTATTTTAGCGATGTCTTATTTTACATGCTACACCTAATTTTTACTTTTAGTTTATCTATTTATTATGCTTAGAAATTTGATTTATAAAATTATTTAATCAAGATGGTTTTTAAAAACTTATCTTAAAAAGTTTTATTCTTGCTTCCCAAATGGTAGATGATATAAGTGAAGAGACAAAAGCCATGGGATCTATTCATACCTTAAATAGGAGAATTATTCTTCTACCAAATTTCTATATCAACCTTAAACATGGTAAACATGCTTTGAAAGGACTCTGGCAGGCCTTGCCCAACCCCTGGAATAGGATTTTCCTTGCTGATTACATTCCTAAAGCTAGTCACCAAGGTCTAGTCCCTTAGATGGCCACTTCCTTCTTCTGAGGTTGACTACCAAGGTCCAGCGACCTAAGAATTAAAGTACAGCAATCAAAAGTCCCCTTTTGCCCACCCTAATTAACATCAAAATTAAACACCTCATCCTAACACAGGGCTTCCCCTCTTACCTTTATAAACTGCCATTTGCCTACAGGCCATGCCTGTCTCTTCTCTGTCCAGAGGCATCTTTGGTCCCTCTGGGGCAAATGTCCCTTTCCCCTCTGTCCTTTGTCCCTTTTTCCTTCTCGTTTGCTGTCTTTGTCTCTTATTCCCTGCTCCTTGTCCCCTGGGGCAAATAAATCTCCTTTATTTTGAGAACTTGAGTGTTAGGGTGTCGGTTTTAAAACCAGTCCTTTCACCCTTTACTTTTTATTTCTTATTCTACTCTACTGATTTCTAAGATTTTTAGTTGGGTAAGTCTAAAAACCCACGTTAAAATAATGAATGACCCATAGTGTGATAATCCATCACCTGAGAAGATATAATTTGAATTGCTGCCTTGAGATATACAGGAAACAGTTAAGTTTTTAGGGACGTGTATGGTGTCATCACCCTTGTTAAGAGCAATCACAGGGCATGGGACAACAGCATATAAAACAGCTATTCAGTGGTGGGGGTTCTATATAGGTGCTATATTCAGCACATAGGAGCAGATATGCAGAAGTGGGGACTGTTGCAGAATATTTGTTTATACTGTGTAAGGATGTGTTACTATGATTGGCTTAATAAAGAGCTGAATGGCCAGTAGCTAGGTAGGAGGTATAGGTGGGATTTCCTGGGAGAGAGAGAACTCTGGGAAGAAGGGAGGTAGAGATATATCAACAAGACGTGGAACAAGTTGAACATATGGTACAGAGGAGAAGTAACTGAGCTATATGGCAAAACACAGATTAATAGAAGCAGGTTAATTTAAGTTATAAGAGCCAGCTGGGGACAAGACTAAACTAAAGGCCAAGCTTTCATAATTAGTAAGAAGTATGTTGGTGGCCCAAAAGAAAGCTTGCTACATTTAGCACCCAACATGGGGCACAACTACAGGAACAGAGAAGTTGCCATCTGGGTCTATGAACACTCAAGAGCAGTTGACTGCTGCATACAGGACTCCAAAACTGGGCTCAGCAACTTCCCAGAGCTGGGAAGGTAAACATGGCTCCCACTGGTAGGTACCCGTTGGCATGAGGCCAGGCTCTCAGAGAATGGGGGAGGGGCAAAGCCAGCCACCAGGGCCACTCTGCAGCAGAAGACTAGCAGTTTAAGATATGTATCCCGTGATCAGAGAACACTGCAAGTGTGTAGTTGCAGGCAATGCAAAAAGTCAGGTCCAGACCAAGAAATCCTCTGAACAGATATAATATACTTAATAAGGTGTTTAGGTGCTGAATAATAAAAATGGGGACAGATGGTCATAAAAAAATAAAGTTAAAAATAATAGAAAAGTCTTTAAGAGAGAGTAAAGTAATATTAAAAAGAATAAGCCACGAAAAGAAGGAAAATACACACGATATCTGAATCCTGTATGGTGGTACTTTGCTGACTTTGAATTTTTTAAATGTTAGTGAACAAAAACCAATTGCTGCTGAGAGACATTGGATGAGGGGAACTAATAAATTAAAACAACCTATATATGTTTAAAATGTCTTAACTTCAGAATGGAAGTCAGAAAATATGTTATTGGGGGAAAGGTTATTCCTTTTTTCCCACAGGACAAAATCTATGGATTTCTTCAAAAATTAATAAAACCCAGATTTGACTGGGGGAAACCTCCTGAAAACCTTGGCAGTAGACATAAAGAAAAACAAAAAACAAACAAAAAACCTACAAGACAGGTGATATATATTCTGATTCCTCTTCATTGGAACGGCTAAGACAAGATAAATCTTGTTGGTTAAGAGTCCTCATGACTTATTATTACATGCCATCCTTTCAGGTCAGGGACAAAGGTTTCACTTATAGTATGAACAGATTTAAAGCTAACAAATGCCATTTACATTTTCAAAGAGAAAACAAAATTATCTTTAGCTGATTTGTACATGTTGCATATTCCAGACAGATATGTATGTTACCTTTAAAAGTTTGTATGTTTTCAGGAAAAAAAGAACCAGACACCAATGAAGACAAGTAGCCCAGGTGATCCAACCTCTCAGAATATCTGTTACAATGTCCTCAAAATTCAACATCCAAGACAACTTCAAAGCTGCTAGCTGAGATGGCCCAGCCTCAATGACTACTCCCAGGACTTTGGATAAGCCCTGCACTTTCCCATTACACAGAGAGTAAACAAAAATAATAAGATAGCTCTCACAGGACTTGACCATTATCTCAATTTTCTCAGTGTCCCCTGAGGATGTCATTGTCACCAAATAACAGAAAGCAGTCTAGAACACAAAACCCAAATTCCCAAGAGGTGGGGTATGTGGTTTCTGGTCATTCAGTGGATGTTTGTCATTGTGTAGGGTTGGTTGCAAGTTGTTACCCATCATGGTCAGAAAAATACTAAGCAAGAAAGGTTAGATTTAAAGATTTCTTTCTGAAAAGAAAAAAAAAGGGGATATAGAAATGATAGAATAAAAGAGTATATTATTGAATCTATTTTTAACTAAAAAATACAACTACTAATCTTAAATATTTTATATTGGTATGAATCTTTTATATTGATATAAATTTAAGGCTATTTTTGTTATAACATGCTGTATATATGTTTCTACTCTTGTTTAAGGTATTGTAGTTATTCAGCTCATTTTAAAATGTAAAGTTCCACTCCCTAAAAGCTATTATTACAAATTGTTTAGGATAATTAAGAAATGCAGGTTAGTAGTCAGTCATCTATAACAATCAAACTTCTAGTCAAGTAGGTACGTTTTCAAGGTGAAGAAGAGATATAGTTTAGATAAATGATCTTCAACCATTTCATAGATCTACAGAATATAGCATTTACGATGTTTAAATAACATAAGGCTTCTCTGGACAGTGAGACATGTCTGCTCTTGGCAACACCAATTTATTTCAAAAAAGGATGATGAGCATAGAAGAACCTTCATATGGAGTTTGCTTTCACTGTGGCAGTGCCAGCCACTGGGCAAGAAACTGCCCTTGTCTCAGCTGCTGACAGTATGCTGTGCAAACTGGACAAGGAAGACACAAAAGAAGGCAACTGTCAAACTTTGCCAAGACAAGGTAGGACAGTTCTTCAAAATTCCCACTTCACAAAAAGTCTGTCAGATATTCTAGGCCAAAGATGAATGCCCCAACATTTCAGAGGAACCTTGGGTGACTGTCCGGGCAGCCAGCTGTTTCTGTCATTTCTATAGTTTTGGAAGTTGTTTGTTTGGCACTTCCCATCACCTCAGGAAATATTATATCCTTTTCAGCTCTTTGATGGGGTTGAAGACTAGATAGTTATAGTTTTACCATTTTCTTTGTTTCCAAATTCAAAAAAGAAACTCACAAAAGAGGTGTAAAGTTTATAAAGGTTGAAAGACATAAAAGCATAAATTATTTATTAAAGAAAATGCTTTCAGGTCTGAAAGGATATCTTTAGGTTGGTAACACAAGTTATGATAGAAAGCGGTTTCAGTGTAAAACTATGGGCTCACCAAGATGGAATTAATATTAAAGTACTTTCTCTGAATTTGTCACATACAAATGGATTGGATATTTTGAATATAATTCTTACCTGATGATTATTCTTAATGTATATAGTTTTACTGTGTTAGAGTTAAACTCTTTCCTTTTTACTCTGATAAGAAGGGGAAAATGCTGTGGAATATTTGATGGCATGGTGTGAAAGCCCCTTCTGATTGGTTTAATAAAGAGCTGAATGGCCTACAGTTAGGCAGGAGAGGATGGGCGGGACTTCTGGGAAGAGACGGCAACTCTGGGAAGAATAAGAGAAGTGGGAATTCACCGGCAAGATGCAGAGCAAATCGGACATAAATACTGAGGAGAGGCAATAAGCCATGTGGCAGAACATAGATTACTATAAACAGGTTAATTTAAGTTATAAGAGCTAGTTGGATACAAACCTAAGCTAAGTCCAAGCTTTCATAATTAATAACAATTTTCCATGTCATTATTTTGGAACTGATAGTCCAGACAAAGTTCAACTATAGAAATCATTATTTTATATTTACTTAAAACTCTGAGTATATGTGTATATATATATATATACATATATATAAAATATATATAAATATATATATATATACACACACACACACACACACACACACACATACACACACACTTGGGTTCACAATGCTCACCACTAAATCCAATAACACCCCCAGTACCAGGGACAAGAGAATACCCCTCTCTCTCTTTCTCTCTCTCTCTCTCTCTCCCTCCCTCCCTCCCTCCCTCCCCACCCCACCCACTGCCCTGGATCAGAAAGTCGCTCTCACCTACCTTTCCAGCACAATGCCTGCCTGTGTGCCACCAGGCTCCCTGACGTTTAAAAGCTTTACTTTAAAAGAGTAACTGTAGTCATGGTTTCTCCTCACAGCACTAAGGCAGAGGGAGAAACACTTTTCTCTAAGGACATAGTTACTCGTAATTGAAGGACCCCAACTCGTTTAACCACAGTTATGCCGTTCTGCAAAGGTTTTCAGATAGCAAGCTTAATTAAGGGCCTCCGGAGTTCAGGGCCTCCGGAATGCTGAGCAGATAACAAGCTCCATTAAAGGCCTCCGGAATTCAGTGCCTCCGGAATGCTGAGCGAAGATACCTGAGGTTAGAGCAAGGACAGCCTTATCTGTCTGCAAGACAGGAGATTTATGAACTGGCCATAGAAACAAAGAAAGAGAGGATTGCGAGGCCTGAGTCACGTATAAAGTGGGGCTCGTCACGAGTCAGAGGCTGTGCAATCAGACATCTGGTCGCCAGCCAGGAAGGAGGGGCAGGATAAGAGGAACAGTAAACCGCTGAGTAGTCCCCTCATTGTTATTTAGGTTAAGAATTTACCACCCTGCATCTTGCTTCTGTAAACCTCGCTTTTTGCTCTCCTATAAAAACCCCTCACCCCCAACCTGCGGTGCGCAAGTCCTCCAAGACTTTGCCGCCCCAGGTACCTGCGTATCCAATAAACCTCTTGCTGTTTGCATCCGGCTGCGTGTTTTCGACTGATCTTTGGGCATGGGGTCTCTCCCGAAGGAAGACGCCCACGGGAGTCTTTCAGTAATCTGACCACTCTCCAGCGAAAACCACACATCAAGGATATTTAGGCAGCAAAACTGGTTTTGAGGGAATATGGGAGAAGGAGGTGGATATGGCGAGGGGTGAGTGTGACCAGCATGCACGCTATGAACTCTCAAAGAACTAATTTTAGGAACTGTAAGACACAGGATGTGGCACTCACAACAAATCAATGACAGAGTGGTAAATTCAAGTATGCCCAGATAAAAGAGAAGGACCTTCATGTAAGACGTAAAATCCAATGGTTCATTTTCAATTGGTATAAGGGCCAGAAGATCTTTTTGTAACCTCTACTTGCTTTAAAAATAACAGATGAATGAGCCGATACAAACAGAATAATGGAGGGTGGGACTGCAGAACTCTGTGGTCTTAAAATTGCAGAACTAAAAAATGAACAAACAAGATGGGGAAATCTAGGCAATGGGAGTGGTACTGGGTGGGCCAGGCGGTTCGACCATCTTTGAGAGCTAAGCCAGAGGAAAAGAGAACGCTCGTACACCAGGACTGCAAGAGTGACTACTCTGAGCTCAGTGTCAGGTCCACCATCTTGCCTTAGCTGGAGCCCAACCTTCAGGTTCAAAGTGAAAATTGCTTTGAGTTCAAAACCATCCCTCAATACAACCAACCAACCAAAGGATGAAGAAAAAACAGCTCAGAAATAGAAAAATTATGGCATGCATTTTTGTGAATTCTGCAATGGCACGCCATCATGGTATAATAAAACTGAACATTAAGAATAAGCATAAAACAAAATCCTAACCTATTGCAGTTACTCAGACTTTACGTTGTTGGAAGGTTTATTAAGAGCTAATAAGTCAAAGAAACGTTTATATGCAGTTTAGAGAGTCCTCGGCTCCTAGAGAAGATCAAACACAGTATTTTTTTAGAGAAAGTGTCTCTGGTTAATGTTTCCCTAAAAGCGTATCAGCCTTGGCAAAAACCACACAGGGAGTATTTCCCAAATGGTACTAATGGCCACTTCTGAGTTACCATGTGACTCTACAGAAAGACTTTTCAAAATCCTTCTGTGCACTTTCTACAGTTTTTCTTATTTTCATGTATGAGTGTGCACATGGAGACCTTCAGTCAAACCTGAAGCATGTAGACGGCTAGTCCTCTAACAGACACCACATCCACCTGGAATTTATGTGGACTTTGAGGTCTGAACAGCCATTGTCCATGTCAAGTACTGTAACTGCTCCGACATGCCCCAGTCTCCACTACTGCATTTCTTTAAGGTATCTGTATTATTTCTCCAAAAAGATTTTAATAAGAAAAAGATAACATCTATATGTGAATATGCTTCATATGCATACTTTTTACAATCTCTGACAAAACCTAATAGAGAAATTATAAAATTATGAAGACAGAAGACATGCCAAGACATATTCTTTTTGTTTTAATAAATATAGTACATACATGTGAAAACTTAAGCTTAGCTCCCCATTTCAGAAACCCGGTGCATGCCAGATCAGGAGCACTGAGCGGCAAGCACAGAACGTGCAGCTGTGCACTGTGCTACAGCTGACACTATCAGCTGCCCCTGAGGACGGAGCCCAGGCCTCACAAAGGCGAGGCCAGTGCCTGTCACTTTACTTCTAAAGCACCAGAGGACTCGGCTCTCCGTCCCACGCTGCCTGCAGTGTCTATCTCACTGCACCAGGTGCTCATCCACACACCTCAACCACCCTGGGTTGTGCTTTGACTTCCTTCAGTCTGCCCTGTCAGCAGCAGAGCTTCCTAAGCTTGGCTGCTCACTAGAGTCAGGAACACAGCATTAGGACGTACCAACAACTGGGTCTTAGCTGCGGAGAATGTCAGTTAATTATACGGGGGTATAGCACAACTAATGAAAAAGTTCAAAGCCCCCGGGCCACCCCCATGTGTGGCCAAGGCTGAGAATCACCGTGTAACAGCCTCCCTTTCCCCTCTGCTGCACTTTAGGTCCCCTTGAGGGCTCTGCTATCTTCCTGCTCACCCGTACCCACTGTGAGCAGATGAGATGACAACCGACTACAAGTTCCACCACCTGGCGCAAACAGCCCCGCAGGGACCCAGCATTCCCACACCAGCACTCTGCATCTGAATGCATGGGCGTGAGGCCTTTGCGCACAAAAGGAGCCAGCTCCTCCAGATCCTCCTGATGGTAATGTCAAGAGCCTTATGCTCCTGGGAACACTAAGAAGTGATTAAAGCCCAAACAAATTAAATTCAGGTTGCCAAGAGGGCAGTAGAAATAGAATTAACTGCGAGTTTCCACACAGAACACATTTTTTTTAAACGCCTAAGCAGATATTAGCCTACCTCTCGTTGCTGCTGATTCAAATTCTGAGAATTTCTCTGGCAAAGAGCAATTGTCTCTACCATGGTATCTTCAACAGCCTTCAGTGGAAAAGCCTCTGTTGTATCTAGATTTGGAAAGAGGATTAATGTCACTTAAAAGATATCCTACTATGAACTCAGAGTTTCTGTGAATCACACACTTTTTTCCCTCTCTGTGTGTAGCTTTAGTTGGTTAATCTTCATTGTCAACTCAACTGAATTCAGAATCACCATGGAAACATACCCCTTGGGGTGTGTGTGTGTGTTGTGTGTGTGTGTAGGGGGGGATCCAAAGAGTTTTAACTGATGAGCTGGGGAGCCAAGTAAGTGTTGCTACCAAGAGGGCTAGAGTTCTGTGAGACCCCTGAACATGGGTGTCACTACCCTGAGGGCTAGAGTTCTAGGAGAGCCCCCCTGAACATGAGTGTCACTACCCCGAGGGCTAGAGTCCTGTGAGACCCCTGAACATGGGTGTCACTAACCCGAGGGCTAGAGTCCTAGGAGAGCCCCCCTGAACATGAGTGTCACTACCCCGAGGGCTAGAGTTCTGTGAGACCCCTAAACATGGGTGTTACTACCCCGAGGGCTAGAGTCCTGGGAGAGCCCCCCTGAACATGGGTGTCACTAACCCGAGGGCTAGAGTCCAGACTCAATAAAGCAAAACAAGCAGAATGCCTGTGCTTCTCTCTGCCTGACCCAAAGTCACATGACCAGCTGCCTCAGGCTCCTGCTGCAAAAGCCTGAGCTGCTCTTGCCTTACATTCTTCCTGCTGTGAAGGACTGTACCCTCACCTCTTTCCTCAGTCACCCTGATCAAGGACCCTGTCCCAGCACCGAGAGGTATCTAATACAGGAGCCAAGCCCAACCTACCTTACTCACCTCAGATCTGCTTCTCCCCGTCATTTCCAGAGCAGTTAGAGCCATCATCTCCAAGTTCCCTGGTCTGAGTCGTTCTCATCTTTGACACTTCTTTCTCTGTACCCCTTGTTCACTACCTGTAAGCCTGCTGTGCCCTCCCTGTCCTCAGATGGAGCATTGTATCTTCATTGCATTTCTGACCTCCTAAGCCTGCCTTTCTGTTCTCTTTCATACAAGTCCAATCAGATCACCTCTCTGTAAAGAAGCCACCAAAGACCCCCAGTCCTTAAAAGCAGACTCTGCCTGCTCTCACCTGTGCTCTCCCAGGGCTACTGGCTAGTCATGTCCACGCACTCCTGTCCTGAGCCTCGAAGCCCCCTTCCATGCTCTGTATAGTACGTCTTTCCGCAACACAGACTGAGTCACAACTAGTCCCTGAACTCTCTCAACTCCTTTGCCATTCCCACGGTATCTCTGGCACACTCTGTTCCATTTATATTACAAGCTTTATCTCCCTGTGTCTCCTTCACAAGACTAAGGCTTCAAAGGAGGGCAGGCTACCTATGGAAGCTAAACACAAGGCCATACACTCAGCAGATGTCTGGATCTCTTAGCACACTGACAACAGCAGATCTGAAGGCAGAAGGCTGTTACTAAATGGGTTATGAGACCATGAACTTTGGAAAACTGGCTTCCAAACAAGCTGCCTACAAATTACCGGAGCAATCAGGAAATGCCCTTCCTAATTTCCCTTGGCTATTCATATATTTGCAAAATTATTCTTTTAATGTTAGATTTAAGAAAAACATCACAAAATGCACCAAATATAACATAATCAAATTGATTGAGCATGTATTGACAGTTCAAAAGTAATAACTAGATTCTAGTTTGATCACTAATATGAAAAGTAAATCAAGTATTTTCATAGGTTCCAAAAAGTCATAGTGTAATAGAAGATGGTCAGGATTCAACACAAACTCTGTTACCTAGAACTTCAGGATCAAAAAGTCAGGGTAAATTATCTACAGACTTGCTGGATGAAAGAGTACTAGAAGAATGTATGGAAGAAGGGTTCAAGAAACATGTTTTCAAGAGGTGAGATAACCCATGAAGGATTCCCTCACCTTCTGCAAGAGAAATTAGACTGTCAGCAAACAGCTGACTAAAAATGGATGGAAGAGCAGAACAGATATTTTTCCAGGAAAAAAAAAATGTGAGTGATCAAAACAAATACAAAACATCTGATGCCACAGATGGAAACAAGGGATGAAGGGAGAGAGGAGTGGAGTGGAAGGCAGCCCCCCCCCACCCGACACCCATCGTGACTGAGGAGCTAGAAGGAGAGAGAAGGGGCAAGGATGGATACGTCAGTGAGAATGCAGTGCGACTGATCTCACGCACTGCAAAGGATGTGAACCGTGGCCTGGGTATGGAGAACCCTAAATACAGGGCTAAAGCACCTGTCTGGCAGGCATGAATGACGCTCTGGGTTCAACTCCCGGCACAAAGGAACTTTTGAAGTTACTGTTTTATCAAGCAATCCCACATTTGGCTTTATACCCAAGAAAAATGAAAGTGAGAACCCAAAAATACCTGCATACCAAGGATGTTCATAGCAACTATCTAGCAGACCAAAGGTGGGCCAGCCCAAGTGTCTGCTAACAGGGAAATGCACATGGTAGACACCCACACAGCGGAACACTGTGCAGCTGTAGAGGACCATTCTGACATGTTTCCCAACATTTATGAACCTTAAAGACATTACACCAAAGGAAATGAGCCAATCATAAACTCAAATGCACTAGGATTTCACTCTCATGAGTCAGACAAATTCAGAAATGAAATGCTGGAACTGGAGAGCAGAACAGAAGACAGAGTGGTGTTGGGGGAACTGCTGCCCATGAGAACAAAGGCTCTGCTGGGGTGATAAAAAAAAATTCAGCCAGATAGTGGTGATGTATATACTGCAGTATGATAATATTTATTGTTGCTAAGTCTTTGGTAGTTTTTTCTTGTTTTATAATAATTTTTAAAAATTAAAAGAAACATCAATGGACACAACAAAGCTTATATATCTGTGTCAGTCACTCCAGATTTACTGTGTGGGGTACAGTCGACAAGAAGCTCTGATCTGCTGCTGTTTGGCATAGACACCAAGTTTAAGCCTGTTAGTCATGGACCTACATGTAGTCGAACACCTTGGGGACCAGTGAAAAGATGCCATGTAGCCTCCCCTGGGGACAGATGAGCCAGAATCTTGCTGGTGAGTCACAGCCACGTAGTGATACACAGATTAATCGAAATGAGTTAAATTAAGATGTAAGAGCTAACCAGTAAGAAGCTAGAGCTAATAGACCAAGCAGTGATTTAATTAATACAGTTTCTGTGTGGTTATTTCGAGTCTCGGCAGCCGGGAACGAACGTGCAGCCTCTCCCAAGGCCTACACACAGCCAAATCACACGTATGCAGTGCAATGGGGGATGACCACGGGACAGTGAGAGGAGCCACAGTCCCGGCACAGCTGACCCCATCACGTCACAGTAGTGCATAACTTTCCATCGAGTGTCCTCGAAAACCACTAAAACTTCAATCTACTATGAAAATAAAGGGTAACTATGAAAATGGCTATGTGTAGTTATTACTAAATTAAGGCAGTATATTATATAAAAAATTTACAACATATGGTTAGTGGAGGAAAAGCATTTACATCCAAGAACTTACTTCCACCCTGCCGAGTTATCTCTTGCAGCCTGCTCTGCAGTCTCTAGAAGGTAAAAACACAGAGGTGACCAAACAGTTTATATGTCTACCCTCTACATACTTCCAGCAACAAATTTTAGAGGTGAACTCCAAAGAAACAGGTGATGAGATGGCTCAGTATCCGCCAGCAAGCCTTGAAGACCTGAGTTCCATCTCTGGGACCCACATGGTGGAAGGCGAGAAATGACCTCCACATGAACACTGTGGCTTGCGTGCGCCCACAGAGATATACGTGTAAACAAATAAACATACAATGTCTTCTGCTGTTATTCAGCACTGACTACTTATCTACATAGTTTGCAGCGTAGGAATGGCTACAAGATCAAATGTCACCAGTCTGCCCATACATGCCCCTCTGCACCACTGAGCAGCCACCACTGAGGGTAGCAATTTATCATGTTTTGGATGTGGGTGTAAAATTCTTATTGGGTCATGATACACATGGGTGAGTTGCACAGGTATTAACAAAAGGACACGACAAACTTATGCTCATAGCACAGGTCCCAGCCCCGGGTCTGACTTTCCCCAACATCCACAGTTGTAAGTACAACATTTGATAAAGTTTATTTTGAAAAATGAACATATTTGTGCAGAGTCTGCAAAGAAAATAGTGATCATCGCTACCTTTGCGTTATATTAAGAGAAAACCACTCATGCACTTTCTCAGTGTCCAATGTTTTCTTTTGTGTAATTCTTTCACGTCACATGACGTTTTTGAGATTTCATTCCTATTACATTTATCAGTGATGTTGTGTTGTGTAATATTCAGTTATGAGCAAACTGTCACTGCGTCACTCTAGTCTCTTGAAACCTGGCATATTTCTAGATTTGGGATCTTCAGGAATATGATTGTTTTATCACTCTTGTGCTAATGATTTTTGCAAGGGCTATACCATTTTACACTGTGGATCCTTTTCATGAATATAAATTACGACTTTAAAAATAGTGCCATACATAAATGTGGGGCTGTTCTCAATGAACCCCAAGATAGAACATACTTCTGTCTACAGCTTAGCTCGAAACACACGAGACAAGGACAGAATGGGGATTTCAGAGAGACAGAGTGACAATGAGCGCAGTCAAACGCTACCTCCAGCAGCAGGAGGAAGGCACCGTGAACATCCCCTTTCTTCTCCAGCAGATACGCAGTGACTTCGTGGAGCTGATACTTCTGCGTAATCTAGGAAAGGAAGAAAGCACTTCTGTAAACCTTGTTTACAGAGTACAAAGAGTACAGCACACGAAGCACACGTGACAGTCACTAACGAACCCGTGCCTTTGCAGCACGCTACTGCACAGTACAGAACGTGGAGCCTGTCCCATAGTGAACCATCTGGCAGCTCCACTTTGAACCAATTCATTCCTTTGTCTATTTTCCAAATTTGTCACACATCTGAGTGAGGTACATCCCCTGGAGAAAAGCCAACACACATAAACAAACAATATGCTATAAAGGAGACAGTGTCAGCTGTAATTCTACATAAGCATACAGAACAAAACGATGGCAAAGGTAGACACTGGCGGACTTACGGGGTTTAGTAAAAGTTAATAAACTAGGAATATCTAAATCAGTAAAAGAAGACTAAGTGTGTTGAGAGAAAAAAGGGGAAAGCACAGAAAATGGAAGCAAACGAATACTAAAGGAGGCTAAAGTGGTACAGTGAAGGGCAGGCTCCCAGATTGTCTCAGCTTCTCCACTGCTGTGAGGATACACCTGATGGATGACTTAAGGGAAAAGGGTCACTCTAGCTCACAGTTCAAAGCCACCGTCCCCCACGACGAAGAAGTTAAAACAGCAGCAGGTTGGAAGCGGCTGCTCACACCTCATTCACAATCAGGGAGCAGAGCAGTGTGAGGAACGGCTGCCGGAGCACAGCTCACTTTCTGCTTCAGAGAGTTCCCTCCGTGCCAACTAACCTACTCAAGATGGCCCCTCATCGGGGCCCAGAGGCTAGAGTACCCCTGTGGTGTCAACCTTTCATAGGTACTCAGAGGCTGGAGTATCTCACTGGTCAACCCCTCCTAGGTGCCCAGGGGCTGGAGCACCCACTTGTGCACCTAGTGGCTTCTTTCTCAGGTGACTCGAGAACTGATCAAGCTGACAATTAACTGACCATCACACAGATCAAAGGAGAAAACATCTCAATAAATGTAGAAAATCATTTGGTAAAACATGCTTTCACAGTCACACAACCAACCTGAGCAGAAATTTAAGAGATGTTATCTCTGATTATCCTATAATAAACACCATAATCACTGCAAAGTATCTGCCAGGCTCCCTTTAAATCAGAAACAGGATGGAAGGCACGCTGCTTCTATTCAATCGTGTCCCAGACACCTAAGAACAAGGCTGGGCTGTAGGAACCCCCAAACTCTTACTGTTCTTGGAAAGTGTCATTGTCATAAAATACATACAAACAACTTGAATTGAAAAAGAATTTAGCTGGTTGCTAAGTGCAGCCCAGCACAAATATGCCCCTGCATTTAAATGCCACCGCAGCAAACAGTGAGACTGCCCTTGTAGAGACAGGGCAGAGTGGTGCAAGGCTTTATAATGACAGTCTGCTCTACATATCAAGTTCTAGGTTAGCCAGGAATACACAGTAAGACTCTGTCTTGAAAAATAAAAAAAGGTCCTAAAACCTTACCAAAGACACAGAGGCATTTTAAAAGGGCAAATATTTCTGAATGTGAAGCATCAGGACCACAGAGTTGACGATGCCCTCTGCACTGGTACAATTTGCACTTCACAGTTGAAGCTCCAGGTCTCTAAAGAAATCTGGTTTTGTGGTTCCTGAGTGATGCAGGGCTGGGAAGAGGCAGGAAACTGATGGAGTACTGTCAAGACAGGGAGGGAGCATGGCTGTCTCTGGACAGTAAGCCTTCCTGTAAAGCTGCAGGGACTACCATGTGATGTGTATGTAGGGAAAGACGTCCAAGGAACAGAGGAGAACCACATATAGATCCGTGCATGTGTAGAGTTTAATCTAACACAGCATGCTGTTGAAATCAGTATGAAGGTCACCCGGTAGTCAGATTGAGGACTATCTTAAATGACATCATAGAACCTTCATCCAGCATCTGATGGAAGCAGATGCAGAGATCTACAAAGGAGCACTGGGCTAAGCTCCCAAAGTCAAAGACAGAAAGGAGTGAAAATATGAGCAAAGGGCTCAAGACCATGATGAGGATACCCACTTAAACAGCTTACCTGAGCTAATGGGAGCCCACTGACTTTGGCCTGACAGCAGGGATACCAGCATAGGACCAAACTAGGCCCTCTAAATGTGGGTGACAGTTGTATGGCTGAGGCAGACTGTGGGGCCATTGTCAGGACCAGGATTTCTCCCTACTGCTTGTATTTACTTTCTGGAACCCATTCTCTTTGGAGAGATACTTTGCTCAGGCTAGATAGTGGGAAAGGCCTTGGTCCTGCCTCAAAGCAACGTGCTAGACTTTGGTGACTTCCCATGGGAAACCTTACCCTCTCTAAGGAGTGGATGGGGGTAGGGTGAGGGAGGTGTAGGGAGCAGGAGGAGAGGAAGAAGTGGGAATTGGAATTGGAATGTAAAATGAGAAAAGATAGGTTCTTTTAAATAAATAAATAAATAAATCAGTAAGGAGGGTGTGTTAAGTAGTTTTATGTCAACTTGACACAAGCCAGAGTCATCTGAGAGGAGGGAGCCTCCACTGAAGACTAGGTTATAGGCAAGCCTGTGGGGCATTTTCTTAATTAGTGACTGATACGGGGACGGCCCAGTCCTTTGTGGGTGGTACCATTCCTGGGTTGGTGGTTCTGGGTTCTCTAAGAAAGCACACTGAGTGAGCCATGTGGAGCAAGTCAGTAAGCAGCTCCCCTCTATGGCCTCTGCATCAGCTCCTGCTTCCATATTCTTGCCCTGTTTGCGTTCCTGTCCTGACTTCCTTCAGTGATGAGGAAGAATAAGCCAAATCAACTCTTATCTCCCCAAGTTTCTTTGGTCATGGTGTCTCATCACAACAATAGAAACCCTGACTCTGACAGAGGCCAACAAAATGGTTCAGTGGGGAAAGGGGCTGCCTGAAAACTGATGGCCTCAGTTCAGTCCCCAGATGCCATGGTGGAAGGACTCTTGAAAGTTGTCCACACATGCATATGTCTCTATGTGTGTGTGTATATCTCCATATGTGTGTGTATAGATATATATATATGTGTGTGTGTGTGTAATATATACATATATATATGCATACAACACATGCATACAATGATAATACATAATTTTCTTTAAAAAATCAGTGAGGAAAGCTCATAAAATATCATCAGTAAGGTCATTTAGCATCATGTAAGGCAGACGATACAACCCTTTCTCTTGATCAGCCTACAGATGGATTAAAGTCTAAAATATAAGATGCTAAATTACAGAAACCAGAAGGGAAACCTTTTGTGTCAGGAGTGCACTAGCTTAGACTTTAGAAGAGTGAGCTGAAAGAGAAGTAGAAGCCATGCTAAAGATGCACCCAACAGGATGAAGACGCTTTTAATCCACAGCTGGTGGAGAACAAGGGATGTGGAAATCAAACCAGCTTCTACAAGTGAATGAGAAGGGCAAACACCTAGTAGGAAAATGGAACCGACGTGAATGCCTACCAGGGACACCATCGTACTATCAAAATGAAACATACTAAATACATTAAGTGGAAATGTTTCCAAACTGGTTAAAAAAAAAATTAAGACTCATTAAGGCTGTGGGGAAATGACACACATCAAAAATACTGATGAGAACAGAAACTGTTGGGAATACTGAAAATATCAGCACTTGGCTACTATAGCAGGCACGGGCCACCTGAGGTGCACAGGCCACACGCATCCCAGGACACCTATGAATGCATCCTAGCACATGTTTAGAAGTCACATGATGTCAAAGGATAGGTCACACCTGGGCCAACTCCATTTCCAGTGGGAAGCCAGCAGGTCACATGAATTTATGCACAAGAATACAGACTTGCAGCTCTGATAATAATAGCAAAAAAACCACGGGGTTGAAGGGTAAACACCACACCACGCATTTGGTTGATGGTAACCTCAGAGGAAAAGGGATGGGAGAAAGACAGACAAAAAGGTGCTTTATCTGTAAAATAAGTAAGGCAAGGTTGGAACTGAAATTTACTTTTTTTGTCCATATGGAGTTGATACTGTGCACATCCCCCAATACCTGAAATATTTCATAACTCAATATTTTTAAAGTACAAAGGCAGCAGGAAGTGGATGCAGAAAATACAGGTCGCTGTTGGTTAGGAGAAAAAGGAAAGAAGACACAATGTTCTATCTAAATGTTAAATGGGGAACATACTAGTCTCATAATGCACACACACACACACACACACACACACAGAGTCTCTGTCTGTCTGTCTCTCACTCATTGAGAAACAGAAGAAAGTAAATAAGAAAATTCAAGGTGCATGCCTTTAATCCCAGCACTTAGGAGGCAGAGGTAGGCAGATTTCTATGAGTTCAAGGCCAGCCTGGTCTACAGAGTGAGTTCCAGGACAACCAGGGATACACAGAGAAACCCTGTCTCAAAAAGGAAGGAAGGAAATGGAGGCAAGGAAGGAGAGTGCTGAAGCTGCTGGGCTGTTATTTAGCCTGCTGCACTTCCTGGCTCGCCAGGACTGTTTAACCTTCACAGTCTGCAGACAGGAACTTGCTGAGGTCCCTTTTCCAGGCTTACTTTCCTAGTTAGAATTTAAATAAAACCTGACTCATTGCAGGGACGGCTGAGTGTTGTCTCAAAGCAGCTGACTATTGCAGTGATGATGCCACCTTGGGTGCCAGCACTTAATACTTTCCAGCTTCTGCAAGAACCGCACACCTGGGTCTCTGTGCTCACCTGGGAAGGGGAGACCCTGCGGGGAACCTCACACTTGTCTTGTGCATGCGCACGGCAGGCCTTACCTGAATGGTTTCCTCCAGACGGTAGCACTCGAGGACTTGCAGCGTCTCTATGACTTGGTCTGGACTGAACTGACACAGCAGCTCGATGAACTGCTCTGTAACAGAAGGTGGTATCTGCAGCAACTCCTGATTGACGTGAATACCCTCCCTGAAAGCAGAAGGCAAGAGGGCACATCTATAATCAAAGGGAACAGCTTACCTCGTTAGAGCAAGGCCACCTTTATGAGCTAAAACTATGAACTCAACCTGCCTATTGTATTGGACTACTCAGCTGCACTGGACCATACATAACAGTGGAGGTGTGGAATAGGTCTCGGCTCACGTGGAACAACTGACAAAAGTCATACTTTGTCCTAAAAGAAATAAGACCCAATTCAGCTTAAACAACGAGAACTATGAGCTGCCGTACTTACCACAGAGCCCCAGTCTGCGTTGCTGTTCCCACTGTACTTCCCCTCCCAGCCTCAAGGACAGCACTGTGCTGCCTAGTGTCTGTAACCTGACACAGACTACAGTCCTTTGGGAAGTCTGCTAAGAAAATGCCCCCACCAGACTGAGCCCATCCCATGGGGGCAGTGTCACCCTGGTGGTGGCCCTGGGTCATTATAAGAAAGCAAGCTGACACTCTGCTCGAACAGACGGGCGCCTACTACATTCTACATCTCATCCTTCGGAAAAGGAAGTGCGGCTTCCACCCCCCACCAAAGAAGCGTCTCTATACTGCGAATGAAGGCTTTGGGGCAAGGTTTCACAACCTCCCTCAGTACTTTAACAAACTGGGATCACTAAGCTAAGCAACTCTGTCTACTTGAAAACTCTTTGTCCTTAGATGTGGTAGTAAACCACCGAGTACTTTTGATGCTTAGACTGAGAACTCAACTACATACCCCAATGCAGACCTTAACACGCAACCGTTAACTTGTTTTCTCCATCGCTTTCACTCGGGTCAACTTGCTTCACAAGACCTAAAGGCTGAAGTTTCAGCTTTTCACATACATTCCATGTTAGAAAGGCCACAGTTAGTCCTGGACCATCAAAGCACGCAACCGTTTCAGACTGCCTGAACAAAGGCCTCGCCCCCAGATATTATCAGTAGCAAAGAACTATAAAATCGATGTGGAACTGTGAAATAATATATACTACACTGTATAAAACTCAACAAGCAACTGGCTTAGGTAGTGTGATAATCAACACTGTCATCTTGACAAGATCAAGAGCCACCTGGGAGACAAGTCTCTGGGAACCTGTGTGGAGGTCTCAGTAAGGAGCTGTGGTGTGAAGACTCATCCAGATTGTGGGCGCACCATTCTGTGGGCTCAGGTCCTAAGCTGAGTAGAAAGGAGAAAACAGCTGGGACACAGCATTCATCTGCCCATGCTTCCAGACTGAAGGTGCACTGTGATCCCATAGGATACCTCGTGCCCCACCTTCCCTGCCAGGACGTACAGTCCAACTGTGAGGCACATAAGCCCTACCTGCTTTAGGCTGCTTTTTAACAGCAAATGGAAAAGGAACTGATACAGATGGAGCCCTGTTCCCTGGCAAGGAGGAATCAGTGGTATTGATTCCTCCCCAGCTGTCTGTAATGACTCTTCACCTTGTGAATAGCTGTCTGGAGTTCCTCAGATAGGAACAGTTGCAATGCCATAAGTTTTGTTTGTTTGTCTGGATGTGGTAGAAACCAAAGAAAACAACATATCATTCTGTGTGACAGCCCACCCCTCTGTTACATCATACTGACATAGCCATAGACCTGGGATTTGGTCACTTTCTGCATCCTTAGATTGACTAATAAGTCAGATTTTTCTAATTTCTTCTGCTTGTGTTATGTGTTGCATGTGTGCATGCATGTTTGCGTGTACGCATGTGTGCACGTGTGCATGTGCACCGAGGTCTGAAGTTGACATCAGATGTTTCCACAATTTCACTCCACTCTGTGTATTGAGGCAAGGTCTCTCAATGAATCTTGAACTCAACAATACCAACTACTCGTTAGCCAACTTGCCCTAGGGATTGTCCTGCCTCTGCCGCCTGAGTGCCGGGGTCACAGGTGGCCTTAATGCCTGCCCAGCTTTTATAAGATTCTAAGATTCAAACTGTGGTCCTTATACTTTTGTGACAAGTGCCCAATTCTCTGAGTCATCTTGCCAACCCTCCAAGTCTTATTAAAAATTTGGCTATTCCTATGATAGTCATGAAAAAGAATGTTTTATTCCTCTTGCTCTCCCACGTGGACAGAAAGACAGCCTTTATAAGTCACCAGGAAAGACAAAAAGAATCCGCTCAAATGGCATCCGATACAGACACTATTTAGGCCAGTCCAATGTTGTACAGACTAAATTAAAAGCTCATGGGAAAGGGAGGGCCAAATACACAAAATACCCATAGGTAAATAAAACTATTCCAAAGTACCATTAATTATGATACGAGCTCTGAAACCATCCTCATCACGTATGCAATCTTCCTTAAGCCGATATTCTTCTGAATGCAAGGCTCTCACCCATCACTAGAATCGGTTAGCTGTCCCTAGCAAGGGCTGTGTGCCCCAGTCTGAAGTCTGGAAAGAGGCATCTCAGCAGTCTCCACAGGCACACTTCCAGGCTCAGGTGAGGCTCCTGACGCGCCCTCCTGCTCCTGTGAGGCAGACCAGAGGCAGTTCTGTGACACCACAAGACACTCTCTAAACATCTCCCAGCAATGGTTTGGGAACCAATGCTGGGGCAGCTCCTAGGCAGTCACTGTGAGCACACAAACCAGCACAAGCCAATACCTGGCTGACCTGCTCTGTAAGAAGACTGAAAACCACCCTATGCCCCCAAATGAAAACAATCAAAACTCAAAGGCAAACAATCATTTCATCCACGACTTAAGGCAATGCCAGCGGCAAAGACAGGTGGGAACAATCACTACAAGCAGAAGCCAGAGCAGACATTAGGCTTCTGGGTTCCTGCAGGAGACCCATTGGTCCAACTATGAAGGACATTGAAAACTCCCCTCCTGTCCACCAGGAGGAAGAGAGAAACAGACACCTCAAAATACACATGGCAGGTACTCTTCTCAACAGGCCTTCCTGGGTGGACGGGGCTGTATCACGCCCACTTGATTCGAATACCTTGGCTGTGGCGTTTGAAAACACAATCTTCGCAGACACAGTGAGTTGAATAAGGTCGCAGGGGAGGTCAGTGCACCTCTTGACTGGACAAATTTCCCATGACAGAGACATGCACTCTGGGAGAATACTGGGTGAAAATGGGGTTTCTAAGCCTAAGAAAGTCAGACTGCCATAATCCACCAAAAATAGTGAAAGGGGACAAGGGCTCTCCCTTGTGGCCTTTGGAGGGAGCAACCCTGCCAGTCCAGCCTCTAGAGCTAAAGCAGGGAGCTTCTCTGCAGCTGGAGTTCTTGGGTTGCTAACACTGTCAGGAAACAAGCACACCTGCTTCTGAGCAGCCCACATACTAGGGTTCACAGCGCTTAACTGACCTGGAGGAGACAAAGGCCAACTCCAGCCTTTCTGCCTCAGATATGGGGCTGCAAGAGAAAGGCTGACACTCTATGAACACAAGGGACAGGGCCTCAATGGCTAAAATCCAGCTGAAAAACACTGGTGGAAACCAGTGTCCAGATTTTCCTCAAGAAGCAACTTCTACTGGAACCCAAGGAAAGGAAGAAGGGGGGAGAGGCAATTCCAGCCTCAGACATTTCAGCTACAGCAAGCAATAAATACAGACTCTTAGGCAGATGAACATTAGAACTCCAAATCTGAGAATCCATTTACTTGGGTTTCTTACACATAGAGATGTCTAACTTTCATCCCCAAATTACAAGACATACGAGGAAACAAACAATGTGGTTTGAAAAGATGCAGCAAGCAACAGAAGCAGACTGAGCGGTGGTGCTGGGATGTGAAATAACGCCCTAAGAGTTTTGAGAGGAAAAGCAGGCAAGCAAGAAGAGAATACCATAAGCACACAGACTCGAAAAATGGATGAAAACCTAGAAGAAAAAACAATACAGAAGTGAGGAGCGCTTTGACATGTTCACAGGACTGCAGGAACAGCATTTAAAGTGCCAAAGGGAAAAGCAACCAGCGACTGGGGCAGCTGAAGGCAGAGTCTGGGAACTTCTCTTGCAGTCCACAGACATGTCCCAAACTGGAAAGCAACAAAGAAAGGCAGAACAGAATATCCAAGAACTACAGTGAGACCTGAAAGAATAAATACATAGTGGAACTGTGAGAAAGAAAACGAATGTAGGAAAAGAAATAAATAGTAACCAAATTTAAACCATAGATCTGAGAAGAGTAAAAATACAATAAATGCTTAAAAAACAAAACAGAACAAGCAAACAAAACAAAACAAAGCACCCCACACAGAGGAGCATCAGACTCAGCACAGACTCAGCATCAGTGGAGGGGACCCGGCTCAGCAGAGCCACGGCACAGGCAGCACAGCTCACTGAGCACAGCACGGCCTGAAAGGAGCCATGGACTTCTGATGCCCACAGCTCTCAGACTCCATTACTGTAAACAGATCTGGCCAAATACAGGGAAGCTGCTGGAAAGGAAGGGTTTTTCTCTTTTAAATAATTTTTAATAATTACTTATTCCTCTGTCGTGTGTGTGTGTGTGTGTGTGTGTGTGTGTGTGTGTATCTGGGGATAAAATGCACATATGGTAGCCAGAGGACAACCTGTGGGAATTGCTCCTTCTACCATGTGATTTCTAGGGACTGAACTTTGGTTGTCAGTCTTGGGTGCAAGTACCTTATGAAGCCATCACATACCTCTAGTTTTTTGTTTGTTTTGCTTTTTGTTTGTTTTTTAATGGATGCACATAAACCGTCCAATTGCAATCAGGGAAGGCGGAAAATAAGTGAAGAGGAACAGGTGAAGAAGAGCAATGTCTACTCACAGAAGAGTAGAATTTTAATGACCCCTTTTGATTGCAAAGTGGAGAAATGTGAGTATTTTTCAAAGCGGGTTAAAAATAGCAAAATTTATGGAACTTCAGTTGTGGCACTAACATACCAGCTGTCACTGTGTCAGAAGTGTGCAGTGCAAAGGGCGAAACCTCCAAGGGCACCAAGCAAGCTTCTGCTTTTAACTTAACTGGCCAGGGCAGACAGCAGGTGGCTAGGCACGCCCACGCTCTCCTGATCAGTGTGCACTGCTAATACACATCGTCCTCGTCTCTGGTGTTCCTCACTCATGTTGTCGTGCTTGCTGATTTAGATTCAATTAGATTCCCAAGTGTTTAATTGGCCACCTTCCCTACTTCCTTCTTAGAATAGCTTTTTCTATTATGAATGCTAAGATGGTAACTTTTCTATTAATCATTCTTTAAATAGTCTCTAAAACAGAATCAAATCAAAGCACATTACGGCTGTACAGCTGGGACCTGCAGTGAGGAAGAACGAGGGATGGAGATGGCAGTGCGCCCTCCACGCTGCCCAGCTGCTGTGCAGTAACTCTTCTGTACGCTGTGCAGATGGATCACTCCGATTGGTTTAATAAAAAGCTAAATGGCCAATAGCTAGGTAGGATTTCCAGAGGATGCTGGGAAGAAAAAGGGCAGAGATGCCAGAAGATGCAGAGAAAGTAGCATGGGCAATACAGAGCAAAGGTAACCAAATCATGTAAAAGAACAGAGATTAAAAAATATGGGTTAACTTAAGTTATAAGAGCTAGTTAGAAAGAAGCCTATGCTATCGGCTGAACTTTCATAGTTAATGACAAGTCTCTGTATCATTATTGGGGAGCCAATGACCCCAATGAAATGTCCAACTACACCAAGTACTGCTAAGGGGTAAAGAGACAGGAGGAACAAGAGGAAAGAAGCCCATGAAGCTAGGCAGATGGGCCAGGTCAGGTTAAGAAAAGCTGGGATTTTTGCTGTGTGTGACAGTCGCAGAAAGAAGTTTAAAGACAGGAGGGTGATAACTGCACACTGTGCTCACTGAGGGTAGAGCAGCTGGATGGGAGAGATGAGGGTGTGGACGTCAGAGAGTCTAATACTCAAGAGATGTGGGAGAGGGGAGTTTGTAGATTTCAACTGCTTGTTCTGATATAATATAGTCTCTTACCAGGTTGCCCAGGCTGGTCTCAACTGCCCCGGCCCCCAGAGTAGCCCACATTACACATAGGTACCATCGTGGCTGGTCTGTAGATTCTAAGGGCTGTCTGACTGTGTGCTATACCTAAGAAGATGGAATGGCAGTGGGTCAGAAAGTGAAACTACATTGTCTTTGAGGATTCTACCAGAGCACATGAGAACTGCCCGCACATCAGCCTGTGTCTTCTGGTCAGCAGAAAGTGAGTTCTTTGACGGCAGGGCTCTGCTGTCATCTCTATTTGATTCCCCCACCCCAGCCACCATGCTCAGCAGGCTTCAGCTGACATTATTAAATGATTTAGTAAGTCGATAAAGCCATTTGCTATAAAATAAAGTGAAGGGAGAGGTTTGAGTTAGAAAAAGAGTACCTTTAGCAACCTCTCTGTAAGGGTAGTATAAAGAAATAAATGTGTATAGGCTGCACACACGGCGCAGGGAGAACATAGAGAGAGAGGCAAGGAGGTGGTGCTACAATTGAAAATGTTGAATCTGGGCTTCGACTATACTAGTCAAGAGGAGACAAGGTTGACCAGGCTGACAAACGTATTTCTCACTGGTGACTACTGAAGAGGGCTGTATTTCTGTATGTAAAAGTTCAAGATCATCTATTATGTTCTAATTTTTAATTTTGAGGCGCCCCATTTCAACACTGATATTGGGTATCTTAAGATGTCCCTTCAAAGATATTCACAGAAATACTGACAGATCCAATGAAAACTCAGAACCATTTCCATAATCTGTATTTTGCTTCTTGGCAAAGTGACTCATGGTCAGTTTTTACTTTATCTTGATTGAAGACTTAAAATACAACACGCCATTTGAAGTGAGAGTTTTAGAAAACCCCTATTATATACTTCAGAGCCTCCAAGATACTGTTAACAAAAGCCCCCAACATCCAGAGGAAATTCACCCTTGGGAAGAGCTTTGAGTATAAATTCACTTGCACATTCTTAAGAGTCTATGCATCTCATGTTCTCACAAAGGCCACCAGTGTCCCTTGTAGTGCCCATTAAACATGCCCTCTGCACAGATGCCAGTCTGTCAGGAGTCCTGCAGGGACTGGTGGTCAGCAGGAGTCAGGAAGAGGAGGTGGGGCAGGCCCTGGGTAGTAGCTGCCAGGGGAGAGAAATAGAAAAGGATAGAGGATCCCTTCTTTCTCAAGTGGATCTACCATGTTTCTGGAGGATTAACCCCCTCCAACTATTGAATCTTTCTTTCCAAGTACAGACACTATATTATCTTTGTAGGTCATTTAAGTCTAGACAAAATTATTATATAATAAAGAAAACTTAAAGGATTTGAGTAAAGAAAAAGATCTAAAAATTTAGCTAGATAATGTGTTCCTTTAAAAATGTTGTTGACAGCTGGGTGGTGGTGGTGCTTTAATCCCAGCACTCGGGAGGCAGAGGCAGGCGGACCTCTGTGAGTTCAAGGCCAACCTGGTCTACACCCAAAGAAATCTTAAACAGAAAGAGCACTGCCACAGTGCTGGACCTTGAACTATGTTGCAGAGCTATAGTGATGCGCACAGCATGGTACTGGCACCAAACAGACAGACCAACAGGACATATTAGAGGACCCAGAAACAAACCTGCACAGGTATGCCCACTTAATTTTTTGACAAAGGTGTCAAAAACCGTATACTGGAAAAAAGCCTTCCTATTTAACAAACAGTGCTGGCAAAAATGGATTTCCACCTGCAGAAAAATAAAACGGGATCCATATCTCTCACCCTGTAAAAAATAAATTCAGAGTGGATCAAAGAACTTCATTTAAACCCCAAAACAACAACACTGCAAGAAGGGAATACAGTGAAAACATCTTGATACATAGTATAGCCAAGAATTGTTTACATGAAATCAAAAGGATTCTGTGAACAGCAGAGGAAACCATCAGGGGAGTGAAAAACCAGCCTGCAGATAGGCGAAAACCTTTCCCAGCTACACATCAGATAGGAGTCACACTTGGAATGCATACTTTTAAAACTGCAAAAAAAAATTTAAATGCTAAAAAAACCCCATTGCCAATCATTAAATGCACCAATGAACTAAATAGTTCTCAAAGAACTATATATTGGTAACAAATATTCTAAAGAGTGTTCAACACTCTTAGCCACTGGGGAAAGGCAGACTAAAAGCACTTTGAGACCCCACTTCACACAGGTCAGAAAGGCTATAATTAAGAAGAGACTCGGGGGGGGGGGGGGGGGAGGAACTATGATGGCGCTCTCACCATGTCCAGGATCAGGCTGAAATTACCACTGCAGCAAAAACAGCATGGTGCTGCTGCAACAGGCAAAGGGTAACAGACACACAGACAAAGATGGCACAGAATTGGTGGTCTACATATAAACCCACACAGCTATAGCCCCCAATCTCTGACAAAAACATTAAGAATACACATTGAGGAAAAGACACATTGTCCACAAATGATGCTGGAAAGCTGGATGTAGAAGGACACAAGATCCCTCTCAGTCATCCTGCGTAAAAATCAACTCAGATGACCTTCATGTCAAACCTGCCTCTAAGCCTGGCAGTGAAAAAAATAAGAAAAACACTTACAATGTCAGGGGAAGTCAGGGCTTTCTAAATAGGACTTCAGTCACCTGGAGACAGCACCAACAACAGACACACAAACAACAAACCGAGTAAAGAGACAGCCTCCAGGAAGAGAGATCTCTGCTAGCTATACATCGGACAGATGGTCATATGTAGACTATACAAAGAACTCAAGATGAAGAACAAATAGCCAAAAGTGGATGGAAACAGAGAAATGCGAATAAAAATTAAATTGAGATTCTGCCTTGTCCTGGTTAGAAGGGCAATCATCGGGACAAGAAACAGCAAATGCTGTCAGGGATGAGGATCCAAGAGAAGCCTTATATACTGCTGGGGGAGTATAAACCAGTCCTGCCACTGTGGGCGTTCCTTATATACTGCTGGGGGAGTATAAACCAGTCCTGCCACTGTGGGCGTTCCTTATATACTGCTGGGGGAGTATAAACCAGTCCTGCCACTGTGGGCGTTCCATAACAATCAGCACTAAAAATACCCTGGGTGCTGGGTAGCTTTATGTCAACCTGACACAAGTTAAAGTCATCTGAGAGGAGGGAACCTCAATTAAGAAAAGTCTTCATAACATCAGGCTGTAGACAAGCCTGGAGGGCATTTTCCTAATTAGCATTGATGGGGGAGAGCCCAGCTCATTGTGAGCAGTACCATCCCTGGGCAGGTAGTCCTGGGTTCCATAAAGCAGGCTCAAAATCAAATTTAAGGAAAAGAAAAGAAAAAGGCAGGCTCAGCAAGCCAAGAGGAGCAAACCAATAAACAGCACCCTCAGTGGCCATCAACTCCTGCCTCCAGGCTCCTGCCCTGCTTGAGATCCAATTCTGACTTCCTTCAGTGATAAACAGTGAGATGAAGTGTTAAGTCAAACAGACCCTTTTCTCTCCAACTTGGTTTTTGGTCAAGGTGTTTCACATACCAGTAGAGCCCTAACTAAGATACTATGCGTCCCAGCTGGATGTTTAACACTGGAAGTCAACACATCACAAAGACACTTCACACCAATGTTTACTGTAGCATATTCACAACCGCTATGTGATGAACCAATCCAGGTGTCAATCAACAGAGGAATGGATAAGAAAGCATTTTCAGCACAAAGAACAAGTCACGCCATTTGCAGGAAAATGGATGCACCTGGAGAGCATCATATTAAGAAAATTAAGTCTCAAAGACAAACATTGTATGTTTTCCTCTTTTTTCCTGGGTGCTGGACCAAGACAACTGCATAAAATCATGTACGTACAGATGAGAAGAAAGTAGAAGCAGAACTGTCCTGGGGCCAGAGGGGCTCACGAGATGGGGAGGAAGCGAGGCATGGGGGCATGCACACAGTACATTATGTACTTGTATAAATGCTTGATGTAATCCAGCACACAACCAAAGACAGCTGTTTAGAGGATGTTACCCGTCACTACGCTCAGCGCCTAACGTTAGCATTCCACCCGGTCACAATCGAACTTCAGGATCTCACATGTGGACCTGATTTGCTCACATATCCATTACTAATTCCATCATCTCCTGGGGTTTGCTTCACTGTGATTTGGTTATTTTTAGAGCAGCAACTAAAAATTACATGTGATCTGCCCTTCCTACATTACCAGGAAGTTATACAAGCTAAATATATTGGGTGAGGGTGAATACATTGACAGGCAGGCTGGGAACTAGATGTTCACCCCATCTACACTGCAGAGTAAGGCCTAGGCCGGAGGGACTGAGGGTGGAAAGGGTCCTTCCTGAATGGACAGTCTGTAGAGAGTTTCGCTATTTACTCACAACAGTGGGAACTCATCGTGTATGCTGATGTTTGAAGTATGACTTCACATCCTTTTTCAGAGCATAGACGATTTATCTGTGTAATAATCACTCCTTGTTATATTAAAAATAAAGAGCTAATTTACTGTTTGAATGCCAAGGGCCAGTATCGTAACTCCAGCTTTTTTCTTCCCATCCTTCCACGTGTGTATTATGAAAGCCAAAGTTTATTGACATACCTTGGGTCAAGAAGACTCCTCAAAAACTTGAAAAGCAAGACCTGGTTCTGAATAGAAAAAAAATGAAAAGTACAATTAAATACAGAAGTTCCAAAATCATGCAATGCTAAAGCACTCTAGACAGCCGCTTCAGAGTGCAGAGGCTGCACCGTGGAGCCTGTTCCTACCATGGCGCTGCAGACTCTCAGTGGCTCCAGTGACTGCCATTAGCACGTGGGAGGACACACAGAGCTTCCCCAGCACGAGGGGCTCCAGCGACCGGTGCTCGGACCTTGCTGCTGACAGTGGACCTGGGCTGTAGAGACAGCATCAGCCTGGCTCACCTGTCCTCTGTCTCTCACGGGGGCTGCTATGAGAGTTAGCAGTAGGGGGTGACACTTGGGGGAAATTTAAGGTCCAAATTAAAAATGACCTCCAAGTCCCACTCATCATCTCTGCAACAGAATCGACTCAGCTGTGAAGTGAGCTATCAGGACACCATGAAATCTGGGTCCTAGTTCCAGAATTCACTAGTTACATGGCTGTGTGACTCAGTATTCAGTTTCTTTACATGAAAACAAAACCAAACCGCTCCATGGCTACCATCACCTCCAAACCCCAGTTTGTCTTCCTGCCTCTGTCACAGAGTAGCGACAGTGAAATAAGGTAAAACTCTTATACCACATAAATATAGTTTCCAAATTATTAAGAAGCCTAAGCAAAAATGAGGGCTTTTTTTTTCTGTGTATTCAAATTTCTTCTGTAAGAAGCAGGGAACATCCAAAGTAAAAATAATAATAAAAAGTAAAAATAATAGTATCATTTTAAATATGATTTTGAAATATATTTATAGTTAGGGGTGTAGCTCAGAGATAGAATCTATGCCTAGCATGCACAAAACCTACGGCTTAATCTCATACTGGAAAAGGGCATGGGTGCATGTTCACGTGAGTGTACACACTCACACATTTATTCATGTGTATATACAAATATGGTAATACACACTCGTTTTTAAAAAGGACTGACTCAGATATAGTCATTAGTATCATCAGTTTTCATATCCTGTCTTCTCTATACTGGTTTATTCTATTTTACATTACTTCCTTTGGGTTATAACTTAATATTCTGGCTAATTTTTCATTCCAAGCATTCTGGGAACTATTCTTCAGAAGCAAATTGCACTAAAAGTAAAGGAACTACCTAAGATCTGTATGCGGTTTATATGATCACTAAAACTTGGCAGTAAAATACAATTTCTTTAAAAGAACAGCGTAGGACTCAACAAACAAACCAAAGGCAATCAAACAGTTGCCTTTTTCTTACACCCAGCTTTTACTGACTTGACTGACAAATGATATTCACATTTATTTATTATATATACAGTGTTCTGTCTGCATGTATGTCCACACGCCAAAAGAGGGCACCAGATCTCATTACAAATAGTTGTAGAAATAGTTGGAAGAGCAGTCAGGGCTCTTAACCACCGCGCCATCTCTCCAGCCCTTGAGCTACTTTCTAAGAGGACAAATTCATCTGGAACGCATCTCCTTCAATGCCACTGACTTTGTTCTGGTCACCACCGCGTTGCCTGGCCCTCTTGCTTTTCAAGACCTTATTGCTCCATTTGTGCTCTTTTCCAAAGTTAATTTTCTGTAAAGAAGGTCTAAGGAGACCATCCTTTGCTTAAACCACTGGCCATTCTCCAACACAGAAATACAGTTTCTTAGCATTACAACAGGCTCGGGCCGCACCTGTGCTTTCTGGGCTCTGCCATCATAACTCACCCTTCTACACGCCTTTACGTCCTTCCATACCAGAGCCCTTTTAACCAAGAAAGCCTTTCCCAACCCTGTTTGCAAATCAGACACCTGTCCTAGTCCTGGCAGCTTTGGAGCTGTTTTCTCAGCCCTCGCCCACCCATCACTCTCCTGTGCCTTGTTCTCATGGTCCCTTTAATGTATTTGTAGCACAGCGCGACAGCATCATACTGCAGTCACATCAGTGTTCCCATGCTCCTTGGAGTCTAACATTAAGAGTCCCGTGGTACAGTGGGGCCACACAGGTTTAAATGAATGAGTCCCACTTTCGTCTCCCGTTACTCCCTACTTACTCAACCTTTTATTTTGCCATCATTCCCGACCACTGCTGCTGCATCGGAGGACTGTGGACTGTACTTCACGTCTCTCGTGTTGCCCTATTGCCTAGCTCTCTTCTGATCCTCATAAGCCAGCTCCATACTGGTGCTGTAGGGGTAAACATTGAGCAGCAGCAGGCACTCACACAGTACATCTCGCAAGCTCCTCAGTGCTCACCATGCGTGCAGCCACATCTAGAGAACCTGTCCCTTGAAAAAAACTCTAAAACGTTACTCTGGTTCAAGTTGGGGGTGGCAAAGTGCATAAGCCACATGAACCACCAGCAGAATAGGATTGTGGGTCCTAGAGCCAGAGAAAATGGGAGCATCTTCTATGGGCTAAGATTTTCAGACCAGTGTAGGTTAGAGCTTCAAAGATACTTCTTTAGTATCAGCATTTGATATCCAAAATGAACTCAGAGATTAATACACATCTGCTCCCACCCCCACAACACATACACAGAACACACACAACATACTACACATACCACACACAGTACAGACACCACATACACAGGGCGCACATACACACCACCATTAACCTACTATTATCTGGCAACTACGAATTCAGGCGACAACTACCATCAAGTGCCCTCAGACAAAGACGCCCCTTTCATCATATGCTCACAGTCCCTACCTGTAGCTGTCCAATGACCACTTCAATCTGTCCGGAAAAGTGAGTAGCAACCAGCTCTGCAGCTTTACAGGGCTTCAGGGACACAAGTTCCTGCAGACAACAGAAAAGACAAGGGTTTTTTTTTAATGGTACACTTAATGGGCTACACATAGACAGCAGGGTCGGTATTGTCACGAGCTTCCATAGTGTCCTTTAAGATGACCTGCTATGGCCTTAATTTAGGGGTCACATTACCAATTAGCAAAGTTAGAAAATCCCATATTGTAAATCAGAATTAGGGTTTTGTTTTTTTGTTTGTTTGTTTGTTTTAGCTACTCTAGGATTTCTGGAGAGTGACTGCTTTATGAAATTCTGGATTCTGGCCATGGGAGCTATTGGTAGACAGAAGAGAGAAAGATCCCCAAACTCCCCGCAGAGTCTCACATTTTCTTTAGCTAAAATTCTAGCTTCGCCTCTGGTGCAGGCTGCATCTCAAGCTGGAAGTAGAACTTAGCAATGTTAAAGAATCTTTCACGTGGTGCTGGTTTTGAAGGCATGAAGGGGTCATGGAGAGCAGCGGAGGTTTGGCGCCATGTGGCAATATTAGTTCCTGAAGGGGTGGCCAGGAGGCCATTGTTGAAGGTGCAGCTTCAGCTGCAGTGGAGACTCCCACAGACTGGAGATGCCTGGACCATGGGATGACCATCCAGAGCAGTGGTAGTTGTGGAGTGGAGCTGGCCTGAGTCAAGGAGACAAGCTGTGTAATGTGGATGGCAGAATTGGAGAAGTGGGGCTACCCAAGCCCATCGGAGTCCAGAAGACCACGTGTGACTCTCAGAGGTATCATACATGAAGCATTTTACATTATTGGATCTGAGTTCTGCTTTGCTCTGATTGTATTTGTGCCCTGGTTCAAGAAGTATATAACTTATTTTGAATTTTCCAGGTACCCAGAGTTAGTAGATTTTGGATTTTTTCAAAGAGAATTTAGACTTTTCAAACTGATAGGGTTGTGTTGTATATTATGGTATCAATATTAACATGAGATCTTGAATATAACCCAAAAAAAGGCAAGTTATTATTTAACCATGATATGTTTGTATGTCAAGTTGACAGGGAGTAAGTGGGCTCATGACAGCTAATCTTGCTTGTCAACTTGAGCCGGTTCTCTGGGCATGCCTGCGAGGCATCTTCCTAATTGCTAGCAGGAGGGCCAAAACACTGTGGATGGGGCTGGGAAGGCAAGCCTGTGCATCAGAGGAAGAGAATCAGTAGGCAGCCCTTCTCCATGTTTTCTGGTTGGGTTCCTGGTTCAGGCTCCTGCCCCCCCGTGACATACCTATCCTGAGAGCCAAATGAACCCTTTCCTTCCCCCAAGCTGCTTCAGGTCAGTGTTCTCTCAGAGTCATGGAGACCTAACCAGAACAAAGGACAAAAAAAAGCTACACGTGCTAGACATAAACCAAATGAATTCATGACAACCAAGGTCACTACAGAAGATACTTGAAGGAATCCTTTATATTGAAGAGAAAAAGAAGCATCAGCGAAGTCGTTAAGAATAAAGTGCACTTAGAAAAGTAGGCAAGCCAAAAGAGTAGTAAAGTCCCAAACCACAAAAACAACAAAATAAAAGGAATTAATAAAATAACTATTAAACATTAATGGCCTCAACTCTCCAATGAAAAGATGCAGACTACCATATTAGATTAAAATGGGATCCAACAATTTGTATCTCTTCTATTCTGTATGATCACAAGGGACTAAAATAAGAACTCAATACCAAAGTGAATTCCAGGAAAAGTAAAAGCAAAAAACAAAAACAAACAAACGAAACCCTCACAGAGACTGAACAACACACCAATGAATGATGAATGGTTCATAGAGGTGATCAGGAGAGGAATTTAAAATTCCTAGGATCAAATGATAATGAAAACACAACATATCAGATGTAACTGGATACAATGAAAGCTGTTCTAAAAGGAATGCCTGCAGTCATAAACACCTATATTTAAAAACCAGAGATCTCTCACATAATGATGCATTTCAATGTATTAGAAAATAAGAACAAAAAAATCCCCAAACCAGTAAGATTAGGACAGAGGAGCTGGAGAGATGGCTCAGTGGTTAGGACCACTTACTTCTCAATTATAAGGACCAGAGTTCGGATACACATGGGGCAGTTCACAAATATCTATACCTCCAGCTCCAAGGGATCTGATGCCCTCTTTGGGCCTCTGTACACACATGTACACATACTATCACATACGTGCATTAATAAAACAAATTAAAATATTTTATAAAACAATGGGGTGGAGTCAATGGAATGAAAACAAGGAGAACAGATGAAGAATCAATGAATCTTCACAACGTCAGCAAACCCAGAGTTAAAACTAACTCAAAGAAGAAGATCCAGATTAACAAAATTAGATAAAAACCGAGGCATTACAACACACCAATAAAATGCGGAAGATTGTAAGGGCATGCTCTGAAAACATATTTCAATAAATTGGGATGCTAGAAATGGATAGATGTCTATACATCTAACCCATCAAATTAAACCACAAAGACAGAAACAAGTAAAATAAATCTATAACTAACATACAATCAAAGCAAAAAATAAGTCTTCCAACTGAAAAAGTACAGGCCCAGAAGGGGTGGCTGGGAGGTTCTGCAATTCCTTCAAGGACTAACACCAATGTTCTCAAACTATCCCACAAAATAGGAGGAGAAAGAACACTGCCACACTTGTAGTGAAAGTCAATACTACCCCAATATTAGAACCAGATAAAGACACAATACAAACTAGTACTGTCATCAATATCCCAGATGAACATGAATGTAAAAATTCTCAAATAGTAGGAAATTAATTTCAACACCTCTCAACTTGATCTCAGGTATGTTAGGATGGTTCACCATATGCAAGTCCATGAATGCGATACACCGCATGAGTCGACTTAAGGAGAGAAAACACAGATCATGTAAATATATACAGAAAGGCTCTACCAAAATGAAAGAGCATCCCTTCGCTTCATGATAAAAATCTTGGGGCAAGAAAGAATAGTAGGAACACATACCTCAGCATAATAAAGGCTTGCTGCAGCCACATTATACTAAACACGAGAAAAACTTAAAGCCATTTCCATTAAAACATGGAATGACACCAAAGTCGACTCCTATTTGTGGACAGTATGATCTCATATGTAAAAGACTGTAAGACTCTGCCAGAAAATTCTTAGAACCGATATTTTCCAAAACTAGCAGAATGCAAAATCAATGTGAGAAAAACTCAGAACCTGTCCCTATATATCAGCAATGAACATGCTCTGAGAAATCAGGAACAGAACCCTATTCACTATAGCTAAGAACAAAACAAAACAAACATGAAAACTCTTGAAATAAATCCAAGGAAATGAAAGACTTCTACAGTGAAAGATTTAGAGCACTGAAGAAATTGAAAAAGTCGCTGGAAGATGGACAGACTTTCCATCTTCAGATGACTATTATGGATAAAAACATGAAAAAGTTTATATTACCAAATATTATTGTTCTGGCTAGTTTTATGTCAACTCAACACAAGCTAGAGTCATCTCGGAAGAAGGAACCTTACTTGAGAAAATGCCTCCATCAGACTGGCCAGTAGACAGGTCTGTGGGGCATTTTCTTGGTTGACAATTGATAGGGAAGGGCCAGCTCACTGTGTGTGGTGCCACTCCTGGCAGATGGTCTTGGGTGCTATAAGAAAGCAGGCTGAGCCCAGCTGAGAACATAGCGGAGCAGGTCCTGCACCCTGCCTGGACAGCACACCAGAGCTGACCCTGGTGTGTGTGTGGGGGGGGGGTACACAACAGATGCATGAGCCCTGAGGGCACTAGAGGTGTCCCCCATGTCTCCTACAGCAATTGAGAGAGAGGACCCTGCACCTTGCCTGGGCAAAACAGTAGAACTGATCCTGGTATTGTGATTACAGTAATGTTGGTGCCCAAGGGCAGTGCTACTGCCCAGGCCATATAGATCTGAGTAGTCCATGCTGTCACCTGGGGCCATGGTGTCATCCAAGTCAGGGCTGCTGCCGAGAGCCATGTCAAGGTCCATGGCCCTACAGCAGCCAGGGTCTGTGTTGATGTCCATGGGTCCTGATACTGTCAAAGGCCATGCAGATGCCAAGGGTCAGTGCCACCACCTGAGGTCATGTTAGTGTCTGAGAGCCATGCTGCCATGGGCACCAAGCCAATCTGATGGCCTGTGCTGCCACCTGGGGCCATGGTGACATCTAAGCTCAGACTGCTACTGAGAACCATGTCTGGATTCATGGTCCTACCACAACTGGGTTCTGGGTGGATGTCCATGGCCCATATACCATTAAAGGCCATACACAGGTCCAGGGTCTGGGGTACGACCTGTGGCCATATTGGTGTCTGAGGGCTTTGCTACCACCATGACCATGACTATCTGTGTGGCCTGCACTGCCACACAGGGCCAAGGCGTCGGCCAGGCCCAGACTTCTATGGTGGGACATGTCTGGGTCTGTGGCCCAGCAACAGCCAGGGTCTGGGTTGTGTCCGTGACTCCTATTGCCACTGGGGGATGAGCAGATGCCCTGGATCTGGACAGCCACCTGAGAACCATGCTGGTGTCTGAGGGCCTTGCTGCCACCCGGGCCATACTGATCTATAGTGCTATTTTGTTTGTGTTTTAAAAAGTAAAACTTGTCTGAAGATCAGAGTGCAGAGTTAAGCCACTAAAGACCAGGGAGTGGTGGCACAAACCTTTAATCTCAGGACTCAGGAGACAGAGGCAGAGGGATCTGTTAGTTCAAGGCCACCCTGGACTACAGGAGACTGAATCTGTTGAAGAGAAACAGATCTCACACAAAGGTGATCCCAGCACTAAGGAGATAGAGACAGGAGTATAGGGCTAGGCAGAGAGGAATGTAAGGTGGGAGGAGACAGAAGCTCAGGGCAGCCTGAGGAGCAGTGCAGTCTGAAGCACTCTGAGGGCGCAGCCTGAGGACAGAATCACCCTTTTGGTCTGAGCACTGGTAGAGGAGAGAACTCTCTAGTGGTTGGCTGTTCTGCTTCTCTGATCTCTCAGTTTTCACCCCCTAATATCTGACTCTGAGTTTTTATTATTAAGACCAACTAGAATTCGTGCTACACTGATCTTGGTGACTTGTGCTGCTACAGGGGCCATGGTGACATCTGAGTCCGAGTTGCTGCCAAGGGCACGTCTGGATCCATGTTCCTGTTGCAGCTGGCATCTGTGATGATGTCCATGGCCTGTGTTACCACAGGGAGTAACAGGAATCTTATGTGTTAAAATCCAAGGGTCACGCTGAGCTGGCCCCGCCCCTCACTAGACACTGCAGCAGGAGAGCTGCCCCCGCTTGCTCCCGCACTTGGGAGTAATGGTCCTACCACTCACCACGGGTATGGGAGAGCTGGGCCTGACGGCATGAGCCTGAAGAGAACAGGCTCTGTCGCTTTCCTGGGCGGGGGGGGGGGGGGGGGGGAGGGCAATGGTCACAGTGGCCCAGACCAACCAGTTCGGCTACCACCCAGACCCACAACCTGGGCCTTAGGTTTGCCTCCCCTAGGATCTACCCCATCTATGACCTGCTGGAGTGCATGAAGGGACTGGTCCTACAGAATGGTAACTGCAGGACATCCGAGGGGAGTTTCAGTGAGGGCCCAGTGATGATGGTGTGCCAGAGGCCTTGAGCCTGACCAATGACTCATAGCAATGAACATTTTGTGGGTGGGGCTGATTGGACAAAGGGCATACATACTACATGACACACCACAGCTCCCCATGCCGGTAGAATGAAGAGGAGTTGGAAAGATGGAGGAGTGAGGTGCTTTGTTTTGTTTTTAAATTAATACTGGGAGGACACATGCTGCAAGGTGAGGGACAGATATGGAGGGACTGGAAGGTGAGAGGGATTGGGGTGCATGATATAAAATTCCCAAAGAATCAATAAAGAACTATGCAAAAAAGAACAACAGTTACAGTTCCTGCGGAAAACTCCCGTAATACCTGCCACTACTTAGCTAGCAAAAGTTAACTTGAAAAACGCCCATTCAAATGGTACAATTTAGAAGGTGTAGCAGCCACAGCTCTGGTCACCATTTGAGGTAAAAATGTGCCCATTCTTCAGCCCCAGCTCCATCTGGTCAGTGGAGGTTAGTGTTGTGCCCAGCCCTAATTAGTAAATCTCACAGCAGCAGGCAGAGGTTAATGCAGAAACCCAGAACTGGCTACAGCGCTGAGAACACGTGGTGGAGGCCTACTCAGGCCTGCATGCTCAGGCCTGCATGCTCAGGCCTGCATGGGATGGCTCAGGGAATATCTAAGAAAGCAGGGGTAGGAAGAATTAAGAGCCGGAAGAAGGGGAGATATGCAGCAAAAAGACATCTTTTGGACACGACACAGCCGATGCACTCACGGACTGACTGTAGCTGTGGTCATCTGTACAACAGAGCCCATCACCATTTTATCCTGGAGGAGAGGCCCATGAAGCCCCAGCCCACCCTTAGAGACTATGGGCAATTAGTGGTAGTTGGGAGAGATGGGTGTTGTTTTCTTCAGAGGCATAGCCACTGCTCCAGCAAATAACCTCTCACCTACATCTGGGCACTCAGTGGGTCACACACAAAAAGATGTGAAAATTGTGGTGGTTTGACAAAAAAAAAAAGGCCCCCAAAAGGAATGCACTATTAGGAGGTGTGGCTTTATTGGAGTAGGTGTGCCTTTGTTGGTGTCACTGTGGAGGTGGGCTTTGAGGTCTCACATATGCTCAAGCTTGATGTGGGATTTCTCTCTGTATGCTGTGATTACCATTAATGAATAAAGAAACTGCTTTGGACCTATAGCAGGGCAGAACTTAGGTAGGCGGGGAAAACTAAACTGAATGCTGGGAGAAAGAAAGGCAGCACCAGAGAGAAGCCATGTGGCTACGCTGGAGACAGATGCCAGAACTTTAGCAGGTAAGCCACAGTCACGTGGCAATACACAGATTAATAGATATGGGTTAAATTAATATGTAAGAGTTAGCCAATAAAAAGCTAGAGCTAATGGGCCAAGCAGTGCTTTAATTAATACAGTTTCTGTGTGATTATTTTGGGGCTAAGCAGCTGGGAACCAACAAGCAGCCTGTTGTCTCTTCACAACAATAGAAACCCTAACTAAAAGTAAGAGGGGGGACTTGAAAAGCAGGGTTCTAGAGAGAGAAGGAGGGGGAATGAGGAGAAAGATGCAAAATCATTACATAAACATGAAACTGTCAAAAACAATCCTTAAGGATTTGGAGTGCGTACCTCCATGTGATCCATTGCTTTCTGCCACACAGACTGCTTCTCCTCAGCACTGTGGCCAGGAATAGACAAGATGTTGTGGATATAATTGAAGACGTCTTCCTGTGAGCACAAGACAATGCATTCAGCCCTTCACTCAAGCAGAACTCAAAGACGGCTGCTATCCACAGCAGCCTCCACAAGCATCTATTATTAGATGAAAAACTATTTGGGTTTGGAGATAATTTATAGAAACTGGCATTAAAGAGGAAGAGTAAGTGCAAAAGCCATAGGGTAGCCTCTCTGAAGTTCTAAGTTTATTCCACCTACATCAGGTCTCAATTTGTTAACCTCACTGACAAACTGAACAGTATCCTTTTGCTTTTGGTGATGCCCTTGTCAACTACGCTCCATCTGTACTGATTCCCATTTCACCCTCTGATCTCCAGTTCTCTGAAGATGTCCTTTACACCCTGCTTTGGGACCTTCACGTTCACTCCTCCCTGTGCACTCCTCCCTGTCCGCTCCTCTCTGTGCACTCCTCCCCATGCACTCCTCACCATACACTCCTTCCCATGCACTCCTCCCTGTGCACTCCTCCCCATGCACTCCTCCCCATATACTCCTCCCCATGCACTCCTTCCTGTCCGCTCCTCCCCGAGCACTCCCCTGTACATTCCTCCCTATTTCAGAGCTCATCTTGGAGTGGCTTCTGTGATGCTAAAGGTCAGTTTACACGCTACTTTTCTGAGACTTCTCTGCATGCTAAGTGTAAGTCAGTCCCCTGTTACCCTCCAGAACCACACACCACCCTCTTCCCTTTACAATATTCACAATATTTAATTCTACAATTGCTCACTATCAGTATCTGTCACTGAGTTATATACTCAAACTTTGGGAACTGCACGTTTTAATTATAGCAGAAACTCAACAAAAACCAAGTGACTAAGGCTAGGGGAGTGAGACTGTGGGGGAGGCTCAGACACAGGTGAAGCCATTTTTAAACTTACCTCCCTCAATGGGTCATGCAGGTAGCAGTCAATGATTTTGTCATACTGGTGTGCTCGCTCATACATGAATTCACAGATTTGATAGCTGGAATGCGAAAGGACAAACTTCAGTTGCCAAACAGGCAGGTGGCAATGCGCTTCTGACATTCAGAACTTTATTCAAGCGTGTGTAAAAGGGAATGATGTCATTTTTAGTGCCAAATAAAGGTCTAAGAATGTTAAATACAAGGGCGTCTCAGACTTGGAATTCACGTCAGGGACAAAATAAATGACATGAATATTTGAATGCTGCGAACCTCTGAAATCTGGTCCCAGGTATTTCAGACAAGGGTACGTGATGGGTATTAGGTATCTAAGAAAGATGAGTGCCTGCCTCTCTCCTGCCTCCTGACTGAAGATGCTGCTAAATGCTGTTTACAAAGGCCTTAAAGAGACAGTGTGCTGTCTATTTTCTAAAGAAATAGCTGGTGTTAGGTATCAATAATTTTCAATATAGTTTCTTTGTTCAAAACTAAATACAATAAACTAGGTAGGTGTTAGCGTACTGCATCTTATTTATTATGCTAAACTGTACATCATTTCTATTGCATATAACTGTCATAATCTAACAGATACCACAGGTATATTACTTTAAAAAATCTAGAGCTGGGCATGTGTATGGTGCCAGCACTTGGGAGGGAGAGGCAGTAACAAGACAAGCACACGTCATACGGTGCACATTCCAGGCTGCACAGTGAGAACCTGCCTCAAAACACCAGACATAAATAAATACGAGGATAAATAAGGTGAGCACAGGAAGACTACTTGTTCACCTTCGTGTTAAAGCAAATATACATTTCTAATTCAGGCTATACATTTCTCAAATTTTGCTAACTTTTAGAATTCATGTGAAAGGCAAAAAACAAAAACAAACAAAAAACCTTATGTTTTTGTTACTGAGGCTGTTATTCCTATGCCCTTTCTTAATTAAAATAGCAGAAATGCAAAATAAAATTTCATGTTAGAGAATTAACAGTACTATGGAAAATTAATACACAACTTCAAAACAGCTCACAATTCAGCCTTTTCTGCCATGCGGATGAGCCGACTCTCTTCAAATTGAACTACGCCTCCAGCCTGCAGCAATTCTAAAAGGACCTGAAGATTTAAAACAAATGAGAAAACACTGTGAGGTTTATTCACCCATGCAAGCCCATGACCGTGTCTCCCTTGTGTCTTACTACTGCGTTCACTACCATGTGCTGACTCTACTTTTCAAACATGGAAGGAATACCACAGCATCCTCAGGTACAGCCCGCACACTCACACTAACCGCTAAAAACCTGTGTATACCATTCTAAGAAGTCTGTTTTTATTTGTTTGTACTTTATATGTATGAGTGTTTTGCTGCATGTATGTGTACCATGTATGCATGCTTGGAACCTGCAGATGCCAGAAGAGGGTGCTGCATCCCCATGGATGGCAGGAATCAAACACAGTTCCTGTTGTGAGGATCTAGCAGAGTGACTCTAGGGTAGACATTAAAACACAGTATTTGTTTTCTAGAAGTACTCTGATCTTGAAGAAATCTTGGAAAAGCAGTGACTGTTTTCTGTGGTTTACAGAGTTGTTTTTCTGAAGCAGTTTTATAGCCCACAATCCTCACACACAGAAAGATCAGGAATTCAAGGTCAGCTCACATAGTGAATACACCTAGTGTACTCAAGGCCAGCCTGGGCCACATGAGAGTCGCCTCAAAAAAGGGGGGACATTTTAATCCAAGTGTCACAACACACACATAAATCCCAACACTCGGAATGCTGAGACAGGAGGATCATAAATTCTACACCAGCCTGGGCTTTAAACAAGACCTCATTTCGAAAACAAAGACAAAAAGCAAAAACAATAAAAGCCCAAAATAATGGTGCTCGCATCACTTTCCCATAGTAGCCGGAGATAGAGTTTGAGCAGAACAACGGTGCGGTTAGGATCTTAGGCCTGCATGCCAGCTCAGGATGCAGACGAACATGACCCTTGCCAGGGTGCCAGGAAACCTTCACCATGAACTTTTTATTATTTTGATGTTAAACAAAACTGATCTGAATTTTATATTCAAGACCCAAATTTAATCTGTTTGGAGCAATGGAATGTACTGTCATATGCAATAAAAGAGGAAAGAAACCTATTCACTGTGTCAGTTTGGAATAAAATAATGTAATGAATTGAAGACAATCTTACCAACTCATTAGAGTATCATCACAATTTTTGTGAGCAAGTTATTCAGTATTATTAAAAATTAAATTAAATTTATAACTATGTATATTAAAAAACAAAAGTAATGAAACTCAAAATTCATCGTTTCCCATTATTTCATCAAATTTTGGTGCTCTATCTGTTCTTGAGGCTGTTTATTCCCATGCAGCTGCCTCTAAATGGGGGCAGCGGCACACAGGTGTGCATGAATGGGGGTGGTGGCACACAGGTGTGCATGAATGGGGTACTGACACACAGGTGTGCATGAATGGGGTGGTGGCACACAGGTGTGCAGGAATGGGGTACTGACACACAGGTGTGCATGAATGGGGATGGTGGCACACAGGTGTGCATGAATGGGGGTACTGACACACAGGTGTGCATGAATGGGGGTACTGACACACAGGTGTGCATGAATGGGGATGGTGGCACACAGGTGTGCATGAATGGGGGTACTGACACACAGGTGTGCATGAATGGGGATGGTGGCACACAGGTGTGCATGAATGGGGGTAATGACACACAGGTGTGCATGAATGAGGGTGGTGGCAGACAGGTGTACATGAATGGGGGTGGTGGCACACAGGTGTGCATGAATGGGGGTAATGACACACAGGTGTGCATGAATGGGGTACTGACACACAGGTGTGCATGAATGGGGTGGTGGCACACAGGTGTGCATGAATGGGAGTGGTGGCACACAGGTGTGCATGAATGGGGTAATGACACACAGGTGTGCATGAATGGGAGTGGTGGCACACAGGTGTGTATGAATGGGGGCGGTAGCACACAGCTATGCAGTTAGGCATCTTCCAGTTCCATAATTTGTAACAACACACTGGAAGACTAAATAAGTCATAGTGACATGTCTATAAATCATCAAAATGTTGTTTTAAAAAAAAATCTTACTTTTTGAAGGGTTGTAAAAACAAGAAAGCAAACAAAAGAAGTTAGACCCATTGTGGTCAACACAAGCTAAAATGTTTATTCATTGGTTCTTTGACATAGATAGTTTGTTAGTCCCTGGTGAAGAACGTGGAAAAAATATTAGTTAAGCAGTTAAGCTAAAAAGTGTGACTGTCTGGGCTGGCAAGTAGGTGAAGGGGCTTGCCCCCTGCCTGACAACTTGATCCACTCAATCCCAGGGCCTATGTGGTGAAAGGAGAGACTTAATCCTGAGAGCTGCCTTTGCTACCTACACTGCGGCTCATGCTCGCACACACAAGTAAATAAAGGTAATTTTTTTTGAAGTGTGTCTGTCTGTAGACATTACATTGTGAAGGGGAAAAGGCGTTATTTATTTTTTATTCAAAATGTTCCCTGTGAGGAGTAGCAAGAGAGTAACGGGTAGGGTTGTGCAGGTGCCGGTATGAGTGTACAGGACTGCACAGAGTGACAGGAAATGTCCAGGAGAAACCCTCATCTTGTCTGCTAGCTAACAGAAAGTGATAAAAACACAATGTGCTATCTGATTGGGCAGAACAGTCATGTTTTGCTCTCACCTTATCATTTACATAAATTTACATAAATGGCAACAATCATATCAGAACTACTTGGGGAGCTAATCATTGACTATGAGCACACCACTGGAGAACACTGAGACATACTGCAAGAACTAAATCTGATACATGACAACCTGTAGAAGGAATTCTGGGTTAGCAGGGAAGGAAGTTGCCAAATCTTTATCTGAATTGTGACCTTGAACAACTTTTTATCAATCTTCAGTATCTCAAAGACTGAGGAGGGAGAGTCATCTGAATGGGGCACCTCTGTAATCAGTGTGGCTAAGGTGTGGCTGTTTTTCAAGGTTTGGCTTTAATGTTCAGACTTGGCAGCATCTAAGCACTAAAGCCAAAGCTGAAGAGGAAACACACTGTGTTAATTCACCTTCTGTCAATGAAGCCTTTTGTACTTGGAGGTTATATGCTCACACCAAGCACACCACGATCTGCCCTCACCGTGTAGACAAACAGGTATATAAAATAAGAGTTCCCTCGCTGCTATTTATACTCAGTGTAGTTAACAGGAAATCAAGTGCTGGCCTTGTTCTCAGGCAGTCTGCACCGTGGCTGGGCGACAGCAGAGCACTAGCCTTCGCGGAGTCTCCGTGCGGGGTCTGTGCGCTACACCCAGGAAAGCCACTCAACAGCCACGCTCTAAATCCGTGTGACTTGTACTTACAATTTTAAGTGGGCTGGCTTAGCACCCACAGTTTCAGTGCACAGGCTATGAAGGACCTCTGGAGAAAGTGGCGTGAGAAGAAATGGTAGCCAGTAACTGTCCCAGTGATTAATGGGGTGTGTGGGAGTGGAGAGGCGCATTCTAGTCCCCAAACGAGGCGCTCCATTCGGCAGCACCTTAGTGTACCCCCAGAACTGAACGCACCAACACTCAGGGTCCTGTAGTTTGTGGTTCTGGAACAAGCTCTGCCCCCGTCTTCCTGCCCACACTGACTGCCACCGCTGTGAGGTCGGGTCTGTTGTGCAGCGCAGCTACCACCACAGAGCTCTTTCTGAGAGCGCTGGCTGACAGGAGCTGAGACCATTCAGGGAGGCTCCAGGCACACCTGGGGGGGAGTGTCTTGACTAGGTTAGCCTCTGGCCATGCTGTGAGGGACTGTCTTGATGTTTGTGGAGTGGAAAGAGGAAAGAGTCACCGTACAGGGGGCAGCACCATTCTCTGTGCTTGGGTCCTGGACTGCAGGAAAAGGGAACCACTGGCTCAGTGCCGGCTTTTGTCAACCTCTGCTTCCTGAGTGCGTGTTAACATAGCCAGCTGCGTCAAGGTTCTACAGAGGAAAGTGCTCAGCCACGATGAACTAAAAGAAATTCTGTCTCCCTTAAGGGCTTTGGTTAGAGCATTTTATCAGGTAACAGCAAAGGTAACTAAGACAGACTTTCCTCCCAGTCTCTATCTAGCAAAGGGTGCTAGCGCTCATACCTGCTGCCTTTCAGAGTGGCGGGAGTCATCGTCAGGGCTGCAGAGGAACTCGAGGACCTGGCCAAAGGTAACAGCAAAAGTTACCCTTCCGTGTCAGCAATTCCTGCTCACCTGTAACGACACCGCCTTGTGCAGTGCTGTCCCAGCTGATGGAGACTGTGTGAAGCATGGGCTTCAAGGAGGCCTACAATTTGACATGTACACCATATGCGGTTTTGTTTTTTATTAATTAGTTTGTTTTTCAAGACAGGGTTTTTCTGTGTAGCCCTGGCTGTCCTGGAACTAACTTTGCAGACCAGGTTGGCCTCATATTGAAGAGATAAAAACTGCCTTTGCCTCCCCATGCTGGGATTAAAGGTGTTTGCCGCCATCGCCTGGCTGCGTATACACATTTCTTTACTGCTGAGAAATATAACTGAAAGCACTTCACTTTGAGGAAGCATAGACTTCAGTCAGGGTGCTTGAATCTGAATCCTATCCTAATATATATAATAAGATTTCTGCTAGAAAAAAAAATAATAATCTGAGTCTGGCTTTAGACAAGTTGTTTTAACCTTTCTAAGATTTCTCTGAAAAATGAGGATTATTAGACTGATTTTAGAGCATCTGGCAGACTTGGTAACACACACAGCGCTCTCCTGGCTCTAAGAAGTGCTCCCCACAGCACACGGTTATCACCGACTTCTGCAGACAATGGAAGTCTTCGTGCTCCCTGTGGACATGCAGGGGAGGGATGTTCACACTGTGACTGAGGACACCTGGAGACTCAGGGTCATGTATAAGGAGACTAGGATTTTCCAAAGTAATCTCTTCTCCAAACCATCAATATGGTCTTACCATCCGTCAAAGTTAGCAAATTCAGAACAAGAAATTCTCGGCAACTTAGAGTAACCAAATAACTGTTAATAGAATATTGATAAGCCATGCTCCCATAATGCTAGGCATCCGGCAGAATCATATCGCCCAGAACATATCATTAAAACAAATATCTCAAATTCAGATCCTGAACTTGAATACAGTCCCCAAGAGAACAGAAGAACCCAGCTCCAGGTCTCACTATGAGACACTCACTTGATCGAAGAGAGTTCTGTTCACAAACAAGGTGTTGTCAGGCTTTGCGAGCTGCCGAGCGAGGAACGTGAAGAGACACCCCACTTGTGATGGGGTAAAATCTGAATTCTCCACCATAACCTGGTGAGAAAAATGAATCCTTTAGGCAATACTCATCTGGTTTGAATCAAAAGCATGCACACACACACACACACACACACACACACACACAGGAGCTTCATGAGTAAAGACTCACAAGAATTTGTTTTTGTTTTTGTTTTTCGAGACAGGGTTTGTCTGTAGCTTTGTGCCTGTCCTGGAACTAGCTCTTATAGACCAGGCTGGCCTCAAACTCACAGAGATCCGCCTGCCTCTGCCACCCGAGCGCTGGGATTAAAGGCATGCGCTGCCACCACCCAGCTAAGAATATTCTTTTATGAGTGGTACAGGAGCTGGGCTCAGTACCGTCTTGAGAAGGAACATAGCTACCTGTACATTCTCAAGGAAAACACCAGGGTGGTCTTGTCATGTTTCTAGCAAACGAGAACTACACTCCAGAAGAATTCGAAGAAACAATGATTGCTTCTCTCTGAGATCCTTAGTGACTCCTACTAAAATAATTTTCATTTAATTTTGCTAACCTTACTACAGATCTGCCTATCAACAAGGAAAGAAGAATGCTGCTTTGGGGATTAAAAGTAAGATAACCTGCCAGCTACGGAATCCCAGAAGGAAGGCAGTCAGTGCTGCCTTCCTGGGGTGACGGCTGCTTGTGTGACCAATCAGTCATTGCTCTCGTGTCCTATGTCCCCCAGTACACACGGTGCTATGACAGGGGCCTTTCACAGTGTGATGGTAAGCACAGATTGCCAACCTGACAGAATCTGGAATCACCTGGGCCACAGACCTCTGGGCATCCTGTAGGTGTGTGTAGGGGGAGGGGGGTTATCTTGATTGTGTTAAGTGAGGTGGGGACTTGCCATCTTGGAGAAGGGGGCTGAGAAGCAGCATTTGAAGTTATGAACTAGGAAGGAAGATGAGTCAGATAAACATCCTAAAACGTATAGTCAGATTATATCATTATAAATGTATAGTCAGATTACATCGTTATAAATGTATAGTCAGATTACATCATTGTAAACGTATAGCCAGATTGCATCATTGTAAACACAGACAAACAAAAAAATGTGGAAGTCTAATGTTTTTCTTAAAAAAAAAAAACAAACAAAAAAAACCTACAACACAATAGCACGTTAGATTCACGGTTACAGAAGGAATCTCTGAGGAAATGAGAGAGAAACCGCTCCTAAGCAAAGCTCTGAAGTTTTATAGAACCGTAGGAAATAACAATGGAGAGAGGCGAGAACAATGGTGTGTGTGGGTATTGGGGCAGTCGTCTGCCAGGGAAACCCCCACATTCTTCTGGGACGCAGAAGCAGAGAGAGGAGAAATCAGATGACAGCCTTGCTAATCTGGAAGATAGGACACAAACCATGTGACGAAGGGGTGGACTGAGACCAGGGCTGTGCTGAGAACTGATCCTGTGTACAGAGGGGACAGTGTGTGAGGGCTGCATGGGCCCGCGGGAGGAAGGTCCCACACGGCAGCAGCAGTGACGGAACAGATGCTCAGTGCAGAGAGCGGTCAGGACAAGTGTCCCCGCATACGGACACACTGTGAGCGTGATCAGTGGGCGGATGATCCTGCCATTAGCAAAGAAAGAATGCAGACATTTTGTGACTGAAGATCCTGGATGTTGAGGGCTGTCAAGTTGGATTAACTGGGGTAAATTTACCACAAGTGAAGGTGGAGAACCCAGCACATCCACTTTAAGACTTTCAAGTTCCATTCGTTACCCTCCACTCAGAGACAAAGAGATGTGAGATCTCGCCTGCTATGAAACGCTACCCCAGGGCACTTGTTCAAGTATGCTATCATCGCTAAGTAACAGTACCAAGACGCACAGCCCCGAGTTACACCTCCAGTTATACACTCCCAGCCAGCTACATCACCACATAACACATGTTCCAGGCTGCGATCTTTAGGGAGATTTCCCAGGCTCAGTCATCAACCTGCTTGGTGCCCAAGGGCCCTTGTCCAGGACTCCAATCTCAGGGCCCAACTAGTGCGCCTCTCTGCCATTAGCCCTTCTTCTGCTCTGCAAGGCCCCAAACTGCCTGACTTTACACAAACATTTTAAGAAAGCAGTTCAAACTCACAACAGATTCCCTTGCCAACTCAGCAAGTGTCTAACTGATTCTATCTTATAATTTCATTTTTCCTCCAAAATACTTCAAAGGCCTTAAAAACCTTCCTAGGCATCCCTTGGTCTCTTGAGTTCTTTCCCTCTCTGCAACCACACAGCCCAAAACCTCGGCTACCTGTCCCCTGCCATTCATCCTCTTGAAACTTCCCTTATAGCACACTTCAGCACACGTACAACACTGTCACCAGAAACCAGTGGCCTCTATGTTCACGCCTTATTGATTCGAGGTTAATTGTATGAGGACAGCATGGAAGCACAGTCGCCTGCTGGCCGTCACGGGGAGTGTCGGAGCCCCAGCCCAGCCTCTGCATCTGCAACATCCTTCCAGACTACCGTAACTTCAAATTCAAATTCCAACTTGACCGATGTATAAATGTTTTCTAGATAGGTACTAGATTTCAGGCACTGGAAAGCACATGCTCTGGGCATCCTACAACAATGGGCTTCGGTGAATATAGTAAATACAGCACAACATAATAACACAATTAATATAGCAAGTACCACTAATAATAATCCTCAGTTCCTATCTTCAGAAAGCTCAAGTCGAGACAGGAAAATCTGTAAACAATTCTAACGCAGTGTGCAAGTGCAGCACAAAGTCTCTTGAGAATACTGAGGTGCCCTAGCCCGCAGAGAAGGGTGTGAGAGGACACAGAAGGCGGTCCAGAATCTAACAGATAAGGGTGGAAAGCGGCGTTGAGTAGCTGAAAGAGCGTAAGCCGTGATGCTGACACGGAAGCTTGGCGACTTCCGGTAAGTAAGCATGGGTGAAGAGCATGCGGAATAGCGTGTGTGTGGAGGTGGGGGGCAGAGAAGGGAAGGAATCAGCTAGAGAGTAGTCAGGGACTATAAAATATAGAGGATCTTAGGTATCATAGCAAACCACTTGGATGGATATAGCAAAAATTGCTATATACTAGGCAATAGTTTAGATAAAGTTTGTTCCCCCCAGGTATACAAGCTGGAAGCTTGGTCTCACTTGGAAAACATGAAATTTTTGATAGGCAGGGCCTGGTAGGCAGAACCTAGGTGATGGCAGACATTGCTCTGGGACAAGATTAATGCTGGCTGTCACAAAAAGAGTTCACCTGGTCCCTACACTCTCTCTCTGACTGCTTGACTTCCCCTCACATTCCCTGATATTCGATGCCATCCACCATATTGTAACAAAATCGAGGAGACCTTTACTAGAAGCCGGACAGGCAAGGCTACCCAATTTTATGCTTTCAGCTTCCAACACTGTGAGCTAAATAAACCCCTTCTCAATAAAATCTCGGGTCTGTCTGATGGTAAAAGTGCACTAACACATTTTCTAGGATCTGTTCTTCCCTCCTAACCGATAAACACAAGTTCTCATTTTTAGCTGAGCATATGGTAACCCAGAATGCTTTGGTCTCTCTTAGTAGCTCTCAAAGTTCTGGATAACGTGCCATAAGCAGATTTATAGTACGCAACTTCAAAGGTGTTTCCTTAAGGACACAGCTCCTCCTGGGTCTGGATGACATGGGCTTGTTAGCTGCAGGGAACAGCTGGCCCTGAACAGCTACACTGAACTAGACAGAACCCATGTGCTAAGTGTAATAGAAACAGAGCGGGCTCAATCCCTGGGGGTTCTGAAGCACTCTATTGGATCAGATTGCCTAGCTCCAGCTTATAAAAGAATAATACATCTCCGTAATAGACTACTGTCACTTTGAGTTATCTCTCAGGTACAATTTAACTGCAAATGATCTAACAGAGAGTCACAGAAAAATACCAGATAGAAGAAAGGCAGATCTACAAGTAGGTAGACTATCTGGGAATGTAGACGAAAATTCTTTATATTAACCACCTGGATTTAACTGGCTTTGAAAATTCAAAAATTCTGTTCTCATAGTCACCATTGCCTGTCTTACAAGGCTAATAAATAGCTGAGCTGAGCTGATGTGTACACTGCATGCACGCTCTGTATGTTACCAAGAATATCACAGCTGCAGTGTGTTTATGCTACATATAACTAGAGGACATTTTAATTATGGCCTTTTGACCACAGTAATCTAAAAGGAATAAACCTCTACTTTACGGGCAGATGAAGAGTGGTAACGCTAAGCTTTTCATGGAAACCTTCTGAAGAGCTGAGCCAACACAGGACAAGAGCCCGTCTGTCTCTGCACGCATGCATAGCAACAGCACGAAGCCTAAAATAGGTCTTTGCCAACTCTGAAGCTGGGTTGAGATAATCCTCAAATCATTTTTAAGTGACAACTGCCGTCTTCATGCCACAGCAGAGCATGGTAAACCATAGTAACCAATGGAGGCTGGGAAGAGACAGCTCCTTGGCATTATTACTTGTTAAAGCTGTCTCTATTATTACATACAGTCAGACTAATAAAGTGATTGTCACAATAAGATTTCTAGAGGCTCGTACACTGTACCCCAGCATCCAGTCTAACACTATGACACAGTAAGCTTTTTCAATTAATCACTAATATTTCATTCACCTCTTGAGGACCAAACACCATAATCTAATACTAGCACTGCAACAAATGGCTCCACTGAACAAATTGTTTCAAATCTTGCTATAAAAAGTTCAATTCGCTTAATATAGTATCAATCAATAGAAAGACATGCACTCTTTGAATACTTGCTTTCAGTAAAATATCCACAATGCGTTGCTGGTATTCCACGGCTTGTTTGTCATTTTTAAAATCTTCAAAGGTCTAAAAGAGAGAAAGACAAAATTGAAAATAAGTGCTTTTTGCTAATTTTGGAAGGAAACAAATTGTTAAATCCCCCTTTTAGCAAGAAACAACAGAATTTATTTTCTTTTATAAAATGCCTCAATGATTATTAAAGCATTTGAGAAATAAAATGAGGATAATCTTTGTATTCTAATTTTTAAGGAATATTATTCAGTAATATCCAGTAATTTCTTCAATTCAGATACATTTTGTGGAGAAAATATGCATTCAGAATGTTATCCACCCCAGCATGGTCAAAAGTAACTGGAGTCTCATATGGTGAGTACAAATATTTCAAATACAAAGAATGGCCATTCATAGGTGATGTTTCTTATATTACAGCAGCCAAGCCAGGAACATGGACAGACTGTCTTTCCACAGAAATGACACAGTGTAAAGCCTACACAAATTTACAAATACAGTTTGTTTTTGCTATGTGGTAGTGGCACATGTTTTTAATCCCAGCATTGATGAGGCAGAGACAGGTGAGTCTCTGAGTTCAAGGCTAGCCTGGTCCAGGATAGCCAGGGCTACACAGAGAAACCTTGTCTTGAAAAGAAAAAAAGATTTATTTTTAAATATTTACTTTTACTATTTTTAATTCCATGATTATATAACTTGTATAATTAACTACATTATATATAATTATATATACACACATAAGCACACACACACGGGGTGGGGGATAGTGGGAGTTCTCTACAAGAGTACAGGTGCCTGCAGAGGCCAGAGGTGCTAGATGCCCCTGGAGCTACAGGTGGTTGTGAGCCACTGACACAGGTGCTGGGAATTGAACTCAGGCCCTCCAGAACAGTAATACATGCTCTTAACCACTGAGCTCTCTCTCCAGCCACTCTTTAAGATTCATTTTCTATTTCATGTGTATGAGTGTTTTGCCTACATGTATGTGCATCTACCACATGCCTACCTAGTGCCAGTGGAGGTCAGAAAAGGACATCAGATCTCCTGTAACTGGAGTTACAGATGGCTGTGAGGTGCCACATAGGGGCTAGGAATCAAACCCAAGTCCTCCACAAAAGCAGCAAGTGCTCTTAACCACTGAGCCCACTCTAGTCCCAGTTATGTCTTATATTTATGCTAACATATTTCTATGAAATTAAGCAGAAAACTACAGCATTTAATATTTCATGACAGTCTACATTCTAAGGTCTTAAAATGAGTATGATATATGATAGTGTTGTCATACAACCGAAGTGATGAAGAAGAAAGTAGAGTAGTCACAGATAAACACTAGGGAACCTGGGATGCTAAACACACAGAGCTGTCCATTAAGGGGAGGAATGCAATGTTAGCTGCCCAAAAAGCTGGGGCGGACAAGCTTTCCAGCCTGGTGTCGCTGCTCTGTGTCTGTGGCTGGAGACCACACCAGATCCTCCCCCACGCCATTATCAAAGACTTGTTTTTCTCAATCTATAGAACATGTCTTTATGGAAAAATGTTAAGTAATCGTTATTTGCTAATTTCAGATGGAAACAAATTACTAAATTCTCCCTCATCTCTGTACTCTATGTACAGAGCCTTTCTTTACAGAAGGCGTCCTGTGGAATCTCAATGCAGTCATGTCCAATCTTTCTTTAACTTACTTTGTTCCTCAAGGAGATTTATGTTTAATTTGTTGTACACATGAGACTGAGTTAATTATCACCAGGAAAATTTTCACCGAGTTATTCTGCACTTAAATATGCCTATGATACCAACACCAGCTACTGAACCGTGTGGAACTGAACCTTCTTTCCTCCCTTTGACCACCTCTCTGCAGGCCTGTGGACTGGGCAACCTGGAACCAAGTCCTCAGGACAGAAAGGTGCAAAGCCACAGGTTAGTCACTACTCAGATTAGTGCTTGGAAATAACTAAAGTGCCATTTACTGTCATGAAAAATTATTTTCATGATTTCTACAATTAAGAAAAAGGGTTTTCAGGGATAGGCATTTTAAAATAATCGTGGTTTACAGCTGTGCAATTCACAACAGCCAGGAAATGGAGCCAGCTTTGGTGCCCATCAACAGATGAATGGATAGAGAATATGTGGACCATACACACAACACAATTTTATACAGCCATAAAGAAAAGTGAAATTAGGAAATCTGCAGGAAAATGAATGTAATTGGAAATCATTATGTGAAGGAAATAAGCCAGACTGACAAAGACAAATATTGCATGCTTTCTTCACATGCAGAACCTAGTTTTACAGTGTTTGTGCATCTGCATGTTTGTGTGTGTGTGTGTGAATTTACAAAAACAAAGTATAATGAATGCATGTATGAAGATGCCATGAGGAAACCAAGGACTTAATATGATAACCTAAAAAATTTTAAATGTATTTTAATAATAAAAAGTGTAAAAATAAAGAAAAATAATTATGGCATGGCTTCTGAAAGGCCAATATTTTTAAGCCTAATTACCAGAACGAATTACCATATCCTCCAAATAGTGCCAAGCACAGCACTTAAAATTTTTTTATTAGTCCTTAATGTGTTCTGAATATAAAATGCATCAAGAACACTAGATTCTGAGTGGCAACATGAAAGTAGAATGTTACAAAAGCACTAAGTCCATACAGGACTACACACAAAGGGATGGAAACTGAGTCACATGGGGCACACTGAGCAGGAGTGAAAAAAGACCCCGGAGCATCTTCTGCTGGTTTGCACTTAGCACCCCTGGTTCTGAGGAATGCTAAATAACATAGAAACAATGGTTGCTATGTTCTTGATCAAGGAAACAGACTGCATGTTGTCCTCGTGGACGGTTTAAAAGGATCTGCACAGCCATGGGCTTTCAAGACTCTATCAGTTCTATTCAAGAACCTGCTAGCCTTTAAATGGACCACGGATTTTCTCTAGCCTCTCTTTCCTCGGTTTCGCATGCCTTCCCTTTCTATTTCTGCCTGGCATGTGGCAGGCTTTAAAAACAACGACTGAGAACATAACAGCTTTTCATCTATTCTCCTTTGGGCCTCCTAGCTGCTGCACCTGCTCCCCATCTCCCTCTTCTCCTGTCCCTTCCCCTCCCCTCAGATGAGCGTCCACTCTGGACCCTCTCAGGTGTCCCTGCCTCTGACCACGTCTCCCTTTCATCAGTAATAAATTTTTTCCTCCACTACCAAAAAAGGAAGGAAGGAAAGAAGGAAGGTAGGAAAGAAGGACAGGAGGGAGGGAGGGAGGGAGGGAGGGAGGGAAGGAAGGAAGGAAGGAAGGAAGGAAGGAAGGAAGGAAGGAAGGAAGGAAGGAAGGAAGGAAGACAGCCATTGTATTAACAAGTCAATTGTTCACACAGAAAAATAGAATAGGAGGTCACAGGAACATTTATTAATCTGGAAAGTTCAACCAGGAGATATTTCTATACTTAAATATGTGAAGTGTGTCTTAAATATGACCCTGTCTGAGGACAAGAGGATGGGTAAGAAAATATCTCAGTCCCATCTTCTGACATTAGAACGTGAAACACACACACACACACACACACATACACACACACACACACACATATTCTCTCTCTTCCTCCCCCTCCCTCCCTCCCTCATCCCAGGCTGCTACTGCCAGATGTCACTCAAGATGCAGAGGGCCCTATTTGCTATAAAGTATTATTCAACTGCTAATCAAAGGCATGGAGATTTAGCAGGTGTTACAACAGTGAGACGTGAAAGGGAACTTCCACAGCACGTTCCTCCCGGCAGTCTCCAGCCACTACCCTAATTAAATGAAAGTGATTTCAGCTGGGACCTTCCACAGTCCACTCAACTGCAGCTAACTCTACCGCACTCATTACATCTCCCTCAGAGCTCATCCGTACTGTGGACACTGATGACGTAATGTACGGAATCAGAGGTCGTACCACCTAGCCAAAAGCTTTTTAAAAAACAAAAATGTTGCACTGGAGAGATGGCTCAGCAGTTAAGAGCACTGACTGCTCTTTCACAGAACCCAGGTTCAATTCCCAGTGCCTGCATAGTAGCACACAATTGTCTGTAACTCCAGGAACTGACATCCTCACACAGAAATGCATGCAGGCAAAACACCAATGCACATAAAATAAAAGTAAATAAATTATGGGAAACAGTACTCTGATTTTATAGCATTTTATAAATACAAAAAAAAACTAACAAAAATGCAAGGAAGGAAAGAGCTGCATTTCAACTCCTTACTCACCTGCTGGAGCATTACTAGTAGGTGGGATCTTCTCCTAATTCACACACATGCATTCACACACGCATGCATCTTTGGATCACTTGGAAATACTTTAAGAATCACAGTGTCCCTTACCAGTGCCAACACGTTCAGAAATTCTCTTGTGTCAAAATGTAGCAAAGTCCGAACATACGGATAGACTTCTTCCTCAGAGGACGCCTCTACGGAGTGCAGCCGAATCAGAAACTCAAACACCTGCGGGTTGGAAGCAACTGTTGATTATCTCCATCTTACTGGAGCAAGGATCACACGTGGAGGAAACACAGGCGGGCTGAAGGTCACTTTAAACTGCCACCGTGTCCCACGGTGTTTCTTTTAAACCCTCTCTTAACCAGAATGTTAAAGTTGGTGATGGTGCAGATTCCTGTCCTTAGAGTGGAATTCCCGAGTTATGTTTCACGTCTAACTGCAGTTTGTCTGCAGCCATTACACTGGCTAGCTTTATGTCAACTTGACACAAGCTAGAGCCAAATGAGAACAATGCCTCTGTAAGATCAGGCTATCGGTAAGCCAGCCTACAGGACGTTTTCTTAATTACTGATTGAAATAGGAGGTTCATTTCATTGTAGTCTGCCTGGGCTGGTGGTTCTGGGTTCTAAGAGAAAGCAGGCTGAGCAAGCCAGTAAGCAGCTCCCCTCCATGGCTTCTGCTTCAGCTCCTGCCTCCAGGTCCCTGTCCTGTTTGAGTTCCTGTCCCAACTTCCCTCAGTGGGGGAGTATGTTGCACAAGCTGAAACAAATCCTTTTCTCTACAAGATGGTTTTATCGATGGTGTTTACCACAAGAAAAGCCCTAACTGAGACAGCCATCTTAAGAGGTCCAGACAGCAAAACCACTGCATAATAATACTCACCTGGTTTTTAACCAAGGGAACAAGATCTTCAGGGATGTCACCGAGGGGATAGGCACGACCTGCCAGGCAGCAGCTAGAAAACAAGAAGAGGTCTGATGGCCATAAGGGGATAACGTCACATGTGTAACAGCTTCAACCCTGAGACGTTGCTTCCGTCATGACGCAGACTCAACTTTTGTCAGGTCAGGGTCACAGCCAGGTCGCTGCTGCTCTGCAGAGCTGAGACCAGATAAGGGCAATGTATACTTCCAGAGGCCAGAAGAAAGGGTCAAAAGAGAAGAAGGCTACAGTGATTGGTCCAGAAAGGAAGCTGACATATAAATTGCCCTCACAAGTGAGGTCTGTTGTAATTAAAGTTCCTCCAGGCCATGATGAGGTCTCAAGGTGGAAATAAAACATTAGACAGAAACAATACAATATGGAAATCTGAACATGATGGGGTCTTCAAGGGAAGGAGAGACTTCCCTTTAAATTCCGGAGATGTCTTGCATTAAGGGAACAAGAGAGGGAGGAAGGGGAGAGCGGAGAACGAGGGGGGAGAGGGAGGGAGAGAAGAAGAACGAAAGAGCTGCCATGAGCAGGATGAGGAGGGAAGGCCAGAGGAACCAATACAGCCATTATTGGTCCCTGAGGACTTTTGGACCAATCCCCCAAACAACAGCAACGTTGGACTTATTATAGTCTTTTAGAGTGGGTGAAGCTTGTCACTTGAGCCATCACCGCATGGGGGACCTGGCAGGGAGCACAGTGGAGCCAGGTGCCACATCCTGAGAGCTGTCAACTACAGTGCAGCTTCCAGGGAGCGATGGAGGGAGTCTGGCTTAACTCAGACTGTGGAGTCAGGTCTGAAGCTGCAGGCCCATGTTCTAACAAAGACTTCTGAATTGTTTCACCAGAAAGCTTCCAGAAAGAACCGTACTAACACTTAAACACCACATGGTAGCCCATAAATATGCATAATTTTTATGTTTTCAAGTGCTAGTTCAAGGAAAAATATAAAGATGATACTCAGTTCAGAAACCCTGGGTGATGGGTACAGTTTCACCTCTGTCACTAATGTCTCTGTGACTGAAGCGAATCTCTTGTCCTTATTTGTAAAACAGGGTAACACACATCACCCAGACCTTCTGGAGGAAAACGTAGAATACACTACACAGCAGGTCTCTCGACCACCAACAGAGAATTCTTCATGGAGACTAGCTGGGCACTGTTGGGAGTTAACACAAAATGACTTTAGATACTGCCAGACATGGAACCTGCTCTACAGAAAACAGCTTTGAAAGATTGGAACTAGACAGACAGGATATTGTCATACCACCTCAAACACGGGGAGTCAGGGACAGTTGGACACATCAGAACTCTCACCTGATGTACACCAGGAGCTTGTTGCCCATAACAACTTGCTCATCTGAAACAGAAAGAAAGGCACTGAGCACGTCTCTCTCTGACCTTTTCAGAGCTGAAGCATCTATGTGAAGAAAACTGTCAAAGCTGGCCTTAACAGGAAGTAAATGTGTTTCCAAATAACAGAAAAGTGAGATGCTGATTACTGCCATGTATTAAATATTCCATTAGGTTGTATCTGTAGACACATGAAGAGTTAAGTAGATGCTTACGTATTGCTGTTGACAGCCTGGGGACAGGGAAGGGGAGAAAAGCTGGCGACCTGTAGACCAGGGCCAGTTACTACTGAGATGCAGTTATGGTGTGTTCTCATCGGTCACACAAACACCTACCAGCCACAGTGCACAGGGCGCAGGAGGCCATGTTTCCAAAAGCTTAGAATAATAAGCCTTGAGTAAAGAGCCTATTCTAAACTATGTTTAAGAGATTCTGTTATTTGGTGAGACTTTTAGAACACCAAAAAGATAACTCGATGAGTTTTTAGCCTAAGGGGTAAAGGTGCACGCGAGGGACTACCATCAGTGAGGTGAAGAGCCTGGGAACACTGTGGAGGGAAGGATGTTGGGAGCTGTTATTGGTAATGAAGAGCTGGAACTTCTGGTTTTGTAAAAATCCTAGATATAATTCAAGGAAGAAAATCTCTTTATCAGTAATCTTCAAAAATACAAAAACTCCGTGATGTTCCGACAAATAAAATTGAACTTCTCAAAACTAGATGAATAGTTATATTTTGCTTTAATTAAAGTGCTATTTGATCCACCCCAACTAGTATGGCACATGACAGCAATCACCTCATGATGCACCAAGTTCAGGCTCATTGACTGATTCAGCGCATGTGTGCAGGCGTAAGTGCATGCCAGGAGGTTAGAAGAGAACTCTGGGAGCTGGAGTCAGTCTTCTCCTTCCACTGTGTGGTCTTGGCAGCAAGAGCCTTTACTCACTGAGTCATCTTGCTGGCACAAGATTTTATAAATATTTTAGTTGTTTATTTGTTAGAAATCTCAAGAAGAGTATATCTAGCTTGTAGTATATTCCTAGTGAGCTGAATCTATGAATAAGCATGCCCGTCTCCACCATCCCCTTCCCAGGAGCTCCTTTGGAGTGGGAAGTCTGTGATCTGGCCTCGAAGCAGCCAGCATAGATAGTGTCTGACATGCAAGCAGGTGGTCAGTGGATGTGCAGAGACCGCAAACAAAATCTAATTCGCTCTCCACTGCTCAAGTCTTTCCAGTGTGTTCTAGAGTTTTGTCATAAAAACTCAACAGCTCCATCTAGATTCTTCAGTGCTATATTCCACATCCATTTATGGTAGATTTGTGTGTAAAAGCCAACTTTCAAGCCTGTTTCAATAATATAAGGTTTGTGCTATAATTAAATATAACAGATTAAGACTGAACGAAATGACTCCCGCCTCCATCATTGTAAACAAACAAAAAACCCTGCAATCTGGCACTTAATACACAAAGTAACTATGCGGATTTACAGAAGAGCAAGAAGATGCTAACAACCTGAGGACACCCAGAGTTCTCTTCTCCTGAGGCCTTTCCCTTAGGATTAAGTGCACTGTGACCTGCACACCTGAGACAACACTCAGGAAGACGTCTAGTTTCTCTAGCTTAAGTGACAGACAGAAATCCCAAGAATGAGGGCTCTGGATGCAGCTTGGTGGCAGCACTGCCTAGTCTGCATGGGGCCCTAGGGTCAAGCACACTACCAACCCGCCAGCTCCCTTAAGAGCCATCCTTACTACAACTGCCCAAAAAAATGAACGAGGAACTACTCAGTGGGGAAACAGCAGAATCCAGAGTCTCCACAGCACCCTTCCGAGAGGAGAGCACTGCTCTCTCTGTGAGAAGAGTCACTGCAGCTGCCTGAGGCACTGCTATCACTGAGGACTAAGAAGAATGAATCTGCAAGGATTTAGAAGTCCAACCTACTCCTGGGATCCCAGCAGCACAGCACACGTGAGAGCTGCACACACCCAGGGAAGACCAGTGGTGGTCGTACTCACAACCAGAGGCCGATGCTGAAGCTCTGCCCATGAAGCTCAAAGGAAAACTCTCACCTGTCAGAGAACTGAAAACTCCTAAACAAAAGAAACAAGTAGGTCTCCCTGACCGCTATTAGTGGGAGGGGCTGGCCTGGTATTCTTGGGTGGAGTCAGTCTCAGGGCCACGACCTTGTAGACTGTTACTGTGAGGTCCTCACAAGTCCCAGCAGAGTCAGCACCACACTACTGGACATCCAGATCTGAGGACTCAGGAAGAACCAAGACAACTACTGAACCAAATGAAGGAAGGCAGAAAACAATCCCCATAAAACGCACTGTCTGCCATGACTGGGTCTGGACTCTGTGTCCCTGATGAGAGAGTGGCAACCGGAGTGTGGGTGGCATTTTCAGAAGGAAAGGTGATGGAGACAATATGGTGAGAAGCCAACGGTGACTGAGAACAGAGACCATCAGAACACCATCATCCTAGTCTGGGGCTGCCTCAGATAAACTCAGAAGAGGGCCATGTGCCACAGGACCGTGTCAAGGCATTGGCTACAATGAGCACTTCATCAGAGGTGTGAAATCCGTATCTGAGCTTGTCACACACTATCTACCAGTTTATTAACGAAAAAACAACAGACAGACAACTGTCACACGAGATTCCTGGTCAAAGACACTAGGAGGACAAGGATCCAGATAAAGATCAACAGGTTCTGATGGTCTTAGTTAGGGTTTCTATTGCTGTGAGGAGACACCATGACCAGAGCAACTCCTATAAAGGAGAGCATTTCATTGAGATGGCAGCTTACAGTTCAGAGGTTTAGTCCCTTATTAACATGGGACATAGTGGTGTGCAGGCAGACATGGTGCTGGAGAGCTGAGAGCTCTACATCTTGCGCAGGCAACAGGAAGTGGTCTAAGCCAGTGGGCATGGCTTGAGCATATGAGACCTCAAAGCCCACCTCCACAGTGATGTACTTCCTCCAACAAGACCACACCTACTCCGCCAAAGCCACACCTCCTAAGAGTGCCACTCCCTTTGGGGGCCATGCTCTTTCAAACCACCACAGTGACATTGTCGACCCTTGGAACTGTATCACTGGCTAGAGAGTGTAGATCCTGCACAGGCTTAATGAGAGCAGCCACAAGTCAGAGGACTGACAGGGTGGGTGGAAGCGAAAGGGGAAGCACTAATCTGTACAGTTACTGAGGGCGAGAGACAGGAAAGACCCACAGAGCAGCAAAGGAGCCCTAGCGGGAGATGTACTGACACTTCTCTCTGATTGCACAAAGTCACAGTTTTTTAAACCGTGGAGAATGGGGCTTTTTGTGCACAGTTTGGTGGCCGCAGCTTATCTCTGGGTGGACTGAGCAGAGGCTGGGGTGCCCCAGATGGAGCAGGGCCTCTGAGTAAGCAAAGACCTTCTCGGGTTTGTCTTCCAAGTTTCCCAGGTACAAATGCTTCAGATCCTAATGTGTGCACGGTGTGACTTAACAATTTCATAAACAGCAACTTCCATATGGAGTCAAAACCTTCAATGCAGCTCACAAACTTTTGAAAAGCAATAAAAAATTAATTTATACTGTTGCTTCAGTTCAGCTAAATGGTAATTAGGAGAGTCTGGTGGGAATCTACTTTCCCATTTGAACTAAAGACATTCTGATATCAGTTACCAAGTCTTTAAGAATTACTTCACAAAAGGAGTTAGGCTACATTAAATTTGAAACATTAAATATCATCACAGATATAAGCAATTTGAAGATGTCCCATGAAACCGTCATTCATCCAAATGATAAACATTTTCTGAATATTAGCTATAAAAACTGGAAGAACTGAGGCATGAGACAGAACAATGAAATAACAGTAAAGATCTCTGTACCCATTTTCAATAAAGCAATTACAGAAGACAGGCAGGACCTGGAAGACTTGCATAAAACCATAAGCCAATACCAGGAAATCCCCCTAAATAGAATACTCTCAGCACATTCCCAGTATTTGAAACACCTCTAAAACAGACCAGACACTAAGACATAAAATAAATATCACTACAGTTCAAAAGGCAGATACATAATGATGCACCTTTTCTAGTAAAATAAGAAATCCATATCAGAACAAAATGTAAGAGGGGCTGGCAGCATGGTTCAGTGAATGAAGCACTCACGGCCCAAGCATGAGAGCCTGAGTCTGGATCCCCAGCAACCATAGAAAAGCAGGTACGGCCAGTCGCACTGTAACTTCAGCACTGCCAGGCACACCCCAGAACTGGCTCACCAGCATTACCCAATCCGACAACTGCAGGTTCGGGCAGACACCCTGTGTCTGGAAGGAAGGTGGGAGAGGGCCAGCGAGACAGCTCGGGTGTGAAAACGCATGTTGTCTGAGCCTGGTGGCCTGTGTTTGACCTGAAACCCAAGTGAAGGTGGAAGGGGAGAAGCAGAGGACTCTGCAGTACTGCCCACTGACCTCCACGTGTGCACCGTGGAGCATGTGTGCCCCCATCAAATATATCAGTCACAACGTAACAAAGAAAGTCATACCTGTAAGAGTTTTTCCTGCATTCAGAGGAGGGGCAATGACTTTGAAAAGTTTCTAAATTCAAACAGAAAAATCATCATCATTTTAAAGCATAATATTTTAAAAAGTAATCAAGAACATTAAAGTTACCAATCCTTTCGTTGATGGAGTCATTTGCTGTTGTGCTTAACACAAAACTTACTACAAACAGAGCTATTCAGATGAATCCCCAGGGAAACGCTAAAGCCACGCCCTAATTTAATAAACCCCAGCCAGATGAAGGTCTTTGTCGTGATTGTGGTTTCTGATATAAAAAGCCTCTTAGGTTCAGAAAGCGCTTTAGTATTCAAAAGACCAGTAACAGAATGAAGAACACTGTCCCAGTGAGTGGTACAGCGACATCTCAACAGCTGCAGCCCCAGGGAAAAGCACATTACCTCCCAGCCTCAACCTACAAGACCCAAAGAGATCACAGCCAGGGTCTTCCACAGGAATTCTTGGCTGGTTTTGGAGATAAGGTCGTACTCTGCGGGTCAGAGTGGCCTATAATTCATAGCATTCCTCCTGCCTCAGCTTTAAGTACAAGGATTCTAGGCATGAGTCACCATGCCCAGCATTCCCAACTAGAGAGAAACTGCCTTCTTAACCAAGATATTTATGAATACTTATTATTTGGGATACACAGAGTCGACCCCTCGAAGTTGTTCATCTTACTCCCTTCGTCACACTAGGACAATGACTAAGGGCCCTTACAGAATCGCCCTGGTGGCTCTGGACATTCAACTGCTTCAAGTCCCTTGCTGCACTTGTCATTGTAACCAAACACAAAAACTGCTTACCATGATTAAGGCAGGTTCACAAGCTTTGTTTACAAATTATTTTCATCCACCTTATTTTGTTTTTTAATTGAAAATAAAAACTTTTATACAATATATTCTGATCACAATTTCCCTTCCCCAAACTCCCCTGAGAGCCTTCCCACTCCATACCTTCTTTCTCTCTCTTTAGAAACAAAGAGGAAAATAAAAACAAATCAGATTTTTTAAAAAGTAGAAGAAAAAGCATCTCTCTCTCTCTCTCTCTCTCACACACACACACACACACACACAGCCATAAGAACACAAAATGAGAAACCCATAATATACAAGCAAAATACCAGTAAGGTGGAAAAATGCCCAAACAAAGCCATATGAAACAATAAATCTCAAAGGCTACCACTGAGTTTGGTTTAGTGTTGGCCATCCACTGCTGGGCATGGGGCTTGTGTACCCAGTGAGACTCCACTATACTGATTGCTAACACCAAGAAGTACGCATTCATCTGTCCATTGGCATCAAGAAGCACAAAAAACTGGAACAGACACCTACAGACCCAGCTAATTCCAGCTACTCAGGTGGTAGAGACAGGAGAATCCCAGAATGAGAGGCTAGCCAATATGGAAAGAGGCTCACATGATTTAAAGGGAAACAAAGCAAAAAGCTCTCTGGAAGCCCTAACTCTGCCACCTTCCCTTCTGGTTAAGGCCTTGGATGTGCCGGCCTTTACTTCTGCCTACTTGTAGAACTAACCATTAGTGAGCGGTCAGCTCTAAGAGCGAGCCGCTAGCTGATTCTAACACACACTGGATGGCCATGCTTTTTCCGCTCTGCACACTGCAGTCCCTTCCCCACTGCCCCTTCACTCCCCACCACACTCAGACCTAAATTAGTAGAGAAGAGGACTTCCCCCCGCTCCAACACGAGGTACTGGGGAGATTTCAGTCTTTCATCCTGGAAAACCTAGCAATTTTCAAAAGATGCAAACTGTCTTTTAACGTAGACCTCTTCAGAATGAAGACAGCTAAGCCTTACACACTGAAAAAAGGAACCACGGCATGAACCCACTGCCTACTGCTCACGTCTCCAAACCGCTCAGTAGCAAATACCAGGCTGCCCCACTGAGACCCATTCGAGGCAGAAACTACTCTGAACAAGAGGCAAGCTCAAAGCCATGTTCCACCTGACACGTCAAGCTAGAAACACAAATCAGACTGTAAACGAACAAAAGCAGATAAAATGAAACTGTCAAAAGAAACATAAAAATCCAGCAGTCAGTTCAATTTTTTTTAATTAACATATTTTTCTAAGTGGCTGTTTGGGGATGTGGAGGGGGGGGTGTGGGGGTGAACGGCAGCACGTATGCACAGGTCAAAAGAACCTGGGAAAACTGGTTCTCTCCTTCTGCCATGTAGGTTCCAGGGATCAAGGTCAGGTTGTCAAGAGCCTTTACCCACTGAGCCATCTTACCAACCCTACCTCAACAACCATTTTTTTTTTTATCAAAGTGGAATGAATGCCTCAAATTAGAACTTGCTTTAAGGAATTATTTTGGGGAAAACTGGACACCACATTAGTTCTTCCTAATGGTGGTCCTGAAGTGGCGTGAGAACATTCTGCATGTGAGGAAGGACGAACCTTACTGAGGGGACAGTTGGCACGATTAAAGCAAAGAACAGAGTCTCAATACCACCAACAGTCGGGATTAGAAACTGACCATGGGAAAGCGGCGTGACCAAAACCGAAGGTGGTGTGCTCAGAGAAATGGCAACTGAACAACTACAGGCCAAATCACATTAAAGTGAGTGTCTGGCTCCTGGGGTACCTTTGCCACTACGGCAATAAGCAGGAACTAAGAAAGCCACATGGATCTGTGGTCACACCATCCACAGAGACAAAGCCTCTGTGCTCCTACATTCTCCCAGGGAATTCTCCCAGCACCACCAGAATTGCACCATCTGAGCAATTCTGTACTCAGCAAAGCCACACAGTAGCAACTCACAGGCTCCTGACGACTCTCAGGACCTCCCACAGACCATACTCACGAGACAGCAGCGCCCACCAGCACTTCATTCCTTACCACAATTATACAAATTTCTTATACCTTTGGGGAAAGTTACATAAAACACAGAACAGAACTTAAAGTTAACAGTAGGCATTACTACTGTCACTAAACTGTCTACTGTTTCCTGATATTTAAATATTCACATATGCAACTAAAGACTACTGGGGCTAAAGGTGTAGCTCTGTTGTAGAGAATACACAGCACGCAGGTCCTGAGTTCAATCACCAGCAACAAGAAATTTAAAAAATAAATACCACCTAAAAGTCTCAAGCTAAGGACCAGTGAATAAGGTGGCTCAGTGCGGAAGGAGCCCTGGCAACCTGAGTTTAATCCCTAGGACATATGTGGCAGAAGAATGAGAATCAACCGTCCCTGACACACACACATACACGTTGTTCTTGACAATCACACACATGCCTATTCACACATAAACACACAGGCGTGTAATGCACACACAAAAAATAAATAAATGTAATTTTAAAAAATTAATTCTTTGGAAACAGGCATGGAGGTACACGCCTTTAATCCTGGCACTTGGGAGGCAGAGGCAGGAGGATTTCTGTGGGCTGAGATCAACCTGATTACAAAGCAAGTTCCAGAACAACTAGAAACCTTCTCTTGGAAAACAAAACAAAAAAAAATAATTTTTTAAAATAATGAATTCAGTTCTAATAAACCAGTATAAAATTGTAAAATGATCAGATGAAAACAACTATTCCAAGTATATGGAGAGAAGAGGGACATCAGACAATGTCAAATGCGTTGCATTAGAAAGCATCTTACCTCCATCGGGCTAATGAACTCATTCATGCCTCTGTTGTAGACATAGATCATGGCGTCATACAGACGATTTTCCCAACACATGAGAACCACCTGTAAAAGGAGGAGGCCCATGAGCCATGCAATACTGCCACACCAAAGATTTTCCTTCAGACTCTGAGAATGGAGATCTTTCTTACTCCTTCTTCTCTGGTGGAAACGGGAATTTAAATCCTCAAACCCAATGGAAGGATGTTACTGCAGGTTCAATAGTGGTTCAAAGGGCACAATAGCTACTTTAATGGCCCTCAACCTCTAACTTTGTTTCTTTGTAGCCTTTCCTTTTCAACTTTCATTTTACTTTTAGTAATTAAAACTGTTCTTCAAAAATTTACAATCCATCTCTTTAGCACTAGAATAAAGTGACAGACAATTCCAGCCTTGAGCTCTACCTTCCTAGAACATACACTCAGCTTGGACACACATCAGAGAAGACAATGAAATGGTGTGAGTTAAGACTCATAAAGAGGGATATATGAGAGGGTTTGGAGGGAAGAAGGGAAGGGGAAATGATTTAATTATAATGTCAAAAATAAAACAAATAATAACAAGACTTGTGGAAGATATTCAGCTAAAGACACACACACACACACACACACACACACACACACACAGCATTGTTTACGATTACAATAAGCATTCTAAAGGAACCTGACTCAATATTCAACATCTAAAGTCATTTGGAACAGCATACAAGCTAGGACCTCAAGGACACCTGGCACACGAACCAAAAACCGAAATGAACAGGACGGGTTGCATGGGCAGAAGACAGTGAGGATGGGAAACTACATGGAAAAGGACGTGGTGTGGATGAACAGAGAGGAGAGAGAACGTTTAGAAAAGGGCAGGTGGCTAGAATGAGGTCCTTGTCTTCTCTTCACTTGAGGGCTGTGTCGTAACCAGCCCTCTGGCAGAGGCAGAAGCAGAAAAACAAGAGGTATTGCTAGGATTTCCGCCCTGTCTCCTGAGTTACGGTCTCCTTGCCGTAACTGATACGTACATCTTCAACCCTAGCCTCCCTCGGCTCCCACCCAGCTGCTTAATATTCTTCACGAGATGTCTAGCAACTATCGCAAGACAAACAGCAAACAAGACTCCGGGCCTGCCTCTCAAGCTCGGACCGCTCGTTCTCCAGCCCCCTCCAGGCGACCACTGCTCACCCTGTCCGTAACACAAGTCTTCACAGACTCTCATTCCCTCACGCCAACTTACAGTCTCGCTAACATCAGAGCAAGCTGACGCCCCCCAGCACACTGCCATCCCTGGCAGCACAGTGATTCTGCTGAAACAGCCTCCTGACTTCTGTACAGCACTCAGAACACAATGCGCAGCGAGCTCTGCTTCTGCCCACCAGGCTCCGGTCTGCTCGTCTCTTCCCCTGTCATTCTAACGCTCAAGGCAGAACCTCTTCTCCCTTTGGTGGTTTTTACCTAAAACGATCTTCTTGTCCAAAATACATGTGCTATTATTGATTTCTTCTCTCTCTGTCTGAATGCCTTTTCTCTCTCTCTTTGAAAGAGAGTCTTATGTATCCCAGACTGGCTGTGGTCTTACTCTGTAGCCCATAACTTAAACCTCTATCCTCCTGGCATTGCTTCCACAACCACAAATCCTGGGGTGATTACAGGCATGCACCACCATCTCAGTTTTCTGATACTTTCCACCAGTCAGAACAATTTTCTATAGTTAGCCAACCTCACGCAGCCTATCTCTACTATATTGTCCTGTTTGATTTGTAATGTAACATTTGTTTTCAAAAAGTCTCTGGTTTTTTAACTTATCTTTCTGCTCACTGCCAAACTTCTCTCCTTAAATCTAAGCTTTATGAAGAGACACTTGACAACTAGGATGCCTGAACCCCACATATACCATCAGCCACAGCTGCCTGAACCCCACACACACCATCAGCCACAGCTGCCTGAACCCCACATATACCATCAGCCACAGCTGCCTGAACCCCACACACACCCTCAGCCACAGCTGCCTGAACCCCACACACACCCTCAGCCATAGCTGCCTGAACCCCACATATACCCTCAGCCATAGCTGCCTGAACCCCACATACACCCTCAGCCACAGCTGCCTGAACCCCACACAATTGGGGTCTGTGGAAGGCAGATGGAGGCCTATTGGTCAGGCAAACACGATCAATGAAGGAACAGTGCTTACTCGAGCGGGCAGACTGTCGACTCACCTGCTGAATGTCTAGGCTGGTGATGTCCATGTGCACAATGAGGGCTTCCACACTATCCATTAGCTTTTTGTCTTGAAAATGAACAATCAAGTCTTTCATGACCTGAGGTGTAATTCCCACCAATTTATCACTTAAAATATATGGCTCAAGGCACTCCAAAAACACTCCTTTTGCCACTGAGTTTTCACTTAATTTGTCGTACATTTGGCTAAATAAAAGATCCCTATAAAAGAAAGAAAAAAATAGTAGCGTTAGGAACATTCCAAATTTTATTTATTTATTTATTCCAAATTTATTTATTAAATTTAGTCTAAGTATGTCACATCTTTTCCAAACTTCAATTTACATCAGTTTAATAGAAACATTAACAAGGTTTGCATCGAACTTTACATTGCAATACTGCACAAAGCAACCCTTCCCAACAATTCTTTTAGAAGAAAAAAAAAATGTTGCCAAACACAGTGATACATTCCAGTAATCCTACCACCCAGAAAGCTGAGGCCAGGTGATTATCAGGTTAAGGCCATCTTGGACTAAACACAAAACTGCCTCAAAACAAACAGAGTCAGCAAGATTAGTCAGTGAGTAAGGGGGCTCGCCACCAAGACTGACAACCTGATCTCAGGCCCCAAGGGGTCGAAGGAGAGAAACAGTCCTGCAAGTTTTCCTCTCACCTACACACTCAACGCTGCAGCATGTTCTCCCCACTAAAATAAATACATAAGTAAGTATAAAACAAATGAAGCTGACCAAGTTCAGCTGCCTGCTGAAAACCACGCTGGAGATACCAGTGAGGATCCGAGCCCAGCTCTCTGGCCTACGGCCTGTGTTCAGCGGTGGGACAACTGCTTCAGAGAGCAGTAACACTGATAGTGGGTGTTAAGCGGGAAGACTCGATGGAGGAGGAAAAGTGTCAAAGAACCATGTACCCTGCTCCCGTTTCCGGCACCTAAACATTCCCAGTGAGGTACAGATGAGCTTCATCTCCGTCTCTGATCCTTCACTTTCCCAGGAAAACCACAAGTTCAGCAAACAGCAGAGACACCTCTGTGTGAAGGGCAGGGACAATGTTGACAAGACTAGGGCTAGACCACTTGGGCTAGGACCAAAGGACAAGAAGAACCAGGCTCAGGAACGCCTATCCATATCACTACCTCAAATGAAAAGGAAACAGAATTCTACAACATGAAAATCTACTCAGCATCAGGAAGGAGATGAAAGGCACACACAGTTTCTCATCAGGGAGGAGATGAGAGGAAGGTGCACACAGTTTCTCATCAGGGAGGAGATGAGAGGAAGGTGCACACAGTTTCTCATCAGTGAGGAGATGAGAGGAAGGCACACACAGTCTCTACACTTCATCTTTATTCTCTGGGGTGCTGACGCATTTCCTGCAAGGCTAACGTCAGCCTATTTTGTGCTGAAAATGTGCGCTATTTTCAGCTTCACCTTCTATAACAGAGTCCATTATGAATAACAGATAAGGTTCTAGTGGCGTCACTTTTACTAACACTCACATTAACGGATATGCTTTAGAGAGCTTTTTTTTTTTGCTGCAAACGAAAAAAATAATTAAACTCATCTTACACATTACGAGTTTTATAACTTTTTTTAACGTGAAGAACTTATTTGATAATACCTGCAAATTCTGAGAGGAAAGAGAAGTGGGCATTGTCAAAGCAACAGACTTGCCGATTATCTACACTAAGTACACCGAGCCAGAGCCGATATCCAAGGACTACTGTGTGTCCACTGGGCTTCCTGAAGGACTTGCCAGCTTGGCTCCCATACAGTCGAGTCATGAGCTTAATCCCTCTGGATACTGCCCACAGTGATGAAAACTTAATGTGGTCAGCTTCATTTCACTTTACTAAAATAAAATCCAATACTGCACCCATCTTTACACGATTTTTAAAATTATGATTACTTCACATGGGTGATAAAACTGATATTAAGTCTAATAAAATGATATTTGCACTGTACACAATTTGCTCCTAGGGGAATCTCAATGACATGAGTCCTTCTCGGAGAATACCAGCCTACAGAGAAAGATGGGAAGTGGCACACCCTCCCTCTGCTCTAGCAAGCCTACCACCTACCGCTGTGACTTCATTATCTGTGGCATCTCTAAAATGTTACAAAACCTCTAGCATTTAGTACTGATTTAACACTACATATTCACCTCTAACACTTTAATTACCATGTTTGAAACGGAAGGAACCTACCAGATAGATGGCTTAGGAATAAAGAATCAATGCTGATCAAACAGCTTATTCTCTCCTTCCCCTAAGCCCAGGACTAGACAGGATCTTAGGCCAACTGAAAAGAAAGCCAGAGGGGAAGAAGCTAAATCTAGAGGAGCTCAACCTCAGGTCTTTGAGCCACGGTGATGATGCTGCCCTGACCCTCCTGCGGCTGCTGGACCTTAAAAAGCAGGCTAGGACCAGACCAGGAGCGAAAGAAAACAAAGGCACGTGGGACCCTCACCCAGTAAAAGCTGGACGGATAGAGTCTAGTTCTGAGACTCGGGGAACTGTAGCATTTCTATCAGACCAGACAACGAGGACCTGTGCACGTGAGCCAAGGAGGACGGAGGGAAGGCTGCGGAAAGACCAGATAGTCCTCTGTATACCAGGTATACCATGACTCAGGTATTCCTCCGTGAGACTCCCAGTGACACTGTATTTACCCTGGCACAGTCCAGAGGAAAACACGCTGAGGTATCAGAAAGAAGACTGCTGGAGAGAGGTTTGTGGGAACCAGGGGCAATAATGGGATTCTAACGTGAGAAGGGGAAGAGTTCCGGCTTCTCTTAACGTGTTCTGGTTTAATGAGAAGTCCCTGATCTCAGGCTAGCTGACAGACTGGAGAATATTTTCTTTTCAAATCATACATATAAGAAATGTCTATCTACAAATCATTTCTGGGAATAACATGAAAAGTTTCTGGCAAACTTCTTACCCTATCTTGTCCTTCATTTTACAACTGTTGGGGTCATTTTAACTTCGTACCACTATGAGAGCACCCAGAACTCCAGACAGTGAGCACAAGTCACCTCTGTCATTCAACCGTCAAGTATTAAACAGTCACTTTGCACCGAGTGTCACGCTTATTTAGTATGAGACGCATGTCCTTCTATAATCAGAACTCTCTCAATGTGAAGAGTTAGGCCGACTGCAGTATCTAACACCATTAGGAAGCCTCTTTATCTGCGCTTCCTGCTCCGGAAACAAGGCTAGCATTGCCTCTCTGAAGTATGAGAGTTAAACGAAACAAAATATATAAACCTAAAATTACTAAGGTTATTTTAAAAATTAAAAACATAACTAGCAAGAAACTGAGTGTGAAAATGGGGTAAAAAAAATAACACTAAGTCAAGAAAGGAGGACACAGAGGGCTCTAACAGCTTTACGGCGCTGAGACTCCTCAGGTCTTCGCACCTGAAGAAACTTCTCACTCAATGCTGACTTATCAAGAGGAAAATGTACAATACAACACTGTCAACAGTATCTCTGCTGTGGGCACAGTACATGTCACCGATGACAGTTAAAACACTGGGGTCAATTTAAGCCATGAGGGTACAGGAATTAGGGTTCCTACAACTCAATCAAAATCAGACACAGCAAATGACTGTCCCTAAATAACCTTCACTTCCACTTCCACATGAATGTGGCTCCCAACAGACATGTATATTCATAAGTCACATGAATGCTGTAGGGTTATAGCTGTACGAGAATTATATACTCACACGTGACCTTCAGCCTTAGAAAGTGGCCTTAGCTACCGGCTAGGACAAAGAGCACAGGAGCTGGACTCCTGCGCTGAGAACCCCACCTTTCCCCAACAGTGCCTGTGTGAAGCGGACAAGTCTCTTAGCCACTTGCTACCGTGGAGCATCGTCTATAAAATAGAAGAGCAAGGCTCAGCCCATTGCCGTACACGTTCACAAGGTGCTACAATTAGAGACACCGATGTAAAGGACCTAGGAGCTTGGCCATTACAATGAGTGTTGAAGACTATGAACTAGTACATGTTGGAAATCAATAAACTTAATTTTTAAACCTAAAAAATCTAATCCAGAGTTTTACACTGACTTCATTGTTAAATAAAAAAGCTCTGGGGGAAAAAAAAAGGTAAATTAGCAAAATGAACCTAGCCTCTTTTGAATGACATGAAATACCGTGGTGAGTGACAGCCCATAAGAGTTGTACCACCCTGCAGAGATCCACAGTAAGCGCTGGGCTGAGCTTCCAGTCCAAGAGAGGGAGGAGCGATAATATGAGCAAAGGGGTCAAGACCATGATGGTTAATACCTACCAAAACAGCTGACCTGTGGGAGCTCACTGACCCTGGAAAGATAGCAGAGAAACCTGCATAGGATCAAACTAGGCCCACTGAATGTGGGCAACGGCTGGATGACTTGGGCAGTCTATAGGGGCACTGGCAGTGGGGCCAGGATTTATCCCTAGAGTTTGAACTGCCGTCTTGGAGCCCATTCTCTTTGGAGGGATACCTTGCTCAGCCTAGATAAGGGGGGAGGGCCTCGATTCTGCCTCAAAGTGATGTGCCAGACTTTGTTGCCACCCCTTGGGAAGCCTTACCCTCTCTGAAGAGTGGATAGGGGCTAGGGTGGGGGCAAAGTGGAGTGGATCGGAGTGGGAGTGGGAACCTGGTTAGCTATGCAAAATGAGAAAAAGATTGTTTTAAAAAAATTTTAAAAAGAGTTGCATCACCCTATGTGATGCCCTTCCCTCTGTTTCGGTTGCACACAAGCACAGATGATAAACCACAAGCTTCTGTTGGGAAAAGTTCATCGTATGAAGGGTCTGAAAATGAGAGAATGAAGCTGTGCAAAGTAAGAAAAATTCTAGTTAAATCTATAGAATTACTTGGGCTGACGAGCAATGGGCACTCACCTCCGTTGAAGCAGAAGGCAGTAGTCCACTATGACGGGCACTGTATCCTGGAAGACAACATAAAAGGGCATCAGCTCCCCGACCCACAGCCACTGGGAAAGCAAAGGTCGGCATTAGGTGCTGGGAGACTCCTAGGATGATACAACTTTGGACCGGCTGTCCACAAGCAAATCTGCACCCACAATTCGAGGGTAGGAGGTTTGTTTTTTTAAGACTTTATTTTTGTTTTATATTCATGGATGTTCTGCCTGTGTGTATATCTGTTCACAATAGGCATATAGCCCACAGAGGCCAGAAGAAAGCATCGAATCCACTGAAGTTACAGACAGGTGTGAACTGCCATGTGTGTTAGGAGAATCAAACCTAGGTCCTCTGGAAGAGCAGCCAGTGCCCTTAACTGCTGAGTCATCTCCAGCCCCCTGCCCAAAAAAATGTTTAAATCCATTTTGGGGGTATTTACTGTAGTTATGTAACAGAAGGAGAGGGCAGCAATGGGCAAGAGAGAAAAGCAATAAGAAATTGAATTAAATTCAATATAAACATGAGAAAATAGTAAAATTTTCTATTTTTAGCATTATTAAGTATAAGCTTATAGAGTTTACAATGACATTAAAATAAATAACAGACATCAAATTGGAAATATATTTAGTGTTGATGGTGCTTCAAGTGACTTAAATTTACCTATGTTTTTGCTTACATTCTAAACTAACTTTATAGTTGATTTAACTTCTCAGTTTTATATTTCAGAGTTCATCATGTATAGTCTCATATAAAGTGGGTGGCAACTCATAATTTTGGCCTTTTTCGAATAGCAGCTCACTATGGCTGGAAGCTAACAGTCTGGGCTTGCTGTCGTCTCTCATCCTCAGTACAGGACACCTACATCCAAGAGACCTAGACCCAGGCAGAAAAGCAGTCCCATCAGGGCTAGTGGACCACACAGAACACAGTCCACACTGGACACAGGTCACAGCAGGAAAGCCTTCTTGCCAGAGGGAAGATGTAAAGAGAACCTGTAATCCTGATGTGATCACGGGGCTGTCCTTGGCCCGTCCCCCTTCCTTGTCAATATTCCTCGGGACCAGATTTATAACTTTATTGAGACTCTTGGCAAATAGGACCTGTGGGCTGGTCAGATGGCTCATCAGTAAAAGCACTTGTCACCCGGCCTAACGTCCTGGCTCAAACCCACATGGTGGGATGAGGGGCCTGACTCCTTCAGGTTGTCCTCTGATGCCCAGACCTGTGCCACAGTACCTAAATGCCCACACATACACTCAAGCAGAATAAATAAATGCATGAGGTTTAAACCAGGAATTAAACTCCCAGAGTCACTAAGCATTAGAGCTACATAGGATCTCAACGTTCTGGAAGAGAATACTGCAGGCTGGATAACTGGGTGGGACTACTCAGGAATGCTGGGGGTGGGGAGGAGTCCAAAGAAACAGTTTAAAATACACAGATAAGGGTTAGAAATCTCTCAGCAGTTAAGGACCCAAGTTGAGCCCCTAGTACCCACATTAGCTGTAATAGTTCCAAAGGCTCCAACCCTTCCACCTCCATGTGCACCTACACTCACTCACAGACATACACACACACACACACACACACACACACACACACACACACACACACACACAGAGTTCGTGTATTTGTGTCTGGGTGTGTGTAATACATATAATTAAAAGTCATAATACATCTTTTAAAATTACATAAATTAGTAAAATTCACAGCCGGACTCTCACAAAAGAAAAGACGAGCAGGGTCTGAAGTGGACGGATGTGGGAGCCCACAAGGGTTATACAGTCAATGCACAGCTATTGGACTATTCGCAGGAAGGGCAGACGTACACTCCACCTGGAGAACCCTTCTGTCCTTTGGATAAGTCATTGTCCGTTCTGTAGAAATCCTGTGAAATCATGGCATTTCTCCCTTCTATAGTATCCCAACCTGACTTTTCCTGTAGGGCAACTGGATACCTCCCCCACACCATGAAGCCATGGTGTGAAAAGGATTCAGTCAAGTCCTTGCTCTCACAGCCAAAATCTACACAAAAGTGGTCCCCTCACACTTTATTGACAGCAGTCACTGATAAGAAAGGAGGTAGTATGTCTGCTCTAACATCTACTGGTCTTCTGCTCTGACTTACCAGGCTACTACTATTCTGTCTTTACCCTTTACCTTGGTTTTAACTAACATAGGATCATAACCCAGGAAATTAATTGTTTATACAGGAAAAAGCTAAAACTAGCGTCATAGAGAAAAATTCTCACCTGGCACCCTGCTGGAGTCCCCAGAAGAGATCCCTTTTAACTCAACCAGCTAGAGCTAAAGCAAATCAAGCCCAAAGGTCAGTACGGCTACCAGTGTTCCCAGCCACAGGGGAACTTCACAGCCACGCCCGCTCTGAAACATAAAGCACCTCTTTGCCAGATCTGTGAAAATGCACGCTTGATACTACTGTTGCTGCCTATGGGGTTGTTAGCTTGTCTGTGTGCGGATGTAACCCAAAGCTTTGTGAGATAGATCACCTCCTTCTTTTACTCTTATGCTTTATGCTTTGCCTTTCTCACTTTATTACCCTGATGCCCTGTGCCTGAAGCCTTTACCCTTATGCTTTGCCCTTATGTCTAAGGCCTTATGCCCTATGTCTTATACCCTTATCCCTTATGCCCCTATGTCTAAGGCCTTATCCCTTATGCCCTATGCCTTATACCCTTACCCCTTATACCCTTCTCCCCCCAAGGAATAAAGAAACATGCAGGTAAAACAGTCTGAGTCAGTCAGCTAGTTCTACCCCTCAGACCCCGTTCCCAAGCCAGTCTTCGCTGGTGGTAGAAGTCCTGTTCTGAACCCTGAGGGAGTGCTGGGCCTGGCACTCAGTAGCTTTTGACAGAGGACTGAGAAGCAAAGCGAGGCAGCAGAAGTCAACCAGGTGGCGCTGTAGGTCTGTTGGTCACGTGAAGAGGCTTAGAGTGGAGCAGAGGAAACACCTAGAACTGGGGTTCTTACCTACCCTGCATCCTCAATAAAAGGAAATTTGAAGGTGAAAACCTAGCTCCTGGCTGAAATTGCCCTGGCAATGATGCAGCAGGCATGGGCAGCCCATATATGGCAGTTCGGTTGAACTTGTCCAATTGGGTTTCATGGTCTAAGTTGATGAGGACGACTGACCAGGTCTCTTCCTCAAGAGGGCACCAGATGGTTGTGAGCCACCATGTGGCTGCTGGGAATTGAACTCAGGATTTTTGGAAGAGCAAGCAGTGCTCTTAACCACTGAGTCATGGCTAGGTGGGATAAACTGTCCTCTTTGAGACTGTCACTAAGACCCTGGTAACAGACTGCCACTACCTCCTTAGAATGGGAACACCCAGGCCGAGAAATTAACGTACTGGTTTTGGGAAAAGGTGCGAGTAAGGCCTTACCTGAAAGAACCAGGTTCCCAAACTCCCCCAAGGAAGAGTAAGCACCACCCATAAAGCCCCCCTTAAAGATGTACTGAAAATAAAACATCCGAACATCTCATGAGATAATGTACCACGAATACGGGCCACTAAGGGTTGCCAATGCCTGCAGTAAAACCTTAAAACTTACCAGTTTCTGGAATCTATTTTAAAAACTATTAGAGGCAAAGAAGAAAAGGAGAACTACATTTAAAGTGTTCTTAGAAAGCAGCATTCCATCCCTCGTCAGTTCTTCTCCACCAATACAGGTTTTAAAACAAAAGGGGAGGGGCACGCACTGCTGTTTAACAGCACTGGAAATTACTAAGGCACTTATGCATGATTCCACTGCTGGGAAGTGGCTGGTGTGTCAACTGAGGGCTTTGTCTTCCTAGTGTCAGGGAGAGCCAGCTGCAGAGGCTGGAGCGGTGAGTGAAGTGTTTGGGATAGAGGACATAGAACAGGCAGGAAGGGGGGAAGAGAGCAAGAGGCAGCAGAAAGTAGAAAGAAGGAGTGCCCGTGTGTGCATGACCGGAATCCCAAACAGGAAAGTGAAAGCGCTGGGAGACCGCGGTAGCTCAACAGGGAATTCAATAATGTTTCCATCCAGAAAGAGCACACCACACACAAGAGGGAAATGGCCCGAATGACTCTTGGAGATGCAGTGGTTCTAAGAATAAAGGCCAGGAAGTAAGCCTGCCATCTGGGAGAGCACTAACTCCTCGGGTTGACCCCTGACTTACCCAGCGACAGTCAATGCCAGAGCTAACAATGTTTCCTACAGCCTTAATGAAATGACCTCTCAATATAAAACCCAGAAACCAGCAATTTGAAGACATGGCTCTAAGAATGCTGATCTCACAAACCTTCTTGAAAATGCTCCTAAGTCAGAAAGTACATAGTGTTCTCTAAGGTCCTTCTCATTCCAACCTTACCCACTTTCCCATTCCTTCCTTACGCTATTACATGAATACTGGTACCTTCTTCCTAAAAAAACTACAAGCTGCATTCTCCCCAACCAGTACCCTAATGCTGCTGTCTTGAACTTCATAGGGTACACAAGGGACAAGTGTGTCCTCCTGCGATAACACTGCAACCGAGCCAGTGCATGCGTTACTGTACTTGAATTTTCCCCGAACATAAATCCAAGAGGACAATTCACCAGGATGACTTATGTTAAAAACAAAACAAAACAAAACAAAAAAAAGACAGTAGGAAAAGAGAGAAACTATAAACCAGAAGATACAAACATCCAACAGATACTCAAAAAAGAACACACGCAAAAATAAATAGGCAAACAAACAAATAAATAGGGCACATCCATAGGCTAACAACTTCTCGGTACTAAAAGATAATGAGATGACTGAAGAGCCAGAAATAGGGGCTACTAAGCAGATGAATAAAATAGTATCAATTCATACTAAGAAAGTAAGTTATAAAATTAATTTGGAACCAAGACAAGAATGATACCAAAGTACATAAAAGCATGAGTAACTAGACTGGAGAGATGGCTTTGCAGCCGAGAGCACTGGCTGCTCTTGCAGAGGACCTGGGTCCAATTCTAAGCACCCACATGGTGGCTCACTATCATCTGTAACCCCAGCTCTAAGGGTTTTTGGCTTCTTTGGGTATTTCATGCACATGGTACACAAACACCCGTGCAGGCAAAACACCCATGAACATAAAATATTTTAAAAAAGGAAGAAACATTAGCTTGAAGATAAAATTTGAAACAATGAAGAAAAATTCATCAAAAAAATTGAGATCCTGAAAAATAACCATACAGAAATTTGGGAAATCAAAGAATAAATCACACAGAAGGACCTGCATAAAAGCTTTAGATACAGATTGGAACATTTCTGCCTGGATGGGGGAGGACTATGAGGTCCCACCCCTATCTCAGGCCCTGTTGACAGCTTATGGCTGTGGGCTCTGGTACATCCCCACAATCCAGTAAATGCCCTACACCCAGGCCTGTGCAAACAGCCCTGATTAAACTCAGTGGGCTATTCAAAAACAAACAAGCAAGGGTATGCTAGGAAGAAATGCGGTTGCAGAAGGAGACAGGAGAGAGGGGTGGGGTAAGTATCATCAAAATAAATTATATATATAAAACAGTAAAAAAATAAAAGTTATTGTTAAAAAAACTCAAGGTGGGTGGTACACACCTTTAACCCTAGCACTCAGGAGGCAGAGGCAGATGGAACTCTATGAATTCAAGCCATCCTGTTCCATAGAGCAAGTTTCAGGACAGCCAGAACTGCATAGTGAGATTATGTCTCAAAACCAACAAAACCAAACTGAACAAAACAGCAGAAAATATCACCAGAGACATGATCAAGCCCAAAATGAATTCCAGGTATGGAGACAATGTCAAGACAACAGCACATAGAGATGTATAACAAGAAAAGGCAATTAATAATCACAATTAATGGTCACAACCCAGACTTCCAAGAACTCTGCAAAATGTTCAAGACCCACCTACAAAGCCATGAGGCAGAAGGAGAAGAGATAAAGGCTAAAGGCATATACAAACACAATGTGAAAATCTAGTAAAGACTTCCCAGACCCAGGGGAAAACATCCAAACTCAAAGACATTTAGACGTGACCACAGAAGAACCTAGTCACGGCATGTCATAGCAAAATGTCAAAATACAAAGCTGAGAAATCATACTAAAAGCTATAAAGGAAAGACTTCCAAACACACACAAAAGCAGACATAGCAGATTTGTCACCGGCACCGAAAGCCAGGAAACCATGGCTCCTGTAGATTTTAAGCACTAAAAAGTAACTGCCAACCAAGTTCATTCCATGAAGCCAAGCTCTCTCTTAAAACTGACAGAGAAACGAGTGTTTCCAGAACAAACTGAGGCAATTCATGACAACAGAGCCAGCACTGTAGAAAATTCTTAAGGGATACTCTATGCAGAAGAAGATTATTCTGCCCACAAGGACACAGGAGAGAGTGTATTTCACAAGAAAACAGATAATGGAGCACAACAAGGCTGGAATCAATTCACCAGCAAACCAACGAGAAGGAAAAAACCTGCCATTTATCCACCCAAACAGAACCATCAACAAAACCGTAGAAAATAGCAAAACCTCAACAACTGGAGGCAAAGACTGCTCATTCATTTCCCGGCTGCCCAGACCCAAAATACTCACACAGAAACTATATTAATTGCAAGACTGTTTGGTCAATAGCTTAAGCATATTTCTAGCTAGCTCTTACATCTTAAATTAATCCAATTCTATTATTTTATATTTTATCAGGAGGCTCGTGGTTTACCAGTACGGGCTCGCAGGCGTCTTTCTCCTCAGGCAGCTACATGGCGTCTCCCTGACTCCGCCTACTCTCTCCTCCTCTGCTTGGAATTCCCACCTTGCCCTATTCTGTGCTGCAATAGGCCCAAAGTAATTTCTTTATTAACCAATGGTATTCTAAGAAAAAAGTCATTCTAAGAAGCAGGTATTTCCGACAGCAAAACAAGACAAGAACATACATGTCACACACACAAACAAAACAAAACACAACAGACAATTTCCCTGATAAACACACATGCAAGGAAGACGTCAGACTGTCCCTGTTTTGATGTACTTGAAGGATCTCATGAACTCCACCAGAAAAATGCTAGATCTGATGATACTTTCAATAAAGTTGCAGGAGACAAAATCAAAGCACATGACCAATTTTTATACATACCAATAACAAATTTGCTGAGAAAGATAATAAAATAATAAAGAATAATAAAATTGCCTCATCCACCACTGAAGAAGAGAGGAAGAAACATAGCCACAGAGGTAAGCGCCTGCACAATGTGCAGACACTAGAAAAGAAACTGAACGAGACACCAGGCACTGAAGAAGTCTGCCATGCTCCAGAATTGGCAGGATTAATATTATGGAGATATTACAATACTAAAAGTGTTCTGCAGGTTCAATAGAACACCTTCAAAAATTCCAATGGCAGGTAGAGGAAGGCAGAAACCTGAACAGCAGGCATTGCATACTGATTCCAAAAGAAAAGTGAGGTGGCTGGTAGCAGGCATGAGGCGCCACCTGCTGGTAGAACATAATTAGCACTACTGACATTTTAACTAGTTGGGTTAGTTTTCCTGTTTTCAATAATAGTTTTATTTTTAAAATTTGTTTTTCTTGAGGCAAGGTCTCACTCAGTGATGCAGGCTGGCCTTGCACCTATGATTTTTCTGCCTCATACTGCTGAGCAGTGGGATTAAGGATTAAAGTACAGCAAACCTAGACTAGACACTAACTCAAATGATCTCACCCAGCAAAGGAAGTCTTTTTAAAAGTACTATTCCTAAGTCCCGTGTATAGAGGGAGAAAGCCAGTCTCAGAACATAAAGCTATCATATGAAAATCCCAGGGGTATGGGGAGATGGCTAAACTGACAAAATGCTTGCCGTGCAAGCATGAGAACTGAGTCCAATGCCCAATCCCCACGTAAAAGCAGGGCATGGCAACATATGTGTAACCCAGCACACGGCAGAGATGACAGGAGAACCCCTGGGGACTGCTACCCAGTCGGTCTACTCAAATAGGTGAGCTCCAGGCTCAGCGAGAGGCCCTGTCTCAAAAACTAAGGAGGAGAACAATTGAGGAGGACCCTCAGTATCCGTCTCTGGCTTCCATGTGCACACACTCACACATGTGCACACACAGAAGACAGAGCAGAAACAGGCGGACATAGATGGCACAGTCACAGACAGGAAGCAAGGAAGGAATGAAGAATCTAAATGCTAGGGGCAAACTTCCTCTTATAGGTCGTTGGCCAGAAAGGTCCTGTGGGTCCCCCGAAACAATAGAGACTATGGCCTCTGCTGTCGACTGCCCTTGGGAACTAGAAGGGAAGACCCCACTGTGTGAGACTCCAGGTGCTTTGGTCCAGGACATGAAGGAACAAAGCTGAAACTGAGTCGGAAGCTCCCTCCCTGTTGGCATTTCATGGTGCTAGAATGTGCTCCCAGGCTGCTGCGGGAGAGCTGTCACCAATGGTCTCACTCAGCTGGTCAGTTACACTAAAGCCAGCAGTCAAGGTGTGCCCACTGGTGCGATTACGGAGAAAAGCCACTTTTTTCTAATTGAGTTGAGGCCTGCTCTACAAGAGGGAATTCACATCTGGTACAGTAAACTCGGACAGGAGTCTGCTCCTAGTGAGGAAGTTACTTCTGCTGTTAGGCTAACTGGGCATGATGTACCCGCCTGTCAACTTCCTTCTACATAATCACGCTGATGCCAAAGCTCCTGCTGCCCTTGGGCCTGGTAAGAGATGGGTGGTGGTCACTGCAGACACTCTTGGTTTACCTAAGTGATGTCAAACACTCAGTCCTAAATGGGGTATCTACACCACCTGCTCCCAAGCACATCACAGAAGAGGCTCAGGAAGAATGTGAGGGCCAGAGGAAAGGGAGTGTCATGGACCATTGTCTTCTAAGCATGGCATTAACACTGCTCTCATGAGCTCTCTACGGCTGCTACTACCTATACAAGACCTGCACAAGACCTGGTCCGTCGACATTCTGTCCTAACATAGAAGAGGGTCTTCCTCTTCCTGCGGGTTTATGGGCAGTTCACTCTCTGATGTGGGGAGAGGCTTACAGGCTCTACTCCTCTTCGAGATCTAAGGTTAAAGAATAAAAAGACAAGTGACAAGACATGCAAGTAGAAGAGGATGGGGGAGGAAGAAGGGATGAGCAGGGAGAAAAGGGAGAAAAGATATGGCAACAGGGTGAATAGAATCAAAACATAATACATACAGGTACAAGTATAAAATATTATAATATGAAATAAATATTAAAAAGACAATGTCCCTCCTAGTCAGAAGTCATCCTCCCTTTATTTGAATACATCTAACAACAGAAAGGCATTCATCCAAGAGCTATTTCATCAGCAGGACTTCATCTCATACTAAAATGCGCGAGCTCCTACTCCTCCCCCTCTCCTTCCTGCTCTGCCTTCTCCCCCTCTCATCTTCTAGACACCAGACTGGCCTCAGAAATCACGAAACAATAAGGGACAGCCTAAAACTGAATATCCTCGGGTCTCATGCTCTTGCGACTCACAGTTACACGAAGTCTTTCACCACATTCCACACCGTCTCCTGATCTCACCCCACTTAGACAGCCCTCTAGGACGCTGTGTGCTGCAGACAAAGTCCAAAGGTCATCCATACATGTGCAGTGGCCCTCTTACACATGCTCTCACCTCAGCCATGGCAGAGAAGCTTGCCCATGCAGCGGGCCGTAGTTAACACAGAGACTCCTAACTGGCGAGTGCTGAGAGCAACAGAGTGCCCAGCCTGAGGTGAGGCATTTCCATCATCTCCTTCAAGGCTCAGTGGGCACCATGAAGAGGAGACAGGAAGAACTTGGGAGCCAGAAGACAGAAACGAGTGTTTTGGTCCTAATCGGTGTGGACCCTGTGTGTTGTGACTGGTAAGGTACCCAGTTGTTTTCTCGTGAGATGTCAGGCTTGCTCGGGGAGGAAAGTCACTTCCGATGCTATAAACCTGGCCAGGAACCCACAGCTCAGGAGTTCATGGCCCTTATGGGGACCACTAGATCTGAACAGACTGAACCCTTCACAGATGAGGACACACACATTGCTGAGGGCTATTAGCTGTTAATGTTGCTAAGGGAGGAGGAGGCACTCCCTCCAGTAACTGACCCCCACCTATGCAGATGAGAGCAACCCTTACTCTGTGGGTCACATGAAAACAGAGTGAGAACAGGTTAGAAGAAGAAACACAACAGGAGAGGTTGGGTGGTTAGGAGGGTACTGGGGTGAATACATATTAAATTTAAAAAATAGTTTTAAAGCCTATCTAGCTAGATCTTCGGAATCTAGGTCATTTTCAATATAGATTCCTGGTGCCATCTCTGACAGGCTCATCACTAAATCTTTACCTAAATTACTAATAAACATGTGGTATGAAGTATGTACACACATGTATACTACATACACTTATACATACATGTGGAGATTACTTACAGGAGTGACAACAAACTGGTAGAAAAGGAGTATAGGATCCACACAAAACTCTGAAGTCTGTATAGGCAACTGCGGATCAATGCTCTTTCAGAGGAAACGAGGAGACCAGATGCTGGATATCAAGTGCTGTGGTAAGAAATTCACTGAAAACTCCCAATTTCACCCAGGCAATAAAATGACAGTACAGAGAGGAGGAAAAAAAAAACTTATATACAAAAGAACATTAAGAGAGAATCAATAACAGGTCAAACTATCTCCTTTGTGTACGGATGTTTAAGCATCCACACTGATCCAAAGCTATTCACAGATTATTAATCGTGACTCCAGAGTGTTCCTGAGAGTTAGAATACCTGGGGTTCTAATACTGGGTCTTAAGATGTAAACAATTACATTGTAGCTGTACATGTCACACGTGCTGGGCTCCAGGTCTAACTTCTCTAACACATGACATCTGAACTTTTCCAACTACGTTCTGTGCTCATGAGAACTGTCTTGTTCAGCTGTGCAATGAAGCGCTCCAGATGTAAACCCCAAAGTCCAAATGTTTACATTCAAGTGCTGACTTCACTGTTTCCTAGCTCTGGATACGAATGACTCACCTCGCCTCTCTGTGCCCCAATGTCAGCTACAAGGCTGAGCAGCAACTACACCTGCCTTGGAGAGTTCTGCCCAGACTCACATGGCTGATGTGCATTAACAATGCATTGCTTTAATACGGTCTGAAAAGAGCTTACTCAAGCCTGGTCCCTGGTGGAGGCCTGCTGAACGATGGTTGAACCTTTAGGAAAAACAGCCTGGTGAGAGCTTAATTAGGTCTCTAAGAGAAATAATTTTTTTCCTCACAGGAACCCATGAGAACAAATTGCTTAAATGAGTTCAGAACCTTTGGAGCACTGTTCTATGAGCACAACTCAACAATCAATCACACACACCCTACTGCTTACAATGCCATTGAACACAGAGCCCACCCCGAAGCTGATCAGATACCAGTGCTATGCTCTCAAACTGAAAAAGAAAAAAAAAAGAAAGAAAAGAAAAAAAAAAAAGGTAAGCTGAATGAATCTATCTGCCTTTATAAAGTAACTAGCTTTAGATTTTTTCATAACACTAAATAGATTAAGACAAAGGCTTTGTGATGTAATAGAATCTATCAAACGATGTGCATCAGCTGTTTAAAAACCAGAAGATTAGATGTCTACTAGAATTATTTTGTGCTGGTTTGAAAGAAAATGGCCCCCAAAGGAAGTGACACTATTAGAAGGTGTGGTCTTGTTGCAGGAGTTTCGTCACCATGGGGGGCGGGCCCTGAGGTCTCCCTTGCTCAAGCTTCCCTCAGTGTGACTTTCAGTCACCTTCCTGCTGCCTGCAAGAAGCAGCACTCGCAGCTCCAGCACCACGTCTGCCCATACGCTGCCATGCTCCGTCACGAATAGACTGAACCTCTGAAACTGTAAGCGAGCCACCCCAATTAAATGTTTTCCTTGTAAGAGTTGCTGTGGTCATGGTCTCTTTCCATAGCGATAAAAACCCAAACTAAGATACATTTTATTTTAAATTTTGAGGTGGCCCCATGGAGCCTGTTGCACTGAACTTGCTACACAGTCAGAGACGATCTTGAACTTCTGATTCGTCATTGCCTCCCCTCCTGTGTGCTGTATTTATAGGCATGGGCTACCTCACCCAGTTTATGTAACACTATGGCTCAAACCCAGGACCTGGTACTTGCTAGGCCAGCACTCTACTGGGTATAAAGCTAGCCATGAAATCATCGTTATCATCTACTTAGTTCATTCCTGCTCATCTGTGTGTTCTTTTGTTTGCTCTGAACACAGCACTACAATGACTGCTAAGCACCGGGCTCTGAAGTCAGGGACTGATTCAGACCTGAGTTCAGGCCTGACCACTTCAGTGGCAGTACTAGGTTGAGAAGTAACTTAACCTCTAAGCTTCCTTGGATAAAAGGAGGGCAAAAATGATACCTATACTTCATGGAACTGTGAGACCTCGATGAAATCAAAGTCACACACTTTGCATGCTGTCTGGCTCATGCAGTATTTGCTCAGTGGATCTTTGTCAATGATCACTATTTTGTTTGCTTGGATGGTTGGCTGGTTAAACTCTTTAACACTTTTAGAAGGCAAAATCTGAACTGTATTGTTCTCCTCTGAAGTCTTGGCACTCTTCTAGCATCTAACTTTAGGTAACTGCCTCTCTCCGTATCTGTAGATGCTGTCATTTACAAACTGTTATAGTCCGAAGACAAAATGTCACCCACCAGTTCATGTGTTGAACACTTGGTCCCTAACATTGTGTTATGTGTGAATACATATGTCTATCTCTGCCCACTTCTCAATTAATTTCTTCCATCTTTCCCTAATGGATGATTCTTTTTAACAAAACACACTTTCAGTGACTATCATGTCACTACCTCTTGGTGAAGTATGCTCTTATAAAAACATTAAAACTTTCTTTTCAATCAACACCCCACGGCATACTTTTTATTATTGTATGTGTATATGTGTATACAAGATATAGGGGGCACACCATGGCTTACAAGTGGATGTCAGATGAGAACTTTTTGGAGTCAGAACCCGTGGGATCTAGGGACCAAACTCAGGTCATCAGGCTTCCACTGCAAGTGCTTGTACTCACCGAGCCACCTCAACTGGCCCAGAAACCACCAATGCATACAAGCTATTCTTCCTAAGCCATTTGCTTCCTTTCTTTCCTATGTGGTTTCCTCCTCAGGCTACTTATTCCATAACTATCGGAACTCATTTATCCTTCTCCATTGACAAACTTAATAAGACCCCAGCCATGCAACAATGGAATCTGCACTGAACAGTGCAGTTTGGGAAACCAAATGCTCCTCTGTGATGCCAGTCTGGTCTACACAGCAGGTTCCAGTCTAGCCAGGTCTACACTGTGAGACCCCCGAAGCAAAACAAACAAACATACAAACAAAAATGGTGGGGACCAAGAAGGTAAGTCAGCAAGTAAAGGCACCTGCCACCAAGCCTAGTGATTGAGCCCAAGCTGTGGGACAAGCATGTGGAAAGAGAGAACTCCTAGGGACTGTCTTCTGCATTCTACACATATACCATGGCACATACAAAAGAGGTGGGGAACTTGCACGCAGTTCAGTGGGACAGTGTGTACTGAGTGTGTGCCAGGCCCTCAGCTTGATTTCCAGCAGTAAGAGGACTGACAGAAATCATTTGTGACTTAAGATGCCAAAAATTTACCATCTAGCTCATTTTAGAAAAGTCTGCTATTCCTGATACTCAAATATTTACTTAAAGAAGACTTAAGATTGGCTAGGAAATGTGATTCAGGGCTGAAGGGTTTGTCCTGTGGGGCTGGAGGGCGGCTCCATGATTAAGACACTGGTTGTTTTCATAGAGGACCTGAGTTCAATCCCCGCACACACATGGTGGCTGGCAACCATTTGTAACTCTGGTTCCCTCATGAGTCAACACCTTCTTCTGACTTCCATGGGCTCATTGTACACATACATGCATGCAGACCAAACACTCATACTCATAAAATAAATAAATAAATCTTGAAAAAATAACAAAGTATTTACCCAAAGGTGAAAGGCCCTAGATTCAATACACACACACACACACACACACACACACACACACACACACACACATGTGCACGCGCGCACACACACACACACACACCACACACACACCACAAAATACAGGGAGAGAAGAGAGCTGCCGCTATAGGGGTTTTTTGTAAACAGACTTAGAACAAATATAACTGGAGATCACTGCAAATAGGAAAACCAACATAATACATATGCAAATCTTTAAGCTATTCCTCGGCTTGCACTTTCATTAAGTTCTAAGATAATCTAAACATCTTTCATTAGCATATTTTATAGACTAGAATATACATGGATATATTTATTTTATGTCTATCTGGAGTCACAGGTGTTTGGGGAACTAAATTTAAACCTTAGCAGCCCACTCCCTCCTTCACAACCCTAGTTAATATAAATGTGAGCCGGCAGCCACAGTAAGGTGTCAAGTCACAGGTGTGTCCCTTCACATAGCAGCGAGCAGCAGTTCACTGTCTCTTCCCATGTACCAGACACTTCTTCAAAATTTAGTCTTGTACGATTTCCCTGCAAACGCTGAAACAAGGCTCTCGACACTAAAGGATGCTTAAGGGCCAAAACCTGGAAGGCACGTCTGCAAGGCAGAGGAGATGCGTGAGAGCAGCTGCAGCCGGCCGGCGGGCATACCTGAAAGTGCTGCTCCATCACCTGGATTTTCCCCTGCTCTGGGCACTTTTTCAGAGCCCGATCTGCATAATGGAACAGGATCTCTACCATCTGCAGGAAAAACAGCTTTGTGTCAGAATCAAAGGGTACGGCTACATTTGTTCAACATTAACATGCATGGTTAGTACTGAATTATGCTTTATCGTTGTATTAGAAACACAGTTGGGATTTTGGTGGCTTTATTCCCTAATGCTCTCAGATGAAGGGCTAGTATTAATTTGCTAATCTTTCCTAAGAAATGTATGTTCCAGACCTCGGTGGTATTATATTGCTCAGGAAATGAAAACCTGGAGTCGAGTGCCTCAGTAATCCTCCCTGCAGAGAATGGACAAACCATTCGTGAGTCTGGATCCCCCAGTGTTCCTTCTCCGTGGTGCTCTCCCGACTGTTGTGCTGGTTTACCAGCTTGGGGGAGGGCAGTAGTGAGACCTGACCCAGCACTGCAGATCACACGGGGGACTTAGAGCCTGGCTCGCTTCTCTCCTCGGTACAGCCACTTGCTTGATCATCCCCAAAGATATTTGCAAATGTGAAAAGCAAATCTGCACTGTGCCCTGCTGAAGACAGCACTGAGATGCTTACCCGATCTGCGACGACAGCCTTCCTCTTACTGACATCCCCCGAGAGTCCTTCAGAGAAACAAAGTCCAACAGGAAACAAAAGTTAGTGCTCAGCTCCAGAAGGGAACCTGGGTTCTGGTCTTCCCTCCACAAACTACACTAACACATTCAATTACAAAAGCCTCAGTATCAAAGTCCTGGATAATGGAACTATCTCAGATCCACTAGACTAATAGCCTTACCAGTGTGCTTCCCATTTGTCTCAGTAAACTTCCCTTATGAAGATTCCAAGCCCACAGCATTTACTTACTTACCCACGACTGCTTTTGCCTTTCCTTCATGAAAAGACCACGCAAGAGCCAAGGCTTCTGTAAGACAATCCTGCTTCAGGAGATGATCCATTCTCTAAAATGAGTAAAGGAGACAAGCCAGACCCTGTTAGTGGACCGACGGCCAACTGGATTTCCTCTTCTACCCTCACAGAACGGCTGCTTGAGAATGAACAGTACGTTAGCACAGCGTTACACGTGTCGGTGAGAGACTGGCTGAACAAAGCTCTTCGTAAGGCACTGGGCACTGTGCGGACTTGGATGACAGATAACAGGAGAGCCACACAGAAATGGAACAACAGGACTACCTCGGAGAGACGGCTGGTCGCTTAGCAGCCTGCCCCTACTTAATAACAAGCTCCGAGTTCACCAGAGACAGCAGTACGCTGGCTGAAAGTAATTTCTAAGATTCCCTTGTATATTTTAGGGGCAATGCAACTAAACTTTTGTCAACAAGTGGAAGTGTTGTCTGGTGTTTCTAAATGTATATTATCTTTAAAAGGCGCGGCTGGCCTTTATTTTCTCTGTCCTCCTTCATGGACCTTAGACATAATAGTTGGAGCCTCTAGTGACACCATGGATGATAAAGTAAGCTTGAGACTAGAGTTCCCACACAAGGATGGTTTCGTGGACAGCATTTTCTGACAAAGGAGCTCCCATTCGAGCTACAGCCTGCCTGTCTCTAGACTATTTCAAATGGGAGTAAACTCTTGATGAAGCCACTGTTATCTTGGATAAACTCAAACTCAATTATTATTTTACACGTCTTCATTTTAATAACTTAAAACAACAGATTATCACTTGTAAATGAGGACTCACTACACAGAGCTATGCCCTTCTAGCCCTCAGCGGTGAATAAAGCATTCTTCCTCATGCTGTGTTCTGACTGCAAAGCAGTCACAGCTGTGAAGAACCCAATTCTGATAGCATCAGTTTTAGCATATCAAATGCCTAACAGTAAAAATGGCTTCTATGTATTCTTCTGATATTAAAAAGTCCAAATTATCATCTACAAAGTCAACGGGAACATGAAGCTGCCGATACTTCGGTTTCCGCGCAGAGAACCCCTGTGAACTCACCTCCCTCCAGCTCCTCAGCATCATCACGTACACAGACTAGAAAACAGTAAGGAAATGAAGATGACCGTTAGCAGATTCGCGCGGAGACACATCTCATCTCCATCTCAGATGGAACTATACCTGGAATTTACTAGCGGGTCCTCAAGTACCCGCACTGCAGAGTTAAAAAACAAACACTCAAGGGAAACACAAACCATCTAGGCTCACTTCTTGCACCAACTTGGCAATATTCTGCTTTAATTTTAACAATGAAGAAAACTGTCCACTTTATGTTGAAAAAGAAACTGCCCTAACATCAATTATTCTCAGTCAAACACCTCAGTGCACTCCACTGTATCTCAAGCTATGTACCTTAACGAGCATTCTAATTATCAACAAATAACATAATTAGGTCCCACCTGCCCGTGGTATCTAGTATCAGCTGTCACCATGAGAGATGGGCCTCTGAACAGGCCGACAGGAGTTCTCTTGATTACACTAACTGATGTGGGAAGACCCATCCTAACTACGCGTTCTCTTGATTACACTAACTGATGTGGGAAGACCCATCCTAACTGCGCGTGGGATCCTGAACTATATAAAAGAGGAAAGGAACCAAGCCGCAGTGTGCAGCCACTGCCCACGCCCTCTGATTGTGAACACAGCATGGCCAGTTGCTGCAAGCTCCAGCTGCCCTGACCCCTCGCCATGATACATACCATGAACTGTGAGCCAGATCAGCCCTTTCTCCCCTATGCTGCTCTTGTCCTCACAGCAACAGGAAAAGGATCGGGCTACTACTACCTTAAGTTTACTAAGGAAGCTGATCTTAAGCGTCCCCACCCCCCACACAAACGAGAACTAAACAAGGTGATGGATATGTGATTAGCTTATTATGATAATCGTTTTGCAATGCATATGTTGATCAATGCAAGACATAAAAATTCTATTTAAAAAAAAGAAACTAGGTATTTGACACTAAAACAAACATTAAGGAAGTCCACAAAAGCATATCCCCAAGGCAAGAAACAAGTGTCCTATTAGCACCTACACAAAAGTAAAACCAGGTCTGAAATGAAAAGGAAAATGTTAAATAACTAAGTTTTTAGCTATATAACTATTGTAGGATGTGGACTGACACTGGCCAGAATTCACTTTGCAATGCACTGTCCTTCTGAGCCACCATCTTCCTCAGCTATCCTGATGACGCACAAAGCAGCATGAGATCTTACCTTTGTCCCCAGATAGAAGATCTGACCACCGTAGCTGCTGATAGATTGATAGCAAGCCTTCTCTCCAACCAAAGCCTGTCAAACACACAAACAAGGTAAAATTACACATACCGGAAATTCCACTGAGAACGTCACTCACAGGGCCTGTGAGAGGCTCAGCAGGGTAACACTCCTGCACAGGCCTGATGACATGGGTTCCAGCCCCAGCACCCATGAAGGGGAGGAAGAAACAGCCTCACTCCACAGAGCTGCCCTCCGATCTCCACACACACTGTGGTGTACACACACAAATAATACATTTTAAAAAATGTTCAACAATGCTGAATGCAGAGACACTTTGGGTGTTGCTTGATTGCGAGTGGAAGTGACGAAAGACGGAGTTGGAGAAGTCATTCCCCATGTCTGTAAGGAGCCTTTCCTTTCTCAGAATGTGTGCAAAAGGAAGGAAACAAGCGAACTTGTAACTGCGCCGCAAACTACTGCGACCTGCTACTTCCCGGTGACAGCTACACCTCTAAGGGCATCAGGACAAAGACCAGGAAGCAGGTAGGAACGTGGCGTAAGAAGTGGCAGTGGCAGGCTCTCCTCTGCAATGAGTGCTTCACTAGCCACAGGCTAGATTTTCAGTACCAGGAAGGACTTCCCTTTGCTGAGGGGGTCTTGGGTCAGACAGCTGTTAGTTGTCACCAAGATGAGTGCCACAGCTGTAATTTTGGGGGTACCTTGTCCTGCTGGCCAGGGTGGTGTTCAGGTGTCACAGCTGGGGAGGGTCACTGAACACTTTCCTCCTTTAGCAGTTTGGATGGCACCTTCCCGTACTATGGAAGCCAGTCCTCAGGGAGCGTGCCGGACAGCGGACTTCTGAGTCACTCACTGAATTTGTGAACCGGGGACACACCCTTTAGGACACACCTTATGCATAGCTGTGTTCCCTGGGGAGCAGCAGGGCAGCTGCTCACGCAGTTATGTCTGGTGATCTGCATGACTGGCCTGCTCTGGCCGAAGCCAGCACACTGTGTCATCACTGTTCTGCGTGCCCTAATGCCGGCCTCACAGGTTTCTCCAGCTCTCGTCTTGGTCTCTCTTACATCAGGGTCGTTCATTTTCACTCTACAGTCCCGACCCTGTCATCAACCTCCTCCAGCAGCTCCACCTTCATCTCCAGCACTGGAGTGCTCACCACTGGGTATCCGATTTGCACTTTTTAAAGTGTCTTGTCTTTCACTCAACTTTAAGAAGACATGGATTATGATTGTACTAATACATACACAACACTGAGACCTGCACATCCATGTTTGCTGTCAGTACTGACAAGAGGCAGGAACGCAACCCACCTAAGTGTCCTTCAACAGATGAGTAGGTAAGGCGTGGTTCAGACATGATATGAAATCGTGGCATTTGCAGGAAAATGGGTGCAAATGGAAATCATTATGTTAAATCAGCTAAGTCAGACTCAGTGGGATCAGAACTACATGGTTTCTCTGCAGAACATAAATTTAAAGTGGGGGGGGGGGTACGCACTCCTAAGTCACAAAACTAAAAAGGAGATTGTGAGAGGACAGGAAGAGATCTTCAGGCAGGTGGAGAACACAGGGAAAGACAACATGTACCGTGAAAGCAGAGGGAGAACAGCTGGAGATGGGGTGAGGGGGGCTGAGAGGAATGAGGACAGAGTGTAACAGCCTCTATGTATGGGACACCATGACGAAACCATTATTGTCACGTTAACTTTAAAAAATTAATACAAAAGAAAAGGACAAAACTGGTTGCACCCTTGTCTGCTCACCCTAACACTTGGGTCAGAGCTGAGCCGGTCTTGACTGGCTCCCCTTTCCCAGTCTGTGCTTTTCTCCCTCTTTGGATGCGGAGTGATCTCTAATGGAGGCACACACAATGTGAGCTTTACTTCGGTGATGCTCAGGAATTTCCATACTGATATTCTTGTGTTTTGTTTGTTCTGCTCCCTGGCCTCTGGGTACTGGGCCCAGGACTCAGAGGCGCTGGGGAAACACACTACAATTGAGTTGTTCTCCCGCCCCATGGGCTTTTAGCATTTGTTAGCCCAGCAAGTCCTCTGCTTCGAGGGCAACTACTACTGAGGACCCTGGCCAGTGCCCATTCCAGCTGGTCTAAATCAGCAGAAGTACAGTCTGTGGGTGCCCTGCACATAATTCCCTCTCAGCCTCTCTAGGGCTCCTCCCCGTCCTTGAGCAGTTTCCCTACACATGAACAGCTGTCCATCAGAGCACTCCAGGCAGTCCCAGCACCGCACAGACACGAACCACCTTGTTTGTCCTGTACCCTCAGCTCTGTTTCCTCAGTGACAGTGTCCACCAGGTCTACTGTGTTCCTCTCCCGTAAGCCACAAGCCAGAAAGTCAGAGAACTAACAAGCTCATGTCATTTGTTTCCTGCTAGGTCTAGGTTTGCCAGCCATCATTACTGCTGCCCAGAGTCCAGAGAACTGTCTATTTTGTTCCTTAGTAGTAGTAGCAGCAGGGTTTTTTTTTTGGCGGGGGGGGGAGGTTGGTTTGTTTCGGGGTATTTTAAGCTGGAAAGTAAATCTAATTCCCCATTCTCTATCCTGGCTAAAAGTGCAAGTTTAAAATCTAATAGTATTCTTTTTAAGATTCATTTCTTTTTGTGTGTGTGAACATCTTGCCTGCATGAATGTATGTGCACCATGTGCATGCCTGTTGCCCAAGGAGGCCAGAAGAGCACACTGGATCCTCTGGAACTGGAGTTGTGTTGTGTTTGGGAGCCACCATGTGGGTCCTGGGACTCAAACCCAGGTGCCCTATAAGATTAGCCAGTGCTCTTAGCCACTGAGCCATCTCTCCAGCCCCTAACTGCCACCCTACCCCAGGCAATGCCTGCATTTGAGACACTGGGTGCTGTTGCGGTAGTGCGCTCACTGCATGGCCTATTTTGTATGTTATGTGGCTAGAACACCCTTCGCGTATAGTGCATGCTCTGAAGTCACAAAGCACGAGAAAGACAGAAGCAAACCTAGACTGTCTGCCGACACCACTGAAGATGACCACTACGACTCTTTGTATAAGACGTTCCCACAGATGGCTCACAGCAGTCCTTGTTCCCGACTTAAAGATGAATGGCTTAGGAAATCACATGATCACAGTTCACAGTGCTTAACTACATACTACTGACATGAGTAGCTTAAGGTGTTACCATAGCTGCCTTTCTACAGTAATATTAATACCAATATGAGCCGGGTCCTCCTCCTCTATGGTCCTGCTCAGCTCCTAAAGCATCTTCTTTCTTCCTCTCCAAGCCAACTTTGACTCCTAATGTCCCAAGCTACCCCACCTGGACAACCTGCTGGCATATCTCCCAAATACTTCTGAGGTATGACCCCCAGTGACTCATGTGCTTGGCTGGTGTAGGAGGTCCTTCTGTCTATGTGTTGCTTTCATTGGTTAATAAAGGAACTGCTTTGGGTCTATAGCAGAGCTATAGGGGAACAGAGCTAGGCAGAGAAAACTAAACAGAATGCTGGGAAGAAGAGGCAAAGACACCATGGAGCCACCAGAGTCAGACATGCTGAATCTTTGCTGGTAAGCCACTGCCACATGGCAATACACAGATTACTAGAAATGGGTTAAATTAATTTGAGTTAGCCAATAAGATGCTAGAGCTAATGGGCCAATCAGTGACTTAATGAATAGTTTCTGTGTGGTTATTTCAGGGCTAAGCTAGCAGGGCAGCCGGGAACTGGGCAGCAGGATGAACAAGTGGGCCTTCCTCCTACACTCGGCCCAAAGAGGGTGGCACTATTAGAAGGCATGGTCTTATAAGAGGAAGTATGTCACTGTGGAAGAGGGCTTTGAGATCTTACATGCTCGAGTTATACCCAGCACACAGTCTCCTTCTGCTGCCTCTGGGTCAAGATATAGAACTCTCAGTTCCTTCTCCAGCACCATGGCTGCCTGCACACTGCCACACTTCCTGCCACAACGATAACGAATTAAAGCTCTGAAACTGTAAGCCAGCCCTAACGAAATGTTTTCATGTATAAAAATCGATTGCCATGGTCATGGTGTCTCTTCACAGAAATAGAAACCCTAACTGAGACGGCTACCAAAGTCCTGAAGGCTACCTGTCTCCAGTTATTTTCCCCTTCAATCTCCTAGACTTATTGTCACCAGCTCAATTCCTAAACACTTTGACTTTACAAATTCTGTCTCACAAAAATTGTTTCATTTTTTTTCCTAAAGTATAAAAGTTAAAACTCCTGGTTTTGTTTTGGGTTTCTTTTTTCAGATTTATTTTTATTTTATGTGTCATGGGTGTTCAGACTGCACCATGTGCATGCAGTACATGTGGTGGTCAGAAGAGGGCGTCGGATCCCTTTGGAACTGGAGTTACAGACATGCTGTTGGCTGACAAATCGGAGTTGGGAATTGAACCCAGGTCCTCTAAAAGTGCTCTTAATTCCTGGTCCATCTCTCCAACCTAACCCTTGATATTAAGTAAGGAATTACTATTTGGGATCATAATCTTGAACCCTTACAAACACATCCATACCCACTTCAACATACCATGGCAGAAAAACTTTAGTACCCCTATTTTCAAACAAAATAGTAGTTTAAAACAACAACAACAACAGCCACCACAGTGAGCAGAGTGATGCTGGGTAAAGGCGGCACTCACCAGAGCCTGGCTAACATTTCCTCCAGTGGCCAGGGACTTGAAGTGGCTGCTGTTATAGACCAGCTGGACTTCTGAGATCTCCATTGTCTCCAGTTCCTCCTGCGTCTGCCGATCAATCACGTGCAACTTCTCCACGCTGTCTAAAAGCACAACTGTGCGTGAGTTTATCCACTGCAATTCAAGCACATAACAAAGCGAAAGTAAGGACCAGGCCAGACCTTTCATGACAAAAAGGGGGCTTGGCCACTCAGAACATGACATCGAGGACCTTGTGCACGTAACTTCAACAGCAACGGAGTTAGAGTGGGAGCAGCTCTGTGGTGGCCCAGAGAGAACAGCACCAGGTCACCGTGTCAGATGACGCTCTGTTGGTACAAGGAGGGCTGACTAGGAAATGTATTGCAGAATGTTTTATTTTTTTTTTGAAAGGTATATTGGCACATATGACCTTAGTACAATAACAATTTTATTTCAAATTTTAATATTAGTGAAGCAAAACAGCAACTTAAATCTCACAAACCTAGATGGTCAGAGGACAATTCTTGGCACAGAAATAATGCACATTTTTTAAAAAAGGAGCAGCTGAGACATCCAGCATCGTGGATTGATCAGGTCCTGGACTCTTGGGCTGAGGGCAGACACCATTATTGGACTAGCTAGACCATGGCCTGTAAGCCGTTCTAATAAATCCCCTTTATTATTCTATCATATTCATTCTATCGGTTCTGTTCCTCAAGAGCAGTGGTTCTCAACCTTCCTGTTGCTGTGACTCTTTAATCCAGTTCTTCATGATGTGCTGACCCCAACTATAAATGTATTTCATTGTTGCTTCACAACTGTGATTTTGCTACTGTTAGGAATCATCATGTAAATATCTGCTATGAAGAATATCTGATATGCAACCCCCAAAAGAGTCATGAACATCGAGTTGAGACTCGCTGGTCTAGGGAGCCCTGACTCACTCACATGGCATGACTGTATTTCAATTACAATCCCCTGATGCCAAGTGTGCGGAGTTCCCATGTTGGTCCTCAGAGCTTTAGATCTGGAGAGCTTCACCTTTTGTATTTCAGGGTTAGGGATGTGTGGCGGTGAGAAAGAGAATGGTCCCCATAGGTTCATAGGTTTGAATGCTTGGTCCCCGGTTGGTGGGACTGTTTGGGAAAGATTAGGAGGTGTGGCCTTGCTGGAGGAGGTATGTCACTGGGGGTGGGCTTTGAGGTTTCAAAATTCCACACCATTCCCAGTTAGCTCTCTCTCTGCCTCAAACTTGTAGATCAGATGTAAGTCCTCAGCTAACGCGCCAGCACCATTCCTGCCTGCCTGCTGCTCCCCACCATGATGGTCATGACTCTGAATCTGAAGCTTTCTTCTGTAGGTCGCCCTGATCATGGTGTTTTGTCACAGAGGTAGAAAGATAACTACAGCAGGATATCCAACCTGTATTTCTAAATTAACAGAGTATCGAGTGAGCTTACAGGAGCACTGTGGGCCAGGCATGGCGGGACACTCTTAAAGCCCCGGCCTATGTGAAGCTGAAGCAGGAGGGATATTTGAGCCCAGAAGTTCTAGGCCAAATGAAGCAACGTAGGAAGACTTGGCTGAAAAATGCACTGAGTTTGTGCATCAATCTTAAGATCTGACTCTCTAACTATATTCTTAAAAAATTATAGGTTAATGGATCGAAAGGAAAATTTCCTCAGTTTTTTTACTGAATAAATGAGCCACTGCATTATAATTAGAGCCAGCTATATTCATGATAAAATACAATGTTTCACCAGACATCAGCTATTAGATGCTAAAACGAGTAAAGGTAAATGCTGAAACATAAAGCACACTATTTTCAAACTTAACCCACTACTGAAAAAGAAAACATAAAATCTGACACAGAGAAGAGTCTCATTTTTTAAAACCAAGGCACCCTGATGACTGAGAAGTAAAGTAAAAATTTGGCACAGTTTTAAGGCACAGGAAAAGAACTGGTAACACAAGCTAAGTCTCTTAAGAGAAGCCCACAAGTGCAAACGTATCCACACACAAAGCAGCGCAGCCACGGCTCCGGAGAGACCTGGGCTCTTCTGAACCCAGACCCCTCTGAGGTATTAAAGCACTCAGGGAAGTGCTACCGTCCCCTGCCAGTGCTCAGCAGGAGTTTTGGCAAAAGGCAACAAGGACCTGGCATCACACCAAAGCCAGACTTCATACCACACCACAGCACTTCATACAGGATGTGTGTGTTAACATGTGCCTGATGGCCCTGGCGAACGGCAGAAACCCTGCAAGCTTTAATACTCCTAGGATTGAACTGCACAAAATAAATGGGACGCGGCTTAAACAATACTCACGGTAAAGTTGATCAGGTCGTAGTACAGGTGAAGGTGCTTCTGCTTGGTGACGTGGATTGCGCCTGACTCGTCTCTCTTAACCTGAGGAGAGCAAAGACAGCCTAGATGTCAAGCGTTACGTGGAAGAATTTTCTTTAAATTTATACTCCATCTAGAGTATGATTCCCATTCAGTATAGAGATTCCAAAAATACTGACAGAGAAATTTTTATAGAAATGAAGACACCTCCATTGCTGCATGGTCTCCACCTGAAGAGGGGCGGCATCCAGGCCCGCCTGGCACCTGAGGTACTAGCTACACTTCCCCCGGAGTCTTCCTGTGCACCCACGGTAGTGAGTGCACAGATGTCCTTCTTCCAGTTTCCCTTCCTCCCCTCCAATCCCACCTCTTGGCATGCTGACCTCAAGCGTGTCAGCTTCACCATGCTCTGCCCACATGCCACTCACTCTCCGTTTCACACCTGCAGCATCGCACAGCTATGTGCCTCAGGTACCAAGTGTCTCCTGCACCGCCTACTCCCAGGGCTCTCTCCAGCCCGCCCCGCCCCACCCCACCCACTTAGTGCCTTCCTCCCTTTCTAGCAGACTCAGTTGCTCTTCTTACAGATCTGCTTCCTTCTTTTGCGCTCGTATTTCCCTTGACTTACTTCTCACAGACAGTATTTAGCCACACTCTTCCCGGCACGGCCGAGCACTGTGGTGGCACTACTTCGCTCTCCTAGACACTCACTTCTTCATCAGATTCTGCCATGGAGGTCCCACCCCATCCCCTACCAATCAGACATCTAACAAGGACCCAGCAAACCACGGTGCCCTGAGCTCATCTCTCCAGCCTGCCTTCCTTGGTCATTCTCTAGCACTGTGTTACCTCGGAACTGACACTGTCCCAGAGGCTCTGTCCTCCTGTCTGATGCCCCTCGGTTCTTCTCCCCTTCTACTTGTCTTTACAAGTAGAAACGCCTTTCCTGTTACCTTCTCTTTTTCCTTTGCCTTTCGTGAGCATCCAGCAAAATCCCACACTGTGGTTTAGCAACTTCTCCACCAGTGGTCCCTGTGCTAAGAACTTGGTTACTGGCCTGTGATATCATGGGGGGGGGGGGGGGTAGCGTCTTCAAGATACAGTGCTTCCTAGATGGAAGTCAGGTAGCTATAGATATGCCCTTTCTCTTTCTGCCTCCCTCTCTCCCTCCCTCCCTCCTTCTCTCGCTCTTTCTCTCCCTCCTTCCCTCCCTCTCACCACCATGAACTGGGCACCTCTGCCCTACTATGTGCAGCACTATAACGCAGCACCTTCCCCATGTTAGCGTCCTGGAGGAGTCCCACACCACCATCCACACATACAACCAGCGAGAGCGTTTACTATCCCAGCATGCTGGGGTCGACCACCCCACACAAAGTCAAGATGTAGAAGACCCTGAGAGGAACGTGTGGATGTGTAGAGTCCTCAGCATGGGAGTTCCTAGGGCAGTTAGCTCATCTTACCTACAACTGGCTTAAGCAAGTGGCGATCATATTAGTACGTTTTAATTGGGCAGGGCTAGTCGGAGGCTGATCAGAGTTACAGTTTTCCATTTTGGGGCAGGCCTGGACAAGTCCCAGGCTTTGTCCTTATTGGGTTATCATCTTGAGCTGTTTATGGCTTAGGACCCCAAACCTCCTCATTCTTGCTGGTGGGGGGCTGGAGATTGATTGTCCTTTGTTCATGGCTCTTCCCCAGAAACAGCTTGTTTAGTCTCAGGGAGCTGAGATTGAGGTCTGATCTCTGAGAGAAGATCGAGCAGGCTTATGGCGTCTGCTTGGTCAACTGACCCAAGGACCAAAGCCCCTGGAATGTGAGCCCAGATAAACCCATCCCCTTGCACTAGGAGTCACAGGTACTGGGCTGCACATGCACGGCAGCCGGCACACAAGCGCCCCTTTGGTTTTCATCCTCTACCTTCTCTGTCCTGAAATGTTCATCTGCTCTTCGCCCCGTTGTCTGCTCACTGGGCACCCAGTGTAGCACTGGGTCCCACTGTCACTCCCAACTCAGCGTGCTGAAATCTGAAGTCACACAAGAGTTTTGCCTGACTATTCCCTGACTCTACCACGTAGAGATATAAGGCCTCCAATTCACGACTCTCGGTTCCTAGACCCTGTGTGATGAGAGCTTGCCTTTCTTTTAAAATGTATTTGCTTAAGCACAACATATCGGCTTCCACACAAGCACACAACCTCCTACCTTTGAGAATCTACTATTTGTGCTACTTCCAGACTGATCCTAAAGCTGCATTTCAATTACATCTTTGCCATCTTATTTACCCAGAATCTATAACAGCTCCCCATTACCAACCCATGCTAATCCTACTAGATCAGGGATGTCCCATCGAGGACTGTCAAACTTTTCTGTGAATGGGCAGATGATAAATACTTTCACATTTGTAGACTGTATAGTCTGTCGGACCTACTTAACTCTACCACTGCAGTGAGAAAACAATAAGAGACAACATGTGAGCTGGGTATGGTGGTGCATGGCGATAATCCCAGCACTTGAGAAGGCAGGAGAATCAAGAGTCTAAAGTCAACCTTAGCTACAGCGTGAGTTTGAGACCAGCCTGGTCAAACTTTATTTGAGTTTGTCTCGAGTAAAGAAAGAAAGAAAGAAAGAAATGAAAGAAAGAAATATGAATATGACTATGTTCCACTAAAAATTTACTTACCCAAACAAGTAACTAGTCATATTGGTACATGAGCTTCCCCTACTCTGGTCTAAACCCACCCCATATATTGAATTTCATGCCCACCCTCACATTGGTTCTATAAGCATTTACCAGCCATCCTTTAGACCAGGTGCCATCCCAGTGCTACCGAACAGGAGAGCCAGCTTCTCGACTTGGGTTTCAGCTTAGTGAGGGAGAAAGCTAGGCAATGGTTTACGTGTGCTCACTGTTGTGACAGGGAAGGTCTGGAGTACAGAGCGGGGTCGGGGAAACAGAGTAGGCAGCCTGATCATGAGCTGGGGCAACCAGCAGATAGCAGAGCTTTACTGACAGAGGAGTCGGCATGAGTGAAGAGACCAGCTGGGTAGTGCCTGCAGAATCTAGGACAAACACGCATGTGGTTTACACTGGGGAAGTGATCAGCCATGATGGGGTCAAAAGGAAGAAAAGTCAAGACAATATATAGAGAGAGTCAACGGGACACTGTGACAGAGCACACTGAAGGGGGCAGGGACCTGGAAGGTTTCTGGCCTGGGAAATGAGGTGCACAGTGGTACACCTGCCTCACTGAGGAAGACGACCAGTGTCTGACTGCACAGACACATGCTTAGCTCTGGGACATCCTATGTGCTCTGATCAACAACTTGAACTCTCATCAAGCAGCTCAGCACTTCACCTGCCCTCTCTAGCAGTAACTCAAACAGTCCATAAGCTGTGGGAAAGAGTGTTCTATGCTTCCTTCATCGGCTTCCTGTGCAAATGGCCCTTGACTACAGACATGCTCGTAATCATACATGCGATTCACATATACAGACGGACCATTAATTATTTGTTAGCTGAAAGAGAAGGAATCAATAAAGGAATAAACCATAAAGATTAAGGAACCAAGAGAGTTTTTTCCATTTTTAACATGAAAGTCTTAAATACAAATCAAACAGGCTTCACACTCTCTCTCCAAAGACTTATGACAGTGCCATAGATTTTTTTTTTTTTGACATAACTTTAAATTGCCAGCAAATCTGGTGGGGGCGGGGGCGGACGGCAGACACCATCACACTGCAGCTTACCAAGAGAAAATGAACCACATCTCCTCTGCAGAAGGCAAGCATGGGGTTCACACAGTTATTCACGGCCACAAAGTGCCAGGCCAGCAGCGGAACACTGGACGGATCCATCTAAGTCAAAAGAGAGACAGGAAATATTCATCACAGTTGACAAAGTAAAAAATCCGTTTGAGAAACAGCATCTGAATAACTACTTTACTAAAACCCTCCCCAGTTTCCCACAAGGCTTCCAGCGAGCAGGGGATGGGTGGGAAGTGTCACAGGAAGTGTCTGGTTGGTGGTCACATTTGTTGCCTTAATCAGAGAACTTCAACAAATGTACACTCGAGATTTGTACATTTATTGGGTATGAATTTACACTAGCAAAACCTAAACAAATATGAAATGCTAGATAATTATATACATGCTGAATGCCTAGAGCAGAAGGTGCTGGTTTCTGTATTTTACTCTGAAACCCATTTTAAAAAAACTAAAATATCTTGGTGGGTAGAAAGATGGATAGATGCACAGATACATAACACAGGCAATGCAATAAGACGGTAAAAGTAGAATTTAGATGGAAAGACTACTGATATTTCATTAAAATTCCTTAAACATCTTTCTAAAAATGTTCATAAATGAAAACATCAAAAAACATTCAAAAAGATGCAAACATCATGATAAAAACCTCCACGAGTCAATAAAGATAACCTAAGAAATGTCAGTGATATTCTCTACCAGTCTGCCTCTGGAAGGACAGCAGGACACCCACAAGGAAACGGGAGCCATCTCCCTCCATGTCTGCACTGCTGTGCTGTTAGATGAGAACTGCACCCCATCCAGGCTCACATACTTGAATGCTTGTACTCTACCTGGTAGGACTTTTTGGGAAGGATCAGGAGGTGTGGCCTTGCTTAAGGAGGTGTGCTGCTGGAGAGGGCTTAGAAAGCCCTTGCCAGACCCTGTGTCCCTCTCTCTCTCCTCTCCCTCCCTCCCTTCATCGTCCTCTGCTTCTAACTTGGGGATCAGATACAAAGCTCTCAACCATAGCTTCAGCACTATGCCTGCCTATCTTTGGCCACGCCCCCCCATGACAGGCACTCACTCTCTAAAACTGTAAGCAAGGCCCCAATTAAATGCTTCCATAAGCTGCCTTGGTATTGGTGTCTCTTCACAGCAACAGAAAGTGACTAAGACAACAGCATCTCATCAATGTCCTTCCGAAGAAGACCTAACTCTCTTACAAACAATAGCAAGAACAAAAGAAAAGGGAAAAGGGATATCTACATGGAATTTACTCCAGGCTTACCCCTTACATATAGTGGCTACATGTTTACATATAACCTATGAACACTCTCCCCTCTCTAGAACACTTTACAAGTGAGCACAAATGCTATGTAGACAGGGGCTACACTGCATCATTTAGAAAACAATGGCAAGGAAGCATGTCTGTCCACAGTCAGTATGGACCTGAACTTTTCTGATAATGATGTGTGGCTGCTTAAATCCACAGATGCAAAACCCATAAAATCATCTGTACTTCCTGAAAAATAACAACTTCTAAAGCAACAGATATCAGAGATGGAATCCATGGAAAGCATGCATCCTGCTAATTCACACTGGCTTTACAGTGGGGTACGTTCACTCACCATGTTAGAGATGCAGACAGTGAGCATAACCCTGCCTCAGCACAGCTGTCACTCGGCACACCTGTCACTCGGCACACCTGTCACTCGGCACACCTGTCACTTGGCACACCTGTCACTCAGCACAGCCGTCACCTGGCACAGCCACACCACACAGTCACTCGGCACAGCTGTCACTCGGCACACCTGTCACTCAGCGCAGCTGTCACTCAGCACACCTGTCACTCAGCGCAGCTGTCACTCAGCACAGCCGTCACCTGGCACAGCCACACCACACAGTCACTCGGCACAGCTGTCACTCGGCACACCTGTCACTCAGCGCAGCTGTCACTCAGCACACCTGTCACTCAGCGCAGCTGTCACTCAGCACAGCCGTCACCTGGCACAGCCACACCACACAGTCACTCGGCACAGCTGTCACTCGGCACACCTGTCACTCAGCGCAGCTGTCACTCAGCACAGCCGTCACCTGGCACAGTCACACCGCATAGTCACTCGGCACAGCTGTCACTAGGCACAGTTGTCAGTCACTCGGCACAGCTGTCACACGGTGTTCTTGAACACTAGGCAAGGCATTCAATATACCACCTTGCCCATCAGTGTCACATCCAGTGCCCATCTTACTGACTCAAAAGAACAGAGAATGAAACTAAGAAAACCCGAGCATGAGAGCAGGCGTAATTACAAAGAATGAGGACAGCAATATACAAGTTGTTGAACAAGGTTAGAAACAAGCTGATACATTGTTCATGAAAGAAAAGCTTAAAAATTAAAGACACAAAGTACAACCTAGCACAACTCCTAAATGCCACTTTACCCTGCTTGGTTTTCTTAAGCCGATGCCCTTGGGAGCTCACTTGCCTTCTATAGCTGGATTTTTGGACAACTGCACAGAATTCCCCCTGTATATCACTCCCTCCATCCTACTGACTTGCCCTTCCTTTTGCCAACAGAACAGAGCCGTGCTCACCCGTCCATACGGAAAAGTCATCCACACTTTCAGGGATGGTTTCAACCCAATGACCAATATCTACAGGAGAAAATATATATGTTATTTTCAATGTTTACCTTGCAATTCTCAAACTGTGTTCAACATCTCTAAAAGCTAGAGTTCTGTCTTCTAACTGCACCTACCTTTGTTAGAGATGCCATGGCCAATAGTGAAAACTGTGTGATGGGGTGATCCTTCAACTCGGGCTTAGAATGCAGGGGCTCAATGCAGCAAACTTCACCCTTGGAGCCGCTGAACAGACACCTTGATTCACATGTCCTCACTCCCATCACCCTCCTAAAAACGTTAAGACATCACAACCAATGTAGTGAGAACCTCCAGCCTGCCCAGCCAGCCGCTCCCCGCTCCCCACAGCATCTCCTGGCTGCACAGGTCAGATATGCCACTCCTCTAGCAGTGACACTCCACTGGTGACCTCTGAGAAAATCAGTCCACTCTCTCCCCAGGTCTCAACCTTGTCAGATGTGGCTCTTGCCGCCATTCCTCTTCTGCTACCGTCATCCCTGGCAGCCATATTCCAGTCACACTGACTCCTTTGCACCCCCATGTGTGCCTTGTGTTGGGAGGTCTGTCCACTCCCACTGATTTTCATTTGCTGACTCTGATCACTCAGCTCTTTCTTATCACGTGTCACCTTCTACCCAAGACTCCCTGAGTTACAGCAGGTGCAAGCCAGCACAATGGTCTATCTCCTCACGCCATTCAAATCTACTCAAGTTAGATTTATTTTTCGACTGTACCTGTCTCCCCATGCTCACCAACTATTCTGTAAAGAGTCGGGACTCTGACTGGTTCAGAACTAACTCTGGTGTCTAGACGAATGTCTGCATACAGGAGATGCTCAATAAACACTAGCTGGACAAATGACTCATACTGTTTCAGCATACTTTGTGCCTAGTATCTAAGATGCTATGAAAAACCTAAGAAACAAACAGACATTAACCTTGAGAATTTTTGGAAACAAAATATACATGATATGTTGTATGAGGCACTTCTTAAACCTTGGCCTCACAAGTGTTCTTCCAGATAGACAGATAATTTTTACTCCTATTTAACAAGTAAAACAGGACAATTCTAAGGCAAGAAAGCCCTTTTGTACCTGGCTATTACAGGTATAAGCCAGTGGGCTTGGAGCCCAAACTAAAATTAGTTGACTATGAAGAATAGTTTCTAACCTGGGAGCACAGAGGAGTCTCCCAGGGAGTCCGAGTCTAGAATCCAAATCAGACCTGAGATAGAATCAGGGAGACCAGGCCTAGCCTCCCACGTCTTGTAAGGTCCCCAGGTAACTATAGCACAGCCAGAAGCTTTCTGCAAACACCTGGGCTTTCCAGGCTTCTCCATGTTCACTCTCAAACCACTAAACAGCTAATCTTTCCATTTCCCAACAAGCGTCCATTAGTCTCTTACTTAAATGTTAGCTCAAAAACAGAGCCTCCGCTGTCATTGCAGATCGCCAGAGTGGGGTCATCTGTAAACTAAACAGAGAAAGAGTTTATCTGAGTTTATTTTCTTGTCAAGAACCAAACAAGACAAGTGTTAAGAAGATCATGGTGACAAAATTATAAATTTTGAAAACAAAATACATAGTTAGTATATGAAATAATCCCAGCTTGGTTCATCTCTTTAAAAGTACAAAATTTGTCCTTACTTCCAATAATACTAGCTCAGTACCTTTAAGACAACTGAATCTTTCAGAAAGCAAAGCAGGCTGCTGAGAGTCTCAGAGGGCAAAGGCATCTGTCACCAAGCCCGGCCTCTCGTGTATTCTGTCCCTGGGACTCACAGCAGAGACCTGACTCCCACAAGACGTCCTCCAAGTTCCACATGCTCAGGATCGCATATGCCGCTCCAACAACAAACACACAATAAACAATGTTTTTAAAAAAGAAAAAAACTAACTTCAGTCGATAAAAGCCTGATTTCCTGGCTTGGTGATTACACTTAGGTTTTATAACTTGGTATTAAGTAGGCAGGACCATGCAGATACACTGAAGTTGACGGCGTTTTATAAAGACATACACAATAAGATCCTTGGGATCACTGGGAAATAAACTTGTTTGAGTAAGAGACTCTTCCTAATTTGTTGTTATTGCTGTTGTTGTTGTTTGAGACAGGCTAAGATTAAAGGCACGCACTACCACTGCCCTGTACTCCCCAACCATTTTGAAAGGCGGAGTAGAGTGATTACAACCTAACTTGGCAGACTCAGAGCAATGGCTTTCACCGTGATGCAGTCCTGAGTTCAGGTGTGTTACGGCAAATGCTACTGGGTGCAAAGGGAATGGTGGCATTTATAACATTTCCAGGGACTTGCCTCACAAAGCCTGAAGGTTAGTGAATCATTCTGGAAGAGCCGCTTTTGTTCAGAGACAGCTGCACTACAAGAGGCCATTACTGTACAACACTCCCTCGAACCTCCCCCCACATAACAGAAGTCCCCACCCTTTCTCTCAAAGCCTAGGTGAGCAGCTGCCATGGGGGAGAACATGAGCTGTCCATTCCCACACAGGAGAAGAGCACTCACGTTTCTGTTTCATCGTTCCTTTTAGTGTATGGACTTTTTAAAACTGGTCAGAACCTTTGGAGAATTACACGCATGCACTAGTACACAGGATCCGAGCCTGGACTGCTGCTGACGGCATCAGAGATGGATGAGTTAGTGACTCAAAGAGGAGTAGATGTTAGTCCACGACCCCAGTAACACTGAAGCCTGCACCTCCTTTCTCTCAGGCCCGTGTCTGCAAACCCCAAATCCTTCCCAAACAACACAGCTCCTGGAGCTGCATCTAAATCTCAGCCGTGTTCTTCTCTGTTCCCTCTGCCTTTAACTCCTCTGTTTCTTATTGTCTCACCCAATAACTTACTACTTCAAGCAAACATTTACTGAGCAGTTACTATGGGCAGAACACAAAAATAAATGACAGATAGATTCTGCTTTCAAAGATCTTAATCTATTAAGAGAAATAAAACATGCACAGACAACAGTAACATTAGCAGTTGGCACACGCTCTAGAAAAAGAGGTCGAGATAAATCAGCTTTGTGCTCCAAGAGAGGAAGGACTAACTCATCTCGGCTGTTTCCATCATCCCTAAATGCTTCAATGCCGCTCTGTCACAGAAGGCTTTCCGTAACTAACCTAGATGCAGATATATAAACTCCAGATGCTATGGGCTTTAAAAAGCATGTGTGTGGATAGGAGAGCCGCAGAGCTAAGCAACCAAGTATGCACACGATTAAATCTAGAAGAGCTGAGTTTAGAATCCCCTTGATATAGTCCTTTACCTTTTATGCTTCTGAACATGGGCTTGCCAGCATGAAAAGGCAGGCTTCACATGAACTATAAATGAAGCCTGTTACCTAAGTCAGTTTTATGCTTTTCAAGCCTGAGTTTAAAAAAAAAAAAAAAAAAACCAACACAGCGACCTTAATGCTTTTCCTTTAGAGACTTGAAAGAAAATAAACCAAACGATTCACTTCACTTCTTCTAAATATAATCCAAGCCCTGGCTCTTCCACAGTTGGAGCCTGGAGTCTCAGGCACTTCCCAACAATGGGCAGCCATATACCCCTTGGCAATAAAATCTTGGCCAACTGAACATGGTGAAGAGAGTGTTTAAAATCTCCATGAGTTTTTAGAAGGGTGTTGCTTCTCGGCTGCCAAACACCCACTATGGGATCAGATCAAGTCAGCCTTTTTGCCGCTAGACTTCAGTGCACTCTAGCCCATCTCTGGCTTTGAACTTGAGAAAGTATCATTGGATTCATCAAATCATATTCAGCTTCGTGTTAAATAAATTTAGAGATGTCTGGTTATCAAAAAGGTCAATGTGGCTACTGAGGCATGGTAACAAAGATGGTTAGCACAAGGAGGAGAAGCCGTCGTCACCTTGATGTGCAAGATGGCTGTCCCTGGAGGGTGAGCATCTGATATTGACCTGAGAAGTTTCCCGCTGGCCAAATCCCACATGGTGATCTGTAAGACAGGCAAAGGCTTTAAAAACAAATGGATTGCTTTTCTGCTCTTACATATCCTGCCTTTTGGCTGAAATGACCTATTCCTTGTCTATAAATATTGCAGGGAAAAAGTCATCAAGTGCAAACACAGCTACTAGCTGAGACTCCATTAGAGCCCTGGGCCTTTATGTACGCTTCCACGGCCCGCCCTCTGCCTGGTCCTTTTAACACTTCGATTTTGCCATTTCTGGTAAGTCAATCTGTTGAGGACTGACTAAACACTCACACAAACAGTGTCACAGCAAGCCAGCTGTGATGCAGAGATCAGGGAAGGAGAAAAACCATGACTTGTCACCACAAAGAAGGGCCTGTCAGAACTACTGCCCAAGAGCACAGGGATGGGAAGAGTGGTTTTAAAAGTAGCCACAAGGGGTGAGGAGATGGCCAATTGGCAAAATTCTTGCTTTATAAGCATAAGATCCTGAGTTCAATCCCTAGAACTATAAAAACGCCCAGGGCTGGAGGGAGCAAGAGAGCAGGCTCGGCCATAAAGATCACCGCTTCTCTTGCAGGGGATCTGAGTCCGTTTCCTGGCGCCTACATAGAAAGCTCACAACGACTCAAGGAGATCCATCACCTCCAATCTCAGTGGGCGCCTGTGCTTGTGTGCACATACCCACACAGAAAAACACACACACAGTTTAGAATAAAATAAATCACTCCGTGTTGGTGGCACACACCTTTAATCCCATCTCTCAGGAGGCAGAGGCAAGTGGATCTCTGTGTGTTCAAGGCCAGCCTGGTCCACAGAGCGAGTTCCAGGACAACTAAGGCTACACAGAGAAACTCTGTCATGAAAAAGAAAACGATAGATAGATAGATAGATAGATAAATAGATAGATAAACAGACAGACAGATAAAAATAAATCTTTAAGAAAAATGGAGCAGTCAGGCAGACAAACAGACAAATAAAAATAAATCTTTAAGAAAAATGGAGCAGCCAGGCAGTGGTGGTGCATGCCTTTAATGCCAGTACTCAGAAGGCAGATCTCTGTGAACTTTGAGTCCATTCTAGTCTATAAGAGCTATATCCAGGACAGGCTCCAAAGCAATAGAGAAACCCTGTCTTGAATAACCAAAAAAAAGAAAAAAGAAAGAAAGAAAAAAGAAAAGAAAAGAGGACCCAGGTGTTCCAGCTCTGGTGACGGAGACAAGAAGATCCTGGGGCTCACGGGTCCTGTATAACTAAGGTAGACTGAACTTCTCCTTCAGACTCTACACATGCGCACATACCATGGGTGCGCTCGCTTTCTCTCTCTCTCTCTTTCTCTCTCTCTCTCTCTTTCTCTCTCTCTCTCTCTCTCTCTCTCTCTCATCAAAAAACAAATAAAAGCAACCACAATTACGAACTACTACCATAAGAGGATATATTTTATAAAAGTCCTCTACCAAGATAAGCACCATTAGAATACGAAAGCTACGAAGTCTAGTTCAGTCTGTAACAATTATTTAAAAAATTTAAATAAGTCAAAGGTCAGACTAACAGACCCCAGGCTACACTAACAGGCATGTCACCTCCAGATACATCACTTTATAATACATAACATGCATTTTGTTCTTCAAAATATTTACCTAAAAAATATTTAGATTCCACTTTAAAGTCACCTTGAGGGTCAATGAAGCCGTCACCTTACCTGTCCTTTAGCAAAGCCACAGAGAAGTCTCGAGCAGTCGTTGTTGATGCTGAGGGCAGAGATGGCGCCATACTGCCCACCGACACTCGTGCTGCCCAGGCAGAGGCGCAGGGCTTGATTCTGATCTAGAGGCAAGCGCATTCAACCCTGAGATAAGGCACTACTGCCCACAAGAAGACATGATTCAAACCCGCTGGTGACACAACAGGAACCCCTATAAAGTACATTTTCTTAAACAGACCAACAATCTCTAAGCTGCCTCATCCTACAATTAACTTTTTTTCTATTTCTAAGATGTTAGGATACAGGGAACACCACCTTCTTTGTGTGTAGTGGGGGAAGGGTGCCTGTGGTGTGTCTGTGGGGGGGGAGGTCTGTAGGGTGTGTGTCTGTGTCTATGACCACAGATGCCCGTACATTTGTATGCCACGGGAGGATGTTAGGCATCTTCAATATCGCTCTTCCCTTATTTTGAGACGGGGCTCTCACTGAACCTGAAGTTCACTGTTCAGCTATGCTGACTGTCAACAAAGTTTCTACAATCCACCTGTCCCCACCTTCCAACCCTGAGTTAGAGGCAGGCTTGGCCATGTGGCTTCTACATGGGTTCTAGGGACTTGAGTTCACACCCACTTACTCACACAGTGGGTATGTTCTGACCCACTGAGCCATTCCCAGCCCCACAGAGGGCACTGGTGACCCCCAACCATAAAGTTATTTTTGCTGCTACTTCGTAACTATAACTTTGTCATTGTTATGAATCGTAAAGTAAATTTCTATGTTTTCCGATGGTCTCAGGCGACCCCTGTGAAAAGGTGGTTCAGTCCTGAAAGGAATCATGACACACGGGTTGAGAACTGCTACTTTAGGACAAAGCCATGATCAGTACTAATTAATAAAGGAAGAGCAAATTCTAGAAGCAAGGGAAATAAAACACAGGCTATCATACCCTGCTATGCAAATCACTTATACCCTTGATCTCCTGCAGTGATTAAACTTCAAAATTCAAAATGTACTAATTTAAAATTGGCTCAGTGGTTAAGGGCACCAGTTGCTCTTCCACAGGGCCCAGGTTCAGCTCCCAGCACCCACATGGCAGCTCATGAGAGTCTGTAACTCCAGTCCCAGGGGTCTTACCCCTTCTTCTGGCCTCAAGCACTGCACACACGAAGTGCACAAACGCCCATATGCAGAAACTAACATGTTTTGTTATTAAAAATAGACTTAAAGGGCCGGGCGGTGGCGGTGCACACCTTTAATCCCAGCACTCGGGAGGCAGAGGCAGGCAGGTCTCTGTGAGTTTGAGGCCAGCCTGGTCTACAAGAGCTAGTTCCAGGACAGGCAGGGCTGTTGTTACACAGAGAAACCCTGTCTCGAAAAACCAATTTAAAAACAAAAAGACTTAAAAAAAAAAAGCATTTGTTTAAATTTGCATTTATGCTATCCATGTAGAAAAGGTTAACCAAGAGAATGAACTGAATAGTGAAAGCAAAATTTTGGAGTAAATATTTAAATTACCTTAAAATTTGTTTTTTTAAGTTTTTGTAGGAAGTACTCAAATATTTATTAAATGTTATTACCTAACAATTAAATACAATTATCCTAGGTCCACTCCTAGGCAAAGCTCATTTTGTAGAAAGTTTGTGATTATCCCTACATGAAAACAACAAGATAAAAAAAAATGTAATGAAGGCCGGGGGGGGGGGAGGCTCAGTGGCTGAGGGCACTTGCTGCTCTTGCAGAGGAACCAGGTTTGGTTCACAGCTCCCACAGGGTGGCTGTCCAGTCCCAGGGGTCCGCTACCCTCTTCCAGCCTCCACAGGCACTGCATGCAAACTCAGACCATAAGTAGACCCTTTATAATCTTTAAATGTAAGAAAGTCAACTGCTTCAAGGAATCAAAAGCAAAGTGCAGAGCCTGGAGCTGCCCCTGCCCTACTGGGCTTCCATCACTCCTGGGAAGTCTACATGTGTGTTCCTCCTCAGTTAGGCACGACCTCTCTGAGGGCCAAGACTGAGTGACTTAGACTTCGGAACACCCGATGGTCATCCCCATGGCTCTCAGTAGTATAGCCCTAAATACTGTAAGAGCTGCCTGTCACCAAAGAGTCTGGAGGATGCTGTCAGGCACAATGAGCAGGACTGGGTAGTTACTCATTCCCATCTAATATGAACACCATAGGGATAACTCTGGGTTCATAAACCAACTGCAGAGGCTGCACTGCATCAGGCACACAGAAAATACTCAAACTCCCAAGGTAAATATTTGAAAAGAATAAACCCATAAATATACAAGGTCTCATATGTTTTAAAGTCCTACCTTTATCTCATATCCAGAATCATATAATTACAATTTTCACACACACATTCAAGCTAGCCTCCCCAATTTTTAACTTTAATTTAACCCTTATTATTAAAACCTTTTATTCTAGAATTTCTTGCATCTAAATAGGATATTATGCTTCTTTTGTTCTTCTGAAACTGCCTACAGCTGGGTTTTTCATTTATATATTTCATTTATACATTTATACATTCCTTTTATACATTTCATTTATACATTTAGAGGACTATCTACACCCGATTGCAAACTGATCATGACTGGGCAATGGTATTCTGTGTGTACTACTGATCTAAGTCACAAAGACAGCAAAGAACTGATAATGAAATTTCACACTAACTTACAAGTCCCCAAGTCTGGACTTCCTACCTTCCAGGCACAGAGTAGTGGCCAATGGCACTGAGACTTTCTGCAAGCCTATTTTGGGACCCATGTCTTACAGGTCCTGATGCTTTAACACACTTACAATTGCTTTGCACACATAAACCCCAATTTAAGTTTTGGGTTTTTTGGCTTCTGGTTTTTTGAGACAGGGTTTCTCTGTGAAGCCTGGCTGTCCTGGAACTCACTCTAAAGACCAGGCTGGCCTAGAACTTAGAGATCCACCTTTCTCAGCCTTCCAAGTGCTGAGATTTAAGGCATGAGTCACCACTGCCTGGTTTAAGTACTCTTATGTGGCAGAGAAAGCAGGAAAACAGGGAAGTCTGATCAAACAGATAGTATATGACTTAAGACAAGGGAAAGATCTATCTAAAAACCTATACATGCCTATGACCCCAATACTTGGAAGCAGAGGGAAGAGGATCAGGAGTTCAGACCATCAGCTATATAACAATTACAGGGCCAAACTAGGTTATATGAGGCCCTGTCCAAAGAAAAGCCAGAAATGCCTAAGCTTCCCTGCCTACAGTTCCTACATAATAAAAATTAGGAAAGAAACTAAATTACCTTGGTCACTCCTGCAATACATGCTAACTTTATACTGTACAGTTAATGTCAATGAAAAGATTCTCAATTGTTCCCTTGGTTTTTCCCGAGTTTTTATCTTGTTTTTATAGCATCCGTGATAAGGTATCATGCCTATGAAGTCTTGCTTTCAATTTCCCCTCCACTAAAGAGTTACAGGCACTGCAGCTATACATAGAGGCAACTTAGGGCTGTTTCCTTCTTTCACTTAACCCCCCATCTTCATCTGTGCAATGTAGAGAACAGCCCATCGCCTCACTGCTTCAATGAGAGGACAGATTACTAAAGTAAAATGATATATACAAAGGACAAACTCAATGTCCCTAGAATATGACCAGGTTTCCACTGAAAACTAACTTAAGGTTATATTTACACATGGCATTTTTCAAGTAGCAAAGATGGTGGCAGAAGACGGACTACATATAAAATATAATCTACTTTGACTCCACGAAGTTATCCTTCAACTTTTATTCTGCGTTTATACACTGTTACGGCCTGCTAAGCCTGCTATGAGTAGCCTGTCTAGAGGCAGCAGACAGCTACCCCATGGGAAGAAGAGTGGCTTTCTGCATCCTGCGGTCTGTACGAACCTGAACAGCCGGAGAGTGGTGGGATGAGATAACACGTCTTCTAAACACTGAGCTACAGGGACAGGGACAGGGAAAAGCACACACACAGCAGAAAGAAGAGTGAGGGTGAGAACTCTGCCTGGGCTCCTGTTGAGTTGTTAACTTTAAAAGAAAGCTAGCTCTATTCTCCCCTGCATCCTGGAGCCTCCACTGTCTAGCACTGAAAAAAAAAGTATTAGATTCATAGTAAATTCATCTACTTTCACATACAAAGCAGCATAAAATTATGTCTGGCTACCACTGTTGATTTAATATTTTAAAAATGTTGATGTAATAAAGAAGATGACCCAGCCAAGAAATATAAAATGAGATTTTTCCCACATGCTTCACAGAGTTTAAAATTTGAGCAACAAAATGTCTATGAACAATCTGAGCATTATCAAGGATAATTAGTGTCAGCAGCAGTAATACAGCTTAGATATTAAGAGGACTCTAGGTCCAGAATCACAAAACATAGAAGCTGGGCGAGGTGACCTATAATCTCAACACCCAACACCGGAAGCACAGGCAGTTGTCACAAATTCAAGAAAAATTTGGTCTACTCAAGTGAGTCCCAGGGCAACCAGAAATACAAAATGATACTTAGTCTTAAAGAAAGAAAAAAAAAAGGCTATTTGCCGCTGCAGTGAATTACACTTATTTGTTATTAGTCCTGGGTAAGCATCCCCAATCCAAACAAAATCAAAAGTATTGTGAATCCAGTCCTTCCTGAGCTTGATCAAACTGACATTGCAACACTTCAGGTTTTTGGAGCATTCTAAATTTTAGATTTTTAGACTAGAGGTGTTCAACCTGCAAAGTCTATGCAAATGTTCCAAATGCAAAAGACTCAAAATCTGAAGCATTCCAAACACCAAGCATTTGGATAAGGAAGGCTCAAACCACTTTGCTTAGGGCGGAGCTCATGCTGGGCTGGACAGTAATGTGAAAATAGCAACGAAAAAAATCACAAATCATAGCTTAAAATCTAAAGTTGAACACATTTCAGAATTCCACAAGGAGTCAGACTGACTTGTAGGCAGATGAGTCTAACCTTAACCTGTCAGCGGCCACCACTCTCAAGCGCCATTGTTTTTTCTTGGTTTCTCTATGTAGCCCGGGCTATCCTGGAAGTCACAGAGATCCAGCTGCCAGCATGCCAGGCTAAGTGCTACTTTCTTACCCTGTATTTATTCCCACTGTAACAAGCTCTAGAGCCAAGGGAAAGTTAAAAAGGAGACCTCATTGTAAAGCATTTGTCACATTTGATACAAAATAGTGTTGTGCTTTTACCTGATGGCTCATATAGCCAAACCTTCCTCCTTCTGTGAAGCTTCCTAACCAGGGCACCCTGAATCCGGCACTGACTGGCTACCTTCTAGAACACTGCTACTACGGAAGAGCCAGTGTACATTCCCAGGCACCCATGCCGCTGTGATGTTAGTGTGCTTGAACTGACAGGCCAGAGCACAGAGCTGTGGCAGCAGTGAGCACAAGGCAGAGGCTTCAGAAAAGCCTGAGAAGGGGAGTTATTTTACAAAAGTATCAAGAAACTGGGTTATCAACAAGGTAATGTTACAATAAAACACCGAAACAATATCTCCTTAGAATCTAGAATTTTGTACTCAGGTACAGAATGCTGACAGGTGCTGAAATTCTGTGACTCATCATTGATAAAGTTTATAACACAAATGTCACCTCCACTGGCTGACCCAGACTTCATGACAAAGCACAGGGCTGTATTAAAAGACTGGAGGAAACAGAACATACTGAAAACTTCTTAAAAGAATTCCATTTTTTCAGCTAAAAATAAGCATTGAAAATATGCATATATTTTTAATTTTCCACAGTGCCTGTTTTAACCAATTTCTAGGTTGCTATTTACCTTTCTTTTGTAAGAAGGCATTAAGTGTAATTGACAACACTCTCTTAAAATGTTAAAAAGCTCAAAAGAAAAAGAACTATTCATGCATACAAATTTACTATACCTTTTCCTTTTGAATCCATGGGGAAAAGATCAAAAGAGAGGGAGAAAAAAGAAATCAGTTCAAAAGTTCAGAGAAAAATGTAGGCCACTCTGAAGGGTATAAATGATGAGCTCTGTTTATCTACGGGGGTGACAGACGCTGAAGTGAATTAAATGATATTCCTAGCATTTGTGGTTACAATCAGGTAAATATTGGTTCTGGGAAAAGCGAAAACAAAGAACATTCAAATTACAGCACAGGTAGAAAATCCATGTTCAGTTAAACAGAAGCAAAACCATTTCAAAGAGACACATCACCAGAGCACACCGAGGGCAAAGGGAAACGGAGGAGTAAGGGAGAGAGACACCTGTATTGAGACCCTGTGTGAGGTGAGAACCCAGACACGCTCGATGTCGCACGCTGGAACTGCACAAGTCTTCCCAAAGTGCGGGATTTGTATTTTAATGACTCAGACCTGAATCCCAGAGAACATATCGGTGCTCAAAGTTAGTCTTCCTGCTAGGTTTCTGGGCTAAACAAACATATTTTTTAAAGACCAGATCTACCCAGACTCTAGTCTAGACACTCCACGGGGTCTGCCATTTGTTTGTAAGCTTTTTAACAAACTTTAATATATTTGTTCAAAAGCACTGTCCAAACATCTGGCGCGTACAAGCAAGTAAAATTTAACTGTACTATTAAAACTCAATGCAAAGCCAGACACTATGGTTCTTCCTCAGAATGTCGACTCCGTCACACTTTCTTTCCCACGAAGTCGTAAGAAAAGATCATTGTTCCATCCGTCACTTCCACGGGAAACTGCTGAGGGCTTTGGAAAACCAGCAGGGAGGTTCAAGGAAAGGAAGGAGCCAGCACCAAGAATGAGCGCACTCCTCCGTGCTAACACGCCTGTCTGTACCAACACTTCGGGCACAGCTATGAACTCTCGTACTCTTCCTACTCTCGGTAAGGGAACGGACAGAGTTTGAGCAGAGCTGAGGAAAACCAACCACTGCTACATAGGAAGGAAAAACTGACACACACTCTCCTGGCAGACAAACATGTGACATCTTCTGTCCTCTGTCGCCTTTACTCCTCGTCTCGCCTTTGCTTCTCGCGGTTCTGCCTCATTTTCTCTCAGGGGAAAAGAACTGCTTAAAACAGGAGACAGCTGATCTAGGAGCCAGCACTGTTTAATTCTGAACCTGACCGCGCGTGTCATTCACTTCAGACACTTAAAACCAGAGCAGTGGGACACAAGACTCTGAGACCCTCCCCCCAGATCTAATCATCTAATAGCGATTATCCCCTCAAAGAAAAACAAGGCCCTCCCCACCTGCTATGTTTGTGGCCCAGCCCAAACAATTCCACTTGTAGGAATTTGTTCTAAAAATGATCATACGCAAAAAAAAAAATACAGAAAAAAAGCTGCTTATGACTCTACTGTTTAGAAACAGCTGAAGTGGCTTCCTTGAGCAAAAGGCTAATTAAATTTTCATGGATCCATTTGAAAGAACATTGCATGTCCATTAAAATGATGTTCCATGCCTGTACTCTCAACACTGGGAGTCTGGGGCCAATCCAGGCCATATGAGCAAGTTCTGCACAAGCCTAAGCTACACAGTGAGACATCTCAAATGAACAAAGATGCTGCGTTCAAACACAGAAATGCATGGGGAGGGGCCCCCAAGAATGAAAAGCGACTCTAAATTATCATGTTCCTCCTTAGGAATATGCATACAGCTATACACATTTGTGGGGAAAGGGCTGGATGGCTACACAGAAATGCTGAAGGTTAGTCCTAGATATTATAACTTGTTATTTTATATTTTCCAATTTGCACAATCTATGGTTTGTACATTTCCTACCATGGATTCATATCAATTATACAGGAAAAAGATACCATTTTAAAATTCAAATCTAAAGCTCTCTTAAGGAAATGACACTTTTGTTTCTCTCCTTCTGCGCTTCAAGAAATAAAACTATTATTTAAATCAACCACATTTGAAAAGACCAGGTAATATAATTATGTGTCAAATAGAGCTTTTGGAATAATGGAAAATTTATAAATGGAAAGTCAAATTGTTCAGTAACAATGGGAAAGAACTAGTTATTTGCATGGATGGTAAAAACTATAAGACTCCAGAAATCAAACTATGGTTCTGCTAATAAAACGCCCTCAAATAACCCTTACCGAGCAGCCCTTGCTAGTTCCCATCTAAGAAATGCAGGCTCTGAGCCCCAGGGCGAGCACCCGCCCGCACACACAAAAAGCTGAGAATACTACCTGACGGGTTTCATGTTTTTAAAAAGATCAAAATAACCTGAATTCAAAAGCAAAAGACGAAGGAAACTGATTACTTAGTCTCAGAGAAAAAAAATGTAACGAATTTCTACCATATAATCAAACTATTCATGCTCTCTTAACTCAGAAAACAAGGTAATTACAGGCTAACTTATTTTCGGTTTAGAAAGAAGTATAATGGAGATGACTCAGAAACCTGGGGATCCTTTTCCCTGGAGTCCTTTCTGAATACCTGTTCCCACCACCAACCAGAGGAGACACGCTGACAGGCAGGTTCTCCCGCCCAGGTGTGCGGCACAGCGGCTGTGCAGCAGCTACACTTTCCCCATGCAGACGGAAGTAGGAAGCACAGCCAGGAGCCCATCATCTTTAACTTCACTGCACCCACTGTTACTTCTTCATGGCTTCCTTGCTGTGTCCTTGAAAGATCAAGTCTATCATATAAAACATAACTAAAGGGCATTATAAAACCTAAAAGGAATCTCGATATTTAAAAGAAGAAAATTCTTAGAAAATTACCGAATATTAAAGCCAATCCATGAGATGTACCCACTGCTATGAGACTGGACACCGCCTGCAAACAGAAGGGAAGGCCGTCAGTGTTGGATTTGCTGGCCCACCTTCCTCTCAGCACCCACTAACTTGTCGACCACCGAAACGAGGAATTTCATCCAGAAAACAAAACAAGAAATCAAGTCCAGGGCACTTTTATGTCTAAGAATTCCCCTAAATTTAAGAGAAATGTTATCAAAATATCACATATCCAGTATGATAGATGAACTATATCATTTGGCTTCCTTTAAAGCCATGGTTCTCATCCTGTGGGTCACAACCCCTTTGACAAACTTCTATCTCCAAGACTATTTATATTACAATCCATAACAGTAGCAAAATTACAATTATGAAGTAGCAATGAAAATTATTTTATGGTTGGGGGTCACCACAATATGAAGAACTGCATTAAAGGGTTGCAGTATTAGGAAGACTGAGAACCACTGACTTAAAGCAACTTAAAATTAAACACCAACCATCTCTCTGGCCAGCTGAAGAGGTACTTATATGGCTCACCCAGGGCCTTCTAGCAATGTGGAGAGATGAGAATACTTTTCTCCGGTTTATCACCAGCAGGCAAGAGACACCAGAATGGGCCACTTGAGCCCACTTCCTCACCAGTGACTAATGAGACAGCCACAGAGGTGGCTGAAGAAAACCAGAAGGCAGGTCCTTAATGCACTTTCCAGCCTCTCTAGCTTGCCACAGTCGTTCCAGACACTATCTGCAGGCCCGGCCCTGCAGTCCGTAGCTGTGGAATGTGTATTACCAGAGTGAGCTCACTCACTACTATTCCAGTCCTGACAGACTAGGGGACACAGCTCACAGGGGAACTAACGCTGGAAAGGTCTGTTTCTCCATTACCTGCTCTCGAGCAAGAGCCTGGGAGCTAAACAATAAAGTAAAAAACTCAAAATCCAGCAAGAGCAAGTTTTAAACTTGATTACGAAGAGGAAAATGACTTGAGAATTTATCATACTAGCACTCAATACTTAAATAGTAAACCTGAGAATTCAGTGAAATTAAAAACCTTACCTTGAGGGATTAAAGGTATACTTACAATTGCTGTGGGTAAGCCAGCATCTACTTTGTCCTAAAAGAGATTTTAAAACAGAAGAATTGGAAAAGTTACTGGTATTGAAGGTAAGCGTGCAGCCTCTTTTTATGCACACCTGGACCTGAACAGCTGAGGAGGAAGAGCACCCTTCACCTCCCCTCAGTAAGAATGACAAACCTGCAGCCCTCAAAGCAGATTAGCCTAAGAGAAGACTGCTTTATTTTACTAATGGTAACAGATGCTTCTGTGCTAATTCGAAATAGAAATTTAAAGAAGGAAAGGAGTTTGTTTCCCATAGTGTAAACAGACTAGAAGTCCCACAGGATCGAAGATTCAAGGAAAGGGGTCTCACTGCAGGCACAGCGCCTCTGAGTAGGACGTTCCTCTCCAGTGACTAAATGAAGCTCTTCAGGGAAGACCCAGTCCAGTCTCAAGCAAGCCAAACATCAAGTACAGTTCAGCTCCTTGCCAGTAACTGTAACACATTAAGTCACCTAAGTGTTCTGACAATGATCTCTATGTGTTCAGAAAAACAGCAAGTACTGCTCTATGTATCCTAACACACCTGCGGACAGAATTAAACACAAAGAATGCTCTAAGGTGTCTCTCTAGGCTATTTAAGCTTTAATTATAACAGCTTGTGGTAATACAGCTCTGGGACAGCATCTTCATCCTGCGTCCTGTCTGTCAAGGGGGAGCAGAGGAACACAGGGCCTGATATAAATATTTGATAGACGACTTGTGTTCTGTTCTGCATGGAGAAAGCAGGGATGAGGGCACAGATGAAAACCATAAACTACATTCAAATGAGTGCAGAAGTCATCTGACTTCAAAAGGTATAAATGACAGATGTAGGAATGAAACACTGTAGCATCGAAACTGGAATTTTCCTGGTGGTGGAGCAGGGAAATGAGGGAGAAGAGTGTAGGGGGTGGGTCAACCGAAAGCAAGCATTATGAAAATGCCACAAGGAAGCCTGCGATTTGGGATGCTAATTAAAAAGCAAAAGCACTCTTGAAGTGGAGATGAATGGGAAGCACACGGGAGAAGAAAAGTGGCACAGCTGAGCACGGAGCTAAAGCAAAGCCAGTGGGAGGGAGGGAGAGAAATGATGGAGGGAAGGAGGGGGAAGGGAGAGAAACAATGGAGGGAGGGAGGAAGGGAGGGAGGGAGGGAGGGAGGAGGAAGGGAGAGAAACGATGGAGGGGAGGGAGGAGGGAGGGAGAGAGAAAGAGAAATGATGGAGGGAAGGAGGAGGGAGGAAGAGAAAGAATGAAGGGAGGGAGGGAGGGAGAGAAATGATGGAGGGAAGGAGGAGGGAGGAAGGGAAGGAGGGAGAGAAATGATGGAGGGAAAGAGGAGGGAGGGAGAGAAACAATGGAGGGAGGGAGGGAGGGGGGAGGGAAAGAAACGATGGAGGGGAGGAGGGAGGGAGGGAGGGAGGGAGGGAGAGGTAACTAAGGAAGTTATGGACCTGGTGATGACACAGCTCTTGAGAGCCACTCTGTGACCGTCCCTGGGATGCTAATTAGAACACAGATCCCTATTCTGCTCCACTAATGACTCAGTTGAGAAGGTGTGGGTGAAAAAAAAAAAAAAGAAGGTGTGGGTGAGCCCCCAAGAGAGTCCGGCACAAGGGACTTGTTTTTAAGCAATAATAAAAAGTGCTGAGGCATCTATAATATCTTAAAGTTCATCCTTAAAATGATAAATTCCTTTAAAAACCTAATTTGAATTCATTTTAAATATAGTCATATGTCATTACTTTGAGAAGGATCCCAAAATTAAGCAAAAAGACTCAAAAGTTTCATGTTTCCTAAGTGTTTTTCAAGCATGGACTCCAAAGGCAGGATGATCAAGGTCCAAGCAGGTCTGACAACAAGGCTGAAGGCACACGTGAGCAGCTGTTCAGGAATAATACCCCAAATAGAACCAACTTTACATGTTAACAAACCAACCGTCATGGGAAAGCATGCAACTTAAGTCGAGCTGGTGATCCAGGGTTAGGAAAGCACTGCATCGTGCCTGGCACAGGAAGAGCAGCGTCATCTGAACATGCCAAAGCAGCTCAGCCAGAAAAATGCGGAGAGAGCAGAGTGCACACACTCTGGGATGCATTAGAATTGCCCCCTCATCCTCAAGAGGGAGGAAGCCCCTTTAAGGAGCAGATTTATCTAATCAGTGCTCAGTGTCTAAGCGCTAGCTCAGTCTCCATTATCCAAAATATTTTTTAAACTGCACAGGTGGGTCAAATGACTGCTCTGGTCCATCTTGATTTCTAAAGGAATGAATTTCATCACCTACATAAGGATTAGATTCAGAAAATGTCATGGAAACGTGATCCTCAACAGGTGGTTTCCATTCTTGCAAATATGAGTTACTCTCTGCTGAAAGCCGGAAGGGCACTGCCCACGCTCCATTGCGTGGCCACCTCTCCAGCTAACATCTGTCTGATGTGTGTGCATCAGCTGCATCAGGACATGCTAGCTGCCCAGGATGCACATCACCTCCTAGCTGCAAACGAGCTTTCTCTAACACACTGGATGTCATGACTCCTACTGTCTTACCCTCTTGTTCTCTTGAAAAATAACTTTCGTCTCTTGTTCAAATTAAATATGTAAAATGTTAAACGCCATGAAAAGAAATAAGACAATACTGAGGTCCTGCTGCCACCATCATTGTATTGTCATCCTTGTCATATACAGGAAACAGACTTGACGGACTAGACAAGAGTACGGGCTGTGGGGTCAAAGGGAGAATATCTAAGAGACCACGGTCTCCAATACACTAAATATTACTTTTTCACCTAACCCAGTGTTCTAAGACATTAAAAAAAAAGTCACAAATTCCATTGCAGCCATTGTATGCACAGCCCTATTCACCAGGGCTGCCACCCTTCACAGTGGCACCTCTCCCCTCGCTCAGCTTCCTTTGAGTCACCAAGTCAGGGCATGGCTTGACCTTCTTTCACAAGGGCACATGAAAAAGACCTGCCCATTATTTTGAAGCAATTGGTTATAATCCTGATCAATCATCTGTCTATATAAAGTGGCTAAAAACAAGCACTTTGCCTCAGCCAAAGACGGCAACTACCCTGGAAAGGAACCCAAGGAGACGCAGACAGCGCTTCCTTTGCTGGCTGCCATACTTCATTTGGGCATACCGCAATGCTCACAGACCTTTACTCTCAGGGCGCAAGGACTCCTATGTCAGGATGTGCAACCATGTCTCACAAGTCAAAAATAATGGGAAAAACCATAAGGAGAGCCGGGCTTTGCTTGTGCTCACCCCTACTTCACCAAGCCACTAGAGGCCATCGGCTGTGGAAGGACAGACACTCACAGCGGCAGACACGATCTGCGCAGATATTCCCTTCAGGAGTGAATGTCGCATAACCGACCCATGCAGTGAGAAGGCGTCAGGCAACTTCTTCTTCCTGAGAGAGAGAGAGGAGGAGAAGGAAATACTTAGCAGAAGGATGGAAAGGTAGGACCCCATGGCTCTGAGAGAAGAATATACATCTTAAAAGAAGAAGCTAACACTGCTGTTATTAATTATCAGTAATTACATAATTATTAATTGTTATTAAAAGACCAACCTTCAGATGTGCTCTAACTTGAGGCTCAGAGAGTCTCAAGCAAAAAAAAAAAAAAAAAACTAACATTCTTCTTCCAATTGCTCCAAATGTTCCCTGTCCACCTGGCACAGGATTGACTCCCCCTGCTCTCCCGAAGGATGGCTCCTGCCACCACTGCTCCTGCCCCTGCGGATGGATCTGCACCACCCCACTTGCCTGAAGACCTCTTCCCCCTCCCTTCCCCAGTCTGCCGTCACTCGCTCTGCTGCTCCTACTTACACTCCTGAGCACCTGAGTCAACGAGGATACCTTAAACTCTTACCAAACATTAATCAGGGTATGCCTGTTCTGAATAAAAATGTGCTCTGCTGATCCCAAAATGAGGAAGTCACAGGTCCTACTACAAGGATCCTACAGCCTAGCTTCTAAATACAAAAGCACAGACCAGAAATAGGAATGTCTGATGTGGGATTCCCCTCTGTATACTGTGAATATCATTGCTTAATAAAGAAACTGTCTTAGGCCTGTGATAGGGTAGATTAGAGCTAGGCGGGGAAAACTAAACTGAATGCTGGGAGGAAGAAGGTAGAGTCAGAGAGAAGCCATGGAGACAGACGGGCTGAAACTTTGCTGCTAGGCCATGACCTTGTGGTGATGCACAGATTAATGGGTATGGGTTAAATTAATACATAAAAGTTAGCCAATAAGGAGTTAGACCTAATAGGTCAAGCAGTGATTTAATTAATACAGTTTCTGAGTGGTTGTGTCAGAAGTCTGGGTGGCCAGGAAATGAATAAGAAGCCTCCTTACAACAAATGTGCAAATGGAGACGAATGGACCCTGTTTACTGGGGGAGATGAGGAAGCTACCAGGAAAGAGACATCTAATTTGCCTCAGCACACTGTGGGGAAGAGCCAGAACAAATGGGCATAGACTGGGTAGGCAGGGTCAAAGTGCTCAGAGAGAGGGCTCAAACAGGCAGGCAGAGCCCAGCCTGACTGCACACCAAACACATCAGTCCCGTCCAACTCCTGCCTGGTGAGCCACACACAGCCCAGGGGAGCTAGGAACACAGTTCAACACAAAATCAGAAACTTGTTTAATGAGATTGTGTGTGTGTGTGTGTGTGTGTGTGTGTGTGTGAGAGAGAGAGAGAGAGAGAGAGAGAGAGAGAGAGAGAGAGAGAGATTTTTTTCCTTTTAACTAAATTACAAGTTCTCAAATGTGAACCTGTGACAATTGTCAAAAGCTTGGACACACCTAAAAAGCAACAAGAAACCACCCTCACTTGTAAACAGGGGATGCAGGTCATTGAACTATGCATCTGTTTGGAAGACACTGTGATGAGGAGATGAACACACCTCAGGAACCGCTGTCTGGAGACGGCAATCTGAGGAAGACGGCGCTGGCATGGAAGACCTAAGCGGAAGAGTGCAGGTTCCCTGGCCCACATTCAGGCCGCATGCAGACTCAGCAAAGCATTTTACAGCACCCTTTCTCCATGTCTCTTGTCTCCGTGTTCTCCCCAAGAGTGTGGAAGGTGAAAGGTAGCTGAACCTGGGGTTATTGACAGTTCGAACCATCCTGTCCCCATCCCCTGATGCTCTCCTTCATTCCAAGGAAATGAAGAGTTCTGGAGTTGACCTTGCAGAGTGGGTGTGAGGGAGCGCAGGGAACACAGGTGGCCAGGAGGGCCAAGCCCCACAGTGTGTCCCTGCTGAGCTATACCCACTCCCACAGCTAATTACACTACACCATGAAGACAGTGACTTTAAAGAATCAAACTAGACTATACCAGTGAAGAAGGATTAATAAAAACTCAGAGACAGATATCGGGGTTCAACCTGATGGTCAGAAAAGCAAAACAGCCACCCACTAGCTCTTAGCTCTACCTCAGTCCGAAATGGTGGTCCAGCCTCCAGGAATCTCAGAATGAGACAGAGACTGAGGGCTGTCTCCGCTGGTTTTATATTCCTCTCTAGGTCTGGGATGAAGGGCGTGCCCCACTACCGCTTGTTTTCTATGGCAAGCAAGTGTGGCTACTGGGATTAAAGGTGTGTGTCATTGCTGCCTGGTCTGTAAGGCTGGCTAGTGTGGCTGTTTTACTTATCTGATCCTCAGGCAAGCTTTCTTTATTAAAATGCAAACGAAATGCCACTCCACACCATGAAGACAGTGACTTTAAATCATCAAGCTAGACTGGACCATGCATGAAGACACTGGTTTTAAATAACCAAATTATACTGTGCTGGAAAGAGAGAGACTAAGAAGAGAGAGACTAAGTAATCATCTATTTTGGCCATATACAAGTATGATTCACAAGAATATTTACCTCTTTAAGTTGGCCCTGTCGCCGCTGTCTGAGCTCGCCACAGAGGAGGTGTCGTAAGAGTGAGAATCAATGGTGTCGATGTTTAGCAAGGTAGGATCCTCGAGAACAAAGGACTCATCTTCATCATCAGTCTAGGTTGAAAGAAGATACAGTCAGAAAGTCAAGTCGGGTGAGCCGGGCACTGCTGGCTTCACAGCACCCAGCACCTGCTTCTGCTTCTCGTCCACGTATTCTCAGTTCCCAGAGACACGTGGTGCAGGACTCCACACAGAGATCACCCTCTAAAGAGTTCCTGGCAAACCCTCTCATACAGCAGGAAGAAGCAGGAACAGTTATGCAGGTCATTGCGGCTGCAGGGTATTTTGAAAACCCAAGCCTGAATAGATGCTTCACTGGTGAGCTAATGAGCAATGGGTAATTAGCAGAAAACAAATGGCTGCCATGAAAATATGACAGGTATACAGAAGAAAGTCACTCTTGGTGGAAAACATGCAGAAACCTTGACTTCATAACATGGATTGGACTGGGTAAAGGAAGCTGCCATAAATAGCAGGGGTGTGTGAACGGAAACTGAAGCTGGGCCAGATGAGCCAGAGTCCAGTCTCTACAAAGCACTGTTTTCCACCCGTTTGGTGGCAGCAGAGCCTACATCAGCCTTGTCTGCCACTGTACCTACAGTACCTGGTACAAGGCCTAGTATGTAACAGCACTTGCTTATTTAATTAACTAGAATACTATCTCCAGCAGGCAGGAGGGAGGGTATCAGGTCCTCTAAGCAGCAGAGACAAGATGGGAACAGTGTTTTAGGAAGATAAAAGGGGACACAGGCTGAAATAAGTGGGGAGGAAGAGGTTGTGGCAGAGGAAGGCTAAGGACCAGTTAGAGAGCCGTCTGAATACCAAGGAAGGAAAACAGAGTTCAGCTGAGGACCAGAGGCCAAGGGAGGCCACGGGGAAGGAGGCATTACTGAACTAAAATTCAGTCCCTGGTTATCCTTTAAAGGAAGCCAGGCAGTGGTGGCGCATGCCTTTAATCCCAGCACTCGGGTGGCAGAGGCAGGTGGATCTCTGTGAGTTCAAGCCTAGTTCCAGGACAGGCTCCAAAGCTACAGAGAAACCCTGTCTTGAAAAACCAAAAATTAATTAATAATAATAAAAGATAAATTGGAAAATAAATAAATGAGGTGGACAGGGCTGGAAAGGTAAAAAAAAATGTCAAAGAAGATTCTGAGGTGTCCATCTTGACACCCCTTGAGGGACTTGGCAGGGTGAGGCTCCTGCCCTTCAGCCACAAATGGCAGATAAAAGAGGTGAGGAGCTGGTTTGTACAGCTACCTCTGAACCAAGAACAACGCCTCCCTGGCCGCTCTCACCTCACACTCCCAATCACTACTCCAGGGTAGGCCCTACACTCATTGCCTCCCCACTGGAGCTGCCGGTCTCCAGTGCTGCTGAAGGTACTAGCCTCTGCCTACTGCAGTTAGCACGTCCTCCATGCCCCATCTTCCCTACTTACATACCCTCTCCTTGGTTCCCAACACAAGTGCCATTTCCTAGCTTCTCCTTAGCCCACCGCCAAACTCTGTTAATCCCCAGGAATATCTGAAGCTCTCTTCTGCTCCTCAGACACTCCCTATTTGAGGAAGCTTTTTCATGACCACAGCTTTAAGTGCCATGTGGTAATGGCTCTGAAATCTGTCTTCAACACCAACATTAGTCTATAATTTCACCACATTCCAGAATCCTCCACCACACACAAGTCTGCTAAGAATGAGCTTGTACTTGGCACGGAGACAGTTAGTTGAGAGCTGTGAAGGACTGCAGCAACTGCTGCGGGAGAAGGAAATAATTGGGAAATAAGAACTGCAAGGCAAAGGTCATAGCAAGAGAGCCAATCAAAGCCTTATTTGATTTTCTTAAGGAGCCTGGACACATAATTAAATAAAGCAGAGCACCTGAGAAAAGCCAGGCATGCAGGACAACTGAAAGAAAAAGAAGGAAATAAAGGAATGGAGGAAGTCAGGAGGAATTTAAAACTACTCTACACAGCAAAGCTATCAGCTTCCCCCAACTGTGAAAAATCCACACTCTTATCAAGTTTAGCAGACTTGTGTGCACTCCTGAACCCTGCATGTGAAAACCCAAAACTGAGACATCAGTCTCAGCAATAACAGAGCTGGGACACCTCCAGCACTGGGTGTCAAGGCCTACGCTTGTTTTGTTTACTGACTGTGTGTGTCCGTCTGTGTGAGTGTTTTGTCTGCACGTCTGTGCAACCTGTGCATGCTCTCTCTGCAGAGACAAGAAGGCAGCATCAGATCCCCGGGAACTGGAGTTACAGATGGTTGTGAGCCACCATGTGGGTGCTGGGAATCGAACCTGGGTCCTTTGCAAGCACAGCAAGTGTCCATAACCACTGAGCTAGCTCTCCAGCCCCATAGTTACTTTGAGGCAGGGTCTCAGGCAGCCTAGGCTAGCCTTCAGCTCCCTATGCAGCTGAGAAGGACCCTGAATTCCTGATAGCTGCTCCTCTGCTTCAGCTTCCTAGGTCCTCTCCTTCCCTCTCCCCCCATCTTCTCTCCTCCTTCCCTCCTTTCTTTCTGTGTGTGTGCATCTGTGTGTGTCTGTGTGCCTGCGTGTGTGTTACTGGTAATGAAACCCAGGGTCTCACATGCTATGCATGTGTTCTACCACTGAGCTACATTCCCAGACTTAAGATCTAAAGTCTCAATCTACTGAATGTGGATAAATGATACCAGATCATCCTCATATTAATACAAACAGAAAAAAATACAGACAAATTAGATTCAAATATGAAAGGAAAAACAATAAAGATTTTGGAATAAACAGATCCTGGCCTCAGAATTGGTAACATTTTCTTACCCAGAGAAAACACAAATAAATAATCACAATGGGAAAGTCTAAGAGCTGGGCTATGTTAATAACCTCTGGGCATCAAATGAAGCCATCCACAGTGTGAAGAGACACAGAATGAAAGAAGAGATTTTAATAAATATATCTAAGATGGGGTGCAGGTTGCATGGCACATATAAAGAACTCCTGGGCTGGAGAGATGGCTCAGCGATTAAGAGCACTGGCTGCTCTTCCGGAGTCTTGAGCTCAACTCCCAGCACCCACACGGTGGCTCACAACCATCTATTACAGGATCCGATGCCCTCTTCTGGCATTCAGATGTTACAGCACTAATATACATAAATAAATAAATCTTAAAAAAAGGAGGGGAACTTTTCACAAAAGATATCCAAATGGTCAAAATCTACTTGGAGGCATCCAAGGCCATCAATATTCAGGGAAATTCAAATTAAAAACCACTATTTACTTTTCAATAAGTGTAAAGGGCCAAAGAAGGACACAGGAAAACCCAACAGTCAACAGGTGCATACACAACCAGACATTTCACACCCTAACGTCTCAGACCTGTCTTCTAAAGAATATATTCAAACAGCGTTGTGGGATATTTGTACACTATATGAAAATGTATTGCTGTGATTGGTGTAGTAAAAAGCTGACCGGCCAGCAGCTAGGCAGAAGGTATAGGTGGGACCTCTGGGCAGAGAGAGAAAGAACTCTGGGAAGAAGAAGGCGGAGTCACCAGCCAGACTCGGAGGAAGCAGCAGGAACCATATGGAGAGATGAGGTAACGAGCCACACAACAGAATGTAGACTAAAATAAACGGGTTAATTAAAGTTCTAAGCGCTAGTGGGACGAGTATAAGCTAAGGCCATGCTTTCATAATTAATATTAAGTCTCTGTGACATTATTTGGTCTGGCTGAGGGGACATTACCAAACAACCATTGATAGCCCATGGCAGTGTTCACAAAAGCTGAGCTGTGCACAATCACTTCCCACTTCTAAGGGACATGAACAAGAAAAATGTGAGACAGGATGAAAGCATCCTCAGCTGTCACCACACAAATGTCACCAAGGGTGGGATGAGGAGATGAGACATTCAAAGAAACGCAGGGTAACGGTGATGAACACATGTGACAGAACCTCGGAACAGTGCGCTAGAGGAAGCAAGTCAGACACAAGCATGTATGCCGTGCGTGTGTGCATACACTCCCCTGTGCATGGAAGGTTCACAGCAGGCGATGCTAGTAAAGCTGGATTCACAATCACTCGAGGACAGGGCACTGGAGCCCAAGAGGAGTTTGGGGACAGGCTGTGCATCTGCCTCTGCATCCTGCTGTGCAGGCTGTTCAGCCAGGAGGGGCCTCCTGCTGCACACTTACGATTTGTTCACATTTCTGTGCACACATTGAAAAAGTTCACACTATATTCCTGGCTTCTCCACAGCATAACTGAAGCAAACCCAATATTACTCTGAGACTGGGAAACTATGAAAGATCAAGAGACAAGGTCATGATGAGGTCAAAGAACAAATTCAGTGAAGGAAAGTGACCAGAAGAGAAAGGTTTGGATTAGAGAATTTCCAGTTTAGAACCTCCAAGGCAGTCAGCCCTGGAATGCTATTTCATGTCCTAAGTCTTGGGTCCACAACATCTCAGAAGATTTTAACTTTCCATTTTAAAAACAGCCAAGGTCCATTTTTCTCCCAACCTCCCTTCAGGTTGCTGTAATTGAACATTATAGAATACACACATACAAATATTCTAAAGGAAGGGTTTATGCTGCCTTTTGGTTTTTTAATCATTTTCTTTAATAACCTGTGGTAAGCCTTCACATGAGTTCCCTACACCTGCCCAGTTTCAAATCCCATTCATTTCTCTCTCAGAACAGAGGCTGCCATATGGCACTATTCGGTCCCAACATTGACCACAGAGCGCTACCACAGTGGGCACCAAATTATACCCACGGAGGTAACAGTATTACCTTCTTGGTGAGCATGCATGCTCCTCAGGGACAAGAATGCTGTGCTGGGATAGTCTGCTTTCACGATGAATGACAGTCTCATTCACAGGAACATTTCTTTTAAATTTATTATCATTTTCAATTTATTTTTATTTTATATGTATGAGTGTTCTGCCCTCATACATGTATGCACACTATGAGGGTGCCTGGTGCCCAAGGAGGTCCAAAGAGGGCATCAGACTCCTTGGAACTGGAGTTAAGAATGGCTGTAAAGAAGTGTGGCTGCTGGGAATTGAACCCCGGTCCTCTGCAGAGCAACAAGTGCTCCTGACTGCTGAGACATCTCTCCAGCCCCACAGGAGCATTATTTTTGTTGTCAATGTTTAAAGATGTGCAAGTAAGGCTGTATACAGAATCCATTAAGGTAACTTTATTTCATACTCAGTAAGGCAGCTCAATGACAATGTAATTAAACTATGCTAACCAGACCAGCTAAACATATTTTCCTTACCTCTAAAAAGATTCTCTGTTAGAAATATTTATTAACAAGTTAATAAATTAAAATTTCACTACAAGAGATTCTTTCAGAGTACAATGCTACCAACATAAAATCTGAAAATATTTTTTTTCTAAACACAGATTTACAAAACGCTTTTGAAATTAAATATAGTCAAAGTAACTAACCATCAAACTGATTTAAAAAACCACCGAGGTCGAGATAGCTCAGAGGTAGGGCGCTTGCCCAGATGCACAAGACCCTGAGACACTCAAAAACATAAACTAGAAATTCAAGCCAAACAATAGCACAATAATGTTCACAGAGAAAGTAGCTGGTAAACTATGCGGCACTGTCTACAACCCTAAAAGTATATAAGATTCAGATAGAGGCGCGACCCTCAGAGCTAAGAGGCATCAGTAGGCATCTCTCCAGCCTCCTGTCTCCAAAACGTTAAACAGTCTTTAAAGGACAGAATGCAGCATGCAGTGGGCCCTGAGAGGAAGGGGGAGAAAAGGAGAGACAGGAGGGGAGAAGATAAAAGGGGAAAGAGGGAGGGAGAGGGAGGGACGGAGGGAAATAAACAAACTTGTAATTCAGAGAGGCTGTTCTGGGTGGTATAGGAAAGGCAACTGTAAAGAGTCTGAAGAGCCCGGTAAGCAGCATTCATCCGTGGTCTCTGCTCCAGTCCCTGTTTTCAGTCCTGCCTTCGGTTCCTGCCCAGGCTTCCCTCGGTGATGGACTCTAACACAAAAGCTGAAATAAGCCCTTTCATCACAGTGTCTGAAACATGTGGCTCTGGCAGGCCTTGTCCTTCTCCCCCGATTTCCCTCTGCCTTGCTAAAAACCATTAGGTTACATTCCCAAAGCCAGCCCCCAAGGTCTATTATTCCCTGAGACTGATGACCAAGGTCCAGCTATCAAAGTATTAAAGTCCAGCAATCAAAAGCCCCCTTTGGTTCACCTAATTGACATGCCCAATTAAAACTAAACACCTCATCCTTACATGGGGTTTCCCCTTTACCTTTATAAACCTCCATTTTCCTACGGGCCATGTCTGTCTCCTCTCTATCCAGAGAATTCAGTCCTTTGTCCTCCCTATGGGACAAATACCCCTGCCTCTCTCCCTCATCCTCCTGTCTTTGTCTCTTACTACCTGCCTTCTCTTCATCTGGAGCAAATAAATCTCTTTTGTGCTGAGAACTTGATCTTGGGGTCCTGAGGCGATAGTGTTCCTTGGGTGTTTATTAAGGCAATAGAAAGAAAACTAGGACACCCCCGCCTTGGTCCCCAGGCTGGTGGAGGGAGCAGCAGAAACCATCTTCACTGGGAGCTCATTAGAAGGTAGGAAGGTGCACTGTGGCCCCGGAACAGTGCCCAGGGTGAGGGGGTGAAATGATGTATGCAAAATGCTTCTAGACTACAGAGAGTTAGATAAGATAGTACCCACACACACTCCATCATATCCAACATTTCTCTTTTAACGCGAGTAGATCTTTATATGCCGCACCAGATCCTGCTAATTTTTTATTTTTTATTTAGTATCCACTTAGCAGCCAAAATCCCAAAACCAACTGGCTTTGCTCAGAAGAAACAACAGCGAGCCATTAGAGACCTCACGTCTGAAAGAAGTTTTATTACACAAATGGGATGATGCTGACAACTGTCATACAGATCTAAAAAGGTGGCTCAAAAAAATAGCAAAAAAAAAAAATAAAAGAGGTGTTAAGAGAGGATGGAGTCCTGAGTAGATGTGTGAGGAGAGGATGGAGTCCTGAGTGGATGAGGAGAGGATGGAGTCCTGGGTGGATGAGGAGAGGATGGAGTCCTGGGTGGATGAGGAGAGGATGGAGTCCTGAGTGGATGAGGAGAGGATGGGGTCCTGGGTGGATGAGGAGAGGATGGAGTCCTGAGTGGATGAGGAGAGGATGGGGTCCCGAGTGGATGTGTAAGGAGAGGATGGAGTCCTGAGTGGATGAGGAGAGGATGGAGTCCTGAGTGGATGAGGAGAGGATGGGGTCCTGAGTGGACGAGTCTTGGTCACATGAGCATGGCCATGTCACGGATTCCAGTGCCCCAAACCCATGGAATGGCAAAGTCTATCCAGGTCTTGTGGATACTAACAGTATATACTGAAAATGTCCCCTACAGCTTTTTCCTCCAGGATGTTTAGAGCCTGGGACTACTCCTGCAGAGAGCCCTCCTGAGATTAGCTAGGCCTTCCTCCTGGTTCAGATGATTACAGTAAACGGGCTTCTCCAATCCAGAGAGGTAAAATAAACATGCTGAGTTCCCAGCTGCTGCTTTTGTATCTCCATCAGGACAAGCAGAGCACCATCTAATTCAGGTTTTTCTGTTTGTGTGTCTTGTTTCTGCATTCATCATCGCTACAGCTAGGTCAATCCCTAAAACTGTACAAGACAGTTGGGAAAAGGCATCCTGTGTGGATGGGAACAGACATGCCATGAATGGATTACCTCCCTACAAATTATTGGTCAAAGAAATCCTTGAGACTCTCCCAAGCCATAGAAGCCAAAGCTTTGGGGAGCACACTAGATGGAAGACCACTGTTGGAAACACTCACACTCTGACTTTAGTACATGGAGAAGCTGAGCGGGGCTGGGGGTGGGGGGCTCTCCCTCACTGTTTAGCTTTTGTAGTGCCAGAAGCTGCTATCCAGGTTACTAAGGACTTGTCACTGACAGTCCTGCCAGCTATTAATCCTGTGTGCGACATTATCAACAGTATTTGAAAGATCCGCCCACTGGATACAACCAGGCGCTTTGGGAATGAGTTTGAAGGCCACTTCAGAAGGAAAACCACATTCTGAACTGTACCCGAGGAAAGCACATAGGTTGGGGGCAGGCTACTGCTATTACTTTGTTAAATGGCTATTATAAGCCTGTCAACTGCCTTCTAAGCATCTGTGTCTAACTTCTGCTAAGCATAGCCTTGGCTATAGAGGAAGGCTTATTTGCTATGGGATGTGATTACCCACAGAGACTCCTAATAACCAAAGAGATGAAATTCAACACCTGTTGTGGTACAGAGGCCCAGTTATCAGTACAGACTTACTCATGTCACCCTTCCAAAGCTCAGACAACAGTGAAAGAGAGGGAAGAAAGCCATTGGAAAATGGGGTACAGACGTAGAGAACTCTCAACAGAGGAATCTAAAATGGTTGAAAGACACTTAAGGAAATGCTCAATATCCTTAGCCATCAAAGAAATGCAAATCAAAACAACTCTGAGAGTCCATCTTACACCTGTAACAATGGCCAAGATCAAAAACACCGACAACAACTTATGGTGGAGAGGATGTGTGGTAAAGGGAACACTTCTGCATTGCTGGTGGGAGTGCAAGCTGGTACAGCCTCTTTAGATGTTCAGGTGGCGATTTCTCAGAAAATTAGGAAACAACCTTCCTCAAGACCCAGTAATACCACTTTTGGGTATATACCCAAAAGATGCTCAATTGTGCCACAAGGACATGTGCTCAGCAATGTTCATTGCAGCATTGTTTGTCATAGCCAGAACCTGGAAACAACCTAAATACCCCTTGATTGAAGAATGGATAAGGAAAATGTGGTACATTTACACAATGGAGTACTACACAGCAGAAAAATAAAATGGCATCTTGAAATCTGCGGGCAAACGGATGAATCTAGAAAACATCATATTGCGTGAGGTAACCCAGACCCAGAAAGACAAATATACGTACTCACTCATAAGTGACATAAACTTAAATATGTTTTTTTTAAACATAAAGCAAAGAAAAACCAGCCTACAAATCACAATCCCAGAGAACCTAGACAACAGTGAGGACCCTATGAGAGACATACATGGATCTAATCTACATGGGAAGTAGAAAAAGACAAGATCGCCTGAGTAAACTGGGAGCATGGGGACCATGGGAGAGGGTAGAAGGGAAGGGGAGAGAAAGGGGGGGAAGCAAAGAAAAATATATAACTCAATAAAAACAATTGAAAAAAGAGAGAGGGAAGAAAGCATGTAAGAGCCACAGGACAGGAGTGGAGCGTTGCAGTATAGCTATCACCTCTGGAAATAACATGACCATGGCATTGCCATCACCAGCAGAGATAATCCTGACTCAGTTCTACTGCAGGAAGCAAGGGAGAGCCGCCAGGTCTCAGTATCTTAGTGACTTTTCTATTGTGCTAAGACACTGTGATCAAGCCAACTTCATAGAGGTTATTTTGGGTGGGGGTGGGGGCTTACATTTTTCAGAGGCTTAGAGTCTGTGACCATAATGCTAGGACAGACAGCGGCTTTTGAAACCTCAAACCCCCAGTGATGCCCCTACTCCAACAAGGCCATACCTCCTAGTCCTTCCCAAACAGCTCTATCAACTGAGGACCAAGCACTCAAATACAGGAGCCTACAGGACTATTTTCATTCAAACCACTGTAGCTGGATTCCACATACACCGTCAGCCTGCCTCACAGTTGTACATAGTTTGGAAAGGTCCAAGAGTATACAGAAGTAGAAAGTCAACTGTGATGGCTGTTCTCGGTTATCAACTTGACTGTATCTGAAACTAATTAAAACCCAAGTGGCTGGGTACACCTGTGAGGGATTTTTTTTTTTCTTAACTGAATCATTTGAAATTAGAAGACCCATATTTAATCCAGATCTTTTGAGATGGGGAAGAGCCGAGCCACACCCTCTGGTGGCACCCTATATAAAGCACATGGACAAAGGAAACTTGCTCTTGCTCTCCATGACACGTCATTCCTTCACTGGAATTAGAGCCTACTTCTTCAAGATTCTGGATATACTGAAGATCAGCCAAAATGTCAAGCCTTGTGGACCGAACAACTATTGGATTCTTGAACCTCCCATTGGTAGATAGCTATTGTTGGACTAGTTGGACACAACCATTCTAATAAATCGTGTGTGTGTGTGTGTGTGTGTGTGTGTGTGTGTATGCCCACATATTTCATTCTATAAGTTCTATTAATCACTTGAGACCCTGACAAATAGACCAACTAAAGACAGGACTCCTGAAACACAGCTTTCATGAGGGATGCTGAGATGGGAATTTTCAGTGATATAACTATTTTTGAGTCATGTATTCTCTTAAATTAAGCCGAACAAATTCACTGGCTCACCAAGGCAGACTTATGTAGAATATCTTCCTTGGCCGATCACTGGTACCTTATCTTATGTGAATTACAATTATTCATAGGCCCCCAGAGAGACAGCAAATCAGCTGGGCACCAAGACAAAAGATGAGCAAGATGTAGTTTCTACCCTTGAGAAGTTCAAAATCTAGACCAACACTGACCAACAGAGTTTTCTGCTGTGCGGAAGATACTGTGTCTATGCTGGCCACTGTGGTAGCCACTATTGAGCTCCTGAAATGGGCCTTGCACAACTGAAAACCTCAAGTATTCTGTAATTAACATAAATTTTAAGTTGACACATGTAACTAGGGGCCATCATACTGAACAATATACATCCAAATGCATACAGTGTAACTAACCGGAGAAGTATGGAAAATCAATGCCACAAAGTGATAGTGACGAACACTATTTACCTACCTCATTAAGTATGCTCTCCAGAGTGGGAGGGGTGTCCACTTGAGGAATATCAAACTCCTTGTCGTCAATCTAAATAAAGAAATCAAGGTTCACAAGGCTTTTCCTCTTATAACTGTCGGATATTTTAAATAACCAGAACCGCTGATAAAGGACAAGCTGACCACTGACTGGATCATCTCTCAACTCAGCAATTCCCATCCACACATTCATCAGCTCTCAAGGCCAAGAACACTGCCTGTGTTGCTCTGATGGCCCTATACCTTTCTGAAAAGTTGAAGGATGTTTGTACCTCCTTTCTTAGGATAACGAAACCACGTCTCATGCCAGGCCCTCCCACTTCCTCGGTTCAGACTTGAGACTGAAATGACACGCCAAAGCATGGTAGAATTTCCTGTTTCTCTCACTAGCGTGTCTAAAAGTTGTCATTAAATACTCTCAGAGTCACAGAAACATTACTACTCAGTCAAGAAGGAAAGCAGATAAAGTGCCAGGTAGAGTTCTAATACCCGCATCAGCTCTGTGACCCTGAGAAGGCATTCAGCACAGCTGCACGCCGTGTCCATCTGTGACGTGGATTACCAGTGTGCAGCTCACGGGACAACACCAGAGCGCTCCACACATGGTAACGAACTGACTCCACAAAGAAGAGTGACGGGACCCCGTACCCGGAACAGACTCCTGCTCACTAGGCTGCAGATACAGTAGGTTCAGAGCATTTGCATCACACAGCACACCAGCCATCACTTGATAGAAATTTAACCTTTACCAGATCATTTTTGAACTCCAGCTCCTTATCCAGATCTATGCAAGAAAATTTTGAAAGAGAAGCTTCTAGACTGAAAGACTTGTTCAACTCTTCCTCAGTAGTCCTGGCACACAGGTTCTGTTCCAAATTCTCCTGGTCTGGTTCATTTTCCATATTTGCTCCCAGTAACTGTACTCAACCAATCCAAGCAATTATGTTTCTTGTTTCTGGCCTCGGATTACAGAGATCCAGTGACGATTTCTTCGGTAGGGAGGTAGCGTTGTCTAGATATCCTCCTCTCAGCTGAACATTTCAGAGAAATCCTTGCTTGGGTTCCACGTGGCCATCTATAGATTGGAGGAGAGCACGTAGGTGGAGGGTTCCTACGAGAATACAAACAGGGTAAACTTAGCTCTGACTTGTAGAGTATAGGACTGGAGTCTCTACCCACCCAAGTCGTGAGACAAGTAACAATGGCATGAAACGTGGTAGGTCCTAGACAGTATCAAAGTGGATTTATATAGCTACAGCCAGAGGGAAAACTGGTGTCAAAAGCTTCTAAACAATCATGCCCTTCTATTCTGGGACCTCAGGGTAGCTCTCCAGCTTCCCTGGCAATAGCACATACGCTGGTTTGGCCACCATCAACTCCAGGCCAGCTGAGCATACCTACCCAGGACAGGCAGTTATTTAATACCACACTATCAAACCTAAGAGCCGATGGAAAGGGGGCGTCAACAATGACTGTAGGATAAAATAATTACACAAAGCCAGCCACGGAAAACATGGCTGTCTTTAGAGAAGAATAAATACTGAAGAAATCTAGAAATGTGTACAGAAGCACTGTGTGTGTGTGAGTGAGCAGAGCCCAGAAGAATACATCGAGTGTCCTCCTTGACTACTGACTCTCCACCTTTTCCTTTGAGGTAGGGTCTCTCCCTCACCCCAGGGTTTTCCCAGATAGGCTGGAAACCAGCAAACCCCGTGAGGCGCCTGTCTCCACTTCCCTCAAAGGAAACATAACTGCTGTATTACAGTCATGTGCCTTACGCCTGGGTGGTTGTGAGGGTGCCGAGAGCTGAACTCCTTCCTTCACGATTGCACAGGAAACAATCCTAACTACACTCCTAACTCCTAACATCCTCCAGCCCTTAGAAAACTTAGCTTTTTAAAATTAACTTAAATGGATTCAGAATACCATCTGCCAGCAGTAAAGATAACTTTTCTAGTGTGTCCAAGATCTTTTCTTCTATTCCTAGCACATGCGTGCACACGCGCGCGCGCACACACACACCCACACACCCACACCCACACACAGTAATAAAATACAACACAAAAAAAATAAAAATAATAAAATAAATAAAATACAACACAAGTAAGCTTAGTTATCTTAAAGCAACATGCCCAAACTCACTGACAATTTTTAGCACCTATGATTAGGGTATTAAAATAAAATGAATAGCTAATACATGTAAGACATATGGACTTATGAAAACTGACTTATTACAACTGAAATTGACTCTTCTATCCCATCTGGAATATTTCCAAACACAGACTAATTTCTTTGAAACAAACTCTAATATTTTTTCTTCAAGACACATGCTATCAAAACATTCCTAGGAACATAGCTGAGGGCATTCTTCCTGACCACATCTGAACACATCATATCCGGTACTTAATGCACTGCTCCTTATCAAACACAGGCAGCAGCAACCATGATGCTCACACACCTGCCTTCAAAGACTCTGGACAAGTTACTTCTTTATAATCTCCTCCCATCATCCTGTGCATCCACTCTGGGATTTGTGACCCTTCTTCTGTTCTTATTTCACACACACACACACATACACACACACACACACACACACACACCACTAAGTCATTTAGTGTTACTTATATGTACATGTGTTTAGGACACAATATATCAGGACTCATGCTTGGAGAAAATTGACTGCCTATAGTCCTTTATCTAGGGTGGGTGGGGCCTTGTGGACTTTCCCCTATCCCTATTGGCATGTCCACTGCTGTGGTCAGTATTTGGGTCTTGTTTAGACAATCACACTGTTACTATTTCAAGAGTTAGCATCCCTACCATATTATAAGGTACAATCTCGCAGCAGGCATCCTGGTCATCTAGAACTTACAAACCTTTTTTTAAAGATGTATGTATTTGTATTTTATGTGTATGTTTTTAAGATGTATATTTCTATCTTATGTGTGTTTTTTAAGATGTATGTATTTGTATTCTATGTGTATGTTTTTAAGATGTATATTTCTATCTTATGTGTATTTTTTAAGATGTATGTATTTGTACTTTATGTGTATATTTTGCCTACATGTCTATCTGTGCACCATGCACATGCAGTTCCCTCACAGGCCAGAAGAGGGCATTTGAACTCCTGGAACTTGAGGTGCAGCCGGTTGTGAGCCACCATATGGATGCTAGGAACACAGCCCAGGTTTTCTCTAAGAGCAGCAAGTACTTTTAACCAAGGAGCCATCTCCAGGCCCTGGTTCTTACCATCCTTATGTCTCTTCTGTAATGTTCTCTGAATCTTAGGTGCAGGAGTTGTGTTACAGATGTACCAACTGGAGCTAGGTACTTCTGCAGCCTCTTAAAACAGTGGGAAGAACCACATGGAAGGAGAAAAGAGAGAGAAGGCAATAAGCAGACGGAGACAGAGAGACAGTGGGCAGCCAGACGGCAGAACCGTTTCAGCCTGTAAAAGCACTTGCCACATAAGCCTGATGACCTGAGTTAACTTTCCAGAACAACGGCAGAACAAAAGAACATACACCCAACAGGCTGTTCTCTGATCCCCACACATACATGCCCCCAACAATAAATAAATGATACTTAAATTATAAAACCAGATATGGTGGCACACATGTGTAACCTCCAAACTCATACAGTGAGATGAGAAGGGACAGAATCACGTGGAAGCTTGCGGGCCACCTAGCCTGGGAAAAGGTGGCAGGAGAGACAAGAGGAAGGCAAGGCCAACTCCTCAAAGGCATCCTCACTTCCATCTGGGAACTGATTGCTCTCACTCCCTTCCCTCCTCCCTCTCCCTCTTTCTCCACACAAAATAAATAAATAGAGAAATGCTTTTTAAAAAACAAAGACCCTGAGAAGGACTAGATGAACTGTTCTCTGGCCTCTGCATGCCCATGCACACATGTGCACACACATCAGGTTTCAATCTGGACTTTACCAGTTCCTATCTGTGACGTTGGGCAATCTGGTTGCTCTGCAACCCTTTTATTTCTACATCTGTAAGAGGAGCCGTGTGAACATCTGTGTTGTTTGTACTGCTTTGCCAGAACAGTACCTCTTCTGGAAGGAGTTCTCCAGTGGCGCTCTCTGCGGAGGCCGCCAAACATCAAGGGGACTGGGGAGAAGAGGCCTGAGGAACCCTCTGTTACACAACAGAAAGGTCAGATACAGGTTTGGAACCCGCCTCTACCGGCAGGACTTTACTCCAGGCCCACACTCCCCAGCGGGAATAAAATCAGTCTTTTAAAAAGTATAGATGGGCAGGGAGGAATCCAGGTTCTAGTTTTCTAAGTCAGCTCTGCCCACGGCATCGGGCAGTTTACTATGCAGGCCAACAAACTCCTCCTCCACACCTACCCTACCTCTCTCTCTTCCCCACTTCCTCCATCCCTCCCCTCCTGGGACTCTTAGGAGTCCTGACAGAAGAATGCAGTTCCTCTCTTCTGGGACACCGTGGCAATAAAAGATACACTGATTACAAGGCACTGAGTGATGCCTAGATACAGTAATTTTCAAGAAATAATATATGTTATCATTTACATGTTCCTCAAGATTTCCAAAACCTTCAAAGTTAAAGACTCTAATTGAGATTAGTAGTTTTGTAAATATCACACACATCTTCTGACATGGCAGCAGTTTGGTCACGTGACAAATGTCAATAGCTGTGTGAGACTAACATGAAGTTATCAGACACCTTCAACACCCTCAAAACTGCCCTGAAGATTCTCTTCCACTAACCCAACCGACCATCCTGCTTGGCCCCATTCCTCTTAGCCCTGCTCTCCATTTCCACTGATGAAGTCAACTGTCTCCTCATCATCACCTCTTTGTCACCTGCTGTGTCTTTTCTTCCTCTGTTAGCAAAGACTTTCCCTGAGTAGATACATCTGAGTTAAAAGTTACTGTGCTGATCTTTTAAAGGTCACTAGGAGTTACTCCATCACTTACTCTTGTCTCCATTCAGAGATGGATTAAGAGGCTGGGGTGATGGCTTGGTCAGCAGAGTGCTTGCTTTGAAAATATGAGGACCCGAGTCTGAGCCCTAGCACCCACATGAAAAGCTGAGTACAGTGGCACATGCCTGTGAGCCCAACCTGTGGGACTTGGGAGAAGGATCCCTAGGCTTCTAGCTGAACTGACAAGCTCCGGGTTCAGGGAAAGACCTTGTCTCAAAATTATAGTAGGGAGTGACTGAGGAAGACACAAGACATTGATCTTTGACCCCCATACACATATGAACACATCTAGACTACACACACACATACGCATGCAAAAATACAAACATGCATATGTGCATGCACACACATGGGGGTACGCCTGAACATACCTGAGGGAGGAAGCACGGGGGTGTCTGATGGTGTCTATCTTAATTACAGGAATTTGTAATTATGTAGTTTCTTATAGCAAAGGGAACTTTGTTAATATAACTAGATAAGGACCTAAGTCAAGTGGTGGTGGTGCACATCTTTAATCCCAGCACTTGGGAAACAGAGGCAGCCGGGTCTCTGTGAGTTCAAGGCCAGCCTGGTCTACAAAAAGCAAGTTCCAGAACAGCCAGGGTTGCTGCACAGAGAAACCCTGTTTCAAAAACCAAAAAGAAAAAGGACCTTGAGATGCGGACCTTATTCTGGGTTATCCGAGTACCCCCAATATAATCATGGATCTTTAATAGTAGAAGACAGAAGCGGAAAACTGTCACAGTCAAAGAAAGCATTATATTATACAACAGAAACAGGGTCAGGAGGCCAGGATGACTCCCCGAAGACGAAGGAAAGTGTTAGGAGTCAGAGAATGCAGACTGCCCCTAGACATGACAGATCCTCTCCTACAGACCCTAGGGCAGTGTTCTCAAGCATGGGTCACAGCCACTTCGATGGCCAAATGACCATTGGAAAACACAGATATTTACATTACAATTCATAACAATAACGAAATTACAATTATGACGTAGCAACAAAAATAATCTTATGGTTGGGGGTCGGCACATCACGAGGAACTGTATTAAAGGGTCTCCTGGTAGGAAGGCTAAGAACCACTGTTTTAGATCCAAAAGCCTCTCCTGACACCCTGACTTTAGTAAGACAAGTTACAACTTTGAACTACAGAACTAAAATCCTAAGTGTACTGTTTTAAGTCACTGAATGTGCCATGGTTTGTACGGCAACAATAGGAAGTAAATATGGTTAGCAAACTTCAACTAATTTGCTTCTGGCCACACCTCAATGTTCTGAAATAGCAAACTCAGTGAGTGATCACCTGAGTTTGTGAGTTCCAGAACAGCCAGGGCTGTCACACAGAGAAACCCTGTCTTGGGGGAGAGGGGGGACACAACCAAAAGAGACCAACATCTTAGTAATTCTCAAGATTATTTCCTTTTAAAGTTATTCTCAAAAATTAACAGCCAGGGACCATTTTTAAAAAAAGGGGGAAGGCTGGAGAGAGGGCTCAGCAGTTAAGAGCACTGGCTGCTCTTCCAGAAGACCCAGGTTCAATTCCCAGCATCTATATGGCAGCTTACAACTGTCTGCAACTCCAGTTCCAGGGGACCCTATACACTTACACAGACATGCAGCTAAAACAACAATGTACACAAAATAAAAATTTATAAACTAAAAGAGAGAGGGGGCAAGATGTACCATATAAACAGAAAGGTTCCATTGTACCTGTGGTCAACTAAAAGCTGATGCAGTGGTTCTCAGCCTTCCTAAAGCTGCAGCCCTTTAATACAGTCCTTCATGTTGTGGTGACCCTGACCATAGTTACTTTCGTTGTTATAACTGTAATTTTGCTACTGTTATGAACTGTGATGTAAATATTTGTTTTCCAATGGTCTTAGGTGATACCTGTTGGGAAGCCCCCACCCCCCCACCCCACCCCACCCCCCCCCCCCCACCCCACCCCACCCCACCTCACCCCCCGCCCAGGAAAGCCCACCATCGGCAGCTCCTCCCCTGGAACCACTCAAGACGGCCTACAGGTTACTTAAGCCCTGGCCCATAGATCTGCCACCTGTGCTCTGTGGTTCTCTCTCCTGGCTTCCTGAGAGTCCCCACCCCCACCCCCAGTACTCTGCTTTGCTTTGTCGTTTATTAAATCTGGATTTATTTATTCAGTTTGATGTGGCTTATTACCTTGGCAGAGGAACCCAGTAGCTGGGTATCCGAAACTTATCAATCCCTGTGACACAGTCCTTCAAACTCAGAGGGGTCGCGACCCACAGGTTGAAAACCAATGTGGTGAGCACCGGCCTAGGTTCTGACTGTAGCTAAAGTTCACACCCATCCTCCAAGTCCCAAGAGTCTGGACCACACCGATGCTCTTCTGAGAGTCCTCATAAGATGCTTGGGGACACCCTGCTTAAGGAATGTTTTCCTAAACACTACCTTGGAACTTCCATTCTTTGGATTCACTAGTTATGTACCACAGTAAACATTAAGTTTTTTAAACTTAACATATTGTAGCAAATACCATGCAATCCTGGTAAGGAAGCACTGTTAAGCCAGCCTTGCTTCTGCTCATCTTAACCTAGGGTTTTCCTTCTTTGCTCTGCTGTTTTGTGAGTTAATTTATATTCATGTTCTACTAACTTCCTCTAGTGAAACATCTCATTTTTAGCAGCCCGCCAAAGGCCACGGGATAAAACTCCAGATTCTGTGCCTGTACACAGGTACTCCCTACTTTCTCCACACCACCATGAGTTCTGGAGATAGAGGCCTGCAATCAGAGGCAAAATGTCTTCTACTTTCCCTCCTCTTCCCATTGTTTTCTTCTGTACTAAAGTTCCTTCCTTCTTTGTGTCCAACTGTGACCTGAGAATCTGGTTCCCCCCCCCCCCAAGAAAGTCCTTTTCCCAAGGTCAGGCATTTAGACAAAAGCCCCAGTCCCTCAAGGGCCAGAAAAAAGTTCCTGCTAACTACAAAGAGAATCATTTTCCTTATCTCAGACTAGAGGAACTTGTGGCCTGTGGTGTCTATTAACTTGTCAAGGTCAGAGTTAGCCTGGGGGCTCCCTCGTCCCCACTCAGGAGTCCCACTAGCTCAGGAGTTCCCTTTCTTTCCCTCCCCTTTAACCCTGGAAATCTCTCCCCATCACTGCTTCTCCTTGCTTTCCTGGCAAACAGCCTTGACAGTTTAAATAAACTTTCCCCTTTTCACCCAGAGTGGCTATTTTGGTTACTTTACTGCGCCCATTTTCTTTCATCCAGAGCCCGAAACCTGTGAGGGGCATAAGTGAGCTCTCCTTCCAAGGGGCTGGGCCTCTCCTAGCTGAACCACACTGCCAATTTTGCCCTCCTGGGTGGAGATCACTTGCCCGTGCTGGCTTCTGCCACCCAACACATTTGGTTCCAGATTCTGGAGTCCAGTTGCTCCTCCTGCTCTACACATCTTGGTCTCTCCTTACCTACTTGGTAAGTGTCCTCTCTTTCTATGCCCTTTTGGGGAGCCCACCACATGGGCATCTCCCTTCTACATCCTTTGGGGCCCCACTGTATGGGCAATTCTCCCTACTAAGACACATGCTCCTCTCTCTGTAATGGTTGTTCTGTCTCTTTAAGAGACAAGCCACACCTACTCCCTCCCCCATCTGCTGAGGTAGGCTGATCTTCAGCTTCCAGCCTGAGCTCACTCTCTTTTCTGTCTTCCTCTTGGAGAGGCAGCTTCCCTTCTGTCTCTCTCCCCACTTCTCTGCTTCCCCCCTTCTCTGTCTCTTTCTCTTCTTCTTCTTCTTCTTCTTCTTCTTCTTCTTCTTCTTCTTCTTCTTCTTCTTCTTCTTCTTCTTCTCTCTCTCTCTCTCTCTCTCTCTCTCTCTCTCTCTCTCTCTCTCTGCCCTCTTCTCCCTTCCCCCTCCATAACCCCCTGAATAAATATTCAATCTCACTCTGCGTGTCGTGTCTATCCATGTCTCTGTCTCCTGCCCGCCCGCCATGTGTTTCCCTGCCTGGGACCAGCCATTGCTTGGGGACAGGCAGCCGTCTCTTCCTGGGACTGGCTGCTCCCAGGGCCTGCTGCCTGCCGCCACATGGCCCTGGCCCGCTACCACCATTTGGGACCTATAGCATTTGTCCTGCCTACTGCCGCCGGGGATCTTGCAGCATTTAAAAAAAAAAATCATAAAACCCCCTTTTCCAAAGCCTCTCCCAGTGCACCTCTCTGGCCGTTTTCTCCTCTGCCTGCTCTGACACTCATCTCTCCCCTTCTACTGGGTGTCACTATGGAGCTCCCTGCTTTGTCTGCTTGTACTATGAAAGCCACACCAGCGTGCTAGGAAGCATCCTCTCACCGTACTGGACCTCTCTCATGTAGAGAGGGATGCCTCTCTTCGTGATTTGGGACATTTCTCTCTAGTCTGCTTGGGGACACCCCAGATAGAAACTCCTGTCATTGCACTTAGTCACCTCAGCTCCCTTTGTGGAGAGAACTAAGGAGTCGCCGTCCCCCCATCTACCTCTCTCACTCTTAGACCATGGGCTCTTCCCACTCAGGACCTAACCCTCAATTCCACTTGCTGTCTACTCAAGTCCCAACACATCTCAGTCTTGGTGATGTCATCGGTTTTGGTTTTTTGGTTTTTTTTTTTTTGCAGCACAGCCTGGCCACAATACAAACTAGATGGTCAGTTTCAATGGCATATGTGACTACCAAATCCTCACTGAGCTTGACAAACACTGCCAATGCATGGGCAAACAGACCACGTGCAGGCTTTCCTCACTCTCCGTTCACACCCTTCCCTCTGTAACTCATGCTATGTTCACTGGGTTCTCCTGACAAAAGCCAAATCCCCACCCAAGGCTGACCAGGACCCAGATCTATCTGACTCTTTTTGACTTAGATATATAAAGGATTCGGCCCCACCCAAGGTACCTCCTCAGTCTAATCCACTTCCTCAACCTAATTCTCTGGTACCTTCGGCCAACTCCCAAGCCCAACCCTAACTGGACCTCAACTACACTCACCTCATCACCTCCCACAACACTCACGTGCAGGGCTGGAGAGATGGCTCAGCAGTTAAGAGCATTGCCTGCTCTTCCAAAGGTCCTGAATTCAATTCCCGGCAACCACATGGTGGCTCACAACCATCTGTATTGAGGTCTGGTGCCCTCTTCTGGCCTGCAGGCATACATGCAGACAGAATATTGTATACATAATAAATAAATAAATATTTAAAAAAAAAACACCCATGTGTCGCACTGATGGCCTTTACCCAGCCCGCTATGAGAAGTGCCGGGTCCTAAAGGCTCCCTCCACATACATGTCCCTTTTTCTATGGCTGACCTCTCTCAGACAGAAGGGCGCCTTGGTTCCTTCTCTGTCGACTCTTCTAAGGTCACCAAAGAGTTCAGGTGCCTTACTCAAACCTATAGCCTCACCAGGCACGACCTTGATGCCATTTTTTCTCTGCTCTCACCCCTGAGGAAAAGAAGAGGGTCTGCTCAGTTGCTCAAGTCCACGCAGATGAGGTCTGCCACACAGACAAGTCCTGACTTGTCCAGTAGAGGCAGACACAGCTTCCTGGAACTACCAGGTTAAATGCTGAGGATCAGTTCTCAAGCAGGGTAGCCAGAGACAAAATAGTTACTGGCCTCCTGGCTAGCCTCCAAAAGGCCTCTCATAAGTGTTGGAGCATAGTCCCCAGTCCCTTGCATCCATCCCAGCCCCAAGGCCTGAGAGTTGTGTTGATCTGGACTCCAAATCCCGGCATGCCAAGTACATACACACACACACACACACACACACACACACACACACACACACACACACACTGTGGCCATATTCGCAAGAGCGCAGGATTATTATTAAACCTGAATATTTCTTTGGTGCCGGAGAATTGTCTGTATTCTGTCAATCATGTTTTAAATAAACACTGATTGGCCAGGCAGGAAGTATAGGTGGGAAAATCAGACAGGAAGTGGAAATGATGCAAGGAGAGCAGGAGAATTCTGGGAAGGAGGAAGCTGATTCCTCCCAGTCCTGTGCAGACCACCAAGGAAGCAGAATGGGATCTGCCCCACTGGAAAAAGGTACTGAGTCACATGGCTAACATAGATCAGAAAAATGGGTTAATCAAGATGTGAGAGCTAGTTAATAAGAAGCTAGAGCTAATGGGCCAATCCGTTTATAATCTTATGGAGTCTTCTGTGTAATTTTCTTTGGGGCTTGCCAGCTGTGGGGTACTGGGTGGGACAGAAAACCCCAACAAGCCAGCCCTTCATGTTACAGAATGGTGCCCAAGCCCCTCATGTTACATTTCTTAATTTGGCTTGTTGTGATATGACTTGATTGGGATTTTTGCATCGGCAGAGAGCTCGCGTTAGGAATAATTCCTAACAATAAGGTAATTAATTTTGATAAATTGAGGGAGTTCCTTGCCCAGCTTACAGAGGCCCTCCTCCAGCACACAAAGCAAGACCCTAATTCTCAAGAGGGCATGTTTGTCCTCAACTCTCACTTCCTCTCTTCCTGATAGTAGAAAGAATCTTAAAAGACTGGCTGTGGGCCCTCAAACTCCCCAGAGAGATCTGCTGAATACAGCGTTTAAGGTGTTAAGGGAAGTGAGGAGCAGGTAGAGATGGAGAAAGCTTCCTGAGACAGAGAGAAGTGCCAGCTCTTAGCAGCTGCCCCCGAAATGTCCCCGAAAGATGATGGGGCACAGATGAAATCCACCTGAACTTGCTTTAAATATGGCAAAGTAAGCCACAGCAGGGTCCCTGTCCAAACTGTGGACAAGCAGGACACTGGAGAGTTGATTACCCAGCTTCCCCTAGACAAGGTAGATGGGTCCCCCAGGATCCTCCTCCACAGGAAAGTCTGTTGGATCTTCTGGGCCTGGAAGCCAAAGACTGATGCTGCCCTGGGAAACCTAGGATGGTTGTCCAGGTAGCCTCTTGATCAACACGCCAGCCTTCCTGGGCCCTAACAACTTCACCCCAGTTCAGCAGGAATAGTTACAAAAGAGACATCACCCCTTTATTTATAATCAACAAAAGATTAGAACATCCAGTCCTCCAAGAAAGTCCTTTTCCCAAGGTCAGATATTTAGACAAAAGCCCCAGTCCCTCAGGAGCTTGAAGAAAGTTCCTGCTTGCTACAAAGGGAGTCATTCTCCCACCTCTGGCAAGAGGAACTTGTGGCCCTTGATAACACACCTGTGGCACCTATTTATTTGTCAAGGTCAGTGCTAGCCTGCTAGCCTGTGGGCTCCCTCCAACCCCTGCTCAGAAGCCCCCTTTCTCCTAGTCCCATGGAATCCTAAAGATCATTCCCCACACTTCGTGCTTTCCAGGAAGACAGCCTTGGCAGTAGAATAAACTTTTTCTCCTCCCACTCATGAAGCTGCTACTTTGGTCTCTTTACTTTGTCCATTTTCATTCACTGGGCATTACCTTTCTTCCTGAATCATCTTCCAAATCTTGTAGGCTGTTCGTTCTCTCTCTCTCTCTCTCTCTCTCTCTCTCTCTCGCTCGCTCTCTTGCCCTTTTGTGCTCTTGTATGTTTGTTCTCTTGAACTTTCTTCCCTGCTCCTCCCTCTTCTCTACTATAAAGCCCAGACTGACTGAGCCCAGGATGGCTTTGAACTCATGATCCTCCAAGGCTACACTCTCAAGTGCTAGGATTATAGGCATGCTCAGTGACACCCTATTTAAGGCATGTTTTCCTTAGCATTGTCTTGGTACCTTTCTTCTTTTGATTCACCAGTCAACTTACCATATGACTATGCCTTTTCATGACTATGCCTTTTCTCTCCAGCTACACAAAAGCTATTTCCAAAGGCATCCCACCTGCATCTAGGAGAGAGGTTTGTTCATCTAAAAATGATTTTTAATGACCTTTCAGCTTTTGACACAAACTCCTCCACGATCTCGGAGGTTTTATAATTTTTCACATTTATTCAGCTTATTCATGAAAATAAAGAAACGTATCACGTGTCTCTTTCATTTAAAGGAACCCAACCATTAACTACAGAAAAGAGAGAAAAGGTATGATTCACACAGCCAGGGTACTCCATCCAACTAGGCTTCACAGGAGTGCAGACTAGGAAATGGATACCTGCTGTCCCTTTGGTCAGTCTCAGCTCATGCATGCCCATGTAACGGCAACCGACTTCATATGCACCGACAGGAATAAACAGTACTTTGCTCCAGCATGGAGCAAAAGCCGGCTGCACTGCGACAACTGGGTTTTTGTTTTGTTTTGACTTGATTTTTTTCGAGACAAGGTTTCTCTGTAGCTTTGGAACCTGCCCTGGCACTTGCTCTTATAGACCAGTCTGGCTTCGAACTGGTCTGGATCACAGAGATTCGCCTGCCTCTGCCTCCCGAGAGCTGGGATTAAAGGAGCACCACCACTGCCCTGTGGTTCTTAAGAGCACGTGCCTCTTCCTGGAATGCCTCAAAGGTACTCAGTTGGGAAGCTACTCTAATCACTTTAGTGGCGCCACCAATCATGTGCACATGAACCTAGTCAAAAAAGTATGCACAGGACATCTGTCTCCAATCTGGCCTGAATCAAGGTCCTTCCAGGAATGTGTAAATACTGTAGACAAGAGTTTTCTCTCAACTCTGGGGTACACCAGCTTGGAGAGGCCATCAGGAGCCTATTTTTCACACAGAATAGAATGAGTCGGAGACCGAGACCTTGGAGGTTCTTTGTGAGGGGGTAGAGGTACACACATTCAGTGGTGTAATGACACCCTACTGTGTCCCAGGTTCATAAACTAATAAATCTCTTTTGGTCTAAGTGCATTCGAATTGATTTTCTGACATAGAAAGAGACATAACTTTGAAAAATATAACTGTTACCAACGTAAGCCTAAGAAGTCATTAACAGTGAGAAGTCCAGGATAGGCCTGCAGCTGCTGACTCAAACCCACAATGTACTTACGATGCCAGATGCAATGAAGTAGCCCAAACAATAACTCAGTCCCATCTAAAGGGGAGCACACTAGCCTCATAAGTATACACAAGGGTGGCTGGGAACTGTGGGTCAAGAAAAGATGTCATCTAAGGTCTTTGAAATCTAATAAACAAACCAAAAGTTAAACGTATTTCACAATGAATCGGGAAGACAGTTCAGTCAGTACAGAACAATGTCTGCCATGCAAGCGTGAGGACCTGAGTTTGGTGATTTGATGACATCTGTTAAGTCCCCAAGACTCACAGAAAAAGTCAGGACAACTGTGGCCCACATCTGTAATCCCAGCACTGGGGAAGTGGTGACAGGCAGATCCCTGGGGCCCAGTGACCTGTCAGCCCAGCCTACATAGCAGGCTGGGGTCTCAAAAGAAGGGTGGGAGGCTGTCAAGACGCCTCAGTGGGCAAAACACTTCTGTGCGAGCCTGGCAACCTAAATCTGATTCCCACATTAAGGTGGAAGGAGAGAATCCCACAAAGTTATGCTCTGACTCCCACATGAATGCCTTGGAAGACACACATGCACACATAAAATAATAACTAGATTTAAACTTTTATTAAAAAAACAGAAAGGGTAAGTCTGGGAAAATGGATCAGTAATATGATGTACAGATATGGGGGCCTGAGTTTATACCCCAAGACCTATATTAAGACGCTGCACATGGTGGCAGGAGCCTGCAATGCCAGCACTGAAGAGATGGAGACAGGAGGATCCCTGAGGCTGACTAGCTCGCACTTCTAACTGAATCAGCAAGCTATGCATTGGGCAAAAGGTCTTGTCTCAAAAATAAAATAGAGGGTATGAGAGAGATGGTTGAGTGATCTGGATCAGAGATGGCTCTGAAAGTACACTGGTCTCACAGTAAGAGGCTGGTTCCTGCACCAGTCAGGTGGCTCACAACAGCTTGTATTAAGTCCAGCTCCAGGGTTGTGGAAACCTCTTCTGGGCTCCACCGTCAACCTCTGGCTTCTACATGCATGTACACACACATGAACACTCACACAGTCACAAAAAGGCAGATATGCACATGGCATGAAAAGCCATGCACAAAGGCCTTACTTCTTCCATGGCAATGGCTAAAATGTCTATGGAATAGTGGGATAGAGCTAAGAGAGTCACCAACAGTCCTCCAAATGCTGCGGGACAGAAAGCACTCGCCGGCTGCCAACAGTCCAATTACAAAGGAAACCTATAAAGAAAATAAGCAGCATCTCATTTTGTTCGAGGTCTGTAAAGAATTTTCTCACATAACTCAGTCACTTCAACCATACAAAGCCCACAGTTCAAACAAAACTCCATTTATCTTTATTGTGTATTCTACAAACCGGGTCAGCTATTGCCAGATGATTCAATACTTTCCTGCTTAAATGTCAACATGAGCAAACCCATGACTTAAACACATGTGGGTCCCCCATCCTCGTCTATATTGGACGCACTTCAAACACAGAAGTGTAACACAAACCCACACACCACGACGTGTAATTTTCTCCCAAACAGAGACACCTGGAATAGAGCTAGCAGCACAAGGCAACATCTGTGCTTACATTACCAGCGTTTTGAAGGGCGGGGTAGGGGGTGAGGGGTGCAGTAGAGTGGGCAGTTCAGTCACTAGCAATCCGGGCAAACACAGCCCCGCCTACTCAGAGAAGGCTCGGTATCCACTCTGGATAACCCAGCACAATCCTACTTTCTTTGAAACACGCCCATTTAGTACACCCAAAGTCTGGATTGCTGCGTCTTTCTGTCCACCGAGTGCCACACCTGGACAGCTAGCCAAGGTACAAGGGTGCCCCCAACTTCCACCTTGCGGCCCTCGGGCTGGGGCACACTGGCAGGAGGCGAAGAGGAACCGGCCCCACAGGCAGCATATCAGTACTACGGGGTGAGCGCCTTCATCCCGAGCGGTGTGGGAGGGACGGCATCCACCTCCCAGCCGCGGTGCCGGGTGGGCGCGCCTGTCCCGCAGCCTAGCAGACCCAGTCCCAGGCCAGCCCGCGGTGACCGCAGGGTCTCCGGGAGCCACCAGGACGCAGGACCCGTCTGCGCACTCCTGCTGCGCCGCCCCGCCCCTCCCCGCTCGGGGACACGCGTTACCTGAGCCTGCGTCCGCCTCGTCGGGACCCCGGCCCACGTGACCCCGCGAGGGCAGCCCACGCACGCGCAGATTCTCCTGCTCGCCGGCGCGCTTCCGCTCTCTCCGCGATCGACGCCAGGCGCGGGGCGGGGCGAGTCTGTGCGCCACGCCCTCCTTAAAGGGAGACTCCGCCCCGTCGCCTAGGACTGTCACCGGCGCCGCTGGGGCCTCAGAGCAGGAACACAGACTAGTCAATAGAGATCCTCAGAGGGGAGAGGAACGTCTCTTTCAACCCTGATCAGTGAGTTTACCTGACCTCCCAGAAACTGACCCCAAAACCGGGTACCGTGGCGTATGCCTGCCGTCCTCGCACGCAGGAGCTTCAGGCAGAAGAATCACCGTGAGTTCAAGCTAGCCTAGGATACAAAGTGAGGCCTGTCTCAGATTCTATGGACGGACGGATGGATGGTTGCATGGTGAGTTGGGGATAGAGTTGGAATTAATTTCTGCTAATTAATTTTCTTAATTAATTAAAAGGCAAACACAGAACCCAGAACTGTCAGTTTGGGTGGATAGTTATTGAGGAAAGAGGAAGCATTGTTTTTGCAAATAAACATGGATACTAAAAACTGTTATTTTTCAATTTATCTTTTTTTTTAATCGTTGTTTTGCCTGTATGTATGTCTGTGTGATGGTGTTGGATCCTGGAGTTACAGACAGCTGTGATCTGCCATGTGGGTGCTGGGAATTGAACCCAGGTCCAGAAGAGCAGTCAGTTCTCTTAAACACCAAGCCATCTCTCCAGCCCCCTCGTTTACCACTTTAAAAAGTTCATCTTAACATCAAAACTACAGGGTGGGTCACATTATCAAACAGAGAAGCCATCTTCATATTTTTATTAACTTGCTGCTGGGAAAAGATGAAAACTTTCAGGACAGCTTGGTGCTTTACAGTCGCCGCTGTGTCATTAACCCCAGCAGGCAGGCACTGTGCTTGATGGACCTGTCTGTGGTCCAGACGTTAGGAGGAAGAGTGGAGGAAGATGCCTGAAAACGCCCAGGATGGCTGGCATCAGTTGAGTATCAAACAGGCTCACTCTACTCCTACACTTGGGTTCAACGCCTGGGTCAGATCCAGACATGGGAAAGACAAAGGACTGTCCTGTCGGTACTTTGGGGCTGAGAACTTGGCAGGCAGATGACAATGATATGAAGAAATTATAGGGGTGTTTAGGATCATGATGGAGGAAAATAATCGACACCTTAGCTAGAAATAGGACTACTGTAGTCAGGAGCCCAAGAGGCTACCTGAGGACAAGTGGGATCAGTTACAACCCGAGGTGAGTTTAGGGACCAGTGCTGGCCTGATGTGGTTAGGGTACCTACAGTGATTCTCAAACACCTTTCATTGCCACCCACAGAACCACATTTCAGCCGTGACTAAGCATGTGCTCATGTGCACTGTGATTAGTGACACCAGAGCCCCGAGTGACAGAACTCACGCAGTTCCGGGCAGAGAACACACATGGGCGTGGGGTTATAGGAGATGAAAATTGAGAAGGTTGTTAGTGAGCCTTTTCAAAATATCTCTGTGGCAGTTGTGCCCTTATATTCCCAAGTTACAGACAGTTGTGATCTGTCGTGTGGGTGCTGGGACTTGAACCCAGGACCTCTGGAAGAGAAGTCAGTTCTCTTAACCACTGAGCCATCTCTCCAGCCCCTCCAGTTTACCATTTCAAAAGTTTATCATGGCAGTAATGCACCTGTTCTGGGTAACTCCAGAAAGCAAGCCTACGACTTTGGGTAGATCTACCTCTGAAACCCCTTCAGTGTAACAACCTTTCCTGTGCCCTTGTTCACAGTGCGGACCAGTTGGAACGGCGTCACATGCTTGCCTGTCCATTGCTACCTAGCTAAAAATAAAAATAGTGGATGCTTATTATAGAAAGCTTGGAAAATCCAGGAAATGTTTAAAAATAAAAACTACCCATATTTCTCTTTGGGGCCTACTTTTATTAAGTCTTTGTCTCTGGATAATTACTTTTTAATCATTTTTTTTATTTTGGTTTGGAGGAGAATTAGCAGTAACATTTTTATTTTTATTTTTCACTTTTATTTATTTGTTCTTTGACATATATAGAATACATTCTAACTATTCCCAGCCAACCCCTGCCAGCCTCCCAACCAGTCCCTTTCCCAGACTCATGACTTCTTAAAGACTTTTTTAATTTTTATTTTATGCATATGAATATTTGCCTGTGTGTATGTGTGTGTACCATGTGCATGTCAGATGTCTTTGGAGGCCAGGCAGATGGTTGTGAACCACCATGTAGATGCTGGGTACAGAACCTGGGCCCTCTGCTAGAGCAACACATACTCTTAACCCCAGATGCCACATCCCTCCAGCCCTAGGTTTTTATTTTGTTTTGAGACAGGGTCTCACTCTAACTCAGGCTGGCCTTGAATTCACAATAGTCCTCCTGACCTACCTCCCAACTACTGGGATTAGCTGTTAATCCCCTATGCCAGGAAAGTCTTAACATTTAAGAAATCTTGAACTCAGAAGATTGCTCAATGGGTAAAAGCACTTGCTGCCAAACCTGGCAACCTGAGCTTGTTCCCTGGGGCCCACACAGTATAAAGAATTGTCCTCAAACTTCCACGTGTGCACTGCAGTGTGGCATATTGCACGTATGCATCACATATACACAAGTAATAAATGTAACTTTAAAAACCTGTATAAATAGTAAGAAATATATTATGTGGAGTTGCGGGTGTTACATGGTGTTTGCCTAATTTGGGGTTTGATCCCGAACACTGAAAAACAAGGCCATACATTTTTGTTTGTTTGTGTGCTTGATAATGATTGTGTAATGGCCCTAGCTGTCCTGGGTATTCATTTAGTGGGTTAAAGAGGAGAAGGGCAGAGAGAGAGGCAGAGTGAGAGAGAGAAACAGAGAGATAGAGGGGGCAAAGAGGAAGAGTGTGGAGATGGGAGAGAGGCAGAAGCTGCCTCTTCAGGAGAGAGACATGGAAAGAAAGGAGCTCAGGCTGGAAGTGCACGCTAGATCTGCTTGCCTCAGCGGATAGGAAGGGAGTGGGCGGGGCTTGTCTCGTAAAGGGACAGGACAGACCATTACAATTACTCTTATTGCTAGTATTTCTTAGCAATAAAGCATTCCTAATTGAGGCTGTGTATGTTGTCTTTTTATAATGTGATCGAATACTGACTATACTACAGAGCAGTGTAAATGTAACTTGTACCCACTGAGAAACCAGAAAGTTGGCGTGACTCACTATTGCAGTGTTTGCTTAGCTGCAGTCTGGAACCAGAATCACAGCATCTCCAAAGTATGCCTGTACTTTAATTCCTTTAGTCCACTACTTGGACATTTGGGGACTTCTATTTTTCACTGCTTTCATATTTCCATAAATATCCATACAGAAATCTTTTGCCAGTAACTTAAAATTATCTCCCTAGGATAGAAAACTATACTGATTCAAAGGTTTTTGAACTATATTAAGTCCACCAGATTGCTTCCTACGAAGGTCAGGAAGATTTTGTTCCCGCAGTACGTGTTTAAGAGCGCCTGTCACACATGCCCACCAGCATTTACCTTTCTTTAAAAAGCTTTGCCAATATGACAGATGAAATGGAATCTCATTTTAATTTGCGTTGGATTGATTGCAAGGTAGGAAAAACTTTCCAAATGTCTGATCCCTTTGTAGTTCTTCTAGGACTGAAATTCCACTGCCTGTGTTTGGCTGTGTGGTGGGCAAAGAGCAGCAAGTGAATTGCTGCAAGCTTGAGGACAAATCAGCAACAGAACCACTTAACAATAAAGGGTGTGGTCACACCAAGCGGATTGTCACATTGTTTTTTGTTTGTTTGTTTTTTATTTTGTGGAGGAGTTTCTCTGTGAAGCTCTGGCTGTCCTTGAGCTCACTCTGTAGACCAGGCTGCCCTTGAACTCCCAGAGATCCGCCCACCTCTGCCTCTCAAGTGCTGGGATCAAAGGCATGCACCACAACACCTGGCCAGCACGATCAGGTTGCTGTGCTGTGCTGTGCTGTGCTGTGCCATGTTAACAGAGACTGGGGGAGAACTGAGTCATCACCTAGCAGGTCACCGAGTGGACCATGCTGTTGCCATCGACAGTGCTAAAGTTTGGAGGGTGACTTGGTTTCAGCAGTGCATCATTCCTACTGTTAAATAAATGTGACAGATTTGAATTTCTCTTCATTTGCTAGTTTTATTTGTATTTAGTTAACCAATTTGTCTTAGCTTTCACAGCTGCATAATCTATAAATCTGAGTCCATTCCTTAGTTTTGTGCTTGCATGTACATGCGTATGTATGTGTGCAACTTTATGAAGGATATCTTAAGCCAACTCGAAGTACTTGTGAGAGTGCTCTTCCTGTGTGAGAGATTCAAGCAACATTCAGTTTGAAAAACATTGTTATAGGAAGCTTGTCTCTTTTATGGTTCTCTAAACATAGGCATCAAGGGTTTAAAAGAAAGGGGAGTGTAATGTCCACTTAAGTATTAAAGTTTTCTACACATATTATTATTTTCTAGCCTATGGAAACTGTAGCAGAAAGAACTATACTCTTTAGAATTCAGAGAGTGTTTTGAGTTAAAACACACTATTTGTCAAAGTCAGCCTCGTATAGATATAGAAGAATGTCTGCATTTGTCCAGCTTGACCCTTCAGGACACAGGTTGTAAGTAGATAGTGCCTGAGTAGAAATTGTGTGAAGTGCTGGGCAAAGCCGCGCATGAGCTGTGGAAACCAGCAAGAGCTGCCCACCTTACCATCCAGCAGTCGGAAAGGATGGAGACCTTGATACTGACACTGCTGTTAGCTATCTCCAGCAAACTTCCCGGCCTCTGAAGGCAAAGGATGCCTGCACATCAGGTGTCCTGCACGTCCAGTCCTGGCTGGAACACAGAGGGCATGACGTCACTCTATACACTGCTAAGACGGCAGCGAGATGTCGGTCTACAGTTGTAATATGTATAGGACATACTACAGACAGCAAGAGTGAGCCCTCTGTAAGCTATAAACTTGTGATACTGATGTGCTTGCTGTCCTAACAAGTGTGCTGCTCTTGAAAGGGGGAGGTTGGATATATGGGACACAGGAAGGAAATACACGACCTATCTATGAACCCTCCTCGCAATCTCACTGTGAACCTAAAACTGCTTTTTAAGAACTTCTATTTAAAAGCCAGGCAGTGGTAGTGCACACCTTTAATCCCATCAGTTGGAGGCAGAGGCAGGTGGATCTCTTTTGAGGCCAGCCTGGTCTACAGGACAAGTTCCAGGGCTACACAAAGAAACCCTGTCTCGACAAAAAAAGAAAAAAGAAATTCTATTGAAATAAAAAGAATAAATAAGCCGAGTACACAGGTTCTTAATTGATTCAAGCATCCAAGTGGGCCTGACAAGTGAAACTGTTGATAAAGTAGCCAAGCCAGTGCACACACCATTGGAGTGTTCTCTCTGCCTGGGACATTCTCCAAAGTAACCATATGGCTCGCTTCCTCTCCTGCTCAGGGCTTTGTTCAGGTGTCTTTGAGATTGTCTAAGCAGTCAATACAAAAAAGATGGGAACAGTCACCCTCCTCCATCCAGGTCTCTGGGACTCAGACCATTCCATCTGTGGCAGTCTCAGAACACAGGGCCTCCAAGTTCTCCACAGAGGAAGAAAAGAAGAAAAGCCCTCACTAGCTGTGAATTGCTTTGGACTGTAAGAGAGATGTGTTCATTCTGCTTAGCCTGTCGCTTACCAGCCACCTGACCCTACTTCACTGCCGAGGAAGCCAGGGAACAAGGAACCGCTGACATCGAGGACAACCCAGTTATGTGATAGGAATTCCAGAAGTGGTTTTTTGGGGTTCTTTGTTTGTTTGTTGGTTGGTTGGATTTGTTTTTGAGGGTTTTTTTTGTTTTGTTTTGATTTTGTTTTTCAAGACAAGGTTTCTTAGTAGCTATGGAGCTAGTCTTGGAATTCAAGCTCTGTAGACTAGGTTGTCCTTGAACTCACAGAGTCCTGCCTGCTTTCTGCCTCCAGAACGCTGAGATTAAAGGCGTGCACCATTACAGCACGGCTTCAATGAGTCGGTGATAACCCTGGTTAATGTTTCTGCACCAGATAAGCCTCTCCAACCAAAGCGATTATCTGAGTCAGACCAAATCAAACTGAACTAGAAAAAGCCCAGGTTTAATGGAGACCAACGCCAAATGGCCTTCCAGCCCCACAGAGAGGAGATGAGAAAGAAAGACCAGAAAACCAAGTGTTTATTCTCGGGGTGGGGAGGCAATTTAAATACCCTGTGGGAGTGGTCTTGAGTATCTCTGTGGCAGGCTTTCTGAGGGTGGAGTCTAGACTGAGGCAACTCCCAGGGGAGGGACTTGGAATGAAACTTCACCCCGACAGTCCAGACTCTTTGGATCTGTGGATGATAGGGGCTTCCACCCAAACAGTTAAGAATAGTTACTGCCTTGCAAAGGACCTGGGTTTGATTTCCAGCACTCACACAGCACCTCACAACTGCCTGCTACTCTATTTCCATCGGATCCAATGCTCTCTCTCTCTCTCTCTCTCTCTCTCTCTCTCTCTCTCTCTCTCTGTTTTGTTTTGTTTTGTTTTTGAAGACAGGACTTCTCTGTGTAGCTCTGATTGTCCTGGAACTGGCTCTGTAGACCAGGCTGGCGACGAACTCACAGAGATTCATCTGTCTCTGCCTCCAAAATGCTGGGATTAAAGGCATGTGCCACCACCACCCGACTGGAATTCCAGAAATGTTTATGAAGCCAAATAACAAGTTCTGCAGTAGCAGTCTAGTGTGACTTCCTAAAGCAGGACTAAGATAATGAAGACTCTTCCTTCCACCAGACCCAACAGTTTATTGAATGTTTATTATGTACAAGACAGCGTGCTGGATGACAGGAACACATAGGAATGAGAATTCCTGATACCTAGTCAGGAACACAACACTAAAAGATGCAATATTTACCCAGACCCATAATAGAAATAAACTATGAGAGCTCCCAAGGCCAGATCTCCTGCGTTTTAGTAAGAATGAGATTTTATATCTGAACACTGTTGGTATAACAGGCATAAGGCCCTTGGTCAGGAATGGCTTCCTGAAGTCCCAAAGGGGGGGTTTAGATCCCAGTATCAAGCTGCCTTTGTGCTTCTCCCGTTGATTTTAGCACATCCCTCACTCCCCTTCCACTCAGCACAGAGTAGGCTGCAGCCCTCGACTCTTAGCTCAAACTAAGGTTGCTCAAGTATTTCAAGAATTTTCCCTTCTAATGAATTTCAAAAATCTGCTGAAATTCTCCCCACCCACCCATACTCCCCTAGTCCTTTGAACTCTAACAGAAAGAGGCAGGTATAGGGAGCTCCGGGGCCGTTGAAGCTCAAAGGCAGGGGTGGTAGAGGATTGGGGATTAGACAAAGAAAATGTCAAGGTAAAGGTGGACCTTAATATGGACATAAAAAGTAAGCCTGGCCAGGCTCACCACTCTGCTTGGAGATGGCTTCATTTGCATAAAAAGACACATTACCTCCTTAACACAAAAACATGAAAAATTACAGTCAGCTAAGAAAAAGTCCAAAATGATAGCAATGTTCCCTCGGGTTGGGCCCAAACTCCTCAAACTCACCATCCTTCCATGCAGGGCCTTTGTGAAATCAATCCATAGCTCAAGAAATCTATTCCAAACATTTATCTATTTTCTAATTGACGAGAGCAAAGTGTATTGCCAGTTCTCGTGTGGTGGGTCAAACCTACAGGCTTAGAACGCTTGTTGGGATTGCCCTGCACTTCCTTCAGATCGGGGATCCAGGCGCCGCGGCATGACTGGGCCCTCTGACTCAGACTTTCTCACAAGCCAGCAACCGAGGTGTCAGCCCAGCTGCTCAAGGTGGGAAGCCTCTGTTCCCAGGACACCCAGTTTCTAGCGACACCCTGCTTGCTGCAAGCTGGCAGACAGGGGGCCTCGGATCCTCGCTCATCACCGGCCAAAGGCGCACTCTGCTCCTTACCGCACGGGTGTCTTCATAAACCAACTCATTATGTGGCAGCTTCATCCCAGCAAGCAGAAAGAACCAGCAAGACCGTGGGGGAGACAAGCCAGAGCCTTGTGAAAGCTGCTCTTGGAAGTGACTCCCCAGTGGTTTCCTGCCACATCTGCTCATTCAAAACACTAGCTCGGCCCACACTCAGAGGGCAGTTACACGGGACTGCTGACCAGAAAGCAGCGTCTCTGCTGTCTTATTTGGGTTTGTTTATTTATTTGGTATGTGTTTGTGGAAGCCTGTGTGAATGCAGGTGCCCAGATGTTGTGGCTGTCGGAGAGTTGGTCTTCTGCCATCTCATGGGTACAGGCTGCCAGTCTGCACACATAAACACCTCTACCCCCTGAGCCATCTTACCAGCCCCCGAGAAACCATTCCAGAAGCTGTTAGCAGCGGAAGGTCTGCCTACTCCTTTCTAAGACTCTTCCTAAAATTTTACACACCAAGCCTGCTGGCTTGCTATTGGCCCACATTTAGCTTCAAGGTAGGCTGGAAAATGGAGTATTCTGACTGCCAGTGGGCCCATCGAAAATTAAAAGCTTGAGCCAAGGAGATGGCTCCGTCAGCAAAGTGCCTGTCTTTCAAGCATGAGGGCTTGAATTCAATTCCAGAACCCAATTTTTAAAAAGCTGCACACATGGTGATATGTGCCTGCAATTCCAGTTTGATACTCTCTGGCCAGCCAGCCTATCCAACTTGGTGAGTTCAAGGCTAGTGAGAGACCCTTTCTCAAAAATAAGGTAGACATTGTTTCTGAGGAGTGATATCCACTGACCTCTGTGATACATCTTGAATGCAGTAGGGCCTCACCTGGAGAAAGAGCTGTCAAGGGTCCAGAGAGATTGCTCAGTGGATAAGACACTTGCCTGAGTTCAGATCTCTGTCACCCACATAAAAACTGGGTGTTGGTAAAATCCCTCAGAAGGCAGAGTCGGGGATCTTCAGGCCTAAACTAACTGAAATGGCCAGGTTCAGTGAGAAGCCCTACCTCAGACACCCGATATCAATCTTGTGCCTCCACATGCATGCACAAGCACATACATGGACACCACACACACACACACACACACACACACACACACACACACACACTCACACTCCGGCCAAAGACTGTGACGCCAGGCTGTGACAGCCAATGAGCTTGCTGTGTCCCTCCATGCCATTCTCCTAACCTCTCTGAAAACTGACTTCCTGTTCCCTTGCTCTACTTATCTTGTTGGGTTGCTAAAAGGATGGTGTGTGTGAAAGTTTTCAAGGATTTTTTTTTTAATATGTAGGCAAACTTTGTGGCATTAATGGCCACCGGGTGGCAGTGGGGAGCAACAGGCTTGGGTTATGGCCCATGGCCACCAGATGGTGCTGGCATTCAGTAGATGGCACCTGGCTCTTGGAGACAGTTCAAGGAGCCCTGGAAAGGTAATTGAAGGTAGCCAAACCTCAACCCACAAAAGAGAGGAATGGTAGGGGTTGGGGGGGGAGGGGTAGGAGTCCACACAGCAGCGCTGGCTGTGCCTTGGCTTCCTGAAGCCCAGGCTAGCGGCTCCTACCCATACACTGTAAGGACGCTCTCACGTTCTCTCTAAATTTATACCGGAGCCCAACTGAGTTTACTGTCTTCTTCACAGAGTTACCCTATTTTAAAAGCCTGAGAAGTGCCCACAAATAGCATCTGTCTGGCTATATAGAAAAGGCATGGCTTTAGAGCCAAGGAAGACCTCAATTTCTACCTGTAATATAGGCTGCAAAATTGGCATAAGAAATCGCCTCACGGGATTGGTAGAGATTAAATGGGATTAGTTATGTGATAACTAATCAAAAGCACTTACAAAGTACTCTACACACCTGAATGGTTACATATACTTAATTCTCTCACCACCTCGTCTGTGTCTGTCGTTTTTATTAAGTCCATTCTGCAGAGGAAGAAACAGACGTGCAGAGATGCTAACTTACCCCATTTGTGGCTAGTAATGGAAGAGGCAGGATTTGAACAGTCTTCAGAACTGGTGTCTTTAGAGCATAACCACACTCTCAGCTAAGTGGAAATGCCCAATAAGTGACAGATACCGGTCCACAGAACAAGTTGGGGACCTCAGCTTTTGGGACAGGCTGCAGAATGAGAAAGTGAGCCCCACGATCCTCCTCTTCCACAGCAGTGAGAGGAACGCACGTGAAGGGAAACGCTAAGCACTCAGGTGAACTAGGATGGACACAAGCTTTTTTTTTTTTTTAAAAAAAAAAAAAAAAAAAGGAACCAGAAAGCAGCTGCAGCAAAACCACATGCAGACGGACTTTCGGACCAGAGACCAATGCTTGAGCTCATCACTATGGCTTGCTGGCTCTGGGGCGTTGGCAGGTTTGTTTAGCACAGTGGAGAATTGTGTTCCTCCTCTGAAGGTGGAAGCCAGTCATCTGCCTCGCAGAGTTACTATGCGGGTTGTGGACCAATGTGATTAAAAGGACTTTGCACCAAGGGGCAGAAGCGTAGGTTTTACTTTTCCTATTATTCTACAAATCCACACACAGCATATATTGCTTCTCAGTAGAGCTATAGCCAGAGAAACTTCCCTTTTATCTATGTGCAAACTGGCAAACACACAGACTACAGTGGCTGCCAGGGACTCACCAGAGTATTCAAAGCTCATCATGGACAGAAACTGATCAACCGCTGGTGGAAAGGGATCGGGATTCAAAGACCTCGTGCTAGTGTGCTTTCCTTCAAGACGCTTACACGGCAGGGGATGGTGCATGGACGTTTAACGTGTGACAGGAAGGACAGAGTCTACGGTACTCATTAGAAGGCAGAAGTTTTGCTGTTGGTACAAAATGGCAAAACAGATAGATAAATAGTTTAAAATTAGGCTTGAAGAATAGAAAAGAATTCATTAAGGAGCACATTCCAGAAATTATCAAAGGCAAGGGGACCAGAAAAGGTGGGGCTCATTTGGAGACTAACAAGCAGTCCAGACTGGCAATGTTTAGCAGGCCTGAGAGTGTGGAGGCAAGAAGTGAATTGTAAGCTAGGCATGGTGGGCACTCCTTTAATCCCAGCACTCAGGCAGAGGCAAGAGGGCTGGTGAGGTGGCTCAGAGGTTAAGAGCACTGACTGCTCTTCCAGAGGTTTTGAGTTTAATTCCCAGCAACCCCATGGTGGCTCACAACCATTTATAGTGAGATTTGGTGCCCTCTTCTGACCTGCAGGCATACGTGCAGGAGGAACACTGTATACATAATAAACAAATAACTCTTTTTAAAAATGAAAAAAAAAAAGAGGTGAATTGTGGACTGAGCTCAGCAGGTTACACATGCGCTTGCCTGTGCCCCTAAAATGATAAGGTAGTAAAACACAAATCCACAAGGACTCTAAACACGAGAAGAGATGGCAACTAATGGAAAAGTCAAACAATATGGGGGAAAACGACAATACTTGGATGAATCTTGAAGAGAAGAAAGAGCTACCTGCCAGGCAGGTGGGGTTCAAAGAGGCTTTCAAACAGGAGTTGATTTGTTCTGAAAAGTAAAACTAAAATAAGAATAACCACAAAACTGAGAAATGGACATACTGACGCCTCTGTTGCTAGTGGGATGGGGTTGGTCTGAGAACACAAAGATGAAATGAAAGTTTACTCTGCACTCCTGAGCCCAGGCTGATACTCGGGTGGCCTTCTCCATTCCTCTCCGCAAAATAAACACAAGGGGTTAGAGACACTGAAAGTGAGCCGCTGTGCACTTGAGGAAGACACCAAAGACAGCAGACAGACTGAGGTATCTGACTGAGAGCAGGTGGATGTCCATTCTTCCTAAGGGGAAAGGGCCAGGGAAAGCCCTGCTGTATAATTGGTCTAAAAGAAAGACCTGCTGGTACCACCATAGGTGAGAAGTCCCTAGTAGACAATGGCTTCCCACCTGATAGCCCTGAGCTGTGGCCTACCACTCAGACAGCTACACACACACACACACACACACACACACACACACACACACACACACCACTCACACAGATACACACAAACACACATACATACACACCACTCACATATCTCTGCACAAACCATACACACACCACTCACACATCTACACACACACTCCCACAGATATACACAGAAAGAGAATACTTTCAGTGAGCATTATTAGAGAATTATCTGAAATGAAAAGTGAGGAAAGGAAGGAAGTCTAGAACACAAAGATTCAGGAGGAGAGAGAAAGTGGGATGGAGGGAGGGAAGGAGAAAGTCAGGAATTAGAAACAATTCAGAAAAATCCAAAAACTGAACAGCACAGTTAATACCCTAGAAAGCTAGGGAGCCATTGTACCCATGAACCAAGATGAGGGGCGCAAAAAAAAAAAAAAAAAAAAAAAAAAAAAGACAAAGTCAGAGAATAAGAAAGGCTCTCAGGATAGCTAAAATGTAAATATGTTTATGTTTAGAAGGCAAATGAAGACATCTTCTAAAAGTAAAGTCATCAAAATCATGCATGCAAAGACCTTGTTTGAGGAGAAAAAGAATGTTTGGCTATTATTCCAGAGGGTTAATTAATGTCACCATAACAGGATTCCAGAAGCAAGAGGTGGGGTGTTGGAGGAATTCTTGCAGAGACAGAATTTAACTTTTTTCTAGGACAATAAAAGAAAAACATATCACATTAACTTACACTATTGTAATATTTCACACATCAGACAAAAAAAAGCAGATACTCAGACCTTTTAGGGAGAAAGCTGGGTCACCTACAAAGGATTAGGGTTCAGAATACATTAGAAAATGTTGGAATGGGCATATGGGATCTAACTGGGAGGTGAAAATGTTCTGAAGACTGGTTTGTGGTGATTATTGGATAACATGGTAAACAGTAGAAATCATTAATTGAAACTAGTGAATTTTAGAAATTCAGAAATATACTTCAGTAACAGAATTCATAAAGTAAAAATCTTGGGACCTAAATGCATAAAGATTTTAAATATGGAATTTATATTTAAAATAGTAAAATAATGCATGTATAAATAGTAAATGCCATTAAAAGAGATTACCAATAAAGTAAAGAAGCTGGTTGTTGTGGAGCACGCCCACTATAGGGTTTGTCGGAGGAGGCAGAGGCAGGTGAGTGACAAGTTCAAGGTCAAACTGTGAGGTTAAGGTCATATTGAGTTCCAGGACAGCCCAGGTACAGAGAAACCCTGCCTCAAAAAGGACCCCTCCCAAAAGTGAAACAAGGAATTCTGGTGCTGGTGGAAAGGTTCAGTAGGTAAAGGTGCTTGCTGACAAACTGGGCAGCCTGAGTTTGATGTTAGGACTCACCTGGTAGGAGATTGCCAACTCTCACAGTTCCTCTGACTTCTATACACACACACGCGCGCGCGCACACACACAGACGCACACACTCACTCACACACACACTCACAGGCAAACACAGGTGAAATAAATGTGAAAAGGAATGCTAAGAGATAGCACAGCATTTCTTCTAAATTCTGAAAGATATTATTTTGTATCTGGGATTCTCTAGTTGTCAGAGTCTCTACACTACCCATAAACCAAAAACTAATACCTTCATTTCAGATATGCCAGATTTCAAACACTTTGTCTGATATACCCGTGCTTATAACGATATGCAGGAATAAGCAAAATGAAGGCATGAGACCTAAGAGAAAGAGAAACAATACAGGCCAGAGACCTAAGAAGTTTCCGAACGAGGGGGCCTCAGCCTAGCGCTGCGGTGATGAACCAGGAAAGCCGCCAGTCCTGCTGGAGCAGGAAGACTTCAGACTTCAGCACTGTTTCTGAGGAAATAGAGACAGTGTAGACAACATGACTCATTTTACAATACTATCATCTCCAGGGGGAGATGCTTTTATAAAGAAATGTAGGTACTTATGGTAATGCATGCTTATAATCCCATCTGCTTGGGAGGAGGCAGGAGGATAGCTGAGTCCAGGAGTTTGAGACCAACCTGACCAAGAGAGCAACGCACTCTCTTGAAAATAAATAAAGTAAAATTGTAACAACTTTATTATGTTGTTTAACTAAGAGTAATATCAACAAAGTTGTAATCGTGCAAATTCTGAGTATCGATTCAGCTAAAAACATACTCCTGTGATGTGGAGAGAATGTGGTGTTATAAGAAAGTGTGTTTGTAAAACTTAATCTTCCCAGGAGTAGACCCTGAGACAAGGATCTGTTCCATAATTTACCCTGGAAGTGCAGGGGACACTTAGAAAATTGAGAAAGCATTGGAGGGAAGGAACGGTAGGTGACTGAACCCCAAAGCCCAAACTTTGGCCATTGGAAGTGAGGACTAACGCTGCATGAAATGTATGAAGAATTCAGGTGAAACATAAAATAAGCAGAATCATCCTGAGAAGACATAGGCCGTGTCTGTAACAGGACAGTCTAACAATGCAGTCATGGGGTCAATACCTGAAGAGAGAGAGAGAGAGGGATGGATGGATGGACGGTCGGACGGACGGACAGACAGATAAAGACAGATATATACATGTTTTATGTAACACACACAATATACACGTATGATGTATGTTAGCCCCTGAGGTGGCTCAGCAGGTCAAGGTGCTTGCCATCATGCCTGACAACCTGAGTTCAGCCCCAGGACCCACACGGCCGAAGGACAGACCTGACCCCCAGTCCTGGGCTTTGCAGCAGGCAGTCATCCATCTAGAAACTTAGGAATGGTAGCTCTCTGCTAAGGCCATGAAGGAGTAGCTTTGGGAGGAGGTGAGATTGCTTTGGGGCACAGCACAGTGAGGCAGCAGGCCAGACATCTGGAGAAAGTCAAAAGCCTCAGGAGCGCCTGGAAGCCATTCCCAGTTGGGGAACAGGAGACAGTGTGGGAATCCTAGCAGGGAGGACACGGATGAGAAAGTCAAAGCGGAGGACTGAGAGACAGGATCTGGACACATCTGGGAAGCGAGACGGGAGATACCGAGCAGATAAGAGGCCTAGAGACAGAAGTGTGAAAAAGATGTGAGGTCAGTGTTTCCAGTTCTGCGGAGAGAGCAGAGCTATGGACACAGCCCTTGCCTTGCTCAAGGAGTCCAGAGCCTGACGTTCGGTTCTCTTTTCATTCCTCATTCTGGACAGGTTTCTAATCTGTCCTGACCTCAGTCCCCACATCAGCACAACTGAACTGATTATCAGTCTGCTGTGAGCTTGGTACAGTTAATGCTTTAGAAGCAGAAATGCATCCAGACCACTCGGTAAATAGCCAGCCCCTGCCTTCAGCTGTCCTAGTGTCCCTGACTCCTCCCCAACAGCCCTGCCCCCCAACAGCCCTGCCCCCCAACAGCCCTGCCCCCCAACAACCCTGCCCCCCAACAGCCCTGCCCCTAACAGCCCTGCCCCCGCCACCTTCCTGCAGTAATGGAGGGAGGAGGCTTCTGGGGCCTCTCTAGGGTCTGTATCTATTCCAGTTGGTTGAACTTGCAATACAGGGGCTGTTCAATATTTTGACTATCACTCCTGCTAATAATACCATCTCGGCCTACGTGACAGCAACCTGGTTAGGATCAAATAAAACAGCAGACGTAAATGGCCTCTGCAAAGGCTCCAAGTGCTGCCATGTAGTGGGCAAAATATTGTTTTAACTTCAAAACGCAAAGGTATTGCCGGAGAAAGATGTGGTCACAAAGGGCATGAACACAGAGCTGTGATGAATTGCAGGCTGGGAACAGCCAGGGGAGGGGACAGGAGGGAGCAGGGGGCAGACAAGGGAGGGGGAGGCTGAAACCAGGCCTGTGAGGCCTCCATTCTAGGTCAGCGTGGTGCTGTGTGCAGGAAGAAGGGATTGTGTTCCCTGTGTCCCGACCTAAACCCAGAAGTCATCAGTCGGACCCCATGCTGGGCCACTGCCCTCATGCATATGCACTCATGGGTCTCACCACCACCACCACCACCACTACCAGCACCCACTTTATCCTCTTTCTCTCTTTCCCTCCCACCCTCCCTCTCCCCCTCCCTCCTCTCTTTGAAGGTTGCACTGGAAAAGCAGGCAAGCTAAGTCCATATGCAGCTTGATATGTTTTGTGTCACTGGTAAAAGTTCCAGAATGGCAGACGCCACAGCTACCTTGAAGTTTGTGATGCCTCTACTGCCTGATGCTCTTGGAACCCAGCTCCCCATGGGGGTCTTTCCTAGACTCCTAGTGCCAATAATTCTCTCCTCTCCCAAGACCCTCCCCTGATAAACGTGCGGAGACACTTTTCCTCCCTCCTGTTCTATAGCTGGGAAAACAAGGCTCAAAGTCAATGGCCAAAGATACACAGGGGACAAAGGACGAAGCTGTGACTTAGATTCGGGTTTGTGTGCTTTCTTCCCCTTTACCAGCAGACCAGACAGAACATAATGGAAGACGTAAATCTTCTCTTTCAATTCAAACCCATTAAGTTCAAGCCCAATGCCCCCTTCTAGTGATGTGGGATTTCCCTCTGTATGCTGTAAATATATTTTATTACCACTGGTTAATAAAGAAGCAGCTTCAGCCTATGGCAGGGCAGAATAAAGCCAGGCAGGAAATCCAAACAGAGATATAGAGAGAGTAGGTGGCATCAGAGAGAAGCCATGTAGCTGCTGAAAGAGAAAGACGCTGCCGGAACCTTAGCAGTAGGCCACAGCCTCATGGTGATACTCAGATTAATAGAAATGGGTTAATTTAAGATGAAAGAGCTAGTTAGGAATATGCCTAAGTTATTGGCCAAACAGTGTTGTAATTAATATAGTTTCTGTGTGATCATTTGGGTCTGGGCAGCTGGGAAATGCAAGAGCAGCCTCCATTACACTCTAGAGGAATTGCTCATGACTCAGTGGCCTAGCCATTGCTTTCCTGTGTTTGCCCGGCCTACCTTTTGTTCTTATTCCACTGTATGATGTTTAATAGCCATCAAAGGGTCCTGGACTCCTTCAGGGTAAGAATTAAAGTTGTCAGTTTGCACACTTGACCTTCTGAAACTGAGCTGCAAACGCCAAGACCTGGAAGAGCCTGGTAGCTTTAAAAAAAAAAAAAAATGCGTGTCACAGGCAAGTGCCAGTGAGAGATGGGAACAGTCACAGCCAGCACATGTCCAGCAAAGCTGACCACGTAGGCTACCGTCCTCGACTCAGGATTATCTTCTGGAAAAGCTGAAAGTCTAGAGTTTTTCATGAGTCAGTCAGTTTTAAGTGTGCATGTGTGCTTGTCTGTCTCTCTCTGTGAGAAGCGGGTGATTTATCTGGTTGTGAACTTGAGAGAAAGACGTGACTGCGAGTGAGGCTTGCCTTCTCCTTCCGCTCCTCTCCCCGAGCCAGTTGGCCCACCTTCGGGTCCTGTACGAGCCGGTCTCCAGCACTGAGGACACAGGGCTATTGTGGTTTAGTTTCCATCCGGTTCCTTGGTGAAGGAGGAATCTCCTGAGAGAATGCAATGGAAGGTGGAGATTGTGAGCGCTGGAGTCAGATCGGTGAAAGACGTAAGGATGTTGTTCAGCTCCCATTCTGACTTCCGTAACTTGAGGTTGACACAGGATTCTGGGTCTGTTCCAGGGCCAGCAACACCTCCACAAGTCACTGCTGAAATCAAAACTGGGGACCTGACGTATCGCCTTGGTTTTCCAGGCCTTCTGTTTCCCGATGAATGGCACCTCCATTCTTCTATGACTCAGGTCTGAAACCCCAGGGTCACCTTTCCTTTGTCCTACACTTGCGACCCATCCACCACTTCTGTCTACCTTGAACGTGGTCTCTCAGATCTGGCCATGACTCACCACCACCACCACCTCCCTCATCTGAGCTGCTGTTGTGTCCGTGTGATCATTTCTTCCTCTGCTTCGCTCTGGCCTCCCCTACTGCATTTTCAATCCAGTGGGTGCTCATGGAAAATGAAGTATAATCATGCCACTCCTCCGATCAAAACTCTCCAAAGGCCTCTTGTCTCATTCAGAGTGTAAGTCTGTCTTTGTGGTGGTCCGTAGGCACTATCTCAGGCCCAGCAGCTGCCCCTCCCTGTGCCAGCCACTCTGGCCTCCTTACTGTCCCTCAAATGCAAAGGGCATACTCTTGTCTTAACCCTTGGCACTGGCTACGTCCTGCCTGGGAATCTGGCCCTGGGTCGCCATACAACTTGCTTATTCAGTCCTTCTGCATTTTTGTTCAAATGTCATTTGAATCCAAGTCTTCTCTGGCCACCCTGTTCCTAATTGTATTGCTCCTCCCCTATGTCACCTGTGCCCCCTTATCTTGTCTCAGGCAAAGGGCCACCACAAAAGCTTCGAAGGAGGGATGCTTGACTGAACAAGGGTAGGCTCCAAGTCTACTTGCAAAACCGTACACTGGACAAAGGGTGCCTCAGCCCTCAGAGGTTCCCTCTACGACTCGCATGGGGATGTTACATAAACTGAGAGATGCCCGGAGAGCAGCTGTTTTCTTTCTTTTGTTTGCTTGACACATTTTCAGTCTTCCATCAGGGCCTCAAGGACAGGAATGCTTTCTGGTCATCGCTGTATCCTCTGACCACACGAAGGCTCTAAGCACACAGTATGTGCTCAACAAACCAGAGAACAAAGTAACGGCTTGAAAACTTTTGTTGTCTCGAGTTGGAGGTTGGCACTGAAAATAAAAATGAGCTATGCCTTTATTGAGCTTTCATCTCCTCAGACTTCAAGCTTCCCACCTCCTGGTGGAGTGGAGACGCTAAACATCCATTACCACCTTCGTCCCATCTTTTCTGATCGCTTTCTGCCGAGCCTAACAGCGTCTGGGGTTACTGCCATCCGATACTGACTTCATGTCTTCTGCATTAATCACCCTCCACCTTGCCAACTCCAGTTCCACCAGCTAATGTTTCCTGCCATTGTGCTCCCAGTGACGGCCTGTCTGCGGGGCAGGGTAGAGGAGATAGACCTGTGGCCAACAGACTGTCTGGATCTGCACATCCAGTTGCCTGCTGCTCTCTGTGGACCGGGAGCCTCTCAGGTATCCTTGAGGCTATATGTCCAAAAATGTGCTTCCAGGTTCTTCACCTTAACCCAGAACAAACTTACCCTTTCTGCTCTGCTGCAGCTCCCAGTCAGCTCTGGAGGACCCATCTTCGACACTCCCTCCCTCATCTTCATATTTTAATCACCAAGGCCTACCCCTGGCTCTTTAGCGCCTCCCTTTGCTGCCTAGGTCAGTGTTGTATGCCCCACCATTCTCTACGGGGCAGCCTTCTACCGCTCTCTTTTGTCCTCTCACCCCTTCACTCCTGTGGCCAGAGAAACCTTAAAAGTGTATCCGAGCCCCGTGGCAGCAGCTGGCACCTTTAGTCCCAGCACTGAGGGAGCAAAGGCAGGTGGATCTCTGCGAGTTCCAGGCCAGCCTGGTCTCCAGAGAGAGTTCCGGGACAGCCAGGACTATACAGAAACACTGTCTCAAGAAGACCAAACGAAAAGTGAATCTGAGACTCTATTAAAATCTTTGTGTGGTCCATGTTGAAAGCATGAAGTTCTAAGACCCGTGGGGTCTGGGACCTCTGTCCTCTGCCTGCTTCTCCAAACTCAGCCTCCATGCTGTCTGACTGTCATTCTGCTCCTGTGAAATTGAGGTGTGGATGTTCCCAAGGCTGTGGGGCCTCACGCTCTTCCCCCACCTCATCCTCCCAGGGTACAGTCCTTTTTTCTGTTTGTTTGTTTTTGTTTTTGTTTTTCAAGACAGGGTTTCTCTGTAGCTTTGGAGCCTGTCCTGGAACTAGCTCTATAGACCAGGCTGGCCTCGAACTCACAGAGATCCTCCTGCCTCTGCCTCCCAAGTGCTGGGATTAAAGGCGTGCACCACCACTGGCCGGCCAGGGGACAGTCCTTTATCCTTTGCCATGGGAATAACAGAACCCGAGGCTAGACAAAAAGACAGAGGTGATTCCATGAGGCTGAGAGGAGGGAGAAGAGCCCAGCATCTCCGTGTCTCGAGCTGAGAAGGGAGAACTGCTGCACAGGTGGCAACATTCACTGTGAAGGCTGCCTACATAGTACTCCTTCCACACACACACACACACACACACACACACAGAGAGAGAGAGAGAGAGAGAGAGAGAGAGAGAGAGAGAGAGAGAGAGAGAGAGACTATATCAAAATAGTAATGCCTCAGGCTTAAGACCTATGGGTGTCCATGATCTTTTGTAAGCATCCTTCCAATTCCCTAGACAAAACCTCTTAAAGACATTCCACCTTCTCACCCCACACCCCATGAGCTAGATTTTACCTTATTGATTGTGGTCCTGTGAGATACCCCTCAGGAAGTACCTCATGATAGGATAGTCCGTTCAAACACCACCAAAATCCTCCATGTGACATAAAAAAAACACGCACCGTGCCTCTCCGGAGGAGCCCGTGGCCACACTGGGTGTGGCTTATCTCTAAGTGCCTCTCTTTCTCCCGGTACTTGTGCTTAAGTCAGTATTAAAGCGTCTTTAGGAAAATCTGTTCTGCCTCATAAACTGGCTGCGCCCAGACTTCTTTTCAGCCATGCATCCTGGGTTGATTGGAATCTTGAGGAGCTTCTCAGGCTGACGGGGGTGACAGTGGGAAGTGTACCTTTACCTGTACTCCCAAACACTGACAAACCTACCTCCTAAGGTGTTTCTACCAGGGGAGTAGTGATGGAGAGCCATGGTCCTGCAGCCAAGTGAACACTGAGCGGTGGTGCCCTGAGCACACGCTGCTCCACCGTTATCACCCAAAACCCTTCACAAAGGGCCTCGTCCCTCTTTAAGCCACTCTCACAGCCATTCAGACACCTGTGGCTGCACTTAAAACAAGATGGTGGGTGTCCTTGGTCAGTGTCACACTGGATAACTAGACCTGAGGGCCAGCCTTTAAATGTCAGCTGGTCAACACCGATTCCATTTAAACAGACACTGCGGTTGGGTAAGGCGTTCGGACCGACGAACTGGCTAAGTGGGTTAAAGCACAGGCGGTCAAGACCAACAACCTGCCTGCCCTCCCTACTCCGTGGGAGGAGAGAACTGGCTCCTGCAAGTTGTCCTCTGACCTTCACCCGGGCACCGTGGAGCAATAGCAGCCACACACAGAAGTAATTAAACATAAGTTCTTAAAAGCTTTCAACAGTGGCTCCCGCCACTCTTTCACGGTGGCCTAGAAGTGGCTCCACCCCCACGGCTGAGACGGTTTCACACCTCCAGACTACCAAGACTGTGGAGGATTGCTTTGCCAAGGATTGTCCGGGCAGGGGGCCTGCCTTGTACTGGTGGTGGTGGACAGGCAGCATTCCAGAGCCTGTGCTGACACCCAGGCTCATCAACTACTGCTAAGTAGGTCTGAGAAGGAACCGCTGATGAAATCGCTCAAGAAGCCAGGAGCGGGACTGCGGTGGGTCCACGTGTGGCCAGGCAGACAGAAGCCGTCTCGGGCTCTCAGCAGCTTCAGCTTGGCCTGGAGTGCGAGGCTCCATGGCTCTGTCCGCCGGCTAGCCTCTGGAAACAGACTGAGTTTCTCCCTCCATCATGCGCAGTGTTCAGTCCGTACTAGCATTACATCGGCACTTACACGTCAACGCTTCTTGTGCCAATGGGAAAAATCCGTATGCTTGCTTTCCCAGCCACCGAGAAATGTGAGAGTGCGCCCCCCCACTTATATGACATGTATAGATGAACCATTGCCTCCTCTTTTAAAAATCTGAAATCCCCAAGGTCGTTGTTGAATCTCCCTAAGAAACCTGCTTCTAACCAAGTTTTTGCAGTGTAAATTTCCTGCCAGTCTGTTTTTTAAAAATGAGTCCCCTGTTGTGCCTGACTGTGCCTCTGTGCCAGCCTCAAACCACAGGAGTGATGTCTGGCCAGCCACTGTCAGACCTCAGTGGGCATGCTGAATGTGCTGCCCTAGGACTGAAACCCCATTGTGAAGCACAAGGAGCCCACCACTTTGTTAGCATTTTGCAGACCCTGAGAATCCCCATCTGACTCATATTTTTAATTAACCCCAAGAATTGAAGTGGAGGGCAGGGGACACCTAGAATAATAACCCCGGTGGGGAGAGAAGGAAGCAGTTTGGGTTCCCCAAGTCTCACAAACAGTAATGTAGTAAGAAGCCTTTGAGTGTGTATGTGCATATGTGTGCGTGTGTGTATGTGTGTGTACGTGCCCATGTGTAGAGCTGTGTGATGGGAGTGATGTCTTTGTATGTGTGTGTGTGTGTGTGTGTGTGCATGTGTGTGTATGTGTGTGTGTGTGCCCATGTGTAGATCTGTGTGAGTGGTATGGGAGTGATGTCTGTGTGTGTGTGTGTGTGTGTGTGTGTGTGTGTGTGTGTGTGTGTGTATGTGTGTGTAAGACAACAGCCTCCACTTGGCTTAACTCATCGCTGGGCACAGGCTCTGTCTCCCACCCTATTCCTGATTTTCCTTCTTTTCTACCTAGTCCCGTGTTTCTGGCTCCTTTCACTTTCTGAGAGGCCTGATCCTCTCTCAAAGAGCCTTTTTCCCTACCAGCTGTCACCTGCCCCGCTCATCTTCCTCCTCAGCGCCTTTCTCCAGGGATCCCACCTTCCCTCTAGCTTCATTCTTTTATGCTCCATCTCCCGGCTAGCTCTCCATCCCTTCCTTCTGCTTCTCCCCCTCATCCCTCGGTCCTGCCTTGGTTACTCCTCTTTTGTCTGAGTTTCTGAGCATTTCTACTACCGGTTAGTCAGAGCCCACGGACCCTCCTCGGGAACCTGTGCTCGGAGATCCGTACCCTTCTGGGGGTCAGCGCCTGGTGAAGAAGAGCGGAAATCCAGCTATTGTTCTGGGGGAACTAACTGCCATGGACTGGGGCCATTGAAAGGCTGCCCAAGAGTGGGAGGCTCTTGGCTACAAAAGCCCCATTCATTGTAATCCATTTTGCAGACACCCCGGAGGCTGTGGGCACCTCTGCACAGACATCCTGGTCCATGGAAGAGAGAAGCCCTGGCCAGTTCTAAATGGTGGATCTGATTGCCTCAGGTCATCGCTAATCGGGAGTGTCTCACAAACAGATAGACTTCCTGTAGCCTCTATGCAGAGCCAGTCTTCTTCCCTGAAGACTGGAAGGGGTGAGCCTGGGAAAACGGCCCATCTTCTTGCTGCGCCTGCTTCCCCAGCCCCTTTTCTTTCTAATCATGTTTGTGTGAAGGCAAGAACATGGGAAATGTCAGAATGTCGTGAAATGAATGTATGATTAAATTTATTTCTGCAGAAGATAAAATCGAGACCTAAAATACCACTTTAAGTCATATGTTCTGAGAACAGTCAAACAAGAGAACTAAGAGGAGGCCCCACGTGTGAAATGCGGCTGAAGAGGCCCGGTGCTGCACAGCGGCCTGCTTATTACATTGAGTGATGTGAATAATTTATCTCGTTTCACCCTGCATTAAGAGCTGGGAGGATTAATCTCCAGTTTATTTCAGAACACATTAACCCCTCCCTGCCTCAGTCTACCATTTCTTGGGGGCGATGGGGGGGTATCCTGGAAAACCTCTCTACTGCCATTGTGCCAGACGGTAGTAACTAGTCTAACCCACTAGTCCCTTTCCAGGAATCCACAAGGAGCACAGAGTGACAGCCGATCTTGCTATGTACGGGGCATTTTCCCCTATGTGACCTTCAAACCTTCGCGGTTGGGGCTGGTGTCCTCCTACCACCAAGTCCTTTCATTCTAGGCCAGATGCACTGTCTAAGCTCCTGCTTCTCACGCTGGGCCAGAGCCCTTTACCCAACCCCTGAATTCTGACTTCTCACCAGTCTTCCTTGGTGCAGAAGTACAGGAGGACCTTCTTCCTCTAGACATCAAGGTCTCCTCTGGCCCGGCACCGCCTCTCTGCCTCCACCCTCACCTTTCTGCTTCCTCCCACACACCTCCTTGCACACAGTCCAGATCCCCCCATAGCCAAGCTTCCCCACCTCTCTCTCCACTTTAATCTCTGCGCTCCTCTTCGGAGGACTTTCTTCCTGCCTTCCCGGTGCCCACTCCAGCTAAGATTCCTGTCACTTCGCAGGCTTCTGGCCGCGCTGAGCTGTCACCGGCAGCAGAGTTCTCCTGGAGAGGCGACACTGGGACGTCTGTCCGGCAGAGACTGGGCACAGTAAACTCGTTGGAAGGAGGGCCTTGGAGACACCCCCAAACTGTGATGGGAACTTAACTGCTCCTTGAGAGAGCAATAAAAAGGAAAGAGCAAGCTTTTCTAACAGGCATGCGCTCACATTTTCCATACGGTTAAGAAGGCATTGATTGCCCATGGCAAAAGCGTGGTTTTTAACCTGGTCTTTCAGGAGGAGGTTTATGACGGGGAGGCGGACTTTTCCGAACTGCTCCTTTGCCTTGCTGTTGCCCTCATCCTGTTAAGGAGGTGGAAAAGACGCTGAGCCGAGTCCTTTGTCTATGGAAGTGACAGCAACAAGGGGTCGGAATTATTTCGCAGAGCTCCATGAACCCACGATTTTGGAATCATTTCTGGGCTTTGCATCCTGCCATCCTAGCTGGTAGCCCAGGCTTCTTAGAATATCACATCGTGCCTGGGCAGCAGCCCCTGAGGCTGGACGGCAACGCTGTGAGAACCGGGCAGCCCTAGCTGCCCCTCCCTTCTCCAGATGCCCCCATCTCCATCCTGGAAGGTGTCATCTGCCTCTTCCTCCTCGCTTTCCAAGCTGCACCCCCCCCCCGCCTTATCTTTTACTGCAGAATCTCAGAATACTTTTTCCCTTTGTCCATCTTCCAGCTCTGTCTCTTGCCTTACATCTCTTTTAGAATGGGGCAGGAAATGAATGAGCAACCAAATGATTTATCTCTCCCTCCTCCCCCTCCCCTCTGTGTCTCTTATCTGTGTGATACTACCAGAATTGTCCGCACAGGCCTTCGTGCGCATTGTCCGGCGACAGCCGGTATCAGAAGGATGATGTGACCGGCTTGGGTGAGGCAGCCAGCTGTAAGTGGGACGCTCGTTCCTAGAGAATTTCAAGAATCCCGTGTTTCTGATTAAGCTTAAGCTTCTCACAGCAAATGACCTTGCCTGCTACTGACCTACATACCCATCCGAAGGACAGAGGAGGGACAGGTCTGTTAGCCCAAACAGGACGGGTGACAATTTTCAAGTCATCCCTCTATGGACTGAGTAGCTCAGTCTTCTGGCAGGAGTATGTCACAGGGCTGCCACCTCATTGACTTCCTAGTGAACTCCCCCTTAGCCTCCTACTAGACTCATTCCCTGCTGCAGACTAGGCCCACAGGTCCAGCAGACGCCTGGGCAACACCTGCAGGTGACCCGGAGGGTTTGTGGTCAGGCCCAGCCTGCAAAAGGTAATGCATAAAATCAAAGGCAGTCCCAGGGACCCCATCAACTGACCAGGGAGGCAGTTAGGTGGCCGACCGCCCCCGGGGCTGCGGTCCAGTGTCAGAGAGGCTCTGCCGCAGGGCTGCAGGAGTCGGTCGGGTGGACCCAGAGGCCCTTAACGTCGCAGCAGTGCCTCAGTCTGCACAGGGACAGATCTGGTCCTCTGCTCCAGTCTGTATCTGAACCAGCATCCTACACAGACTAAGATGATTCAGCATGGAGGCACAGATGTGCAGGAATCTGGGTGTCTTAATGAATTCTCAGCGCTGGAAGAGAGGACTGGCACCCAAGTGAGGCTGAAGAGTGACAGGAAGGGAACCCTCACGTGTGACAAGAGAAGTAGTAATTAAAATAGCGGATTGCGGTCCTGGGGGTGGGGGAGGGGAGGAGGAGGTCAGAAGGCAGTAGGTCGGTGTGAAGACCAAGGGGCACCAGGAAAGTGTCTGACAGAAATGATTCCCAGAGATGTTCCCGGGAGGAAAATCCATCTGGAAACAGAATGGGAATGAAACAAGAATTTGCTGCATTATTTAAAGCTTACCGGAGGAGGGGGTATTCAGGAGAGAGGAGGTTAAAAGAGAGGAGAATGAAATTGCTTTACCAACGGGGATTAAAGGAATCATAAGGGCTTTTTAAGATGGCTCAAGCAAAGAAAAGAAAAGGGGGGGTACAAAATAACGGAAGCTGTGAAATTAATGGCGGCCAAGATTCTTGGTTCCTTCTTTGAATCTGCTTAACGGGAAAAATGAAAGAGGGCCATTGGCATGCTGGGGAGTGATGGGGTCCTCGAGTTCCCGAGACCACAGGCAGAGCTGAATGTGAGGTAGGGGGTGTGTCCCGGGATGGGCAGAACTAGTTAGAAACCAGGCCCCACAGCGGCCGTAGTCTGCGTACATCAAAATGCCCGCTTTCTCTGCTTTGGGCTTTGGCTTCCTAAACATTTCTCTCTTTCACGGCGGACTCCACGTCATGTCCAGAGTCAGCAAAGCCAAAAGAAGCCCTGGCAACAAAGCATGCTGGCATTAGGAAGCCCTTTTGTGGGTGCTATTGCTTCCTGGCTTGGTGACCTTGGGCCGTTTCAGAACCTCACTGAGGGTTACGCGTGCGCAGTGAAGAGGAGATAGAATGGAGTCTAAGCAAGCGGCTGTCGGCGCTGAGCAGGGCCCTGCAGACTGGGAATGAAAGCTCAGTGGATCTGCCTGCCCTGCCTCTTGCCATGCGTTGGTCTAAGGGACTTCCTGCATGAAGTTCTGTCCTTGAACATAGCCCTGCTCAGGATTTCTAGTATGACTTTACTAAAGAATACTAAAGAATCCTGTTCCAGGACAGGCTCCCAAAGCTACAGAGAAACCCTGTCTTGAAACACTACCCCCCACCAAAAAAAAGACCACAAACAAACAAAAAACTTAGTCCTAAAACCCCAAGAGAGGTAAAAAGCATCCCCTCTCACCTGACTGTCCTTCCACCAAGCTACTGTACACAACCACCGTTACCACTCTAGTCCCACCCACAAAGATGTCCGTGGGGTCCCGCCTCCCCAAAGAGACCCCTAGTGATGGTGAAGCACTGGTAGAGTGAGCCGCCAATATGCTGAGGCCACCGTGCCATGGGAGCATGTGAAGAAGGGAGAGAAGGGTCCGGAAACAGCTGGATTTCTGAGCACAGAGCAGCAGGGTCCTTGCGGGGAATCTGGGGGAGGAATCTGCAGGCTCCATTGGAACCGACTCTGGGATAGAAGGAGAGGAAGACATCTAAACGGTTCCCATCCCTCTTTGGCCCCTGTGTATCTGTGAGGCTGGCAATGGCGGGTGATTTCCAGGCTTATACTCTGCCGTGGCTCCTTCACATTTGCCGGTTTCTAAATAACTCCCTGCCCCGCAAAGAGCAGGGTTTCTCCGTGTAGCCTTGGCCATATGGGATGCACTCTGTAGACCAGGCTGGTCTTGAACCCAGAGATCGGCTTGCTTCTGCCTCCTTAGAGCTGGGATTAAAGGCACGTGCCATGGCCACCATTGCTCTTTATGAGGGGGACCTCCGACTTGTACTTGACAGTGCGGATGAGATGGAGGATGAGGTCAGTGCCTCCCAAACCCCCTGTGCTCCAACCTCCGGTCTAGCCGTGCTCCTGACGGTGGCCAGGAAGAAACTTAGTCCTCTATGCCCACCCCTCCAGGCTGTGATGAGACTGTGTCATAGCTACCAAGCCAAGGATCCTCAGCTTATAGCTGCCCTTGTTGGGCTCAGCAGGCACCACTGGATAACTTCAGAAGAGAGCTCTGTTCCCTAGAGGATGGGAGAGAGCCACGTTATTGGCCAGTCCTCCACTTCCCCAACTGTTTGTGGCAGAAGTGGCCAACAACCACCTGCACCCTAGCCTTGTGTGCCTGCCTCCCAGAAGGCCGCCTGGCCCAGCCGGGATCTGCAGTCACTGGAGGGAAGCCTGTTACCAAATTGCTGCTTGGAGCAAGTCGTTTGGGTTCTCAGACCCTCTGTCTGCTCATGTCTAAGACGAGGACATTTACGGACACCTTGTGGGACTAAAGCAAGGCAAGCGAGGAGGTGTAAATGTGATGCTTTGGTGAGCACAGATCTTAGACGAGGACTGTGTTATCCATTGTTGGCTGTACCTGAAGCACATCAACCCGTACCTCTTAGAGACCTTTTTCTTCAGGGTTTCTCTGTGTAGCAGCCCTCGCCGTCCTGGAACTCACTTTGTAGACCAGACTGGCCTCGAACTCATAGAGGCTCACCTGTCTCTGCCTCTCAAGTGCTGGGATTGAAGGTGTGTTAGATTTTTTTTTTTTTAATGAGGTCTTATTACATTGTCCAGGTAGGTTGATTCCTCCTACCTCACCCTCCTGGGTAGCTGGGACTGTAAGGTCTACTCCATTATGCCAGTTCAAGGAATTATTTTTAGATACCTTATCTGGGAGCTGGAATGCAACCTCACCCTTATTTTTTCTCTTAGCGTCTATTGTACCCTGGGCTAACCTCTGCCATAGCACTTATTAACCTGTTTTGTTTTACATATTACTATTTTACAGTCCCCTGTTGACCTCTTCTTGACTATAGAATGTTCATCCACTTAACAAGAGGGAATCTCTACTCCCCACCTCTCCCAATACACAGCAGGGAGCCTCAGTACATATTTGACAGAATGGCTGGACCAGGCTAGGTGGAGGGGGTGGAGTCGATGTTGGAGATACCAGACATGGCCACCAGGGGGCAGTCGCGTTCTTCTAAGCAGGATCACTTGAGTCATCGCAGAGCCCCTTCTCAGAGGCAGAGAGAGGACTCTGCAAAAATTACCCTAGCTAATAAAGGCCAGAGTCTAGTGCCTGAGTTCTCTCTTTGTGTCTGGCACCAACTCCGTACAAAGACAGGTCCGTCTACCATGACGTCCTGAGTCCTGCTTTCTGCCTGAAGTCTGCATGCCCAGCAGTGAGGAGGAGTAAGCCAGGTTGCTCCTAGCGAGGAGAACTGATGGTCTCTGCTGGCAGGATCCACGGACCAGTGTACACATAGCGCATACATATGAGCTCGTGAGTGGCATGTCTACTGGGATTCTCAGATCCATCCTGTCATGCAGATCTGGCCATTCCCACACTTTCACAAAGTGGGCCAGCGCCAAACAAACGGATGTCTGATATAGGACTAGTCCACCTACTGACTTGCTCTGCGGCCTGGACAAGTAGCTTCCATTCTCTGAGCCTGAGTTTCCTCACTTACTCCGTGAGGGCTTTGAGGGGCCGGAGGGATGGCTCAGTGGTTAAGAGCGTTGACTGCTCTTCCAGAGAACATGGATTTGATTCCTAGCGCCCACACAGTGACTCACAGCCATCTAGAACGCTAGTTCCCATGAATCCATCGCCCTCTTCTGGGCTTCACAGGAACTGCACTGTGTATGCAGTACACAATCCATGCAGGCAAAACACTCATACACCCATGCTCATAAAACTGAAACAGGGGAGTGGGGGATGATGTGGATTTTGGGCTAGATGGCCAATGGCCTTTCAGGCTCTGATACTGGTGCTCTGTTAGTGTCAAAGCATATACCACCAAGTCAAAGGCAAGGAATTATTTTTAGATTCCTTAACCGGGAGTTACAGTGCCGCCCCCTTCTTCCTTTTCTTCTCAGCATTCGTTTTATCCTAAGCTGACCTCTGCAGCAACACTAATCAATCTGTTTTGTAATTGTTGTTTTGCATACTAACCTACTACTGACCTCTTCACCAGGCACCTGGGACCTCTTCTTGTCTCCGAGGTCCAAACTAATTCAGGCCTGTGGCCTCCAGGTGATGGTGTGGCTCCTCGGCCTGGATTGGAAGTTGAATCCTCACAAGGGGCCTCTGCTAGCCCTGGCTTTTCACCTGATGAAGCCCAGCCTCCCTCGGCTGGACACTGACAAATGGCACCGTGAAGGTTCTCAGCGGCTCTGGGGAGGCTGTCCCTCAGCTCTTCCGTGGATCTTGACCAGGTGGAACTGCTCCACATGGCTCTTCTTGACCTCAGTTTCCCAGGCCCTTCCCCCCTGCTCGCAAACCACCAAGGATCCCTTCTGGCCCTGGATGTTGCCTCAGCTGGTAGGGAAAGGACCTGGGTCCGACCTGCTGGTCTGGGATCCCTGTCAGCAAGCCGAGGTGGAACCTCTGGGCCTCTTGGGACTCACGCCAATCCCTTCTTTTCACCTCCAGGAGGGGCAGGCCAGATGACAACCCACCAAGCACAAGCTGCTGTAGAAATGAGGAGAGAAATGTTTCTTTATAATTTCCCCCCTTGAAATAAACCCAGACTTAAGAACAACAGAAACACGCAAAATGTGTTTTTAGTGGAACCCAGATGGAGGGCCAAAAGCCCAGCGGGCTGTCTCCACAGAGGATTCTTGTCTCTGGAATTTTGCCCTCTCCTCCCCACCCCCTCAGGCACATCCCCTCCCAACCTCTGGGCTTTCTGGACTGGGGTAACCTCCCCCATGCCATCTTACTGGTGGTGTTTCAGACAGGCGCGTGATGGGAGAAGGTGACGTGGTCACCTCCTCAGTCTGGGGAGATCTATGGCTTCAGAGATTTGGGGAGACAGGAGTGGGGGACCAAGACCAACTCCGTCCAAACACCTGGGTTTGTCGAAATACAACAAAGAGAGTAAATTAAGACATCTGAAAAAAGTACTCTAAGGAATTCCACTCACCCACATGGCCCACTGCTTCTCATTACATAGCTACAGTTTTCCGTATTAACATATGCAAATCCAGGCCGGTGCGTGAAGATTTAGGACACAAAGGCCTTTTTCCCTCCCCCCCCCCCAATCTGGTCCAAGGGTTTCCCTGTGGGTAAAGAACTCTCACCAGCTCCCCGTGGAGTCCACTACACCAGAAATGTTGGTGCAGTTCTGGACGAGAGCGATTTCAGGGAGGTGCTGCCTGTCAGCAATGCCAGTCGCTTTGCAGCAAATACTCCTGAGTGGCCACCATATACCAGGGGCCGATGTGGGGACTGGTGACAAAACAAAAAGGCCAAAATCATGAGCGCTGGCCTCAGACTGTTCGTGGTCTTCTAGAAGAGAAGAAAACCAGAGACAAATAATTAACCAGCCTGTGGAGGGGCTGGGCCTGGTCAAGGATGAGCTGCCTCCGGAACCTCAAGATGGAGATAGTTGGACAGAGAGCCGATACCACGGGTGAAGTTTGGCTGAGAAATGTAGAGAAAGTCAAGTTTATCTGAAGATAAACATGGAGGGCTGAGAGCCTTATTGCAGGGAGTGAGGGTTCCGATGAAGGAACAAAAGGGAGGGGGGAGGACCGTGAACAGTCAGATGAGCAAGGTCAGAAAAGCGTAGGGAGGAGGGAGACAGCATTGAGACTGACGGGAGATGCTGGAAAAGGGATACTCCAGAGGGTCAGTAATGGCACCAGTAAGGCCCAGAATGTGTCCTTCTGAAGCTTAATCAGGAGATCGCCTGGACCCCGACCAGCAGGATGGGAGAAGAAAGTTAATGGAAAATCAGAACAAGTGCAGTTAGGATGAAGGCCTAGCCTGTACACCCAGGCTGTGCAGCCGCCGCTGAAGAGATCTGGCTGGGTCTGCCAGGACAGAGCCGGTCTCAAGCCTTCAGCAGACAGGAGTTGCTTCTCAATCCCACATTCCTGGAGAGTCAAAGGCCATCTTGGGTAAGAACGTGGTGAGAAACGGTGTGTCCTCTTCTGGTTACTGAACTCGTGCTGTGTAATGGGCTCAAGGGCAGACGCTGAGGATGCAGTAGAAGAAGAAGGGCCTGCCTTCCTCCGCGGGAAGAACTGCCAGCCTGCAGGCCAGGGATGCACTTGGCCGGGGGCCTCTGGGGTTGCGCTCTCTGGAGGCCCTTCCCATTCCAGACTCTTGGCCTGGCATCTCGGGACAATGATTTCTTCTGTGGACTGAAGGACCTAGGAGCAGCTCTGGGGTGGCTAAGGAGCTGCATGTTCAGAGATGGCTCTCAGAGACAAAAAGCAGCAGACTGCCAAAGGGCCTAGAGAGGGGAGGAGAGGCTTGGTTTGGTTCTGTTTTTAGCAAAAGGGAAGAAGTGTCATTTGGGCTCCCCGACCATTCCAAGTCCATTTTTCTATTTCATGGCCTCTTACACGGAGGTCATCCCTGCCTCTATTCCCTGGTTCTTACTCCCCCCATCTCTTTCCTCTGCCCATTTGACAGTCACCTCCTGGAGGACGGTAAGGGCAGAGAAACGGTGGAGCGAGGTACCCAGAGGACAGAGGGTGCACCTGACTTTGCCTGGCACCCAGTGCCTGGCACACAGAGGGTTCACATACAGGGAGAGAGAAAGCAGACAGGCTCCATTTCCCTCCTCCTTCAAGGCCTGTGGGGAAGGCAGGCCCCCAGAGAAAGCGCCCTGGGGTCTCCACCAAGGCCCAGCAGTGGGCAGAATAGGTCACGTGCATCTGGGTCTGAGCTGCCAGGCTTCCTGCTTTCAGTCATGGCGCTTGTCCTGAGTGTAGCCCCATGCCATCCCCTGGGGCCCTCACACATGAGCCCTGATGCATGCGCACTGGGGACAGGAGTGGAAGGAAGGACCCCGAGAGAGGGAGAGGCAGCATTAAAGCCTCACCGGCGGACCCGTGGGAAGGTTTAAGCATCCTCCTGACAGGTCTTGGAATACGTCACCCTAGCATCTCTGAGAAACTGACACATTTCAGCCACGCTTTCCCCAGAGTCAAGGGCGGCTGAGTCCCACAGGGACAGGCAGCAAATGACCCGGATTACTCTGATTTCAGAGGCTAAGGGAAGGAGGCCACACTCAGTGGAGGCTGTAGAAAGGGCAGTGGGGAGCAGAGCTGAGGCAATAGCCTCTGTCTGGGAAGGCGGTTCCTTAAGAATCCATCTCTGGGTGGAATTCTGCTAACCTGGAGGGAGAAATACATTTTCTCTCTCAGCGGAAAGCTCTGAGTGGCAGGTCCCATATGTCTTTTATTAATAAAAAATGAGAAAATTGCATCATTATTACTACATAATTGTAGTTCATTTGCTAGGCCAACTCCTTCAAAGCCTGGGCGTTGGGCTAGGGCACCGGAGGGATGAAAGGGACCTTGGTATGAACTGCTTGGAAGCACCTGTGTAGGAGCTGCAAAGGGAGCCATGACTTTCAGAGCCTCTCAGAGCCTCTAGACTGCACCACAGCCCTGGCGCCAGCTCCAGAGGCCAGGTGACCTCAAAGCGAGGCTCTACCCCCCCCCCCCCCGGAAGAGCCATTTCTTTCTTTCTTCCTTTCTTTCTTTTCAGGAAGTCGGAGCTCATATTCCTGTGCTGTTGACTTACGCAGTTGTTCTGGGAATCAAATGACAGCCCCCCAAGGACTGTTTTTCCTTCACCCACAGTCACTCTCCCAGGTACCTGATGAGACAGGCCCTGTGCTAGGTGACAAGAACGCAAAAAAAAAAGTGTAGAATTAAAACCTTGCCATCGAAAATCTCACAAACTATTGAGGGCACACAGAGAAGTCTAGAATGATAACGCAATGTACGAACGGGAACCCCAGAACACCAACTGTGCTTGTGCTCGAGAGACCTCTTGGTATAAGTGATGGGAGAGGGTCTCACCCTTATAAAAGATAAGCAGAAAATGTGGCGGTAATCCACATTCCCCCATGCAGCTCTGAGATGGTGTGTGTGACCCCGGTAATGGACTTTGATACTCTGGTCTGAGTAAAGTCACTGCTGTATCCATGTTATGACTGTGGCTGCCCAGGATGAGGATGGAGGAAGGGGATTTTGGTCAGGCTGCTTCACTCCATGTGACATTAGCATCCCTCCGGCCCCCTTGAGCCTTGTCCACTGCTCTAAGTCTGTCGAGGATATAGAACACCCCTCGACTGTAGCTGGAGGTGGGCAGAAGGCCTCAGTAAGCGGCTAGAATGGGAGCGCGTGAGAGGAGAGCTCAGGATAGGGAGACTGACCAGAAGGCATTAAGATGGGTCCTCACGGGGCTGATAAGACGGCTTAGCGGTTAAGAGCACTGACTGTTCTTCTGGAGGAACTAGGTTCAATTCCCAGCATCTACGTGGCAGCTCACAGCTGTCTGTAACCCCAGTTCCAGGGATTTGACACCCTCACACAGACAGACATGCAGGCACAACACCAATGATCATAAAAAAAGAAAGAAAAGAAAAGAAAAGAAAAGAAAAGAAAAGAAAAGAAAAGAAAAGAAAAGAAAAGAAAAGAAAAAGATGGGGCCACACATGGGTCCAGGAGAACCCAGACCAAATGTCAGATTGCTTCAGCCGTTTAGGGCAAGGAGAGATTTGTGTTGGAAACAAGACACCTCTGCTTTGAAGATGTGTCCCCTTCTGCTTGCAATAGTTTCTCTTCTTTGGGGACCTCCTTTGGTATTTGATGAGGTTCTTCTTAAGATGCCAATCTGTGCCAGCACTAAGAAACCTGGACCGCACACTCTTGAGAGCCAGCGAATGGTGACAGAATTAAAGGAAGGACCCTCTCCTGTCTGGAGGGTGAGGGTTCACAGGAGGCCAAGGTCAGGCCGCATCTCCTGACCCAGATCAAAACTGCCCTTCCACTATTCCTTAGTCTGATACTTGGAAGACTTTTCTGCTTCTGTGTGGAATCTCTGCGCTCCCTCCAGCGGCACAGAAGTAGATCCAAGACAAATCGGAGAGAACCTCCCTCCTCCGACATGAGGGAGAAGCCCCCACCAAGGGGGTCCTATGGGTGCCACAGTCTATGTGGTCAGAGGGGCCAGGCCCAGCCAGAGCCGGCTGCAAGACTGACTCTGTTGCGGAACCAGAGAGAAATGTGTATTCCTCACCTCTCGGCGCCTAATGAATTCTGATTCGAGCCACACAGACCTAGGGATCAATACTTTTAATCATTTCAAAAACGAGCCCCACTCTGGGTGAAATCACAACGTGCAAAGACCCTCAATGGAGCTTAAAGGCCACAGCCTCATTATCACCCCATTAGATTCACATTTCAGTGAGATGGGAAGAAATGTTCTCACACAGCACCCACTGGCCGTCCCCGCCCCTCCCTCAGCCCTGCGGACCGGCTCTGGAGGACAGCCGTGGTTTACAGCAGCTGCCGCTTCCAGAGCCACTGGCCCATTCCCAGCATGCACTCTGCCTGAAGAGGAAACATGCTGAAGTCACTGGAGACCTCAGCGCAAATCAGCGCAAATGCCTCCCAAATCAAGTTTGCGATCCTGGGAAGTTTAGTGAAAACAGCCCCGCTGTCAAAGTTTGGCCCCTCGCAGCTGCAGGGGTTAAGTTATCAACACAGAATAAACCCGGGCCGGTAGAACCCTGGCCTGCCCCAGGCCCCAGACGCCCTCTGGGATACAAAGGGTTTGAAAATGTCTTAAAACTTTTCCAGTTTGTTTATTTTCCGACATCTAATGATATTGTCCATGCGAGGAGCAGACCCCAGCTCTTGCTAACAATTAAAGTTTTCTAATTTCGGAGACAACATGATTTAAAAGGAAGAGTGTGGGGGTCACATAGGAAGGAAAGCCAGCGCCAATGGCACCGTGGGGAGACCGTGTGAGTGGAGAAGTCGCTGGCCTGGTGAATGTGCAGAAGGCAGCTGTTCGGGAGGGCCATGCCAACAGGGAGACAGCTTCAGAAAAGACCTCACTGTGCTGCGGTTCCCACCATCAATTCCATGATTAGGGCTTGTGTTGATCTGTGTGACTGGGAGGTTCCCTGGGGACCCCCACACATGCTTGTGAACAGCCATCATTGCGAGGAAGTGTTATGTCTTACCATGCGTTCCCCACCCCATCCCGTCCTTGGATGCCAAGCTGCCCACATTCACTCTAGAGCAGGTCCCAACACTGGTCTGTCCCTGTGGAGTCTCCCTGACAGCCACAGCTGGCGCTCTGGAACAGTCCCCGGAGCCTCAACGTGTCCTGGTATGTCTCTCCAACCATATTGTCACCTGGATGCCCAACAGGACTGGCCTCTTTGACTCAAGTCCCCCTAGTTTCCTCCTCCACTCCTAAAAGATGTGTGTGGCCCGCACTTCTCCAAATCCAGCTGTTATATCTGATTCCCAGTGGTCAGATGGCTGAGGCTCACAGCAGGCTTCCTCCTCTACACCCTCATCCTGGTACTTCTCAATCTTGGCTACCTGACAGAATCACCACAGAGCTTGCCTGAGCTACATTCCAAACCAAAACATCAAGATCTTTGGGCATCTGTAATGTTTCAGCCTCCCCAGGCAATTCCTGTGTGTCCTTCTGCCATATATGTGGAACAGGAAGGGGTAGAAGGAGTAAGGAGATGTGGGTGAGAGAGAGGGACCGATGTAGGATAGACCCTGGGCCACACCCAGGGAAGCACCGAGAATATTCAGGCTGCCGGTGACTCGCGCTACTGTTGCCAGTATCTTTCAGCTGAATCATGCTGGGAGAGTCCAAAGAAACAAGTGCACAGAAACTCACGGCCGGTGACTTCCCAGCTCAGACCCGGTGGTACTGAGGTGCCTGAAGGGAGGAGGTTAGTCAGTGGCAGAGGTAGAAATCCTGTAATTGCCAGGACTTTGGGGCCGCCTCTGATCTAGCCTTGTGGAAGTTTCCAAAGGACCCGAGGCAGCTGGCCATCTGTTCCACACACAGGTGTGACCAGGAACTGACCTGTATTAGTTAGGTGCACAGACGGTTTATCACACGCCCCCCCCCCCACTTCATTCATCTCCGTCCATTTATGCAGCTCGGAGCCGTGTGAGGAACTCAGATACTTTTTTTAAAAAAAAGATTGATTTATTATGTATACAGTGTCATCGGATCTCATTATAGATGGTTGTGAGCCACCATGTGATTTCTGGGAATTGAACTCGGGACCTCTGGAAGAGAAGTCAATGTTCTTAACCTCTGGGTCATCTCTCCAGCCCCAGATATTTAAATGTAGCCCCACGTTTCTTGAGTTTCATTTTTTGGGGGCTCAGAAATGCTAGGTCTCAGTGAAACCCATGGTGGCTTAAGCAAATATGAGGGGATCCACTCTTAGCTGCGGCAGCTATGGGGCCCTGAGACCTAGCCCGACCAGATCCTTCTGTTTCCAGGAGAAGCCGAGGCTGGAGATCTGGGACGTGAAGACACGGAGCAGGTGGTTCGCCCTTACCCACATTACCCGTGTGACTGACTGGCTGTGGGTGATTCCAGGGCTGGCTAAGACTGGCTTCACCATCGTTCGCCTTCACCATCTTGTGTGCTAAGGCCGAGCCCCCATTTCATCAGGACACCTGGTTCTCTCAGCTTAATTTCCCAAGGACAGCCCTGACTAGGCCCTGACTAGGATGCTTTCTCAGCACATGACAGCCGGAGGCGAATGTTAGCCATGTCTCCAGGCTGCTCCTCCACTGGGGCGGGCTCTTTGGGGCTCTTTGATGCTCACCTGTTTGTATGTTTTTTTTTAAATATTTATTTATTTATTTATTATGTATACAATATTCTGTCTGTGTGTCTGCCTGCAGGCCAGAAGAGGGCATCAGATCTCATTTCATATGGTTGTGAGCCACCATGTGGTTGCTGGGAATTGAACTCAGGACCTTTGGAAGAGCAGGCAATGCTCTTAACCGCTGAGCCATCTCTCCAGCCCACCTGTTTGTCTGTTTGTTTTCAGTATTTTCTGTGTCACCCTTCACGCCTCCACCAGAGTTTTCAACGTGTAACAGGAACCAGACAACAGCAGACACATCAGTGCCGAAGGCTCTGGACTCAGCTTCTCGGAGTTCTCACTCTCGGCCCCATCTGTCTGAGAGCGTCCAGAACAAGGGAAGACCGTTCTTTGCAGGGACATTCTGGAGTGGGATTTTTCCATTCATACCGAAGGATGCTTGCTGGCCCATGGTGAGAACCCTCACCTCTAAGGTGTATTAAAAGCCACACACTGCCTCCAGCAAAATCCTGGGCTTTAGAGTCAAGGCAGACAGGTGACGAGCTTATTTGGGAACAGAGCTGTGCTCGGAAGGCAGGTGGCTCTCTGACCTGCAGGACAGTGTGGGTGGCTGACACCTCTTTCAAGAGCTGCCCTTGGATGCAGGCAGCCACCCTTCCCAGGGATAAACAGCTGCAGTCCCATCCCGGTGCCTTTAAGGGGGAATCTCTTTGAAAGGCACCTAGGCTTCAATGCATTCCTTGGGAACAGCTGGTCCCTTGACTGGCAGCAGTTTCTCTGTGAGTAACACCCAGCTAACCTGCCCACAGGTCTCCCTCTCAATCTGTCCTTGGCGATTCTCACCTACAAATCAGAAGCCATGAGTCCTGCCTTTCGGGAATGACATGAAAGCGTCACTCAAAGGAAATGATTGACACACTTGAAATCTAGAAAGTGACCAATGCCCTTCTGCTATACTGGCATTCAACCCCTCTCCCCAACACACACACACACACACACACACACACACACACACACACACACACTATAATTCTGTGACCTTTGTAGCGCTGCGGTGATCTGATGTGTTATACCATTGCTACACGACAAGAGAGCTGTGTGTATAGAAGCCTGCGTACATCCTAGGAAGGGGAACCTAGGAGGCTTCAGGAGGGACATTTGCCATAGCTTTAGAAGATGGGTAGAGACTGAGTAGGTAGGGAGCGTGAGAGTGGCTTTTCTGGTCAAGGGATGCTAGAGCAGTAAGCTGTGGAGTTGGGAAAACAGGAGGCATGCCTGGGCCAGTCCTCCAGGCTGGCTGAAGATTTCATGAGGTGAGGGGCGGAACCCCTGGTGGGAAGAACGTTCAGGACCTGACGGGGTGAGGCCCCCGTGTGTTTGACTGAGGCTCCTGGGATTCTGCTGGGATGCTGAGAAATAGAGAAGAGCTCCTAGGAGGCCAGCCTTGGGGGAAGAACTGGGTCAGGGCACCAGGAAGAGGTCAGTCCAACAGCAGGCTAGCAAGGACCACACCCTTGTTGGGGGATTGGTGGACCAGAAGGGCACAATCTCAGGACAGGAATGCTGACCTCTTTCGCATATGGCTCTTACTACCGCCTGCCGGCTGTGCAAAAACTCTGAGCTAGTGATCTTAGAGTGGGTAAGAAGTGAGCTCACTCCCCAGCAATTGTTTGGGGAAGTGAAAGAGGAAACTTACCTCAAAATAAAGATGCCTGACTCACTGTCTCTGAGTGACCTTGTGCTTGAACATTCTCTGAGTCTACCGCCAGACACCTCCTCTATCCACGCCTTAGCTCCCAGGAATGTAGACACCCAAGAGGGCGTCCTACGTTCAAAACACCTACAGACCTCAAAAGCCAGGGCAGATTAAGACCCACTTCCCCATTCCTTGCTAGAGGGCCTTCAGCAAATCACTTACATTTTTCTAGGCCTTGATTTTCAAATCTATAAAATGGTAATCATAATCATCACCACCCATTTGTGGGACTTTTATGAGGTCAAATAATCTAATAAACTTGAACGTGCTTGAAGCTCTTTGGAAGTGGGTGCTACAAAAATTCCGGCCGTAATTGCTGCTGTTGTTCTGTAATTGGTCATCACTATCGCCCCCCACCTGCTGCTGCAGACTCGCATCAAGCGCTGTTCGCCGTGTCTGTGTAATTGTCAAATGCCTCCTCTTGTTTAGACATGGGTCAGACTCCAGAAAGGATCCACAGATACTGCCTACCTGAAAAACGGGCCTTGCGTCAAATCCTAGGAAAAGCCAAGGGCCTGGCGAAGAGCACCCTGGAGAGGTGATTCAACCCTGCTCAGCAGGGAAGGTGCCAGGATGCCAGGCAGGGAAAAGCATGTGACTCTGGGTGGGGCTTTCGGGGTGCAGAAGAGCTGTGATCACTCACCCCTTCAATCCTCCAAATACTGGGCTGCATCCTCCCGAGCAGGCCCCCTCCCGGTCCTGGCCTCCCTCCTGATCCTCCTGCCTAGAAATCTAACACTGTAGCCAAGTGACTCACCAGCCACGGGATTGTGAATGACACCAAGTCGTTCTCATTCTGCTCACCTGGGAAATGGGTCTAATAGTCCAGATCTGCCTGCCATTCAGGGCTAAGGCTGGGGATGGTCCCATGGACTGAGGAGGCTCAGTCACCATAAGGACAGGATTGGTTGAAGACCTGACTGTCTTGGATGATGTCATGCACAGGGCTGAGTGGTAGTGGCTGGGTGATGCTCTACTGTAATCACAAAAGAAGATGTAGGGGAGCCTAGCAAACAGGTACCCGAAGTCTGAAAGCAGGACAGAAAGTATTTCTGGGAAATAGCTTTGAAATACCTCTTAGCATTAAGAAATATAACTCACCTCCCCCGCAAAAAAAAATTAAAAAAACAAACAAACCACAAAACGAAAACTGATTTAGGAAACTAGCACAATATGTGGTGGTTGTGCTCCTCCCAAGTGTCCTGAACTTTCTGGAAGGAGGCGGAGGTTGGCTGCAACAGTGGCACCCAGGACTACCATGTGCGTGCATGGGAAGAGGCCACGCCGGAGCTGAGCTAAAGGAGCGGCTCCCATCCCAAAGGGGCCAGTACAGAGAGAGGAGACCAGAGGCGACCACCAAAAGGGGCTGCCCTGACTACAGGGCAGCAAGCAGTCAGCAGGAATAGTGCCAGCCCAGGGGAGGTCCTGAAGGCTAATATGGGTCTGTATGCCCTGCACAACGCACAGTGGGAGAAAAACAGGTAGGAGCTGCCCAGAAGGAGCCTGGGAGCCACTCTTGGGGACCACTGGGACAGGGTAGATGGAGTAGTAAACCTGAAGGCCCCTGGAATCAAGATATTTATGGATGTAGAGGGACTTCCCTCTGTCCCAGTCACCTCACTTCAGTGTTCCCCAGCCTTGGATGATTCCTGAAGTCACCAGCGTAGTGTGTGTGTGTGTGTATAGAGTACGTGTGTATGGTGTATATGTGTATATATGGTGTGTATGTGGTATATACGTGGTATATGTGTGTGGTGTGTGTATATGGTGTGTGTGCAGTATGTGTGATGTGTGTATGGTATGTGTATATATGGTGCGTGTGTGGTATATGTGGTATGTGTGTGTGATGTGTGTATGTGGTGTGTGTATGTGTGGTGTGTGTGTGGTGTGTATGTGTGGTATGTGTGTGTGGTGTATCTGTAGGATGTGTGTGTGAAATGTGTGTGTGGTATATGTAAGTGTGGTGTGAGAATATGTGGTGTGTATGGTGTGTGTGTGTGTATATGTGTGTGTATTTATAGTATATGTGTATGATGTGTGTGTTTGGTATGTGTATGTGTGGCATGTGTGTGGTATATCTGTAGTATGTGTGTGGTATATGTGTGTGATATGTGTGTGGTGTGTGCATGTATTGTGTGTGTGTGGTGTGTGTATGTATTGTGTGTATGTGGTGTGTGTGTGGTGTATGTGTGGTGTGTGTATCTGTAGTATGTGTGTGATGTGTATATTGTGGTGTGTGTATTTGTGATATTGTGTGTTGTATGTTTATGTGTGGTTTGTGTGGTATGTGTGTGGTATGTGTGTGTGGTGTGTGTGGTATGTATGCATGTGGAGTGTGTGTATCTATGTGGGTGTATGTGGTGGGGTTAAGTCTTTTCTTTCATTGACCTCTCGCATCCTCAGTTAGACCCGGATCACACTCCCAGGCACCAGCCTAGACTGACTCCACCCACCTCTGCATGTCAGGGCACTTCCGTTACCACACTGTCCCTCCCTGGTATCTTGGAACAAACTCAGGAGCTAGACTTCTGGGTTCAAACTCAGGTTGGTTACCAGCCACCCATGTCCCCTTGCGCAGGGTGTCTAACATGTCTAGGCTTCTGCCCCCACCTGTACCTGTGGGTCACAATGGTACCTTGCCACAGCTTCTTTGAAGGAATAAATGTATTGATGTGTGAAAATCCCATCACTTTGGAGAGCCCTACTCCTTCAAGACTGGGCTGCAGGGCTGTGCTGAAGAGGCCATCCTGACTGCTCCGGACTCCCACTGTCTCCCTGCACGGGAGCTCTGTCTGTGCCATGGTGGGGTTCTCCTGACTTCCTGGCAAGACAGTTTATGGAAGTCCCTAGAACGAGAGTCAGCTCCATCCTCCTTAGGAACCCTCAGTCCTCTCACCTGGGCCCTAGATCACCTTTCCAAAACTGAGTGCCTCCCATCTTCCAGAGCCCTGCTTAAAACCCAGTGTTCCCAACCCACGGTGCCATGGGCAAAGCACAGGTTCCGGGGTCAGAAGGACCTGGGCTGGCATCTCAGCTTAACATAAGCCAGGTGAGTGACTCTCGGCAAGACACTCAGCCTCCCTTAATATCCTAAATGATGCTAAATGAGGTAAACAGCCCTCCCTGCCAGAATAAAGACAGGACAATGTACAACAGGGGCTGTCTGCCCAGGGCAGTGATGGAGGAGCACAGGCGCCCAGCGGCTGCTGCTTCTCTCTCCCTCCACCTTGTTCTGATGGCACTTCCTTTCCTCTGTGCTCCAGCACCTAACATCGGCACAGCCATAGTTAGCGTTCTTCCGGTTTGTCCGTGGATATTTATTGTCTATTGGGTCTTCTTTCATCCATTTGAGGTTTGCTGGATGTTTATTATCTGTCCTAGCCTGCTCTATGCCCTGTGTAGGGCTCTGGTAGAATTCTTGCCTTGGGTGGCTCATAGAAAATTGAGGGATCAAGGACATGTGTGGATAATCTTGGGGTCCTGTGATGAGTGCCACTGTGGGGGACTTCATTGCTTTCAATAACTGAGAACCGTCAGTTTAACTCAGTGAGCCCTGGCTAAGCCAAGACCTGTCCCGAGCATTGCACTAGGCACTGGGCATTCGGGATGATGGTGCCTTCATCCTCCAGCAGTGCAGAGGCCAGTGTGGAAGACAGAACGTAGATCTAAAGGTTAAGCTGTGAAGACAATATTCCCAGAATCACAGGTCAGTGAAGTGGGAGGGGTAAGGAGGACCTGTACGGAGAAGGCAGCACCCGGGACTTGGAGGATATGTTGGTAACCAAAGGCGAGGTGAGGCCTGTAAAGCTTGTGGGAGGGAGGCCAAGCATGGGCTCACGACATCACAAGTCCTGGACAGTTTGATACACAGACAAAACACTCAGAACTCGCAGCGAATTCTTCTCCTCTTTCTCCTCCCAGCTCCACTCCCCAGTCAGACCCCTCGGTCGCAGCCCAGAGTCTTCCTCTGCTCAAACCTTCAGCCTCTGTGATGACAAGGCCTATCTTAATAGAGCTGTACAGCCCCATCACTTCCTAAGGAACAGAGACACGGGGAGGACGTAGAGGGGAAACTCGGGTGGAGCTTAGGCTGGACCAGAAGAGGAAATCTCTGAGACTCCCAGTGCCTCTCACCTGCCTCCGCCATGTTGTCAGGATACTGACCCCTGGCTCAGGTTAGCCCTGTGCTATGGTTACTCAAGCTAGCAGTAACAGCTGGGTAACATCAGGAACCCTGCTTCCTCCTGGGAGCCACTTCACCCTTGCCTCCAATCAGATCCCTGCTCTGCCAAATCAGTTCCCACTAATTCGGTCAAGGTGATTGGTCAAGGTGCGTCTTACTGGAGCTTTCCCTCCACCACCAGCACGTCATGAGATGCCCAGCCCAGCCCACGTGAGAGACAGGTCCGTGAGCGTGTGCACACACACACACACATACACACACACACACACACACACACACACCCTTCTCCATTGGAGCTCACGGTACCAGCATCGGTTCTGAGACTCACACAAGGATGTCACAGGGCCAGTTTACCTCAGCTCCTGTTGGAAGGTTCCGGAACCTCCAACCCAGGGACATCAAAGCCCAGGCCAGAAAGCTCGAGTGTCTTTTACTGAGAGGGCATCAAAGGGTTAAGAGAGAACATTTCCAGGGAGCCTGCCTCTTAATCAACACAGTTAATTCTTTTCCTTTTACAAACATAAATTCTTGGCAGTCAGAAACCAAAAAAGAAAGGGGTAAGAAAAAAAAACTTAACCCAGCATTAGTCAAATCTTTGCCTCTTCCTATTTTTTTTTTTCAAGTTAAGACCCAGGGGAATTCAAAGCAATGAGAGAAATCCCAGCCCAGATGGAATGTTTTTGCTAATATACGTCTGCAAGTTATTTAAGAGAGAAAGAGAGAGAGTGTGTGTGTGATTTGTGTGTGTGTGTGTGTGTGTGTGTGTGTGTGTGTGTGAGAGAGAGAGAGAGAGAGAGAGAGAGAGAGAGAGAGAGAGGAGCGAACATGAGCAAGCAAACACAGCTGAGGGGTGTGTGTGCCCGCATGTGCGTGCACATGTGTGACCAGAAGACCCAGCACTGAAGAGCAATCGCCACCCTCTCTGCCCGAGTCCCAGCTGTCCTCCAATCCCAGCTCTCCAGTCTAGATTTGAAGCAAGACAAAGCCATTACCCAGGACTGCCTTTGTCCTTCAGCCCAGGTCTTTGTCCCTGAGGCTCAAGGACAACCTCAGTGGCTAGCTTCTTGTTCCCCTCACAGATCTCTCAACATTTGACTTCTGAAGGGTTCCCTAAGTGAGAGGCCTGAGTACCTTCACCCGTGGACTCAAACCTCAGCAAGAACCTCTGCGGCCCCCACCTGCCCCGGCCCCTGTCCGCTCCCTGTGAACCTCTGCGGCCCCCACCTGCCCCAGCCCCTGTCCGCTCCCTGTGAACCTCAGCGGCCCCCACCTGCCCCGCCCCTGTCCGCTCCCTGTGAACCTCTGCGGCCTCCACCTGCCCCGGCCCCCTGTCCGCTCCCTGTGAACCTCTGCGGCCCCCACCTGCCCAGCCCCCTGTCCGCTCCCTGTGAACCTCTGCGGCCCCCACCTGCCCCAGCCCCCTGTCCGCTCCCTGTGAACCTCTGCGGCCCCCACCTGCCCCAGCCCCTGTCCGCTCCCTGTGAACCTCTGCGGCCCCCACCTGCCCCAGCCCCCTGTCCGCTCCCTGTGAACCTCTGCGGCCCCCACCTGCCCCAGCCCCTGTCCGCTCCCTGTGAACCTCTGCGGCCCCCACCTGCCCCAGCCCCCTGTCCGCTCCCTGTGAACCTCTGCGGCCCCCACCTGCCCCAGCCCCCTGTCCGCTCCCTGTGAACCTCTGCGGCCCCCACCTGCCCCAGCCCCCTGTCCGCTCCCTGTGAACCTCTGCGGCCCCCACCTGCCCCAGCCCCCTGTCCGCTCCCTGTGAACCTCTGCGGCCCCCACCTGCCCCAGCCCCCTGTCCGCTCCCTGTGAACCTCTGCGGCCCCCACCTGCCCCAGCCCCCTGTCCGCTCCCTGTGAACCTCTGCGGCCCCCACCTGCCCAGCCCCCTGTCCGCTCCCTGTGAACCTCTGCGGCCCCCACCTGCCGCAGCTCCCTTGTCTGCTCCCTGCCTAGCTGACTTTAATTCTTTTCATCTTTCCCCCTAAGTCCCTCCTCTAGCCCTGTAATCAGCTGTGTGGGTTCCAACTTCTGATTTCCAGGGAGAGATTAAGCAGCTTTCCATCCAAAGACACTTGGAACCCCGGGCCACCCCAGGGCTAGTTTGACCACCCCCCCCCAGCCCGGGGTGGGGGTGAGGAGGAGTACAGCTCTCATTCTACAGAGTCCTGGCCCACCCTGAGTCCTGGGCCTTCCATGTGGACCTTCCCATGCTCTTCCCTGCCCTGACTCTCCAGAGTCCAAACTCTGATCACTGCCTCTCCACACAGAGGCCTCCAGGGCCTCCAGCTGTGCCCAGGGTGGGGAGTCCGCAGATTCCTGGACCACCAGCTTCAGGAAACAGCAAATAGAGCCAGCTGTCTGCCGAGCCCTCCGTTGGAGGCTCCCCAGCCTCACCACGTTTCTCCTCAGGTTCCTTGCCCCTCCCTCTCACTCTTGCCCTCACAGGTTTTGGAGAAAGGAGACTACTCACTGCCTCCTCTAAGCCGTGAGGGTCTAGGATCTACCAGCCATCTGCTCTCTGGGTCTACTGTGTCCACATAGATGCTGTTGTCACCTCAGTTCTGGGGCTCAGTTCAGCGCAGCCAACAGCACAATCTGAGCAGGTTTAGGAACTGAAAAGGCCACTGAGGAGGGCTCAGAACCAGCTTCCAAGACACAGAAGAAAGGAGTTTGGGGCAAGGTGTCACTTGAGTCTGGCTATGAAGCAAGGCTATAACCGTTTAACACAGAGTTCCAACCTGGAAGAAAGAGCTGCCTAGAAAGAAGCCACTGAGGCGGGAAGAGGGAAAGAGGGCCTCCCGCGAAAAAGTGCCCTGGAATGGCCCACCCAAGTGGGTGTGGCCCTGGCCCTCCACACATGGACATTGGCTTCCAAATGCCTGAAGATTCCAGAAAGATAATTCAGTCTGTCTTCGACTAAGGAATTCAGGGAGTCCGCGAGTTTTCCGACACTGTAAGCACAATTTTTGCAAGGGAGCGGCTCTGTGGCTGTCCATCCTCTGTGCTCACAAGAGGCATTCCAGGAGGCTGGAAACGCTGAGCTAAAAGCAATCCTAAAAGGGACCCTTGTGGCTGGCCAGCCTGGAGTAAGTAGCCTCTCCCTACTTACCAGAAGGCTGAAGCAGGCTCAGGCAATTTAACATGACTGAGGGGCTGGTCTTCACCTGTGTTTGTGTCCGAGAGGTGACCTGGCTTTTGGAGCTGGCATCCTAAAGCAGGTGCCATCCTGGTGGTCACATGATGAGGTCTCTGGGCCCAGGGTGCTTATTGCTGTAATCAGCTCTGTGCTGGGATTCACGTCATTTCCCAGAGAGCAGAGATGGCAAAGATGACGTAAGTAGAGCCCCCTGTCTTCCAGGACATTGGGGATGTGTGCACAGCGGGCCAGGGCCTGTATCTTTCCCAGTGCACACATGGCTCATTAGTGACAGAGTGAAAACATGACCCACTTTTCAACAGGCTGAGCTTGTGCCCAGCACCTACATGGGTACCTCAAGTGGGTTCTGGGAACATCACCAATACCAGGAGGTGACTGGAAGCAAAGCAGAGCTTCTTAGCAACCAAGTCATCACCATCCTGGTACTAGAGGACCCCACAGAGTCTGAGGGTCCTTCAGTGCTGGGATCTTAGGTTTAAAGAAACACCTTTCATGTCATCTCTCTGGAGCTCATTTTGTGGGGGTGTAGTGTGAACGTCTCAAAATCTTGGGAGCTTCCCCAGCTCCCTCCTAGCTATTTCCAAGACCACCCACCCAGAACTTGGAGTGAGTTCCCTCCTCCCCAAAGTCAATTTCCCAGAGAATAGGCAGTGTAACAGGAAAGTCCCTCTTTGTCTCTGAACTCGGTGGTTTGCTTGCCTAACTGGTTGTCTCCATTCCTGTGGGGCAGAAAATGAACAGCCAGACTCATTGAGATGTGGAAGAGCCTCCTGGCTCTGGGGAGAAGCGAATGGAGCTGCTCTCCCCTCTGGACCCTCTGAGACAGAGTCAGAACCACAGGTGTAGATGATCCGGAGGTCCGCTCTCCAAGCCCGAGAGGTCTAGGGTGCTGTCTTCTGCCTGGCATGGTCCTGTGTGGTTTGTACACTTGCGTGGGGTCCAATAGATTATACAAATGTAGGTAGGCGGAGAGACTAAATGGTGCTTGGGATGAACAGCCATGCTAACGGCTGGCAACCAAGCCCTACTGTCCTCCCCAGTGGGTAGCAGATTTGGTTTGTCCCTTCCTCCAGTAACTCCTTCCCAACTCCCCAGCATCAAGCTGTCATCGTCACCAACTCCTCCCTACAGCCAGGCTGTTGCTATATCCTCACTCTTCCTCCGCAGCGCACCGACTCTGAAATCTGTTCCTTTCTTGGTCTCCACCCCCTCCATCAGCACCCCCCCTGTGTCCCCATCTCTTTCCATGTCCCCAGTCTTCTGATCTCTGCCTCTCTCTGTTTTTCACCTTTTTGGTTCTGCGATTTGCCGGTTACATTGTTCCGCTTGCGTGTTGACCTTGCGTGGAGAGCCCTGCAAGTCTCTCCCACAGGTGCATTTACGGCTGTCTGTCTCCATGCCCTCCACAAGTAACTGAACTGGGGACTTTCTTTAGAGATGAAGAATGCCTAACCCATTTCCATCCCGGCTGTGTACTCATAGGCCTGGCTCTGGGCCCAAGCTGGAGACATCACAGGGTTGTAAAGATCCCCAAGGCCCTGCCGCTGTGCTGAGAACCTTGGGCCTTGGGAAGAACAGCGAAGCAGGGGAACCAGTGAAGCAGCCCTGCCTGTTACTAAAACAAGTGCTGGGCCTGGCTCATTTGCATGTTGGGTCTCTTTTACATAAATCTGCATGTCAAGCCGGAGGCCCTGGAGCCAGGTAATGTAAAAGGATACAGAATAAATTAATCAGCGTGCCCTGCTGCAGGTGTCAGCCAACCCTACTTTCCCACTGACAAAACAACCTAGCCAGCTAGTGGCCCTCAGGGAGGGGGTGGAGCCAGGCAGGGTGCTGCTGGCAGGATGCAGATGTGCTTCAAGCTGTGGTTGATCCAAAGGGCAGCCTACTTACCAAGCCAGGCTCAGAGCAGTCCTGCAAGGATGGAAGGGCTGAGAGAAGGCTAGGGACCTGGTCTAGAAAAGGTTAAGGACACTAAATGCTCTCTGGGGTGCAGGAAGCACCAGGAGCTTTCCAAGGGTGCCCAGCTCTCAGCAAGGTTGCTTCCCGGTACCACGGCTGCCTGGGAGTGGCTGAATATCACTGCTCCATCCAAGGATCTCTGGGAAGACAATCTGTCCATCTTCATCCCAGCCCTCAGTGAACACTTCTCTACCCCAGCCGCTTTGGGGTGCTCTCCAGAACTTCCTCACCCAGTTTCCCTTCCAGAAAAAGCAAGGATGATACAGGTAGTGGGTGTCTCTACTTTAGGACTCCTTGGCTCCCCTGGAATTGGGAAATGGCTCTGGGAGACCCAAGACTACAAAAAGAGCCTTTCACATAAGAAGAGGATGTGGCTGGTCACTAGCATCAGAACTGAGATCTGGCCACAGCCTCTCACCCTCTCCAGACTCTTCCATAGTTTGTTTAGAGGGGCTCCTCATGCATTTACCTGCAGTCAGCTATGGCTGCTCCATTCTCTGGGCAGCAGGCTGACAAGCATCACTGTGCTGCTGATGGGCCAGGCCCTGAGATGAGCGCCACCTTGGGGGCAGAGCAACCTTAGCTAAAACAGAAACTCTAGAATCCAGGCACACCTCTGCCTGGGTCCTAGGGTAGCTACCTCTGCCAGCCTTGTGACCTAGAGCAAGACACCCCACATCTCTGAGACTAGTTCGCTCACCTGCAAAACAGAGTTCTTTCTCATAGCGCTCCTAAGAGAAACACAGCTTGCCAGCACCCCACGACGCACCTAGTGCAGGTGGACATCTCTTGCTGTTTCAGTGCTCTCCAGACCAGGTCGGCCTGGGTCTGAGGAACGTGTGTGTGTGTGTGTGTGTGTGTGTGTGTGTGTGTGTGTGTGTGTGTGTATGTGAGAGAGAGAGAGAGAGAGAGAGAGAGAGAGAGAGAGAAGAGGGCTTTCTCCTACCACCTTCCCTCTTTCCATTGTTTGCTTCCATGTCAGGCCATACGCCCTGCTCACACCTTCCTGGCTCCCAAGCACACTCGAGGAACAATGTCAGGCCACTTTCCTTGCATACACCTTACTGGCTCTGAAGGAAGCCTTGACAGGGCTTCCCTGGGCTTTCTGGGATCTGGTCCCTGCTCATCGCCACAGTCTCCCACCTTGTCCTCTCATCCCACCCAGCTTGTCCTGCCTCACTGCCCAGAGCGAGGGCTCCACTCACCTCTAGGTCCTGCACAGGCTGCTTCCTGATCTTAGTCGCTCTCTCCCCTCAGTGGCGCAGAAATAGTTTCCAGGGCATCTGCCTTTTCATAAAACCTGAGAGAGGTAGTCTTGAGGGCTTCACATCTCAAGAGACGGAACCCCAGAGAACTTAGGGTGACCCTCCCCAGGCTCCTGGAAAGGAGGTAGCTTCCTCCAGACTCTGCTATCACCACCAACTCACCTTTGCCACAGAGGGTCCTACTTTCTTGGCATTAGTCCCCTTTCTGGATGAGTGTGAATGTGCAGAAAGACTTGGGGGTACCAAGGAATGACTTTCAAACCACACAAAATGCCCCTTGCCATGCGTGTATTTGGGGGCAAGGGCTGTCTCATAACCCTCCTGCCCCCTGTCCCACCCTTTCGTCAATTTATTGGCTCACTCTCTTTTAAGAGGGCAGGACTTAAGCCTAGATAAATGGGATTAAAGCAGGGGACCTCTAGAGAGCTGCAAATTGAAAGAAGAGTCTGGTGAAATTTGGTAAAGGTCACCACTGGCCCGTGGAGAGCACACGCACATTGTGGAGCCTGAAGACTCCAAGGACCTCTTCCTAGCCAAAGTCACTTCGCCTCTTTGAACCCTCTGTCAACAAAACAGCTCTTTCCTTCAGGCAAACACAAGCTTTGGGAGGTGAGGGATATGAAGTAACTCCTAGCCTGGTCAACACGCAAATGTGGAGACTTGGGGCTTTGTTTTTGCTGTTTTGAGACCAGGTCTCATGTAACCCAGAATGGCCTTGAACTTGTTTTATAGTTGAGAATTACTTTGAAGTTCTGCTCCTCCTGTATGTACAAGCAAATCTGGCTTTATGCAGTGTTGGGGGAGGAACCCAGAGTTTCAATGGTATTAGGCAAGATGGTTTGTGTTCTGTTTTGTTGGGCACTGGGGTGTAAACCTGAGCCCCTCCTGCTCGCTAGGTAAGTGCTCTAACACCTAACTATATCCCCATTTTGCATTTTGAGACAGGGTCTCATTAAGTTGCCCAGATTGGCCTTCAATTTACTCTGCATCCCAGGCAGACCCTTTTGATCCTCCTGCCTCAGCCTCCTGAGTAGCAAGGATCACAGGGTTGAGCATCCAAGCCAAGCTACAGGTTCTTAAGGAGGTGGGAGGAGTCCAGGAGTTGCACTCTGCGGTGGTCTGAAAGGCGGCAGGCTTCCAAGTGTTTGTTCCTTATGGCCCGACTTTCCCGAGCTCTATCAAGCTGGCCGATAAGATAGCCTGCCTTGCCGGCTGGCACTGGCACCTGGTCTTCTGTGTGGCGGGTCACCTTGTGCGCCGCACTCTTTAATACCCAGAAGTCAATACATAGGTTCTCGGTTACCGGTGGGAGGGGCACGGCTGAGGGGGCCTCTGAAATCAGTTCTTTTTGTTCTGACTGTGATGTCTAGAAGTGACCCACGATTCCAGGTTAGCCCTATTCATGCCAGGTGGTGACTAGCCCCGCACTCGCCCCGCCCGAGCGCTGAACCAAGAGGTTTTGAAAAGACTTGAAGTGACAGTCTCCTTTAATTATGCACAAAATCTCCAGATCTATTTCAGCCTTTGAAAAGTGAAACCCGGGAAGGCAGGTTCCCCAGCAGAGGGGAGAGGTCCGTGCCACGCCACGAAGTTCCCACCTCCGTTTCTCCTGTGTAATTTAATGAGTTGAGAAGGCTTATCAGTCAGGCTGCTTCGGCTCCAGACAAGCTGCACCCTCCAGTCAGCAAAGGTCACAGTAGAAAGGCTGGCTGGTCAGCCAGCCACCGGCAAGGTGAGCCGGGTCCAGGTGAGAAGTGAAGATCCTGTCGCCTTGCTCAGACACCCCTCTTCCCTTGTTCAGATCAGACTGACACGAAGTCCCCTGCACCCCCTGAACTGTCCCTGCCCTCCTGGCTTTGAGTCTAGGGCTCCAGTGGGAGGTGGGGGTGGGGCTCAATGCCTCCACCTCTGACATGCACCCAGACTGCTGCTGCTGCTCCCTGCCCCACCCCCATTCTGAGACGGTGTCTCCCCTATCCCAGGGTGGACTTGACTGTACCATATAACAGCTGGGAATGACACTGAACTAACTTCTGACTCTAACGTGCCTTATAGAAGAAAGCCTGCTGCCTGGACTAGCTGGCTCCCCAGTGACCCCTGAAGCCTCTCCCCAGCCAGGGACCAACCCCAAAAGAATGTTCAGGGAATCTGAGTCACAAACATCACTGTGAGAACACTCCTTGGCTGAGGTGTTTGCCTTTCTCAGTGTCTGCCATGCCTCGTGTCTGGAAGACGTACTTGGTAGACAGACACAGTGGGCCATGATAAAATAGGTTTCCCCAGAAGTCATGGGCTTCTAGAACAAAAAGAAGTTGCAAGGGTCAGGTAACCCAAATCCCTTTCAGATTAAAAGAAAGAAAATGGTTTTCTAGACAGAGTCGTATTATGCAGCTCAGGCTGACGTCAGAAGCAAGCCTTTTCTGTCTGACTTACTTTCCTGAAGGCTGAAGTTAGAGGCACACACCTTACCAACCCTACCATTTTAATTTTGGGGTGGTGGTACAGAACAGGGGCTCGTGTAACATAGGCTGGCATCGAGCTCACTTTATAACCAAAAGTGACCCTGGTTTTTTGTTTTTTGTTTTTTTTTTCAGTCTTCCCTCTGCTGTCTTCCCAATGCTAAGATTGATTATATATATATGCATATATATATATGTATATATATATATAGATAAACACATGGTTTATCTAGCCCAGAGCACCTACATACTAGGCAGGCATTCTACCAGTTCCTACCCCTTTCCAAAATTTTAATAGCCACATTCCGTCCACTCTTTTATAGGTGGCTAGACCTACCAGGGAGTTCAGGGTGAGCCTTAATTGTATCAGCTGAAGCAGCTACCCCCCTCCACCCGGGCCACCATTGAGGATATACACAGAATGTAAAGAGTAGGGGACAGAACCCTTCGGCTTTGGGAGGGGTGGCCCATGGTGAGGGTGATGGAGAAACAGTGCTCTGGGACACAGGCGTTCCCCAGATACCCCTGCGGTCATTCCTCTCAACATCTGAGCCAGGTGCTTCTCCTGTCCAAGGGCGACTTTACATTGTATCCTTTAGAAGTAGGGGCCCCCGAGTCCGGACTGTGGGAGAGTCAACCACTCTGTTCTGTTTCGCCTTCTTTGCACCTCAGCCTCATCAGCTGTAGAAGAGAAAACGGCAGGCTGATGACAGGGCGTGTAAGCCGCCCGTCTGGAAATTATCACCCTAGGCCATCGGTTCTCAACCTTCCTAACGTTGCGACCCTTTAATATAGTTCAAACTGTGGTGACCCACCCACCCACATAAAATTATTCTGTTGCCACTTTATAACTAATTTTGCTACTGTTCCGAATTGCAATGTAAGTATCTGATGTGCAGGATATCCGCTATGTGACCCTTTGAGAACAGCTGCCCTAAGCTCTAGGGTCTGGACCACAAAGTCAAGGGCTGCGCTTCACTTCCTGCTGGATTCTGAGGGTCTCGGACAGATCCCGAGGGTCTCGGACAACGTTCTGTTTGTGCTTATTATTACCTGGCCCCAGTAATTATTCTTTTGGTGTCCTGGAGTTCTCCTTGCTCTGCCTCGATCACCTTTCCTGGCTTTTTTTTGGTCGTGGCCAATTTTACCTAATTCCCCAATTGCATTTGCCTGTGCTCCCCTGACCCTGCACACTCAGTGGGCTGGGGCTGCTGGGCTCCCACCTCTCCCACCTGCAGGGGGAGTGGAAGCACTACCCAGTCTACCCATCCCTGGCTCCGCTGCCCATCCTCCTCCCACGGCTGTTCACAGTGCTTTTCTATATTTTGAAATCCTGGCCATCCTCTCCTGACTTACTGGGCTCTGCTTAATAAGTCAGAAGTGGCAATAAAAAAAAAGAGAGAGAATCTACATTGCTTTTCCCTAAGAAGGTTGTCCGGTTATTTTTGTTTTGTCTGATTCAGAACTGTCTGATGTAATTCCCTTCTGCTCTGACAAATGGGACCCTCAGCAAAGAAGGAAACAGAGCCAAGGCAAGACGGGAAGGGGCCAGAGGCTTTCTGGAGAGTTATGAGGTTCCAGCACAAGTGAAGGCAGCCGAAGAGTTAGCTCTCGTCTGTGTTGGGGCCTTCGATTTCAGGAAGACAAAACACCTTCTGAGTGATTCTGGCAGGGCTGGCCCAAGGGCTTCTCATCTGCCTCTGCTTCCTGAGGCAGCACAGATGAGGCAATGGCGCCTCCTTCCACCTGAGAGTCCAGCATAGAGGAGGCAGTGGCGCCTCCTTCCACCTGAGGGTCCAGCATAGAGAAGGCAGTGGCGCCTCCTTCCACCTGAGAGTCCAGCATAGAGAAGGCAATGGCGCCTCCTTCCACCTGAGGACCAGCATAGAGGAGGCAATGGCGCCTCCTTCCACCTGAGGTCCAGCACAGAGGAGGCAATGGCACCTCCTTCCACCTGGGGTTCATCACAGAGACAGGCCCTGCAGCATCTCAGATACCCACTCACCTTAGATTTTCTCAGCAATTGAGAATTTGCATTCACTTTGATTTTGTGAAAAATTAGTAGGATTTGGGAAAATATAAGATAAATAATTCCGCTCTGCAAATTAACATGTAGACTGGGTGTGGTGGTTGGTAGTCTTTTGTAATCTCAGCGTTCAGGAGGCCAAGGCAGGAGGATTGCACAAGTTTGAGATCAGCTTGGCCTATTGAGGCGTTTATCTATATTGTTCTATTATTAATAAAAACTCAGGAGTCAGATGTTTGTTGTAATAAGGCCGCTTGGTCGTTCTGGCCACTCAGCCCCAAAATAATCACACAGAAACTATGTTATTTAAATCACTGCTTGACCCATTAGCTCTGGTTTCTTTTTTGCTAACTCTTCCATTTTAATTTAACCCATTTCCAGTAATCTGTGTATTGCCACATGACTGTGGCTTGCTGAGTAAAGTTCCATCTGGCTCCTGTGGGGTGTGTGTGTGTGTGTGTGTGTGTGTGTGTGTGTGTCTAAATGACTTCTCTCTGACTCCACCCTTCTTTCTCCCAGCATTCAGTTTAGGTTTCCCTGCCTACCTCTATTCTACCCTATCAGGCCAAGCCAGTTTTCTTTATTCATTAATGGTAATCACAGCATACAGAGGGGAATCCCACATCCTCAGATATTGAGGTAAAACCCTGATAGACCCAAAGAGTGGCAACGGCGCAATCAGCTGACCCTCTCTCCACACTTCCCAGATCAAAAGGGCTGCCATTCTTTCTAAACTCCTCCCTACATCTTCCTGTGACTCCCCCCCCCCCACACACACACACACAGATATGGATTCTCCAAAATCTCTATGGCTAATTCTAGTCAATTCTGGTCAGCCAATTGCTGACTCCACCTCCCTATTCAAAGTAATCTTTTGTGTTTTGTTTTGAAGACAGGGTTTCTCTGTAGCTTTGGAGTCTGTCCTGGAACTCACTTGGTAGACCAGGCTGGCCTCAAACTCACAGAGATCCGCCTACCTCTGCCTCCCGAGGAGTGGGATTAAAGCACCACCACAGCCTGGCTCTCAAGGTAATCTTTATGAGCAACTTTTGAGTGTCAGTGCAAAGAAATATCCCGCAACATTCTGTGTAGCAAGTTTTATGCCCACCAGAACAGCACAAGATCCTGAATCAAAAAGGTGGAGTTAAAAGAGTTAACATGAGCCCACAGGTCCAGGGCGGAATGGATCAGATGATACCGAATAATACATTGCTGAGGAAAAGGAAATACTAGCTAGGTGCAGCTCACACCGGTAAGCGGGAGGTCTGGAGTAGTTCAAGGTCACTGTCAACTATACAGTGGGTTGAAGCCTGGATTACACGAGACCCTGTATCAAACAAGCAAAAGCACAGACAGAATAGAAACTAATAACTAAAATAAGAGCGACAGCCTTGGACATTTAGCTAAGGCCTGCCTCGGGTTAGACTTCCGCGACCTGCATGGAAACTACAAAGAATTCCCAGTTGCAAAGGTCTGCTTGCTTTCACAATCTGTGGTGGTTTGAATGAGAATGGCTGCTCACGGGCTCAGGTATTTGAATGCTTAGTCACCTGGAACGACAGTTTGAAAGAATTAGAAGGATTAGTGGGTGTGGCCTTATGGGAGGAAGTATATCACTGGGGCTGGGCTTTGAGGTTTCAAAGCCCAAGTGAGTGTTTCTGTTTATCTCTGTGTGTCTTTCTGCCTCTGTCTCTCTTTGTCTATGAACCAGGATGTAACCCTCGGTTGCTACTCCAGGGCCATTAAATGTTTCCAGCCTCAATGAAATGTTTCCTTTATAAGAGTTGCCTTGACCATGGTGTCTCTCCACAGCCCTAGAACAGTGACTGAGACAATGTCTTTGTAATGACAGTCAAACAGGGTCCAATGAACCAAGTGAGCAGGACTGTTAGGTCTGTACAGTGCTTTTAGATTGTATTATCTGGAGGGGAGTGGGTGCATGTGTCATGGCATACACATGGAGGCCAGAGGTTAACTTCAGGAGTCAGGCTCTGTCCTTTACGTCTGTGTAGATTCTGAGGATGGTCCAGTCGCAGGCTTGTGGGGCATGTACCTTTATCTGCTGATGTCATGTTTTTATTGTTTATTTTTTATTTACTTATTTATTTATCTATTTATTGAGACAGGGTTTCTCTGTGTATCTTTGGAGATTGTCTTGAAACTTGCTCTGTAGACTAGACTGGCCTTGAACTCAGAGATCCACCTGCCTCTGCCTCCCAGTGCTAGGATTAAAGGCATGCACCACCACCCCTGATCATCTTCCCCCCCCCAACATTTATTATGCCTACAGTGTTCTGTCTGCATGTATGCCTGCATGCCAAAAGAGAATGCCAGATCTCATTACAGATGGTTGTGAGCCACCATGTGGTTGCCGGGAATCAAACTCAGGACCTCCGGAAGATCAGCCTGTACTCTTAACCACTGAGCCATCTCTCCAGTCCCCGCTGACATCCTCTTACTGGGTCCATGTGTGTGTTTTAAGGTTGGTATCCTGTTTGTACGACTGCAGGTCTTCTCACCAGCTCTCTCAAGCCTAGCAGGTGGCAAGAGTGTCTCTGACCATGACCACGGTTGTGGCAATAGTATCTCTCTGTATCGTGGCCTTTTTGTGGCAAGTGTCTCTAACCACGACCACTGGCCTTTTGTGGCTGCAGTGTCTCTATCATGGCCATAGGCCTTTTGTAGGAAGAGAGGTCTTATGTTCAGTCTGAGGCAGATCTTGGTGGTGAGAGGCATGGGGTACTCTCTGATATGCACGGCTTCAAGACTAGGGGGTGAAGCTAGGGAGTCCCAGAGCTGAGGCCATCTCCACAGGCAGAGCCCAGTACATCTAGAGAGAGCTGGTGTTTGACAGCTAGGGCCCATGGCTTCATGGTGTCCAGGCTTCATACATAGGCTACGACTTTGTCCCCTCTACCTCCTCTTTACCCAATGTGGTGTCTGCCTCCAGCCTGTTTCACAACTGTCTTAGAAATCTAAGAATGACCCCCGCTCCCTGGGCACCAAAATCACCTCAGTTCCTGCAGCTGAATCCCACTCCGGGTTTGGGGTACCCCAGCCGGCATCAGAACTTGTTGCCTGGGGACTGGTACAGTGAGAAGAATGGCTGCAAGCTGGCACAAGGAGGAAAGTGTGGCTCGATCTTAGATAAAACTACACTCTGTGTGCTGCCGCGGTGACAGCGTGACTGAGACACCGAACTGGAACTAACTGATTTACTGGCCCTGTGAGATAAAGGAAGACCACCAGCTGTGAGCCTCAGTGACCCCCGCCTGCTTGGTTCTTTTGACTTTCAGATGCCTGTGACCTCTGAGGAGCGAGAGCAGGGCAGGTGGCACGAGAAGAAAAAGCATTTTCAAGTCCCCAGGCGCATGCGCGGCCCGAAGTAGCCCTGGCCTGCCTCTCCTCCACAGCCTTGGCTCCCAGGGACCTTCTTCTTGCTTCTGGGAGGCTTAAGGCTCCGTGATCAGCCGGCCGTGCTCCTGCCTGGGAGTCCTGATACCTCATCACAATGGGCATTGCTGCTTTCTCGTGACGTTCTCTGTTCCATCCTGGGTCATTGTCACTGGGGCGGCACAGAAAACAATGGACTCTGGTGACCTCGAACACTATCAATATTTGCCTTCCTGTCTCGTCATGGGCAGCAGGTACTGACGCACAGGTGACGCTGTGTGGGTCTTCACCTGGCTACCCAGCCACTTGCATCCGGGAAAGCCTAGCCCTCACCTGCTCTTATCAATCCCAGCAGAAAGTTCCCTTGGGAGTCCATTTATCTTTACCCATCTTTCTGTGCAAACCCGACCGTGGAAAATCTGCCAAGTTTTAAAAATCAACTGCTGATAAGCTTCAAGGGTACACAGACAGCACAGTCATCCAACTTCAGGTGCTGGGGGCTTCAGTGTAGCTCCAGGCAGGAGACCCCAGGTACCATCCCTAGCATGGTAAAATAAAGTAAACCAAGATTGTGGATGATAAAAACTTTTCGTAGAACTGGGCGGTGGTGGCATATACCTTTAATTTGGCACTTGGGAGGCAGAGGAAGGCAGATCTCTGTGAGTTCGAGGCTAGCCTGGTCTACAGAGTGAGTTTTAGGACAGCCAGGGCTACATAGAGACATCCTGTCTCGAAAAAATAAATAACATTTGTAGAAAACCCTTAGGTAGGGTCACAGGCAAGGTTTCAAACCATCCTTAGGGTGGAACAAGGAACTGAAATTAGTAAGATGATTGACTACCAGCAAATAGGAACTCCCGCTGCCAGACTCAGACCCTAGCAATACAGCGGGTAGTTTCAGTGTTTGGACAATGGGTCTCAGAGACTGCAAGATCAGTGTGCAGGAGTGTGGCACACACTCAGCAGTCACAGGAGGGGTGAGGCTCGGTGTGCCAGGATCGTGACACACTCGGCGCATAGGGGCATGAGTCTCAGTGTGCCCAGAGTGTGACACACTCAGCTATCACAGGGGAGTGAGGCTCGGTGTGTGCAGGAGCGTGACACACTCAGCAACCATGGGGAATGAGTCTCAGTGTGCCCAGAGTGTGACACACTCAGCTATCACAGGGGAATGAGGCTCGGTGTGTGCAGGAGCGTGACACACTCAGCAATTAGGGGGGCGTGAGGCTGGTGATGTGCTGTCCCCATGGAGGAGGTGAAACAGACAGTGTTCTTAGCATTGTTGAATCCAACATGGTGGCACCCACCTGTGCACGAGAGTGTGGAAGCAGGAACATGCGAGAATCTAGAATTCAGATAGGTGCAGGCCATAAAAGATCTAAGGAGGCTTACATTTTTTGTTTGTTTGTTTTGTTTTGTTTTTTCGAGACAGGGTTTCTCTGTAGCTTTGGAGCCTGTCCTGGAACTAGCTCTTGTAGACCAGGCTGGCGTCGAACGCACAGAGATCCACCTGCCTCTGCCTCCCGAATGCTGGGATTAAAGGCATGTGCCACCACCGCCCGGCTTAAAGAAAATATTTAAAGGGAACATAAATACTATTTTTAGGGCTGGAAGGGCTGCTCCATGCAGGAGATAAAGAAGTCTGGCTCTAGAGGACAAAGCAGGCCCACGGGAGTAAAGAAAAGGGCTCTGGAGGCTCAGGCAGCGAGCTCCCCAGCACTGGAGCCCTTCAAGCAATCGCCGGCGGGGGAGGGGCAGAGAGAGCACCTGTACTCAGCAGAGAATCAGACACTGATTCAGGGGTGTCTGTCCTGGTTCTTTCCTACATGCGAGCGTCCAACGCTCGCAAAGCAAGAAGGTCACTGGGTTTGGCAGTATTTCTCAGCTGATTTTAGACCAAGTTTTAATATTTCAGATAAAGGGCTGGGGGAAATGGCCCAGTAGGTAATATGCAAGCCTGCAGGCCTGAATATTATTCCTAGTTTTATTACTGTTAATAATGAGTTTTGTTTCTGAGACAGGCTTTCTCTGTGTGGTCCTTGCTGTCCTGAACTCACTCTATAGACCAGGATCAGGCTGGCCTCAAAGTCATAGAGATCTACCTGTCTCTGCCTCCTGAGTTCTGGGATTAAAGGCATGTGCCACCATCGCCCAGCATAAAAATTTTTAAAAAATAGTGAGGTGGGGAGGGAGACAGTGGATCCCTGGGTCTCGAGGGCCAGTCGATCTGGTCGTATCAGTAAGTTCTGGTTCCTAAGAGAGGTCCTATCTCAAAAAGTTAAGTGGAGAGTGATTAAAAAAAAAACATTGGATGGGCAACCTTTGCCCCCCAAACTTCAATATAAATATGTGCACACACTCAAACATTGTCACATACAAAAATAAAACAAAATTTCAGATAAAGGACACAGTTCCCAGGGATAACAGCCTGAATCCAAATCCTGACTTGGTTAGCTTTTTAGCTGTGTGACCTTGAACAAGTCACTTAACCTCTCTGGTCTCCACTTTGCTAGCCTACAGAGTCGGGATAATTATAGACATGTTCGAGGATTAAATAAATTAGCCTTTGGGAAGCAGTCGGAACACTGTGGGAACATCACGTTGTAAATGTGCTTGTTACATCCAATAGTCGTATATAATGGCTGAAGACAGATGGTTCAAGGTCTTCGCTCTTAACCCCCTCTGCAGCAGCAGCTCTAGTCGTAGAGTCAAGAGCCCAGAGGCAGCAAACAAACAAACAGATGAACTACAGAACTCACAGGGACAGACTCTGCCAGCTCCAGACACAGAGTGACCCTCCCGGCAGTCAGGGTGGCCGACTCCCCCTCCTTCCTCTGCAGCTCGGAGCAGCCGGAGTGCACGGGAGGGCAGCCTATGTTTGTTCCAGGGAGACGCGGGGTCTGTGTCTCTCCTTGGTTGTAACTGTCGTCCTGGCTTCTCCACATATTAGCCCAAATTAGTAAAAGGACTCGTAAAAGCATTTACTAGGCTCAGGCAGCAGAGCCGCTTTCCCCGACTGTAGGGCTTGGCAGCCACAGCTGCTGGTGCTAAGGGCTGAATGGGGGTGCCCATTGCACCCTGAACCCAGCTAGGTCCTGACCAGCCATCACCTCGCTCTGAGAACCATTGTTGGGGAGGCTCTGCCGTGGTACACAGGGGTGGGTCAGATAGGACACATTGGCTACAGGCTGTGCAAGAGGACAAGCCCTAGTCGGACTTGAAGTTGCAAAGAGAGTCATCCAGACGGGCTTAATATCTGAGGCAGGATCTCCTTCGGTATGAGGCTGGCCTCAAACTCCTCATCTTTTTCTATCTGCCAGTTTTTCATCTGGCAGGATGTCTAGCTCATTTTACAAAGAGGAGAAAGGGGAGCATGAAGGATTAGAGCTGGCTCACTCAGAGGACATGGGGCATGTCGAGCAGAACTGACCAGAAGCCTGTGTTCCCCCAACCCAGACTCACAGGTATAAAAAGATTTGGGTATAAAAAGAATGGGCGAGGCCGTGCCCATGGGCGGGGAAGAGCGTGATCGTTGCCATCACGTCTCCAAATTATTATTGTTGTTATTATAATAACTAGTGGGTTGAGTTGAGTGGGCGGTGGATGCCGGATAATTACCAAGACCCCCAAATTAAAGTGTGGAGCCTTGACTTTTCCACGGCTGCTCAAGGATGAAAACGAAAGCTGGCCTCGGGGAACTGGGGAGGAGCCCTGATGGGTAGGCCAGAGAGCTAGGCTGGACCGGCTATGGCCCAAGGATTAAAAAGCTAGAGTGAGACCTTAGGATCCTGGGCTACAGAGCAACTGCCCTGCCCAAAGGCCCCAGACTGCGGAAGGTCTGCCCTAGGAGCACTGAGAAGGTGGTCACACCACCTGGGTGTCCTGTCCTGCATTCATACTTCCTCATTGCCTGGACCTTAGATTCCTTGGCTCTGAAGTGTGGACAGTAGTCACCCCTGCCTTGAGGGGCTGTGACCAGCAAAGTAAGGGTTAGAGGAGGACTCTGAGAAGTCAGGAAAGGTGGGTCTTTGTCCCCCTCAACTGTGCTCAGGACCATGGACTCCCTTGACAGCTGGGTGCGTTAGGAGGCAAGGCCAAGCTCTCTATGGAGTTCAGTGGAAAAGCTAGATGGAGCTTCCCTTTCCTTAAGATAGAAGAACACAGTCTGTGCCTCTGGCCCCTCCCTGGCCCTGAGGACTTTGAGATGGACAGAGATACAGTCCTGGGAGGCAGGGTGGGAGCTAATGACAGTGGGCTCTGTTATTATTGTCATTACTGCTCTGTCCAGCAGGCAGCAGGAGGTGATTCACCGTCTGCATTCTGAGGCCTGTCGGGACCTGCCGGCCGGGATCCCTCCATTTCAAGGCCTAGTTATTCCCAGCTCCCTGGCGGCCAGGGAGGTGGGGGGGGCTCCACTAATGGGTGGAAGTAGGTGTCAGATTTGGGGAACCAGGGTGTCCAGTTTTGAGTCAGGAGCAGCAGCAATAGCAGAGCTCAGGCAAGAGGTGGCAGGAGCAGATTACTGGGCGCTGTGACCCCAGTGCCTGGGGAGATGGCGAATCCTTCCAAAGAGTCAGGGAGGGAGCAAGAACTTGGACCTGATGGGCCCCTCTCTTTGGGGACCCCATATGAGGGCCTGCCCTGCCCTGCTTTCCTGGCCTCTAGGGCAGTGGGTCTCAGACACCTAATGCGACCCTTTAATACAATTCCTTGTGTTGCAGTGACCCCCAACCATAACATTATTCCATTGCTACTTCCTAACTGTAATTTTGCTACTGTTAGGAACAGGGATGGAAATAATCTGATATGGAGGATACCTGCAACCTCCACAAGCCCCACAGGCGGAGAACCGCTTTTCTAGAAGCTGGGGAGGATGGTCTTACACTGCCGCCTTAGCTCCTAAAATCCTCTCTGCAGCAGGAGGCAGCTTCCAGCGCCCTCAGACACAGTGGAGGACAGGGGAGGAAAGGGGATCGCAGGGCAAGCATCCAGACCACAGGGTGGGAGTTCACAGTACAGGAGCTCTGTCGCCTGAGGGTCCGGGTGAGGGTGAAGTGTGGGTTAGTGCTGGGTTCTGACCAGACACACCTCTTCCTCCCGGGTCTCTGCTGTGGTCCCTCAGCTGTCAGAGAAGGAGACTTGAGTTTGCTTTTAATTGGAGCTGGGAGGCATCCAATGGGACTCACATCTGTACACAAAAATATGGCTGTTGGAGACCCCAGGGCAGAGCGTAGGCCCTGATGCAGACTCCAGGGTCTTCCTGGGTACCTGTGTCTGTTTGACTCATGGAGAAATAACAATAGTGTCTGTAACTATTTGCTGATAAAGTTGGGGAGCCAGAGGAGGCTCTGGCCTCTCCTTCCAGGTGGAGGAGCATTTCCACACATGCTTTCATGTCCGTGGCTGTTTAGGCAGCACTTGCTTTACCCATCAATCTGGTACTTTTTGTTGTTGCTGTTTTGAGACAGGGTTTCTCTGAATAGCTTTGGCTGTCCTAGAACTCTATAGCCCAGGCTGGCCTCGAACTCATAGAGATACGCCTGCGTCCCGAGTGCTAGGATTAAAGAGGTGCACCACCACCTCCTGGCTTGATCTGGTGCTTTACGCTGAGACTTTCATTAGGTTCTGGGAATCCAGAGACAGAATACGGTAGGAACCTTGACGTTACCCTAGATCAATGGTTTGCTGGAGTTATAGACCAGTGATCAGGGATACAGAAGGAGAAAGATGGGTTTTGAAGGGTAAATAGGAGTTTACTAGAGAAGGCTGGAAGTGAAAGAGATGAAGCAAATGCAGAGAAAATGCACATGGAAGAGTTGGTAGAGAGAGTTCTGTGTATTCAGGAAAAATAAATAGTTGGACAGTCTGGAAAGTCCGTCCCACAGTTAAACATACTTGCTACACTTCCAGAGGACCGGGGTTTGGTTCCCAGCACCCATGTTGGTGGCTCAGAACCTTTTGTCTCCAGTTCCAGGGACTCCAACATCCTCTTCTGGACCCTGTGGGCGCCAGAACACATGTGGCACATGCACACATGCAGACACATTCATGTACATTAATAAAAATAAAGTAAGTTGAAAACAGAACAACCCCAATAGCTTGAGATGGTGTGGAAGAATGAAGGGGGCCGTGGGAGACGATGTTGCAGGGTGGGCTGAGACCAGTCTAGGCGCTAGTTCAAGGAAGGCACCAGTCAAGCATGCATGGATCCTTCACACTCCTAGCTTCCGTACTGTATCATTTGCATCTAATTTGCATCTCTCCTCCCCCACTCCTCATTGCCCACCCCTCCCTTCCTGAGAATATATTGGTCCTCTTGAGGCTAAAGTTAGGCTTCTAGAGAGGCTGACTAACTGCCGGTTGTGGTCACCAATGGCAAGCTCTGCCTGCACTGGGGCTTCTCCACGCTCTTGGCCCCGCCTTTCACTGTGTGGCTGTCATGGAGTCTTCTCACTGGCATACAACAGAACCAGGCTCTGAGACTGGGCCGATCCAGCTCCTGGCCTACCAGCTCCCTCAGCTGGTACTTCTGAGTTGTCTTTAACATTCTCCCTCTCAGGGCGGAAAGCCTTCCTACTTTCTGGCTGGTGGCTTTGCAGTCTCTACTCTGGGAGCCTGGGGTTCGGAATCACGCTTCCTTTTGCCTAACTAGGAAAAGAGGACTCGCTGGCAGAGGACAGAGGTGCCTTTGGGGAGTGACAGTTCTTGAACTGGAACTGGGCGGGACGTTTGACTGACCACGTCTCCTATCTGCAATACTCTCACCGGGCAAAATGCGGACATCAGGCCTCTCTGTGCAGGTGTTAAAGGGGATCACACATGCCAGTCAAGGCAGGGCAAGATTGGTGAGAGACACAAGCCAGAACACATTTCACTGTTTGTTCTGAGATGGGGCGACTAAGCTTCCAGCTAGAAAAACAGAAGCAAAACAAAGCCGCGTCTCTGTCGAGGCTCCACACTGTGTGGTAATGACTCAGGAGGGAGGCAAGAGGGGAAGGTGCCCCCCACCCCCATGGACCAGGAGAGCCTCTACTAGTGGGAGGAGATAATCACTTCCTATACCAGAAGGAAGGAAAGACAGTAATGCGGGCTTCCCCCCTCCCCCCAGAGCCTCAGACGGGTGACTCTTGCTGACCTGGGCCAGGCCAACCAGGTTGCAGTCTCGCTGCCCAGCCCGCAGGCTGGCTGTGGAGCTGGTTGGTGGAGTTGGCTCAGGGAAGAGGATTTTGTATCTGGGATGACTAATGAATGAGCTGTCGCCACTGCGGGAGAATTATGCCACTTAAGCAAAACCGGGAGCTGGGCGGCTCTGAGATAGCGAATAGGAAACGCCTGTCAGGCTGATGCTTCAAAGCCAAATATACTTTCTGCGTAGCTCTCTCTCTCTGTTTGCTAAGTTTACTTTATGCAAAATATAACTCCGCTGAAAATATGTAGATGGCAACGAGCTCCCTCCCTCCTCCCCCAGAGGAGCCGGAAGGTGGGGAGAAGAGCAGTCCTCAGACAGCCTGTGAGCCTCAGGGAGGAGCTGCCAGGCTCTTCTCCAGAACCAAAAAGACAGGGCCTCGTCAATGTGGGGCAAGTACTGGGGAGAGTTAGGGAGCTGGGTTCAAGTCCCGCTGCTGCCCATTTTCTGGGTGAGGCCTTGGGTCATGGCCTAGAAATGGGGAACTGGACTAAGCCACATCTAGCACCCTACAACACACAGGACACAGCGGACGCAGGGGTGTTTCGGGGTGCTGAGAGATCTCAGCGTAAGGATAAAATCATCTTGAAAAAGACAACATGGATTTCTTAGTCCAGGATGCAGAGGATGTTCTGGGGCACAGAGCAAGGAATAAATGCAGGTCCCTAGCAAAGAGTCCAGACACAGTCACCCTGAGCCCTGGTGGCCGCTCATACCCTTTCCCATTCAGGTTTATCCTTGGGGAAAGAGCTGGGATAAGGTGACTGAGGCTTCCCAGAGCTGGAGGGTGGAGCAGGGCTAGGTCGTCCTGGGAGGGTGGGTAAAGGAATAGCTCCCTGGGTGGCTGCACTTGCGGGGGACTGGAATAGGAACCCCCCTGGGCTGTCACAGTGTTAGAAGTCCCAGCAGACAAAGCACTGAGTACACTGAACCTTTCTGAACCTTGGCCCTAGTCTAAAACAGGAACAGTGGTTGCCAATCTTAGCAGAACAGAGGTGACATGCAGCCTGCTTATGGCGGTACCTGGCACATTTTATCCCCCTGTTAAAGGGAGCAGCTGTATCTTTATTTCCAGGGCTTACCGAAGAGTTCTTGATGGGACAGACAACCCATGAGCTGAATCTAAGTACAGCCCTTGAAACATGTCATTCGTTCTTTAGGCTACTGGCAGCGCCCCCCCCCATTTTATCCTGTGTGTCCCCCATGGTGTAAAAAGGTCATAAGGAAGGGTTAGAGAGATAGCTCAGTCAGTAGAGGACTTAATATACAAACATAAGGACCCGACTTCAGAGCCCCAGAACCCATGATTTAAAAAGAGAATACTGGGAAACTCTACCTCCTAGGCAATAGGAGGCTTCAAAGAGCTCAGGGACTCTGGAGAGCGATGGGGAGGAGCGAGGTTTGCTGTAAAACAAAGAGTCCTTGTGGAGGTGTCACAGAAAAGCCTTTAATCCCAGCCAGGGGGCAGAGGCGGGCAGATCTCTGTTCAAGGCCAGCCTGGTCTACAGAGCAAGTTCCCAGAACAACCAGAGATGTTATATAGTGAAATGCTGTCTTGAAAAATCCAAAGGAAATGAGAGAGAGAGAATCACAGAAAATAGCAAAATAAAGCAGGCACAAGACAAATGGTGATTAGTTGGATGCAGAGGGTAGCCAGGCTCAGCCCCTATGCAGATCTTGCATATGGAGCCCCAATGCCTGGTGCCATGGCAACTGGAGTAGAGACCATTTCAAGAGGTATTGCAGGGAAGGGAGGACAGTGTCCCCTGGAAAGGGGGGATGGGCTAGGCAGGGCTTGGGGCTTGAGAGATGGGTTGAAACTTAAGAGTTCCTTCTGTACAAAGATCAGAGCAAGCAAGCAGAAAATTGCAAAATCGAGGGAGATCAGTAAAAGGCTGAATCCTTGGGGCAAAATGGGTAAGACTCTACCCCAGATTGGGACGAGCTGGGAAGGGGGACCCAGTCGCAGGGATGAGGCTTCTACTCACTGCTGCTGCAGCTCTGCGAAGCCTTGGGAAGTCAGGCAGAGGCACTGAAACCTGTTGGGCCACCTGAGAAACCCAGTGGGGTACAGGACAGATCAGGGACAGGAGGGCAGAGTGTGGCTGCAGGCGGCTGGATCCGGGTGGAGTAGAGTGGGGTCGACGGCTGCCAGATGCAGGCCCCTGGCAGAAGGCGTTCGGACTCTGCCGAGCTTGACTCCCATCTCCAACCACAGTGTGAGTCGCTCTGGGGTGTATGCACGCCCATACAGCTAGACCTACTCTAACTCACCCCGGGGTGGGCTTCAGATGCATCCCCAGAATCACGTGGCAGAAGCCTGATCCATGTAAGAAAGGGGAAGACAGCAAAGGCTGCGGCAGCACAGAAACCCAGATGGAACTCTTCCCACCACTGCCTATCTGTGAGCCCCTCAAACCTCAGTCCCTCACCTGTGCAGCGCAGGGACTGACAGCAGCCTTTCAGGGTGGCTGCGACAATTCAATGGGAGGACATGCACAGAGCCCCAGCCAGGGGGTGCTTAGGCAATGCCACCCATGGCCTAGGTGGAACCATGAGGAACCCGAGACTAAGTGGAGCCCAGGGTTGACCTCCTGCTCTCCTGATCTCAGAAGTAACAGCAGCCAAGCCAGGGATACACAGAAGCCCCTCACAAGCTGCCCCACATGCTGACAGACCCCTCCTGCATGCAGAGTGTTGACTCAGAAGAGCCACGTCTGGTGGTGAAGGGGGCGGTGACTCCAGCTGGGAGAGCCTGGGAAGACAGGGCTGAGGGAGGAAGAAGAGGGGAGAAGACACTTGCCTTGGCTCAGTAAGCAGACAAGCGATTGTCTGTCTTAGTCGGGTTACTACTGCTGTGATTAAAAACACCAAGGCCACAGCAGTCTGGGGAGGAAAGGCTTTATTTGGCTTACACTCTCACAACATGGTCCACCACTGGAGGAAGTCAGGAAAGGAACTCAAAGGGCCTGGAGGCAGGAGCTGTTGCCGAGGCCATGGAAGAGAGCTGCTCACTGGCTTGCCCAGCCTGCTTTCTTATAGAACCCAGGACTACCAACCCAGGGATGGCACCACCCACAGTGGGCTGGGCCCTCCATATCAATCAGTAATTTAAAAAAAAAAATACCCTATGGGGCTTGCCTACAGCCCAGTCTTAGGGAGGCATTTTTCTCAATTGAGTCTCCCCTTCCTCCAATGACTTTAGCTTGTGTCAAGTTAACTTACAACTAGCCAGGGCAGCTGCCGCACACACTGCCTATATGAGACTCAGTAGACGGCATGAGGAAGCAAATAGCCATGGCCCCTGCATCTTCAATACAGGCTGGCAGGGCAGCAAAGAGGAGAGCTGTGGGAGGGAAGACCATCCATGGCCAGGTGCCGGCTGGAAGGAAGCAGGGAAGCTGTCAGGCGGAGGCCATGCAAGGGGAATGAAGGCAGGCTTCTGGCTGCCAGAATGAGCTGTGTCCTGGAATGAAACAGCTCTGCTGACTGAGCCAGCAGGAAAACTTTTAGGGTCTCTGGTTCCCTCCTCTGCAAGATGAAATTAATGGTGTGTGCCATGCAGGGTTGCTGGTGACTATTAGGTGATACATGGGAGTTTGTCCTCTCAACAAATGCCCTACACATGGTAGCTATCATTAATACGAACATTCAGTGCAGAGTGTCGGAAGGCATGACAGGATATGGGAAAGATCGGAGTTGACATGTGGGTACCATTAGCAAGGCCGAGTATCTTCTGTAGGAGCTGAACTGGGAGGTAGGGGGGTTAGCTGGTGTTAGAGCAAGAGCCCCATAGCACCCGAACAAGGGATGTAGCTCAGTTGAGGGGTATCTAGGTTAAATGCTTTTACCTTATTTTCTCCAGTTTCTTCCCAGACAGATGTGTGGGCTCCTAGAATCCCACAATCGGAGCCAAAGACAGGCTTGCCCTGGCCCTTGGCAGGCATGCAGAGGCCCCCCAGTGGGAACACACACACACACACACACACACACACACTCAGTTCTCTTAATAGAAATGAACCAAAAGTGTCAAGAAGCCTCGGAGGATGTAGGAAATGCAGTGTGTCGCGGCCAGTCCGAGAATCGTCTCCCAAATCTGTGCCCACTACATCTTAACGAGGCACTTTCTCTGTACTCTGACAGCAGAGAGGATAGGATGTTAAGAAGCCCCCACTCGGCCCTGTGGGTTGCCGTGACTACCCAACTTCTTCAAACAAGCAGGAACTACCTCAGCATCTCCTCGTGATACCAAATGAAATTATTGCAGACCTACAGGCAAAGAACGCTGAGGAAGGGAACCTGTTACTACAGCAGATTTTTTCAGAGTGGCGAGAGATGAAATCTGAGCCTGGATGGATGGGCCCTCTGCTCTCTGAAGCAGCCTGAGGAGCCCTGCTCTGCCGGCTTCACTGGCGCTCTCTCCTCAGCTGGACTTCATTTGCCTGAAATGATGAGCAGCAAAAGAAAACGGGAGGATAAGGGGCCTGGAGCCTGGAGCAGTAGTGCCCCAAAAGGAAGCAGAGGCAGCTAGCTGCTCATGGGGAGACCCAGGAGGCACACAGAGGCCTCCTCCTGTGGTTGTGGTATAAACTGGTGTTTCCAGAGCAGGGACTCGGGTCACAGAGCAAACCTAGAGGAAGCCTGTCACCTAGGAGCATGTCCACCAGCAGTGCCCAGGCCCTTGCCAGGGGGCACGAGGAGGGAGAGGGCATGCACTTTCTTTTTCAAGAGCTCTACTTCCTGGGGAGAAGGGGCCACTGTCCTTAGCTAGTGGGAGACAGCAGGAGACAGCGGGAGGCTCCCCTTGAGCTTCCACCCTAGCAAACACACTCATTTGTTGAAGCAAAGGACAGAAAGCCCAGGAGCTCTCCCAAAGGAGCCAGTGCTGCAGCCACACAGCTAAATGTATCTGCAGTCTGCTCTGTGCGGAGAACGTCTCTCTGATATATTCTACTGAAATTCTGTCCAAGAAATGGCCATTTCCCTCTTTCCGAGCTGTGTTCCCTAGGAGCCCTGTAGGAAACCTGCAGGAGAGGAGAGAGGACTCCAAAAGAAAGGCCCTGAGGCACCTGGCAAGTCTTGGGAGATGGATATATAGGTGTCTTATTCAGGTGCCTATTGATGTGACAGAAGACCATGATCAACTTGGGGAGAAAAGGATTTACTCCGCTTATAGTCCCAAATCACGGTCCATTCACTGAAGGAACTTAGGGTAGGAACTCAAGCAGGAATCGGAGGTGGGAACTGAAGCAGAGGCCATGGAGGAACACTGCTTGCTGTTGTAGCTTGCTCAGCCTGCTTTCTTACGGTACCCAGGACTAACAGCCCAGAAGTGAGCCAGGCCCTCCTACACAGCTCATCAATCAGAAGTTTATCACAGGCCGATCTGGGGGAAGTATTCTCTCTCTCTCTCTCTCTCTCTCTCTCTCTCTCTCTCTCAAATAACTTACTTATTTTTATTTTATGTGCATTGGCATTTTGCCTACATGTATATCTGTGTGAGGGTATCAGATCTTGGAGTTACAGACAGTTGTAAGCTGCCATGTGGGTGCTGGGAATTGGACCAGGGTCCTCTGGAAGAGCAGTCAGTGCTCTTAACTGCTGAGTCATCTCTCCAGGCTGGCATTTTCTCTATTGAGGTTTTCTCTTCCAAAACGACTCTGGTTTGTGTCGATTTGGCATAAAACTAGCCAGCACAATAGGCATATATGGAAGTGAGAACCAGAACCAGACCGGTGTGGCGGGAAGGTTCTAGAGTACCAGCTTCACTCTTACTTAGATGTGGAAGCTCAAGCAAGTGACCACACCATTGAGACTGTTTCCTCCTTCAAAAAAACGCTGGTAACAATAAGACCAGCTCAAGGAGTTGTAAAAATGTATGAGACAAAATCTTCTCCAAGAGGTCGCCCAGAGAAGTGCGCCCCAACCATGCCAGACCAGCAAGCCTTTATACAGAACCGTTCATAAGAGCATCTCCACTATTCAGAATGAATAGGTACCATAACATATGCTTTCAAATCAGTATAGTATCACAGCTGGAAGACAGGAAACTAAAGAAAAATAACAGACTGAAAAATACACATATACACACCATAGTCAATGAGTGAGCATGAGTCTACCAAAAAATTCATCGGTGCTGTCAGGTCGGAAGGCCATTCCTTCCTACGATCAAGATATTTGGATGAAAGAAGCAAGGCAGGGTTAATTGTCCGAGTCTTTGTATTTGATGTTCTGAAACAAGATGAAATAAACACTGTACATTTGTAAAGACAGCTAACTTACCACTCGTCTGTGGACATGGAGAAATAGAGGTGTGTTGTTTGGGTAACTCAAAGACTGTGAACATTTTGCCATTGGTAGTGTTGTTTTCTGAAGTGGTGAACAACCCCTGGTAAAGACAAAATGCAGTGATCTCTAGATTTGTAACATAGCTCCCATCACAAAAAAATATGTACTCGAAAACTATGAAAGTATGTTGTGTTTACATACAAAACAGAACTAGGTTCGAAGCACAACCAATAAAAGGTTTTCCACCTATTGAAACTGTGCGGTACTGAGCTATCACATGAAGTGTAAGACAAGACTGGCCCCTTTTACTTTGTTTATTTTAGTTTTTTGAAGACAGGGTCTTACAGCCTTGGGTGGCCAAGAATTCCTGAAGTAGACCAGTCTGCTCTCAAACTCAAAGAGAGCCTCCTGCTTCTGTCTCCCAAGAATACTGGAATTAAAAGTATGCGCCACTACAGCCAGCTCAAGACTGCCGGTCCCCTCTCTCCTCCCTCCCAAGTGGCACCTCAGCCGGCCAACATAAATATGCCGCACGCTCCCAAACTGCCTCTAGGGGGCAGTACTGCCTCCTCTATAATCAGCAAAGCGGAGCGCTCAGGACGTTTTCCTTGGGTAGGCTACTAAGAAAGGTAGGGTGAGAGCCACACAGTCCCAGAAACACAGCGCGGTCGGCATTAGGAACTCCATCAGCCCGTCACTCTTAAGTTTCGGCTCGGGGTTGTATCTTGCTACATTTTTATTGGTTTGGCACCACAGGCAACGGCCATATCCTCATGTGAGATGTCTGGAAGAGGGGGAGGGAGAAGCTAGCAACAAAACAGTGTGTCGGAGAGTTCCCGGGCTGCAAAGCTGAGATGGATCCCGGGTCCTCCATACAGACAACAAGCAGAGCCTGAGCAATGGACAGATCCTCTAGTACTCCTCTGGACAGGTACTGACCTCTTTCGCAGGAGAATCAACAGCACTCTTTACAAGTCCGTCCTTGTTTGCTCACCTTGGTTCAACTATAAATCCACACCACCACCGGGTGGTGGTGGCGCACACCTTTAATCCCAGCACTCCCGAGGCTGAGGCAGGCGGATCTCTGTGAGTTCGACACCAGTCTGGTCTACAGAGCTAGTTCCAGGACAGGCTCCAAAACTACAGAGAAACCCTGTCTCAAAAACCAAAAACAAAATAAAAAAAATCCACATCACCAACCACGTCTCGACGGTGGAACATCTGGCGTCTCCACTGAAGGTATCTGAAGAAAAGCGTTGTCTTCTGTAGAAATAAAGTGTGTCTCTGACAGGACCAGTTAAGGCACTGGGTTGAGAGGTCAGCTGGTATGCACCCCAATAATCAACTAAATCTTCCTTAAGTCTCAGATCTTATTTCCCACCAAAAGGAGCAATCATTTCTAGTCACCCTGGAAAAGGACACATTCTTGACAGGAAACGAATTCCAACGCCAGCACCCAGCACCGTAGGGAGCTCCAGCCTCTGCCACTTGATTCCTTTACTACAGTGGGTGCATCTGAACTTCCAAGTGCCAGTTCCTGCTGCCAGGCCCTGGCTGCTGCTGTCCTGACCACACAGGGCCAGTCTCAATCCTGGCAGGGCAGTTCTGGAAGTGGAGACTAAGTTATGACCTCTCCAGGAAATCTGATAAGACTGGATTTCTCTTTCGGTTTGCCGCTCTTTTGTTTTCCCCAGCAGCTGTAAGGAAAGAGTGGACCAGGCTCTTAGCTGTGTGCTTTGTGGGATGGGATGGGTTTTGTGGGGTGAGAAATCCCGCCGTGTCTCTAGCACCCATTCTCCCTTCTCTGCTTTGCTTGGTGAAGGCAGACTTAGTCTCTAGGAAAAATTGGATGACTTTGCCCTAGATAGCAAACTAGGGAAGCTGTAGTCTTAAATGAAGTGGGAAAGACACGGGGAAGGAATCTGAGGCTCGTGGATTGAACCCCCTTGACAGAAATATAAAAACCAATCGTATGGAAGATTTGAGGTCCATTTTATCCAGAGACAAGATGGTTCACCAACATTTGATGTGGGCAAGCCTGTGTTTGGGAGCAAGTGGCTCCAACCATGTATCAGGAGAGGCTGGGCACAAAGCTGGCTTGACATGTGTCACCTGCATGTGTCTGTGGGACTGGGAAGGGGCCAAGGGAAAGAGCAAGTGCAGACAAAGCAGGAACTCTGAAGGCATCTTCTCTGGGTCACTTCTCATCATGGCCCATTCTCAGAGGAGTCAACACCAAAGTGGTCTCAGCCAAACCCCGGAGGCGGGAAGAACTGCATCATGGAAGTGCCTGGGATTGTGGCTTCTGAAGAGGAACTGGCACTTCTTAATGTGCACAGGAACGTGTCTTTCAGAGGCATATGGAGTTGCTTCTTTCAGCAAAGATAGCAACAGCCACGGCATCCCTGACACCTCCACCAGCGGCCTTCTGCTCTGCACAGTGACCTCCCAACTTGGGGCATATTTCAGGAGAGATCCAGAGGGGCAGATCTCTCTATAGTGAATCAAGCTCACCAAACCAGTGTGTTCACGGGTGGCTTTAAGTTCTACCAAGTATTTAAACATTCACACTTGGTCCCACTGCCAGGGATTTTGGTTTAACTAACCTGGGCCAGGCCAGGGCACAGGTGTAATTTAAAGTTCCCCAGGAGATTTTGATATGTGCCAGGGTCACTTGATTACAATAGGAGAGGGCCTCGGCTTTGCATTCAGATCTCAGCTACCTTTCATATAAGCAGACTTCTAATAATCCAGTGGTCTGGCATTCCAGTTGCTGTGAGATTGGGAGCCATATATATAATATATACACTATATATATATATATATATAGTATATATATATATTCAGAGTGAGAGAGAGAGATTGCTGATGGTATGAGCAAAACGCAGCAGGCCACAACACATCAGGTCTGATTACAAGGTAAAGATAGAAAACCCAGAAAAAGCGAACACAGCATCCAGACCACCCCACACACAGAGACATGCACACACGCTCCAGTATATCCTATTTACAGTAAGGCTGGAGGAAATCACTCAGGGGGCGTCAGGAGAGTGAGGGCTATAGTGTCTCAAGTGAGTGACACACACTGTCCGTGATGTGTAAGGCATGTGTAGACAGGTGCTACCAAGACAACGTCACTTGATTCTTATCACAGGCCTCTGACACACACATTAGCCCATTTTACAGATGCAGGGACTAAGACTCAAGGAGGATCTCTCCTGACTTGATCAAATTTGGACCAGCAGCAAGCTTTAAAGCCAGAACTTGTGGTCACTGGTTTTCAAACAGGGGTTCAATGTATACCCCAAACTGGCCCCAAACTCCCAATCCTCCTGCTTCAGCATGGAGGGCCCAAATCTGAGATTTAAATGTCAAATACGGGTTCATGTGACCTGAAAACCTGTTAGTGTAGCTCAGCAATCACATGTGTTTGAATGCGCCGTATCTGTTGTGTGCAATTACCGACATTCTTCATGACCTAGTGCCTGGCACTGTATTATCCTCCGTGTTCATCTGCTCAAGATATTTGCTTTAAGAACAGCTACGGTACACACGTGCACATGAGCATACACACATACAAATACGTGCTTTTCTAACCGTGATGAAAGAACTGGGCATCCATTTGGGAAATAAATAAATAATACAAGTTATTTCCCAGCCCACACCATTCATCAAAATGGATACCAGATGGCTAAAGGCGGAAATGAAACCATCAAGGTGCTAGAGGAAAATATAAGTGAATATTTTATAATCTTGGGATGGGGAAGGACTTTCTAAACATGTCAACAAAAGTAGAAACCATAGAGGAAAAGATTTATAGATTTGACTACATAAAAAATTAAAAACTTATGTACATCAAAAACCAGCATAAATTGAAAAAATACTCAACCTCACTAGCATTCAAAGAAAGGCAAATTAAAACAGCAATGAGGGACTCTTTTTCGCTTTGCTGATCAGATTGGCAATGATTAAAAAGAATGATAATGCTGGGGAGGGAAATGGGCGCTCTCACACGCGGGTGGGGGAGTGCTGGGGAGGGAAATGGTTGCTCTCACACACCGGTGGAGGCAGGGGAATCACTACATTCTTTCTGAAAGATATTTTGACTCTAAGTATAAAAAGAGTCCAAAAAGGCCCACACCTTTGATCTAGTAATTCTACATATGAAAATGTATCCCATGGACAGATATGATGTACTACAAGCATGCATGCTCAAAACAGTCACTGGGGCTTTTCTCCTTCTTTCTTTCTTTCTTTTTTGAATACTGAAAACCTGGACGTTGAATGTGTAATAAGACTGAACTGGTCAAATAAATTGTGATACATCACAGAAGACGACACAGCGACCAAACATGATGCTGGAGTGAATACCAGAGCAATGTCATAGAAGAGAGAGCCCCAAAGAACCCGAATACAGGTGTGATCTCCCTTTTTCATACGTATCAAACCTAAGAGGCAAAGGCAGACTTTTAAATAAACAGAGCTTGGCTAACTGGGAAAAAACCTGGACCAATATTTCAAAGGAGTACAAAAGGCTAACCTTCAACTAAATCAAAGATACAAATGCAGCCTGGGGTGGTGGTGCATGCCTTTAATTCTAGCACTCAGGAGGCAGAGGCAGGTAGATTGCTGAGATTTCGAGGCTAGCCTGGTCTACAGAGTGAATTCCACATGAAAAAAGTTAAAATATCATATTTGTGTGGTTCTTATATCTATTGAGCAATAGCAAACTTCAGAAAGATAAACTAGAAAATATTAATAGTGCTCATCTCTAGTTGGTAAGATTTATAGTTACTTCGTTTTAACTATTGATTCATATTTTCTACTTTTTCTGAGATGATTGCATTGTTTTTCAATGCAGGGTTCCTCTGTGCAGCCCTGGCTGTCCTGGAACTTACTCTGTAGGCCAGGTTGGCTTGAACACAGAGATCTGCCTGCCTCTGTCTTCCAAGTGCTGCATTAAAGACGTGTGCCACCACCACAACCTGACCTACATTTGTTTCTGTAACTACAGAGGAAAGAAAAACTTTCCTTAAATAAGCCTCAAGGTTATTATTTTTCACAATTACCTTCTAAAACAAAATTTATGACTGTGGTTCAGGACATGTGAAGATATACAGATATACATATACAAAGGCTATTTTCAAAAATATAAATATATATACTAAGACTATTTCAGGGCGTATGTTACCAAGTATTCATTCTCTGTACGTGTGCCCCCATCTGTCTTTCTCCCTTCCTTCCTTCCTTTCTTTTACAGTCAGAAGTATCTCCATTTTCAATAATAAACAATATGGCCCTTAAAAAAGTTTTTTTTTTGAAGCTTGGCAGTGGTGGCAAATGCCTTTAATCCCAGGCTACACAGAGAAACCCTGTCTGGAAAACAAACAAACAAACAAAAAATTTAAACAGATCCCTCAAGAAACATTCTAAACAATTTGCCCATCCTTAGTCTTTCTTTAGTCCCCTTGAGTAACCCTGAATGCCAGGGTGTCAACTGCCATGCTGAACAATGTGGGATGTCCTTCTGTATATCTGTTGCTTTAACTGGTCGATGAATAAAGCTCCTTTAGCCAATGGCTTAGCAGAGTAAAGCCAGGTGGGAAATCTGAACAGAGATAGAGAGAGAGTAGACAGAGTCAGGGAGATGTCATGTAGCTTCTGAAGAAGAGAGATGCCGGAATCTTACGGGTAGGCCACAGCCTTGTGGTGATTCATTGATTAATAGAAATGGGTTAATGTAAGATGTAAGAGTTAGTTAATAAGAATCCTGAGCTCACAGGCTAAGCAATGTTGTAATTAATAGAGTTTCTGTGTGATTATTCTGGTTTGGGCAGCTGGGAAACTGGCTAGCAGTCTCTGTTTCCAGCTGAACACAACCAAAGTGCCTGTACTTGAAAAGTCTGACGCTGAGGCAAGGCAGCTTCCCCAGGACGGGCCATTTAGCCATTCGCCTCACAGCGGGCAGGTTACAGATCGTTGGACCAAGAAGTGGTTCAAGGAAAGTGTGATAGTGAGTGACCAAAGGCAGCAAAGGTTGTCTATAGGAACCCATTTCTTGCTGGGCTGTGGTGGCGCACACCTTTAATCCCAGCACTCAAGAGGCAGAGGCAGGCGGATCTCTGTGAGTTCAAGGTCAACCTAGTCTACAAGAGTTAGTTCCAGGACAGGCTCCAAAGCTACAGGGAAATCCTGTCTCAAACCTCCTCCCCTCGAGAAAAAAAAGAACCCATTTCTTACCTGGGCACTCCCCTGGCAACTTCTGCTTCAGCCTGCTTGGCCATCCTGCTCTTACACCAAACTTGTTAAAAGAAAGCTTGGGGGTGAGGGGATGTTAGCCAGTGTGACGGCTCAGAGGGTAGAGGTGATTGCCACCAAGTCTGGTGAACTGATTCTTGGACCCACATGGTAGAAGGACGGAATCAACCGTGAAATACTGGCCCCTGGCCTCTCGCATGAGATTTCGCCTTCAGGAATCCCCTTCCCACACAAATAAATAAACAAAAACATGGGGAAAGGCAGCTCCAGGAAAGGCCCCCGGAAAAAAGTCCAGGACCAGGCTGAGCCCTGAAGTCCATTCAACCCTTAGGCTCTGCATTGTTACTAAGAATTTATAGCAACAGTCTCCAAACTGGCTTCTCGCCCTCCACCGTGCCCTGTGCAGCTCACTCTCCAAGCCCCAGCACCCTCCTGGAAACACAGCTAATTGTTTTATTCCTGGGATCAAAACATATTGTCCAAAACAGTTTTTCTCTCGCTCTACCACTGAAGTCCACCAAACAGTAGACAAAAGAAATGTCTTCTGTTCTCACAGGGGACTGAGCAGCCCGACGCCCCTGCCAGCGGGCCCTTGCTCTCTTGGAAACCCCGCTTTCTCTTAGAGAGCCGTGCGGATCTCTAAGAGATGCACAGTGTGTTGCACAGCATATCTGAATTTCTTTTATATGAAGTTGCTTAATTATTCACCTCAAGGAAAATTGATGCTTTTGAAGGAAAACTGTTTAAGCAGAAGCTTCAAGTATCCTCTTGGGAGACAGAGACAACTGGGACAAAACTCAAGATCTGACAAGCAAGGCTTTTTATGGTTTGACCCTCGCAATGCTTCCTGGGTTTTTCCTATCACTCATCACTGGGCCACCTGGACTCCTGCCCATTCCTGACGTGCCATCTTCCTCCCAGTCCTGCGGGGACACTATCTATTTGGTGTCAACCAACCCACTATCCCAAAGGCCTTGAGGGAGACCAAAGGACCAGCTTCCACACTAATGCCTGTGCTTTGGAAGCAGAAGCCTGGTGCTCATATCCTGACTCGGTTCTTCACGCCAGACACGGTTACCCAACTTCCCCATCACACCTCTAAACTCCTTGAAGGGTTGTTACAGGAATGGCGTAAGGTTCAGGTTGCTCAGTGCATAGCCCAGGCTCCTTTGATCTTCTCCAACTCCTATTGCACTATGCACACCATGGATGCTTTACATGTGTTCACTAGGCCGCTTCTCCCATAATGGCCAATTTCCTTCCGTAGATCAGTGTCTCCTCAGGTCTCAGGAGTTTCTTGTATTTACCTACAATCTCATGATTTGGATATTATGAAATAAACTTACGTCTCTACTTTTTGTTTTTTATTTGTCTGTTGTTTTGAGACAGAGTTTCTCTATTATGTAGCTCTGACTGTCCCAGAACTCGCTATGTAGACCAGGCTGGCCTGGAACTCTTAGAAACCTACCTGCCTCTGCCTTCTAAATGCTGAGATTAAAAGCGACCACCACCATGCCTGGTCATGAAATATACTTTAAATAGTAGCATCTTTTATTAATGTTTCATTCCCTTAAAAATTAATTAATTGGGGGGGCTGTAGAGATGGTCTACTGGTTAAGAATGCTTCCTGCCCTTCCGGGTCCTACACCCACTTTGGGTCACTCATCACTGCCAGTAACTCTAACTCCAGGTGATCTGAAGTTCCCTTTTAGGGACTGAAGTCTCCCTCTCCCACAAACATACAAATACATAAAGCAAAAATTAAACTTTTAAAAGTGAATTGATCAGTTCAGTGTGTGAGGTATGCATGTGTGTGCACATATATGCAGGGACACTTGCCTTTGCATGCATGTGTGGAGGCCAGAGATCAGCTTTAGGTGTCTTCCTCTACCATCCTCTACCTCCCGGCTTCAACCATAACAGCTGGCCAACAAGCCACCTGGGATGTGCCAATCTCTGCTGCCCCTTGCTTTTACATGGATATCGGGGATCTGAACTCAGATGCACTCATTTACCCACTGAGCTCTCTTTTCTCTTTGAGTACTGAGAGTGTTCTCAGCCATTCCTTTGACAGTCGGCTCTGGGGAAGCTGGCTGGGAGCCACCCACCAAGACCATAAACACCTCCAGAGTGCAGCTCCGCCTCCCTACTTCCCACAGCTCCTTACTCAGTCTGTGCTTAGAACACACCTAGTAACTGCTTGTGGCATAAACAAAAGCTTCACATACATGATGTGAGTGGGGAGGGGTGGCAGGGGAGGGGGGAGCCCTTTCCAAACGAGCCGTTATGCAGAAAGGGTCATTGTTGCAGGAGGCCGAGCTGGAGGCAAGCCCTTCTCTCAGCCACAAGGACCAGCGCCCCCAATTACACCAGCTGGCCTCCAACTTCTGTGTGAGCCGATTAAAAAGCACCCTCTCTCCAGTGTCTGGAAACTCCTGCGAGGAAAGTTTGCTGCCCAAAGTTGGCTTTTGACTAGAGTCTTAACAAGAGGCTTGGGCAGGCTGTGCGGAGAGACAATGTCACTTTAGGGAAGCAGCTGGAAGCGGCAGTTAGAAGAATTATTTTAATGAATACATTTCCTTTCAATTGTATGGGAATATCAAGATCCCATTAGAATGGGGAAGCAATTAGAACTAATAAAGATGAATGCGCAGCGCTCGGTGCATGCGGAATAACAAGCAGCCAACAAAGGGACTCCCAGAGCAGGCTCTAATCCAAGGGAGCCCACAGCCAGCAGAGGGGAGAGGCCCGGCTCAGCACTCAAAGCCACCGTGCCCTGCACATTCTGATCACGGCCTGGCCCACAAATGGCGTGAGTTGTGCCTCCGAGGTGGGGGGTGGCCCCCACCCCCTCCTGGGTCAGCCTCTTGGAGGTTGAGATGGACTGTTGGCAGCCCCTTGGCAACAGCCATTCAAACCAGGGCTCTGGCTCAACGCCAGCTTCTAGCCTATCCCTTGAACTAGGTCTCATTGTGTCCAGGTGGCAAAGGCCTTCTCGCCAACTCTCCTTAGAAGTTTGGAGAGGGACTGGGACAGTGAGGAGGGAAAAGAGGGCGAACGAGAAGGGGCCTTCTGGCCCTGCAGCTCTTCCCTCCCCTCCTCCACTACCCACAGTCTGTACCTCCTCTGAGTTTGGGGTTATGTTACAGTCGGGCGCTGAGTCACAGGCAGCCAAACACAGAAGTACTGTTGCTTACACAATTGCTCTTCAAACAGCAACAAACAATTTTCATTACCCAAGTCAGATCAAATCATTCGCCTGGCCATCCCGCCTCAATCCCAGCCCCACAACCAGGCCTGAAGCCTCATGCCTTGCCCATTCCACTCTGACAGCACTGAGCTTCTTTCTGCTTGGGCTCTGGGGACAGACAAAGCTCTTTCTCGCCTTTATTTGAGCTGGAGCTGCTGCATGGCTGTCAAGACTATCAGGGGAGCCAGGGAGACACAGGCACCTCGGCAGCGGGGCCCACTCAGTTGCAGGGCCGGCATGTTCCTTAGCACCCATATGAAGTAAAGGCTGAGGCCTCCTGTGCCCGAGTTTAGGAGGCCTCCAACAGAAAAGGCCTGGCTCACCCCCAAAGTGTTCTCTGGCCCCAGTGCGGTGTCTGTACTTGACATTTCATTGTTTAATCTTTCTTGGCCAGACATTTTTTTTTTTTGAAACAGGAATGTGTAAACTCGTTCCGAAATGTCTGTATGAGAGGTCAGTTACACATTCATTACTGGGATTTTTCTATCATGTCTCTTTAAAAAAAAAAAGTATCTTCACAATCTTATTTGAACCTCAAAATAACCCTGTGGGGTGGACAAGGCAAGAGTCACCAAGCCCAGTGATGAGGACACACTGGTCCCAGGTGCAGTGTTCTGTGCAAGGGTCAGGGGATGAGGGCTAAGAACCTGGTCAGTACACTCTGCCGCCTTTCCCACACCTCCACAAAGTGCCAGGCATTCCGGGAGCCTTAACCCTGCAATTCTTTGCTTCCACTGTAACTCCTTACCCCTCCTCATACTATGTTCTGCTAAGAACCAAAGGTTATGAAGGGCCCTCAAGATTCTGATCTACAGTCACCAAAGTGCTTGCTTTACCCCTGCCAAAGAGAAAGTCCCTTCCTCTCTTTCCACAGCTCAGATAAGGATTGTTTGAAAAGTTCCCAGGACACAGTAGATACATTAAGAACTGGGAAAAAATTGGCTGCTTCTGTCCCTCGGTACAACACTGTAGTGTCTAGGGACTGGCAAGGATAACATCAAGTCTATGCCCCCATCTTGCCCCCTCCACCTCCCACAACTGGAGGCCTATCCATTTAACTTATGACAGTCTTTGTTTTTATGATTTGCGAGTGTGATCTGTAAACTATGAAATGCATAGGTAGTCAATACAGTTTGGCAAGTTGGAACCAATGTATTCCTATACTGAAATTACAGAGGCATTTTATCTTCCCAGGAAGTTCCCGCCACCCCTCTCCAGTCAGACCCACCCCCAGCCCCCACTGTCCTAATGATACCACATAGATTAGTTTACCCTGCCTCGCATACACAGAATCCTACCATAGCTACCTCCTTGAATACATGGAACCTGAGCATCGGAATCTTTTGTATCTTTCATTTAGTGTAATGTCTGTCGGGTTCACCCATGTAGTGTCAGCAGTTTGTTCTTGTTCAAAAAGTAAGTATTGAAAAACGAAATCATAAAATTTTCTGGTAAGTGGATGGAGCTGGAAAAAATTATACTGAGTGAGGTCACCAAGGCCCAGGAAGACAGACGCTGCACATTCTCTCTCATAGGCTGAGCCCAGCTTCAACTCATCTGTTTTGTGTGTTTAACTCGGAGCACAAGTGGAAGCCAGGAGACGAGAAAGGGACATTTGCTTTAAGGGAGAGAGGGAGACATTATAAATAAAACAAAAGCAGAGATGTGGAAGACTGGGGCGTGGAAAGGCTTAGGCAGGGAGGGGACCAGGGAAAGGGGAGGGGTAACCCAAAGGAAATGGGTATGAAAAAGCCATGTGGAACCCTACTGTCTCCCAGCCAGCTAAGAATTATAATTGGAGGGGACAGTAGAACACATGTGATATGAAAGAAGATGGCAGGGGACGCTGGAGGTTAAGGTTCGAACTGTTTGAACGGGGACAGGGCTGCGTGGGGAAAGAGAGAAGTTAACCACAATTAAGGATTGGAAGACTTTTGTGGGACCCCACTAGTAAGGAAACTAATTTCAAAATACCTTTTTAAAATAATTTTTATTTATTTATTATGTATACAGTATTCGGCCTGCATGTATGCCTGCAGGCCAGAAAAAGGCACCAGATCTCCTTACAGAAGGTTGTCAGCCACCATGTGGTTGCTGGGAATTGAACTCAGGACCTCAGTGCTCTTAACCACTGAGCTATCTCTCCAGCCCCTCAAAATACATTTTTTAAAAGGTGTTTGAATGGAAGGACCCTGCATGGATGGACAACGTTGCTTCCAGAATTCATGTCTTACTAAATAAAAATTGCAGTGCAAGAGGTATGGGATACCTCCCTAGGACCTAGGAGTTATTAGTCAGGGAGGCCCCAGAGGTCTCAAAAAACAAAAACAAAAACAAAAAAACTCAAGCTATTGCCTGGCTCTTGGTTGTCCACCATAGCTACATGGTAAGATCCTATTGCTGAAGACACAACACACTGAGCTGTAGGACATAAAATCAATCTCAAATGTCCTCCTTGCTGACCAGCTTACCCAGTGCTGGGAGGTGCTATGCAGCCTGCTGGGGGGGAAAGACATCAATGGTTTTACCTAGCACCAGATCCTGCTATAATCCTAACCTTCCAGTGCAGTAAGGCCACCCATTGCTCTGTATGTGAGCCTAATAAAACCATGGCTTCCCAGCACTTACTTTAGCGGAGTTGTACCTTGGTTCACCATTGAGATCTTAGGAGGAAGACTGGACTTTATGTCTCCCCTGCAGGAGATAAATAAAGGAATTTCAGCAACACTGGTACACTCAGGAACTTACAGTATCTGTGGTTACCGACACAATACCAAGCCAAGCACAATTCCAGCATGGATGGCGGGGGGTACACAAGAGGCCCTGAGGTGCTATTGCTAATTGTTAGCTAGTGGCTGTGGGGGGGGGGGTGTCACTCTTCTTTTGGGGTGCGGGCAGGGATAGGCTGCCCAAGTTCTAGGGGCTAACCCCACATCCATGCGTACATGGAGCACTAATTGGACTTGGTGATTATTTAGACGGGGGAGGAGGGAAAGGGGAGGAGGAAGAAATTAAACAGAAAGGGTGGTGTTTTGAGGGGATCCAGAAGGAGATGGATGGAGTAAATGGGACGTGGGTATGACCATATTCCATTGTATATAAGTGTGAAATTCTCAAGGGATAAATTTTTAAAAATCTGTTTCTTAAGTGACTTGAGAGATACAGTAAGGATAGCATTAACAGTGAAGCTATACATTAACCTGGAAGGTGGGGTGGGGGAAACTTTGGGCAGCTTTGAAGAAAGTAGATTTAAAGTAGCTGATACTTTAATAAAGAAATAATAGCTCACTTGAAATAAGTATTGTTAGTATTTTTAAAGCCATCTACATTATTGTAATCTGTCCCTTACAAAGCTTTCCATCACCCCTATCTCCGGCAGGCCCCTTTCCTCAGTACTCCTCCTGCATCTTTCCTTGACCAATCTCGCTGTAACAGTTGCATTATTCTGTCTTCAGCACCGTCCTTTTAAGAAGGGCACCAGCAGAGCAGTCCAGCCGGTGATCACAAACACAGAAAGGCTCCGGAGATCTGGGTTTGCATTTCCAGTCTAGCACATAACAGAGGAGTGGTTTAAGGCAGGTAATTTAACCTCTCTGTGACTGTTTTCCCATTTGTAAAATGAGGATAATAATACTTTGCTAATAGGGATTTGGGAGGACTAAATTATATTGTACATAAAACGTTTGGCACAATGCTAACTAGCAATGGCCCCAAGCTAGATTATAATAAACATCTTCCTGCCTCATTCACACACTTCAGTTTTTATAAGTCATATGATATTAATGGGTATATATTTTTCCAAGTTTTTGTTTTGAGACAGGGTCACGCTATGTAACCCAGGCTAGATTTGAATTCTGTTGTTGTTTTTGGTTTGGTTTTGGTTTGTTTGTTGCTTTGTTTTGTTGTTGTTTTTTTTTTTTTAGATAGTATTTCTCTAACAGCTCTGGTTTTGTAGATCAAACTAGCCTCATATTCACAGAGACCCTCCTGCCTCTGACTCCACAGTGCTGGGATTAAAGGCCTGCGCTACCACTGTCGGGTTTATTATACCCATTTTTTATCAATAATGCAGCCGAAGAGCAAAGAGTTTTAGTTAAACTTGTCCAAGATTATGTGGTTGGCAAATAGCAAATGCCACAGGAAAAATACGACCGTTCGTAAAATGTCGGTGATAGCAGCAGTACTTTAATGAGAATCAGACGAATATAGGGGAAATGCTTTTACAACAAAACCTAGCGCATGGATGCTAAATAAACATAATTGCTATGGTGATTCAGAAATAACAGTGAATATCGAGTACCTGGATGTTAAATAAGTATAATTGCTGTGATGACTCAGATGCAACAGCAAATAAATTCTATGCATGACCTCCAAGGAAGACTTTGGAAATGCGATGTTGAAGCTTAGCCCCCAACAGTGGGTAGGATCTGAAAACACGGTAGAGAGGGAATTTTCAGAGTGGGGAGGAGGAGGGACATGAAGTGGGAGACTGCCGGGGGTGAGAGGTCACCAAGGGGAGAAATAAGAGTAGTTCTGATTGGGGGAAATGTTTCCGTTCCTCAAGCCAGTCAGCGTGGTATGTGCTTCCTCGGTGTATCTCTCATCACCGCAGAGTGTGCTGTCCTCACCTTGCAATTAACCACTGGCCAGTATTTCGGGACTGCCTCCAAGATCCTCTTCCGCCCTGTAATAGGCATCCTCTCCACATGCCACCGAGGCCGCAGACAAAGACTGCAGTCTTTCCCCGTGTGTCCTGATAAATTTTAATGGCCCTAGTGTGCACTCGGAGGCCCTTCTCTAATTTACCATCCCAAACGTGTCTCTAAGCGCGCCGCACGTAAGCCTCTACAGCTGACGTAAGCACTTACGAGAAGAATGTGCTCGAACTCCGTGCTAGGTCTCACACAGAGACGCTTCCCCACCTTGAGTGACTGCTTACAGCGTTTACCCCGAGGTACAAGCACAAGCACACACTCCCCGGGCGCCTGCACCTGCCGAAGCGGGACGGCTGCGCGCGGCCCCCGGCAGCCATCTTGGTCGCGGAGGCCGGAAGCGGCGAGCATGAACTGCGGCTGCGCGGCTGTGGGCGAGCGTGGAGCTCGCGGTGACCTCTGGGTGCTCCCGCCGCCGTACCTCCCTGGCCGGTTCGTGCAGTCTCTGGGGTGGCTCGCCGGGCACCGCCTGCCCCAAGGCATATGGCAGAAGCCTGAGAGTGGGACAGCCCTATCTCCTCCCGCCGAGGGCGAGCAGGATGGCCGAGACGGCGAGCCCAGGCCCTGGCCGCCTCCCAACGCCAGCTGATCGGACGGCCACCTATTCGGTGCAGTTTCTGCTGGTGGAGACAGGAGGAAGAAACTCATCACACTCTTCCAAGACGGTGAAACATGTTATCGGTGATTTGAAGACTCTGCACCGGAAGATCGCCTCAAGAGCCGCAGAACGTCGCGGTACGTTTTTGCTTCCCAGCTGAAACAGCTTCACCGCCAAGCATCAAACATCTTGACCAACAAATTAAAACCTGTTGAGGGCTTGTAGGAGGATCTGGGAAGAGATGGCCCCAGATTAGTGATAATCATGGGTCTTATCTGCATGAAATGTAATAGCACCGGGAAGGCTCAGTTCTGGGAGAGGCTGAGTCTGTCGGGGTGTGCTTCCATCAAAGAATTCTCTTTGGGTCCCCGAGAAGGCTTATTATGGAAGATTTGGTTCAGCAACTGTACCTTAGTACAGGTGCCTCACACCAGTTCATCGGAGTACGAATGCTCTTGGAGACCCCAAAGCAGCATGGAAATTACCAAGATGAAAGCCGTGGGTTCGTGGCCGGGCTTCGTTACGAATCAGCAGAGCCAGAGCCATGCCTATTTAGAGCCAGTACAAGGGCCACCCTTTAGTACTGGTGAGGGCGGGAGAAAGGGTGCCAATGAGGGCCTAGGTGTCATTTCTGAGAAAACTGTGAAACTTTAGTTTTTAGATCTTGTATCTTGCTAGGTTTTGTTACTTTTAAGATATTAAATTGCTATTTCATAATGAGGCCATTTTTTTCCTATAAATTTTGCTGTAGAGGTTTGTTCATTTTGTAAAATGTGTTAAAAAGCATTGCATTTTATTCTGTGATCCTGAATGCATTATGCAGCGCTATAATGCTGATCCCTGATGACTTGAAGGAACTCTGCAGGTTGATCTGGTACCTGGGGAAAAACCTGATTTGATGCCAAGCCTCTAACACTTTTTTTGTTTTATTTAAAAAGGACTGGTATGTATTTCTATTTGCTTAACTATTATAGTGATCTAGAAAAAAGTTAAAATGCAGTAAATGAGAAGCATATCCTGGTACACTGAATAAACTTGTTGAGCATCTTATGTGTCGTGCTGCACAGTTTCAGGCATTCGGGAATAGAATGTGCCCTATGTTTGGCGGGAAGAGTAAATAAACCGGAAATTACAATACAATGAATGAAAGGCTATACAGGGACATGTGAGCTAGCTGAGGTGTTGAATGAGGTGTCCCTGAGGTTACCTCTAGTAAATCCCCTCAGACTTTGGAGGAGGCAAGGGGGAGGTGTAAAAGGAGATGGAGGAGTTGGGCTGGCACAAAAAAAAAATGTTATAAGAGCACTGATCACTCTCAATAACATAATACTTCGGGGGAGCAGTGGGTTTTAGAGCACAGTGATTGTGACCGTGATCGGTTTGGCCCTCGCTACCTTCCTTCACTCAACCTCTGTAAGGGTCCCTCTTCTACCAAAGCTTTCAGAGGCCAAATAATGCCTGAAACGTTACATAGATAGTGGGGACACGTTATCTTTTCCTGCCAAGAAGCTCCACACCAGGATCTGTCCCCGGCACCAGGCGGCCCTGTGCTTTTGTTCCATGCTCTCTCTGCTGCTTTCCCACTTAGTGTGGAGACGTGCAGACACCGTGAAGATTAGCCTCTGGCCTCTGCGATATGGACCACCTACCTTCAAAGTACAAGCAGGGCACCTGAAAGGAGCGGACGCACTAGAGGTGTGCATCAGGGAGCTGTGTCCTTAGAGTGACCATGACAGAAAAGCTGTTTACTGTTTATCACATTTTCTCTGCTACCAGTTACGTTCAGATGACATTAAGTATGCTAAGGTTGTCAAGGAACGCGTTTTAGGACACAAGCTCAGGGATTCGATGAATCTAATTCAGGTCAGAATAAAATCTGTCAGTAGGCAGTTTGCTAATGATTAAAAATGGGCCCTGAGTAGTTTGTAATTCACGTGGAGATGACCTTGCTGGGTACTAAGTTAATTAAAATGAGAAGAATGCCTTTGCCTTTCAGGAGCAACGCTTTCTCCCAGGCAGAGGTCAGAAGCATGAGCGGCAAGGGTCAGATTACTTGATTTTTGCCTGCAGCCGCTTGGTTAAAATGCCCAGACAGAGCCCAAGTCTCTTGCGCCCACTCCAGGGTCTGTCATTCTAGCCAGTGTCCCCACCCCTGGATATCCCGTCAGGATACCGTGTGTGATTTCGGGTGCCACATCTCCAAGAACAAGTCAGTCAGTTGCCTCTCAGTCTCCAAAGGACTGAGGTAGAATAAAAGCAGTCTGAATTTTATTGGTGACAAAATGGCTTTGCTCAAGGTCACGGCAGAGACAAGGCTAACAGAAAAGGACCATGCATTAGATGCGTTACAGGCCAAAGGCCTTTCCCACTGCTTTCTGCAAGTGCACTGCAAAGCATCGCTGAATATCTACATTTCAGATGCACCAATGGCAGTAATAGCCCGTACTCAAGTCCCCACATTGGCAGCTCTTTTCTGCTTTCCACGTGTGTAACCATCTTTAAGGGAAGGTGGGACCTGCTTCACCGAGCACACGCATGCGGAGACCTTAGAGCCCTCACAGGTAGCCTGACAGAACAGGATTAGAGTTGAGATCTTAGTCAAGAGTTTTCCCTTTGCGTTATTTTACACATTTTCTTCTTAGGGTGTCTGTCACGAGACTCGTCTGTCTTCAAACACTGCAGTGTTTCTGGAGATACAGACGAGGACTCTGTCGCTAAGGTAATTACAACAAGGGTAAAAGCAGGCAAAATGAAGTTGGGGTAGTGTTGGTGATCTTCAGTCCCAGCCGTGGATACTTTCGTTGTTCTCAGTGTGTTGATTACACAAGGAATACGGAGTTTTGCTCAGGTTGGCTTTACTTGCATTGACCATGTTTCCTCAGTCTTTAGTCTCCCGTTTCTAGTAAGCCCCAAATCAGTCTCTCATGCCATTGGTCAGTAGTAATGCCTGTGACTTGCAAATGTGGTTCCCAATGTTGTTTCCAGATAGTAGTAGAAACAGGCAGAACTTGTACCCTTGCCTCAGGATGCAAGACCTCCCATGTCACAGATGCCATCCTCAGCTTTTCAGAAGGCCTAAGAGATGGCCCCTGGGTCCATGTGTGCAGCAGATCCTGGTCACAGTAAGGGCATGAGCTGAAACCCGTTGTTTGTGGTCATTCACATGAGTGGGAAGAAAGGCCTGCCAAGTGCAACCAGGAAGCAAAGCCAGTGGAGGAAACTAAAACCAGCGACTTTCGCATTGAAAGATGGGAAGATAGCTCCGCCTAAGAACTCTTAGCAGGCATTTTATTTAGTGCTGTTGGTGACTGAACCCAGTACCCTCGGCATGCCAGGTGAGTACGCCGCCTCTGAGCTGCATTCCCTGCCCACAGAGACCAGGCCTGGCCTGGAGTTTACTATGTAACCCATGCTCACCTCAAACTCTTCCTTAGCGTTGGGCTTCCAGATGTGGTGCAACACCCAGCTGTTCAGGGATTTTGATGCGAGAGTCAGGACTCGTGACCTACAGGAACTTGCGTAACAGGTGTTTAGAAACAGCCTCAGGTTGACGGCCGCTGTCCCGAGATCCAGCAAGCAGGCACATAGTGCTCCAAAGGTGGCAGCTGATTTGTAGCTCAGACGAGTCAGGCCTCAGTTCATAGGCCCAGCCCCAGTTTCCTCTTGAGGTAATTATTTTTCATGCCTTGGTCATGGTGGCAATTGATACTTATGTAAATTATACCTCAAATTGTGCAGCCCGGCAAAGATGGCAACAATTACCTCCCGGCAGAAACAAGCATAATAAGGAAGTTGGGTATCCTGAAAAGTCTCCTGATCAAGGCCTTTTAGAAGTCATGGCCATGTGACCTTCAACAAGGAATCCTATTCTCAATGCTGATCCAGGAAACAGCTTAGTGGATGATTGAAGTAGGGTCAGTGAAATCCATACCCCACACTCCGGTCTACCCCCTGAAATCAGACGTCGGCCACCTCCCAGTCAGTAGCTATAGCAGCTAGCCTTCGCTAGCCTGTGTGCCAGGCGTGGTGCTGAGAATGAGAACCACGTGGTCTCATGCATCCACACAGCAGGCCTGTGAGGCAGATTCCACACTGTCAATGTTAAGATCCCATAAGAAAACCACAGGAAAGCCTATTTCTACCATTTTCTCAATACTCAAGTTTAATGCCTTGGCGACTGAGCAAGGTACAACTTGAGCATCTGGACTGGGCTGGGAGACAGAAGCAGTGAGTAGTGACGAGGTACCCGGCAAATCTGGCCGACGACTCTGATCGAGAGGGAAGCCCGCTTTTGAGGGATGACGCCCCTGAGACACCTCCAGACCCTTGTGTCAGTGTTGTGGGGGAGGAGCACCCACTATCTGAGCCACACCTGAAACCAAAGTAGAAGGCAGACCTTTGGCCCCTTGGATATTTACATTCCCCCCAACCCCGCTTTGCCCGTGGACAACAAGTTGGCCTCAACTGGGTTTTTAAATTTCCCCCACTTTGGGGTGTCGTCTTTGACTCAGACAGTGCTACCTACCTGAGAACACCTGGAAGACTAGACGTCAGAAGGCAGCTACCAAAGCTCCTCCCACCGTGCCTGCTACAAGGTAAATACTGTCAGGATGTGTATCACTCACTCACCAGATACGCGTTGAGCCACTTTTAGATGGCCAGCGTACACACAGGTGATGAGATTACAACAGAGGGAGAAATGGATAAACATCCTTGTCCTCCTGGGGCTCGTGTGCTGGAGCGAGGAGACTCAGGTTCACACAGCACGCAGGACAGTGACCTCTGTTGTAGGGGGAGACGCGGGAAGAACTCTGGGCGTGCTGGAAGATGTGCAGGTCTCAGAGAACTCCACCGAGGAGTCCTCATTGAGCCATGGCGTTTGATTCACAGTGACACAGGAAGCCCAGAAGCTTACTACAGGGGTGGGGGTGGGGGGCTGGTAGAGGAAAAGCCAAGCCTGAAGGCCAGGTGTGTTGGGAAACAACTCCAGCAGGAGGAGTCAGTGGGAGGGGTGAGCGGGAGAGGTTTCCTAGCTAAAGGGGTGACAAGACTGATGTGTCTGTCTGCACTGACTGCAGGCCCAGCCTTGGACCCCAGAGCTGCTACAGGACTCACCTTGGGCAGGGCACAGCTGCTGAGCCTGGAGAAGAAGGGAAGATAAAATACTCTTTTGTGGCCTTTGGCTGTCTGGGTGCTTAATGGTGGAGAAATTGGAAGTTTTTATAAAAATACAAAAAAGGGGTGTAGGGGTGGTGATGTGTGTGTGTGTGTGTGTGTGTGTGTGTGTGTGTGTTATCTCTACTGATAGCACAGGGAAGCAGCCATGATTAGCAGCGCGTGGTGGCTCTCTGTGTCCAGCATACTCTGTTTTCACTTGCCTGGAGTATAAATGACCTGTGGGGTTTGGTTTTGATTTGTTTGTTTAGATTTATTTTTCTTTAATTTTATGTGTTTGAGTGTTTTACCTGCATGTATGTGCACCACATGCATGCAGTGCCCTCAGAGGCCAGAAGAGGGCATCAGATTCCCTGGAACTGGAGTCAGGGTTATGAGCTGTGGAAGGCCATTGTGAGCTGCCGTGTGGGTGCTGGAAATCAAATCCAAGTCTCCTTCAAGAGCAGCAAATGCTCTTTACTGTTGTTCATCTCTCTAGCTCTTGACTTGAGGTATTAATTGTGAACTCCAAATTCACAGCATCGTGTCATGGAATATTTATTCCCTCAAGATTTCTTGAGGTTTATCATCGGGGTTTGGTTTGTTTGTTTAGTTTCTGTAGAGTCTGCACAACAGGACAGACGGTACGCTAGCTGGGAACTAAGCTGGAGACTTAAAAACACACACACATAGTCAGAGACCTGGGGACACGGGTTATCCTTGATACAAGAATGCCAAGTTTATTGTGCTCCAGGGAAGCTTATATAGGGATCCTTAACTGATAGCCATGCCCCCACCCCTTGGGATCTTTCAGCTGTAGGCCCCTCAGAACCCACTCCCCTGCCATTAAGGTCTGGTGCTCAGAGCAGCTGCAAGCACAGGTAAACAGTGCTCAGTTCACTCCAGCAGGCAAAGGGTCTGAGGCAGGCAAAGAAAGTCAAGGACCCAGGGGTCTGCAGCCCCCAACAGCTTCCTCTTTTCTATATAAGTAGACCAGGCCTGTCTTGGGTTGCAGAAGCACATGATAGGCTCCTGTCTTACCATCTCTGGCTCACTGGTCTTCTCATAGCCTGCTAACCCACACTGCTCTTAGAGGAAGCCCACTTTCTTGTGCAAATAACAGTTCACTCCAGTTACAGGAGTTCCTAAGGCCAGCTGTTCAGTAAGCCTAGGCTGTATGGGAGTGGCTGGGCTGGCATGGGCATGGCACAAATATGATGAAAGGAAAGGGAGCAGCCAATGGCATGCTCTGACTGTTCTTATAAAAGGAGGTCTATAGGTCAAACCGAAAAATGTCCTGGCGAAGATTATATAGGGAATTCTGGATCTCTAAGGCAGTGGCAACCCGTCTGGCTAGGGGATCAACAGTGCTAGCCCCAGCAGTCGTCTGACTGGTTGCAATTCTGTCTGTCTTAGTGATCCCGAAGTCTCAGCACCAGTTGACTCACTGGAACAGGCACCAGACCCGGAACCCAAGCCACAGCGGCAGTCATCTCGTTAGCCCAACAGCTGTTCAAAAGACACAAAACTTGAGACCAATTAAGGGCAGAATCATTCAAGGTATAATTAGCCACAGACAGCCGCATGAGAAGCCCTATTTTGGCTCTGGTTTTCTATCTTGCTGTGCTATTAAACAAGGTAGAATCTTGCACAGCCAAGGGTCCAAAATTTCAACAGGCATGAAGTCCACAGAGATACCATCCTGTGAAGGTAAACACTACACCACATTGGGTTGGATTCAGGAAATGAAACTTCCTGAGAATCCTTGCTAACATTTTGTAAAGTGGTCATGGTTCCCTTCACCATAATGAATAATGTGCTCTGGCCATAAACCATACTACTGGGCCAACATTTAACATAAAGAGAAGGAAAATTCAGCAAAAAATAAAATGCAAACTGCCAGATAGTTTCCTGTCTCCTTAACTGATCCTCCCGCCTCTGCCTCCTTCAGCGAATCCTATCAACGTATGTCACTACACAGGCCACGGTGGCAGGTGGGTACAGGGGCCCTTTGCAACTGCTGCACATGCTCCTCGGGTCCTGCAAGAAAGTCAGACACTTGGATGTGCAGAGCCAGAGACCACTGCTGTCTTCTGGGCCTCTCCATGAGCACTCACAGCAGTTGGCTGCCCTCACGAAACTTGACTCCATCCACTGCCTCTCCACCCAAAAGGACTATGGGAAGTGGCTTGTGCTCAGGAATCTCGGAAAAGGCCTGAGTTCCCTCGGCTCCTCAGGCCCACAATGGCCGACAGGCAACCGAGCCCCACTTCCTCCAGTAAACAATCATTTAGGGAATTGGGTGTTGTTTCTCTGTAAACTACTTCCTGCTGTTTATTGGGTGAAGTATCTTTGGGGGTTTTTCACGGTGACATTTCAGGGGGTCTTGGTCCATCAAACTACATTAATCTAGAATGAATCCACAGGTTCTCATACTCTGTGGAAATTAAAGCAGAACCTCTTTTGCAAAGCAACAAATCCCGAGGCCCATGTTTTAAAGTCAAGATACCTTTCTTAGCCAGAATCAAATGTCTTTCTCCTGTCGAAAAAAAAAGACAACACAATAACATACATCTGTACACATTCCATCTTTTCTCCTTTTAATCTGACTGTCTATACTCTGTCTCTTTTAAAAACTTACTCTTTTTACATAAAAACAGATACCCATCTTCAATCCACCCTAACCATTCGGGGGGGGCATCTCTCAGCCTTCCCTGGCTCCCGATCACACTGGGGGCCTCCACCTGTAAAGCGCAGTTTCGCTGGGGCCTCCACCTGTAGTGCCCTTGCCACTACAGGTAGGTACTCGAGCTGGGAACCAGGTCTGGAGATTTAAAAACGCACACAGAGATACAGGGACACGGGTCATCCTTGATACAAGAATGCCAACTTTATTGTGCTCCAGGGAAGCTTATATAGGGATCCTTAACTGATAGCCACACCCCAGCTCTCGGGATCTTTCAGCTGCAGGCTTCCTCAGAACCCACTCCCCTGCCATCAGGGACTCGTGCTCAGAGCAGCTGCAGGCACAGGTAAACAATTGTTTTGCTCAGTTCACTTCAGCAGGCAAAGGGTCTGAGGCAGGCAAAGTCAAGGGACCAGGGGTCTGCAGCCCCCAACAAGTTTGTAAGACAGGATCTCATGTAACCTAGCCCAGATGCAAGCCTGTATATAGCTAAGGATGATTTTGAACTCCTGATCTACTTCTCTCCTCCCAAGTGCTGGGACTAGATAGAATGCCTGGTGATTCCTTCATTATTTCTGAGAGCCTCCAAATGAGGTAGCTTGTATAATGCCACAAAGTCATCTGTGTGCTGCAGTTCTGAGTTGGGTTCATGGAGGACCATGAAGGGATCCTGCTGGGACCACTTGGGAGTCTCCAGCATCCATGCTTGATGACTCCCTGTTGGCACCACATAGCTCTTCTAGGATTTTGGCACCAAAATCAAGGCCTTCAAAGACATGTTAGGTTCTATGCAGAGATGGACACAGTATTCTCAACACCCCCCCCCCCATGTAGCAGTATGTCACAGGTCCCTCCCACCTCTTCAGGAAGGCCACACGTCCCTGCTGGCTATCCCTTACAGCAACTCACTGACCTTCAGCAGAAAATGCCATTTTCATGGAGGCAGACTCCAGCCCTTTCCCTTGGAGAAGGGAAAGAGGAGAGAAGGCAGTGTCCTCTCCCCAGGCGTGGCTGTGTGCTTTGCAGAACCACAGCGGTTAGCATCTGTTGAGGCCAACAGTGACTATTCAGTCATCGGCTTGTCACGATTTTACCAAAACAGCGCACCTCAGAGGTGAACTGAACTCATTAGTTCTAAAGACGGCTAGCAGCTTTGAGCAGCTCTTCGTCCTAAGCAGTTCAGCCGGGGCTGATATCCGCTTAAAGACAGAATTTCGATAAAAGCCTGGGATGGGGGAAAGGGATTCCAGGCAAGAGAAACAACTTCATCTACTAAAGTTAGGGCGCAGGGGTGCTCAGTGTCCTGGAAACAATTCGGATACCCCTTATGATTGAGCCTCACGTCTGTAGATGGAGAGAGCACTGGGCACTTGATGGTGCTGTAGGGAAATGGGACCTAATGGATGGGCTGGAGGTAGGAAGGTCAAGTGGAGACCTTGCCAGGGTCCAGAGGAAAGGTGTGACAGCATTACCAAGGTAACTGTGGCAACAGAAGTGGAGGTGGGGAAGGGCCAGTGGGGGCAAATAACTAGAAATGGTTTGATAATTGGTTAATTGTAGGAAATGAGATGGCGAGTTAAGGTACAGCCCAGTATTCTCTAGCCAGGGAGACTGCAAGGATGTGGCAGTTATTAATCGTAAGAGCAGTGCTCAGGGAGAGCTAGCTGGGGGCAAGGAGCTGGCTAGAGTTATAGGCACATGGACTCATTTGCTCAGTTGGACATCAGTGAAAAGACAGGAGGGATATCAAGGACTAGGGAGATGCTCAGTCATCCTACCAGAGGCATAACCCAAACCATACATGCCTCTGATGTAGGGAGAGCATAGAGCACAGGACAGTTCCATTCTCTTTGTTGCTATTGAAAGCCAGGGTCTTGGGGACACCAGGGTGCTCACCAAGCAGTGTGGTTCTGCTCCCTGTCTACTGGGGGCTGGTCCAGGGCTGCTTTCTAGATCCATTTCTACAAATCATCATGGGGGCGGGGGTAGGAGAAGGTCTCAGAAGGAAGCAGCTTGGCCAGGGCATTGTAGGACCAGGCAAGAGAAGGTAGGTGTCAACAGAGGGGTGGTCAAAGGTTATTTGAGGGAATGAAAAACAGAACTGGAAGCCACGGAGTTTCGTCGCAGCCAGGACTTACAAGGCCTGTCATGGCTTACATGGGTCCACTCTGAGGAGTCCAGGTATCCAGACTTTCACTTCCTTCATTCGTTACCGTCTTTGCTTTGCTTGAAGGGGACTTTTAATCAGCCTTCAGATATTATAATAGCACACAATCTATATCCTGAGGCGGGGAAGTTCTCACTGGAGAACAGCGCACATATCCTTCCCCGTGGACACACATGGCACCTTACGCACACACAGAGCAGTGTCCCCTGCAACTGTAAAGGAAGCCTGAAGAGAACTCATCGTGTGGCCGTGGACATGGCCAGGCACTCTGCTTGGAGACATCTGTGTGTCTGCACGTTTAGCCTAGCAAGCGTTGTGAGGGTGAGATTGTTTTATGGGCTCCTGAAGCTCAGCAAATGCTTTGCTTGCAATCACCTGGCTGGAAGATGGAAGATGATTCACGCCCACGCTCTTGATCTGGTGTGTATGTGTGCACAGTGGACTCACGTGTGCAAACACATGGCCATCCCAAGGTTGCAAAATCTCTGCAGATTGTAAGGCCCTGGGGTTTTCATTTTCTTCGTGTGTGTATCCCAAGCCACTAGAACAGGGCCTGACATATAGTACATGCTCAGTAACTTCACCTTGTTAAAAGGACTAAGTGAACGCACACAGAGATGGACCACTCCATGCACTGTGCCTGTGCTCGTGTGTAGATCTAACCTGCTTGACAGGCACTGTCAGAGCTGTCCCCGCTGGGGGTGACCTGGTGCCATTAATCCTGGTGGTGGTCTTTCTTCTTTCCAAGCAGGCCAGTGGCCCACCAGCCCTTCTCCCAACCTTCACACAGCATGCTTCCTTCTTTCTTTGGCTCAGTCAAAACAAAGAAAGTTTCTAAAAGATCCTTACTGAGAGCGAAAAACAAACCAAGTGATTCCCAGCTCCTGCTTGGCTACGTTTACAGAGTCGGCTCCGAAGCCCTGAATCTGGCTAAGCCAGGCTTTGAGCCGGTGCTTTGGGGACTGGCACAGCTGCTGTCTGGGAGTGGTCTCAGTCTCTTCCAGATCCCGATTCTGCTGCTGATCTCAGGGCAAAGACCTTCTGCCTTTCTGGCCGTGAGCTAGTTGCCAATTTGTACTGCCCTTGCCATCTACTGGGTCCTCCGCTTGGACACCCTGCTGCTTCAGTCCAGACCACTTGGCCGAACTGTGCCCATCCATTTCTTAAAGTCTGAACAAATCAGTCGGGTAGTGGTTGTGCTCTCTTTTAATCCCATTACCCAGAAGGCAGAGGCAGAGGCAGAGGCAGAGGCAGAGGCAGAGGCAGAGGCAGAGGCAGAGGCAGAGGCAGAGGCAGAGGCAGAGGCAGAGGCAGAGGCAGAGGCAGAGGCAGAGGCAGAGGCAGAGGCAGAGGCAGAGGCAGAGGCAGAGGCAGAGGCAGAGGCAGAGGCAGAGGCAGAGGCAGAGGCAGAGGCAGAGGCAGATGGATCTTTTCAGGTTTGTAGCCAAGCTGGTCTAGGTCAGCCTGGTCTACACTGTGTGTTCCAGGACAACCAGAGATATATAGTAAGACTCTTTATTTAAAAAAAGAAAGAAAGAATGGCTGGGTGGTGGCGGTGCATGCCTTTAATCCCAGCACTTGGGAGGCAGAGACAGGTGGATCTCTGTGAATTTGAGGCCAGCCTGGTCTACGGAGCAAGTTCTGGGATGGGCTCCAGAGCTACAGAGAAACCCTGCCTCAGAGGAAAAAAAAAGTTTGAACAAATCTTTATTGTCATCCATGCCCAAGCAATGCCTGGAGTAGGTCCTGCCCACCCCTTGGCCTTATACCACTCTACCCTTTAGATCTCTAGTCTGTTTGTAAAGCCATACTGAAGGATATGCCAGAGCCCAGGAAACCACTCAATCCTTCCCAGCCCTAGTTATCCATATAGCGACCACCTTCCTCCAGACCACACACAGATACACACACATACACACCACCACCAACAACAACAACAACAACAACTCTGATGACTCCATATCAGAATCTGGGCCAGTGTGTCAATACCGCTAAGGACTCTGGATTCAAATGTCAGCTCCCGAGCCCCGCACCCCCGGACGTGCTGAATCATGACACCTGTGGTGAGGTTCAGAACCCAGCACTCTCAACAGTTCCCACACATCAGAGTCCAAGAAGCACTGCCCCACGTTGAGATTCCCCACCGTCCTTACACACACGGCAGTTAAACATTTATTGAGCATTTACTGTGTACCAGGAAGCACTTCTCACATTTCACCTCTCTAACTCTGAAAATAGCCCTGTGACGGACTGGTGGCAAAGTCAGGGATGGAGCCTAAAGGTCTCGGGACTCCTGACGCTGCGCATGTTCTGTCCTGACTCCAGTACCCGCCACACACAACGTCCCACCAATAAGAAGACTGAGACAGGATTTGGGGAGGGCCTCGGCGTCTTCTGTGCTCAGAGTCTGTCCTACACATATATTAGCTAAGAGCCAGTAGCCACAGCCAGCAGAGCCGGGAACTTGTCAAACAGCCGCACTGGGGCTCTGGCAACCTTCAGGCCCATGAGGCCTGGCTCTGGCTGCTGTGGTGAGCATGTTCACTGCAGGTCTCACCACCAAAAGTACAGGCTCCTGCCCATACGCTCGGCAGCCCAGCATATCAAGCCCTGAGACCTAGGACCCCAACAGGATCCTCCTGGAATGCCACAGCCAGAGAGCAGATGTGCTGAAAGCCCTGCTCCAAAAACTAGTCTTCTTAGGAATCTGCCGCGGGGGTTGGGAGGGATGGAAAAACAACCCAAATGCCATAACACAGAAAAGGGAGCCAAATAAAAAGCAGCAACTGTGTATCTGGAAGGAATAAACTGAGGAGGAGAGGCGCGGAGTTGTGCAGCGTGGCCACGAGGCTGCCAACCTTGGCAGCCTGAGGCAGGGGCTGGGTGGCGCCACCAACTGGCCACAGGGCTGCCCCAGCCAGGGCTGGGTTGTGGGAAGAACAAGCCTGGGCCCACTGAGCATAAGGCAAGTATCCTCTTTCCCAGGGACTCCCTACAGGGCATTCTGCAGCACCCAGAAGGCTGGGAAGGAAGTGGGGTTCAAGCAGGGGCTTTTGGAGCCTCAGCCACCACAACCTGCCTGGACGGCTCTCCATACTTTTCACTTGAAGGTCTGCTGGGGCCCAGCAAGAATGATGCCTGATGCTTGTGTTGACCAGCACTTGGGTGACAGCACGGGGGTGGGGGGTGGGGCTCAGATTAGGGCTGGGGAGACAGAGAGGAGACCGGGCAGATTGACTCTCCAGCCACAGGACAGAGTTGAGCAGCCCATTTTTACAATTCCCCCATCTCCTGGCTGGAAAGACGACCTGGTGTGCTCTTCCTGGATAACTTTGGGCTCCCAGAAATGGTGCTGAGCTGTGGGAAGCTGTAACTTGCACTCCCCTTCTCTTCACAGCCAAGGCACACATGCAGGCTGGGGTGTCTGCTCACACTGGTGCGCCTCCCCGAGGGGCCTGACATTGCTGCCATTTTGCAGAAGAGCAAGTAAGAAGAAGGCTGTTGAACTCAGAGCAGCCAGACAGAGGAGTTGAACCGTGTTGCTACGGGACATCATCAGATGGACATTTTAGCCCAGTGGGGAGGGATAGGCGGCAAGGTGGTGGGTGAGCCCAGTCCAGGGTGATGTCTGCACACCCTGGCAGAGAAGACTGCACAGAGACAATGGTTGCAGGTGGCGGGAACTCTATTGATCCTCCGGCAAAGAAGGAGGCTTGGCTAGTCCTGAAAGAATTGAAGCCCTCAGGCTTTGGGACAACTCAGAGACTAGAATGGTCAGTCAAGAGCCTGGGTTGCAAAGGCTTGGGGTCATAATTTACACCAGGCCTAGGGGACTGGCAGGAGCTCAGCAGAGCATGCAAATTTACTTGGGGAAGGAGCCACGTGGATAGCCCAAGAATGAACGACAGTCACATCTGAGTCCTCCTCACCCATGACCCAAAAACTCCCTGACACTGTTCTTCCAGAGGACTCAGGTTCAATTCTCAGAACCCGCATGGCAGCTCACAACCTCCTGTAACTCTAGTTCCAGGGGATACAGCACCCTCACAGAGATACATACAGGCAAAACACCAAAGCCACCAATGCACATATCAATAAGTAATGGTTTGACTCAAGTGCAGAAAGAGCTGAGGACTGGAGTTATTAGGTCTATTACTAGCTGTGTGACCTTGGAGTAGACAACTGCCCTTGCTCAGTTCAAGAACCGAACTTAGGAGTTGTGCATAGGGCCAGTCCCAGGTCAGCTCTGTTCAGCCCTACCCCAACACTCCCTCAGTGAAGCCTAATTCTCTGGTGAAGGGAGCACCTCCCTCCCCAGTGCACCGAACCCTCAGGATACCATCATTCTGAAGAACAGCAGGAGCCCTATCAGGACTGTGGACTTCTGGGGTTGACAGAAGGGCTGGCAAGTGAGAACAAACCCCACCAAGGCGACTTCCTAAAGTAGAACCTGGCCACCTAGGTCTTCAGGAGGGCATATCTTTATTGCACTTTTTCTTTAAGAGAATTTAAGCTTTTCTTGGCCTGTAATGCTTGGTTCTGGCCGCAACAGTCTCCAGCAGTACTGAAAGAACTCTGTCAGCCTTTGTTCGCTTGTTCCATACGCGTTTGTCGACTACGTACTACATGCTCAGCTGGGAAGCAAAAGCCACGAAGACCTGGGTCTCCTCAGGTGTAACTGTGAAGTGGACAGACCTGGCCACCGATAACACATTGCTATTCCAAGACCATAAAGAGAATTCTGCAGATGTCATTGACAAGAAAGCAGCTCAATCCAGGGAGGAACAAGGAACGGCAGAATTCCACACGTGACCGTGGTTCATGTCCTGCACAAGCCATGGTGCCTTGCGCTCTAGGCCAGCAGTATCTGTAAGCACCGTGGCAGTCCGCTTGCCAGCTCCAGTCAACCTAACTTGTCCCAGAGAATCTTTGTCTTCTGGCTCCTCTCCTACCCACAAATTCCTTTGTCCAGCCTTCCAGAAGTTTCTCCAGGAGCGCTCACCATGAGCTTTTGCTGTCCCCCTCCCTGCTGCCAACTCTATAAAGCAAACCGACTCCTCTCAGGGGTTTTACATCTTGGGGAAGTGTGATTCATGGAGAAAGAACTCTTTCTAACCTCTGCTGTGACCCCCAAAACCTGTGGCTAATACCGAGTGATCTAAATCTCACAGAGCTCATAAAAGCGAGAGCCGCAGGCGGCACTGAGCCGTGAAGAAGGCCTCTGGCCAGCCAGCTCCTGCCTCCCCACTGGCACCCGTGGCCCTCCCTGAAACCCTGCACTCTGTTGGCAGCTCCTTCTGGGACCCACAGCCCAGAGACCCTGGCTGGCAGGGATGCTTGCCAGGGTCTCCAGTGGCCAGCCAGTCCATAGCTGGTCCTAGAATTTCTGCCCTTCTGGTCCTGGCAAGAACGACCTCAGCTGTTGAACAAACAAGAGAAAATTCAAGTAACAGGCATATAAAAAGGCATTCTTTTTTTTTTTTTTTTTTTTTTTTTTGGTTTTTTGAGACAGGGTTTCTCTGTAACAGCCCTAGCTGTCCTAGAACTAGCTTTTGTAGACCAGGCTGGCCACGAACTCTCAGAGATCTGCCTGCCTCTGGGAAAAACAGTAGGACAGAAAGAACTGTGAATTATAGATGAGCAGTCTGAAGAAGTTATGTTCATTGTGGACATGGCTGCCACAGGCCTAGCTCAGACTGAGGCATCTGGAAGTTTCCCAGTAACACATACAAGTCAAATCCATTTCCCCTCCATGAAAACGGTGTTTGAGGAGCTAATGTTATCAGCAGCAAGTCTGATATGCTCATTCCCTACACAGCACACCTCTCCTGCATAACCAAGGAGGCAACATCCATGCAATGCCTTGCGCAGTACCTGACTAACAGTAGACAATCCATGAATACTCACTGTGAAGACACATTTCATTTTGTTTTTGTTTGTTTATTTATTTATTTATTTATTTTTGTTTTGATTGTTTTTCGAGACAGGGTTTCTCTGTGTAACTTTGGGGCCTGTCCTGGAGCTCACTCTATAGAGCAGGCTGGCCTCGAACTCACAGAGATCTGCCTTGTCTCTGCCTCCCGAGTGCTGGGATTAAAGGCGCACGCACCACCACTGCCCGTCACGTTTCATTTCGTGACTAGAGTAATGTAGGATAGGAAGCAGAGGGCCGAGAGCTGTGCATGGTCCAGGACCTTGTCTGAGGGTCTGCCTGTTGCACCCCAGAGCCCAGGGGACCTGGGGCTAGGATTTCGCATCAGGAAATTGGCTGGCTGTGCTGGGCATTTGTGCTGAAAATAGTGCCTCTGCACAGCTGGTCTCTAGGCAGAGGGAAGAGATATGTGGTGGGGGCCTTGGTTTTTTGTTTCAAAGGCTGAGGCCGACTTTTGGAGCGTACTGGGTCGTGTCCTGCTGAAAGCTACCTAGCGGTGCAGGTATAGAACCAGGGAAGCTCCACACTCTTGAACCAGCTCCCTTGGCGCCAAGGCCTCTCCAACGGACACCAGTGCGCATGAAAATCACCTGCTTCTGTTGTTCTCGACCGCTCACTTTCTCCGCTGAAAGAATCAAGAGAAACTGCCTTGAGGTGTGTACGGGGCTTCATGCAGAGGGCGCCAGGGGTTCCGCGCAGCTACGCCCCGCTACACCTTCCCGTGCTAAGGTGGTTTTATTTTATTTTGTTGCGAAGATGGAACCCAGGAGGACTTCCCACATGCTGGGCAAGCATCCCACCACCGAGCCACACCCCTGTGCCCCCGAACTTAATTTCAGGATTTGGTGTTAGGGGACAAGGGTTAGCTGTTCGCATTGTGGCATCATTTACCTTCTCATTTGTCACGTACAGCTATCACTCAGAACACGAGAATGCGCTTTCTGAAATGTGGCGTGCTTCAGAACAATTCCTAGGATCACCACTGTGTTGGCTGAGTCTGGAACAGTAGCCATTTTACCCTGGCAGGACACTCGCTGTGGAGCTGGTGTGTGTGTACTTCAGAGAAACACCACCAGGCCTTCCAGCCTGCAGCCTGGCTCCTGGACCTGGTGTGAGGTGGCATGGTCATCATTTACTCTTTGCAACAGCAGCGGTCAAGAGAGAGGGCCAGCTGGACAGGATCACAAGCCTCCCCCAGGAAAGGACGAGTCCTCCTCCCTGGGGAAGGATGCCCCTCACTCCGGAGGGAACAGAAAAACGTCCCTCAGAGGCAGGTCTTGAACCCTTGGTCTCCGGCTAGTGACTGTTCTGGGAGGTTGTGGAAGCTTTATCCGGAGGAAGTGGGTCATGGGGGGTGGATTCTTGAGGCGCATCATCCAGGACTGCTTCCTGTCCTTTCTCTCTGCTTCCTAGTTGGACACGCATAGATCTCTAGTGCCACAGAGTCTCACCATGAAGTTCTTACCAAGCACACAGGGACAAGAGACTAAGGGCTAAACCCTCTGACACCATAAGCCAAACAATTCCTTCCTTTCTTGTTTCCCCAAGATACTTGGTCACAATGGTGAAAATGTAACACATCCCTAGAGTCAACGACACACAAAATCCAGAAAAGCAGGAATGGCTGAGTAGCCAGCCTGAGTCACGTGGCTCTCCCAAAAGAGGCCAGCTCCTAAAGTTGAGTCCAGGGTTTTCCTCTGCCCCAAGAGCCTGGACAGGGGGCCAAGGAGACCGAAGCCCCAGGAGCAGGTATTGTTTGTTGAGCCTGTGCAAGGCTCTGTTAACTGTTGCCTCTCGTGTGCACCTTATCACAGCCCTGTGAGACAGTTACTAATCTTTTTCTCGATAGGACGCCATCTGTTGTGATTTTCTCCAGTGTCCTAATTTACTAAGTAGCAAAATTGGACAAGACTCGAACCAGGGTCTGACCAGGTCCAAAACTTAGAACCACTCTACCATTTTGTCAGCTCGATTTGGGAACCAGCCCACTTGGCAGATTGGACTGGGTAGCTTCGAGATGGAGTCATCAACCAGCCCCAAAAGAAGAGGGAACCACAAAGCAAAGGCATGTTTACTCTGGGCATCCATGATTCTGCAGTTCTGGACACCTGCCAGTCCTGAACACCACAGAGGAAGAGGCCTTTAGGGCTGCCCTGCCCTTGGACCCACTAAAGACACGTCAAGGTTGGTGTGCTCTACAGTCGGGGCCCTTAGGGGGTTATGGCTTCTGCAGTAGTGGCTTCCTACCTCCCTTTTGCTGCATGTAGAGTGACAGGGGCCTGACTCTGAGTTCAAAGAGGCCTGTCCTAGAGCAAAGCTTAGGGGTAAGGAGGAGTCAGTGCCAGATTGGCTGTGGGGAGAAAGCGTGAGTCATCACCACAGGACTGGCACTGCAAACTCGCCAGCCGATCCGTGGAGCTGGCCTCTCTGTTCTCGTCATCTCCCAGTAAAGAACTGGGCACAAGGAGAGCCGGACTGTCTCAGAGCGTGGAATATGGTCAAACCTTGTGAGTTTTGTTAGAAGGGACACCAGAGGAACTTAGGAATATATATATTGCAAAAGTCAGTATAGAAAAATTGACAAATAGAAAAATAATTTTGGCAAGATGATCAGAGGATACAACGAGCTCTGTCTCTGGGACCCACATGGCGGACTGAGAGACCTAGCCCCACAAGTGTCCTTTGTCATCCGCAGGTGACAGGGCACACCCCCACACACACTTAATTAGTTAATCAATTAATTGTTTTTGTTTTTTGAGACAGGGTTTCTCTGCAAAGCCCTGGCTGTCCTGGAACTCACTCTGTCGACCAGGTTGGCCTTGAACTCACAGAGATCGACATACCTCTGCCTCCCAAGTGCTGGGACTAAAGGCACCCTGGTTACATTCTCACGTCCCTCCATCGTCTCCTACTTCTTTCTCCCTTCCTTCTTTATTTTGAAAACTGTTCTAATAACTGTAATAATTCTAGTACTTCCGAAATGTGGGTCCGGAATGCCCACTCCTTTGACTGATTGATTGATTGATTGATTGACTTTGAGGCAGGGTCTGGCCCACGATGGTCTGAAACTCACTCCGTAGCCTAGGAGGACTTTGAGTTTCTGACCCTCCAGCCTCCACCTCCTGAGTGTTGGGTTTACACGCGCGTGCACCACCACCTCTGACGTCAGAGATGCTGGGGCGTGAGCCCAGGACCTTGAACGTGCTAAGCAAACCAGCACCTGAGCTACACCCGCAGCTCCCTGTTTTAGAATCCTGCTGGTGCCACTCCATCATGGCAGAGGAGAGACAGTCTCCATTAAGGACATTCGCACTTGAAACAGTCTTTGCATGTGGAACACTGAATCTGGTTTACCAAATTAGAACAGACCACTCTTCTGTTTTGTTTTGAGGTGGGGTCCTGTGGGGTCCACTTTGTCCTCTAGGTCCCCTTATCTCAGAGGCCCTCTAACTGGTGGGATAATAGGCATTCGACACCACCTATTTTGACAAGGATAAAATCACACAGACTCAGAGCTGGTCCAGAAAATCCAGGCAGTAGATTAGTAGAGAAGCCTGTGAGTGGGGGAAGCACAATTAATGTGTGGCTGAGGCAATTTCCACCCACCCAGGAGCCCCGGAAGCTTATGCCAGCAGAAGTCATCCAGGGAACTGTCAGGAGACCCTGGCTGTGAGAGAATGTTAGGCCAGAAGCCATGGAGCCAACTTTGCCATCGGCCCACTGACCTTTAGAGAACCATCCTGCATCTGTGTGAAAACTGGGGAGGCAGGCTCAGGCTGTTCTGGCCATCCCCGAATAGTCTCCATCCTCAGGGAGCCTGTCCTGCTGACCACCCTGCTCAGCGATCTTATGCCCAGGTCCTCTGAGGCTTGCTTACTACTCACTAAGTCTGCTGACTGGATTGGAGACCACTGCAAACAGGAGGGATCCATCTTGTTTATATTCCATTTGCTAGGAGTTTATATGCCATTTACTCAAGAATTCCAAGCCAGTACCGCCTGGACTGGCGTCAGACTCACCTGGGGTGAGCTCCTCCCCGACTCTTTCCTCAGCCCAGCTTCCTCATCTTCAGAACAGGGCTGCCGTGAGGAGTCCAGGGAAGTATTGCGCACCACGCTTTGGTCAGTGTTCAGAAACTGTGACTCTCTCTAAAGTGGCACAAGAACGGTGAATGACTAAAGAAGCCGCATGGAGAACCCTGAAGGGTGAGGGTGGCCGCTTCCAGAGCAGTGAGTTTCTTCACCCAGCTGTGCCTGTGCCATCGAGCGTGAAGGTTTGCTGGTGCCAGGCCTACCCTGACCTGAAGGGGCCTGGGCATGGGAACATTTTAAAACCTACCCAGGTGACATGCTGTCCCCAGGCTCAAGAACTATTGTGTGAGGAAATGTTTTGAAATGTGATTTGAGAGGAAAGGGAAGGGCACACTAACCTGTGTTGACTGGCTTACGCAGCCCACTTTCAACTCCCAGCTCCCCTAGTTCTCCCTGGGACCAAAGTCTCTTTCATCCAATGTGAAAGGAAACAGGTTTGCAAGGTGACATAGTAGCATTACTGAAAGGGAGCCCCCAGCCCAGGCTCACTGCGTGCATGGAGCCCCCAGCCCAGGCTCACTGTATGCATGGAGTAACCAAGCCAGACTCATTCAATGCATGAAACCCCCAGCGCAGGCTCGGTGTGCCACATGGAGCCCCCAGCCCAGGCTCACTGTACTGCACAGAGCCCAAAGCACAGCATCTAATAGAAAGACAATGTAAGCTCCCATTGGGAACCACATTATAGAGCTACTGCATTAAAAGAAAAAAAAAGTGAAAAGAAACAAGTAATTTATTGTAAATGACATATTTTATTTAGGCCACTCTATCCATAACATTACCATTTTAACATGTAAGACCCACACACAAACATACATATATTTCATTTTGAGTCAGTTCTCATTACATAGTTCAGGCTGGAGTTGAGTTTACTGGCCCTGTGGCTCCTTCTACCTTAGATCCTAAGTGCTACCGTTGCAGATAATATAGAAATTAACAGCTACTTTACATTACTTTTTCATACCAAATCTGCAAACCCTAGTATGTATTTCACACAACATATCTCAACGGAGAATAGCTCTCAGTGTCTGGTGCCTGCCATACTGAACCAAGGAGGATAGCTGAGCTGGTACATGGCCGGACAGACCATAAAAAGAGCTGGGAAGGACCCACACACAGGGACTGAAGGGCCAACCACGGGTTCTTGAGAATGTCTCGCAGCAGTTCAGGCTGAGCAGTTCAGAGGTTGCCTGCAAGCTAGAACCAAACATCCCAGAATAATGGAGACCTAAGAAGGAAACCCTGCAGGGGCTGGGGCAGGGAGTACTGGGAGTGTTAACCCCTGGCCTCACCTGAGACTAGAGGTCATGTAAGTGGGGTCTACAAGTGTGAGTTCCTCTCACCCTCACCGGGGAGGTGGACAGGTCATCCCCAGTTCTGGTTGGAAGAGAGCTGTGGGGACCCTGAGGCTGTTTTATGGTTCTTGTTTCTCTCTCAGAGGCAGTCACACCAGACCCCTTCCTCTGCTCCCCCACCACTCCCTCAGCCCATAAAGGGTAATGAAGCTGATGTTAAAATAGTTACATGAAACCCACTCATTTGAAAGGGCACCTGCTTTAAAGGCCAAATTTCCTGAGCCCAGGTTTATACATTAAGCTACAGAAAGCCCTAATTAATTCAGACCCCACTCACGCTGTATTTGGGGAAAATTCTGCCTCCGGCTGGTCTGAAACCTTTCCTTTTACACTATCTATGAAGAAACGGTTTGCTAGGCAAATAAATAGTTGAGGCAGGATCACAGAGGAAGCGCTGGCTCCCTTCACTGTTTTCTAGGACTTTAAAAAGTCACTGGAGCAGTCCTATTCCCAGAAAGTTAATGAGGTCATTACAGCTGGTCCCTATCTTTAAACATTTCTGTTTTCCAGACTCCCCCGTGAGCTGATGTGACCCTTGGAGGGGGTCCCAGTGTGCTCACCTTCCAGCAAGGGACTGGACACAGTACCCAGCACATAGTAGGCTCAGTGTTTGCTGAATGACTAGAGGTAGGCACGACAAAAAAACAAAACAAAACAAAACAAAACCCTCAGGAAGATTATTGTAAGGCACCCTGTCAGTGCCAAGGAGCTCAGGGGCGTCCAGAGAGTCATACCGGCAGGGTGCCAGGAAATGATGAGTTGGGGGGGGGTGGGGTTGAGGCCATGCTTGGTGCAGAAGACCCCTTCTGCTCCGTTGTTTTATTACAGTGTTAACCCAGCAACAAGGAATTGGCTGAGTTCTTAAGGAGCAACACCAAGCCCCCATTGGATTGTTCTTTTATAAATAGCCTTTCCCTTGGGTACAGGAACCAGCTCAGTCTGACTCCCTAAAGTTCCTGACTGTGACCCCGCCTCCAGCCACGCGTAGACTTTAGGTTGTTAGACGCAGCGCAGTCAGGGAGAGTGCAGGTCAGTTTTCTCCTTAGGGAGCAAAGGTGGAAGAAAGGAAAGCTGCTCCAGAACGATCTAGACCCTGTTCCTCCAGGGTGCTGCTTATCCGGGAAGGCTGGTTTCTGTTCTCCAAGCCTTTGTTGGCCCAGATCGGAGTGGGGGGGGGGGGAGGCTTTTTTTTTTTATCGGTTTTCCTTTCCCTGCTGAGGGGCGGGTGGAAGAGAAGGGAGAAGGGGAAGACAGCCTGCGTGCTCTCTCTGCCCTTTGTTCTGAAGGCTCTGCCCGCCTGGAACACCGCACAGGGAAAATTCCCTGACCGTGAGATCTGCAGGCTGCAGGGTCCCCGGGGAGGGCCAGGCCCCAGGCTCTTTGGAGTTGCAGCTGGAAAGAGGGGTTGGGTTTCAAGGAGCGGGGCTGGGGGAAGGCAGCCTGCCTTCCCGGCGGTGAAGGAGCTGGCCCTGGGAGCCAGTGGTGCCGACAGCTTCCTGTCGAGAGCTGGCGGCCCACGTGACCGCTCCCCACTCAGTGGATTAGGGGGTGAAAGACCCTCGAGGGAGTGAGAACGGGAGGGGCGCCCAGGCGCTATCTGCTCGTCTCGGGGAGTGCTTGCGGGGCAGAGCACCAAATCCGCTTTTGCTAAATGAATTCGGCTGGCTCCTTGTCACACGGTCCAGCAAGCTGCCTCTGCCTAAAGAGGGAAGGACGTGAGTTTGGGCTCTGACTGGGGCTACCCGCTGCTAGTTTAAAGTCCCCTCCTCCCAACCTGGCCACACACATCCCCACAGTGCCCGTCAGGGAGGGAATGTAATAGTCCCAGACCTGCCAGTGTTGAGGAGATGAGATCCGGCTGCGGCTGCGACACAGGGAAAACTGTAGCTCTGATCGCCTGACCTCCTGACCTTTCTGATCCCCACCCTCACCCTTTTCTAGGCCAAGTGCAATTTCCCCCGACAAGGACATCAGGCCTGATCTTGGAGCCCTGCTCTGTTCAAGCCGTCATGAACACCTACTGTGTGTAGAATTGTGCACGGAAATAAGTTGGATACTGATCTGCAAGGACATCAGGCCTGATCTTGGAGCCCTGCTCTGTTCAAGCCGTCATGAACACCTACTGTGTGTAGAATTGTGCACGGAAATAAGTTGGATACTGATCTGCCCGAAGGAGAGAGACTTTAGATGAGGTTTGAGCATGGCAGGGTACCCCAGGGTGCAGGTTTGGGGTTCAGAGAGAATGCAAGGGCCCAATCTGGGCCCAGTCTGGGTCCAGTCTGGTTTGTAGTGTGGGGTGACAATGGTAGATTCTGCCTGATTGATAGTGATTTTTCCCCCACTCTATTCCTTTCTTGTTCCTATTCTTTCTAGGCAAAGAGGTGGCCTAGAACCCCACAGATCTGTGGGAGGAACACACAGGCTATGTGGAGGTTTCCGAGTTGGCTGAGCTCTCCTCTGGGTGCCATGGGGAGGGGGGCAGGGATGACATGCATGCAGTTCACACACAGAGCTGGCCTTTTCCAAGGAGGTCTGACAGCCCTAGGCAAAAGTTCACCTTACTCCCAAACACCTGAGCCCTCCGTGCAGCGCTGCTGTGGGCTGGAGCAGTGGGAGATCTCTGATATGGCTCCATTTTCCCGGAGGGTGATTTCTGTCCCAGGTTCCTTCTCTATCGTTTATATAGTCCAGAGTTTGGAGAAGTTAGAAAAGCATGCTTTGCTTTCCGCTAAAGATGACAGGAGAAACAAGTGAGGGTTGGGGAGGCAGGGAGGAGCGTCTGAAAGTTGGATCTCATAGGTCACGCTTTCATTCCGATGGGTATCTGCCCTGAAGGGATCTCTCAGAGAGATCCTGACTCCCTTGCAGGAGCCAGGATTATGACATTCTAACTGGGTGAACTATCTTTAGGAGTTGGATTGTCCCTGAGGGAAGCCCTTTGGACCTGGGAGCCACAGCTCCCTCCTTGTCTTGGGACTCTGGGGAGATAAGGAACACAGGTGCTCATCTGGGCAAGAGTGACTAGGACAGTGGGCTACGGGCAGTCATTCCATCACCGCGAGGGTTGGGACCTCCCCCCTGCTTTGGTCCAGCCTATTCTGCCTCTGGATTTTCTCTGCGGCATCTTTCTTTTTCCTTCTCCACAAGAGAGCAATGCATCTCGCTTGCTTCATTTAGGAACTACCCAGGTAGCATGGCAGAAGTCTGGCTGGAACTATTCTTCTGGATCTCCTCTTAAGAATTTGCTCAATGCTGGGCACAGAGGTGCACACTTTTAATCCCAGCACTTGGGAGGCAGAGACAGGTGGATCTCTGTGAGCTTGAGGCTAGCCTGGTCTACATAGTAAGTTCCAGGACAGCCAGGACTACATAGCGAGACCCTGTTTCCGGGCAGTGAGGGAGGGGAGGGGTGAGGAGTTTTCCCTTTGCATCTTAGAGTCTTCTCTACTCCCTGTCTGATGCGTCTACCCATCTAACAACCAACAAACCACTTCACTTTCCTTGTCTCTAAAAGGACGGAAGCAGCAGGCCAGTGGGACTGCCTGCCAGTCTTGAGAGCCCCTGCAAGCCTAAGACCGGAAGTGCCGGTTTATGGATGTTCTAGTGCCTGATGGAGACCCTAAGCCTCGTTCACCCAGGGCAGCCCGTAGAGAGGAGTGGTCCCCTTGATAGTTCAACAGTTGCAGGTCAAATACAGAGTGAGACCCAGCCGGATGGCGGGACCCCTTTGGGAAGAGGAGCAGGACACTGAACGGAATGAAGATCCTGCCCCACCTCCCCGCCTTGCCTAGTCCAAATAGTCTCCAGTGCTGAAAAATCCCCAAATGTTTCTAAGCAGAGAATTCCCCCAAAGGAGTGGTTCCATGTCTGGGGTTACGACGACGTTGTTACTACAGCAAAGCGCACTATAAGCCGTTCTCTGGCTTAATTTAATTATTTATGATAACACTTCAGAGTAAAAACTACACTTGTCAAAATAAAGGGGACTTTGTGCTGCAGTGACCCAGATTTTATTGTTGCGTTGCCTAATGCCCCAAAACGTGGTAATCAGCACCAGATCTCCCTCCAACCTGGGCAAAGGAGAAGGCTGACACAGATCACTGCTTCCTGGGGGAATTATTTCAAACTATCCCGGCAAAAGGGCACTTCGGCTTCTGTCCTCCTCTCTAGCTACATCTTCTTTTCCCCAAATAAGCTGGTTTCCAGGCTCACTTGACCCTTAGCCATTTCCTGCGAGCTCTTGCGTCACCTCCTTTCCTTGCGGATGGTATGCAGACCCTTTGGGAGCACGTCACCTGCCATATTCAGGAGTTCTAAACCTGTCTGTCTGCAGGGCAGATTCTCCGATAATCTAGGAACTCCCACCAAGCCTACAGGTCACTCCCACTCCAGAGCCACCCCTGTCTCCACCTGGTTGGGCATTTCTTCCTTTGCGTCCTCGGAGCCCTCGGCCCCTTTCCCAACAGTGTTATCCAGTGAGGTCTTGGAAGAAGAGTTGGCCTCCAACCTCTGTATGCTCATCCTCACACAGCCACGCAGAGGGGCTGCCTGGGTCAGAGTGCAGTGAAGGGCAGCTGGGTGGGACTTAGAGGAGCAGACAGCAGCTCCTAACCTCACCCAGTGCCGAGCCCCATTCCTCCCACTTGCTGCCTATGGAACACGTTCTTCCTTTAACAAAAGTGATCTTTTTGGACAAAAGACTTTTGAGGATGAAGCCTTCCCAGTCACACTGTGCGGTGGGCCACAGAGAGCCGAGAAAGCACAGTAAAATATAATGAGCTTGGGATCTGGCCGCCCTGTGCACAGCTCGGTGGCCAGGCCCAGCCTCAGGTGCTTTTTCAGTATTAACAGCTCTCCCCATGATCTGAAGGCTAACACACTCTCTGACTATCCAAATGCCTCCCTCAGCCACTGCCCTCCACGATTCATAGTGGAGACCAAGTGGTGGCAGCCTAAATGACCCACAGCCAAAAATAGTGATTGGAACCAAAGACAAAGGATAGGATTCTGTGCCTCTATATATCTAAGCACACACACACACACATACATACAGACACACACACACACACCACACACACAGACACACACACCACACACTTACACACACACCACACAGACACACACACCACACACTTACACACAAAACACACACAGACACACCACATACACAGACACACAGATATACACACATACACACAGACATACACACATACACACACAAACAGACACACACACCACACACAGACACACACACACACACCACACACACACACACCACACACACCACACACTTACACACAAAACACACACAGACACACAGATATACACACAGACACACAGACACACACATACACACACAAACAGACACTCACATACAGACACACAGACACATACACACACACAGTTATTTATCAGTAAGGATATCAGAAAAAGAAAAAAGGCCTGGCTCCTGTCCATAAAAGGCTCACAAACTAATTGGAGAAACAGAGAGCAGTTATAATTTTTCTCTTGTTTTATTCAGTCCTCAACTAACCATCTGTAGTAAGAACACTCTCAGCCAGGCAGTGGTGGCGCACGCCTTTAATCCCAGCACTCGGGAAGCAGAGCCAGGAGGATCTCTGAGTTTGAGGCCAGCCTGGTCTACAGAGTGAATTCCAGGACAACCAGGGCTACACAGAGAAATCCTGCCTCAATAATTGATGATTGATTGATTGATTGACTGATTAATACTTTCTCACACTAGTCCCAAGTTTTGCTATCCAAACCAAATTGGACCAGGTGTGCCAGGGGCTATGCCTGCTATGCCCAGGGGCTCTTCCTGCCGTGCCCAAGGGCTTTGCCTGCTATGCCTAGAGACTCTGCCTGCCATGTTCAGAGGATATGTCTGCTGTGCTCAGGTGGATCTGCCTCGGAAGGAGTCCCTAGTAAAGAAATGTCAGGTGCCCACAGCCTGGAAATTGACTCAAAGCCACTTCCTGGAGGTATTTCTAGGGACCCAGGCATTTTGAAGGCAGATTAATGAGCCAGAGAGTCAGAAAGACTTTGGGAACCACTCAAATCCATGACTCTCAGACCTGGACACATATTACAACCACTTGAGGGCTTTAGTGATGAAATGGAGGTGTGGGAACTCAACTGGCTCTGTTTTTCTTAAAAGCGCTTTTCAGGTGCCCATTTCCTGCATTCAGGGCTGAGAACCGCTGTGCTAGCAACCAGTGTATTCTGTGCGGGACAGATCCGAGGCTAGGAACAGCAGAACCTGAGCTGAGACTCACACAGAAAACGACAGTGACAGATGCCACACAGTCAAAGCCCTACTTTCCCATGATTCCAGCTGTTCCCCATGCCTTCATAGATGATTAGTTCTTTTTCATCCACTGTCAAAGACATGAAGGTTCCGCTGTCCCCAGGGATTCTATTCTGTCCTGAATGCCTAAAGCTGCCTGGTGCCCTGGTGTGTTCTTTCCTAGTATTCAGAAGCAGAGGTACAGTTTGGTGGTAGGTGACTTCAACTTTCCTCAGGGTAATTTGTGTTTGTCCTAAACAGACAAGAACTTGTTCCAGGAAAGCATTTGTCGGCATAGGGTAGGAGCCCCATTCATCATGATGGCTTAGGGACCAAGAGCAAGAAGGGAGACTTTCAGGGCCCTGACCCACAATGGAGGAGTTTGGGGGGCAGCTCCCCCAGGACCAGCCAGGAGGAGATGTCAGGAAAGCTAATGAGGGACCAGACAGCTGCAGCTTGTTAAAAAACAGTGCTCGGGGCCCATTGTAACTGAGACTTTTAAATATACATCCTAGTCAAATAAACAGCATCCTCCCGCCCACTGGCTGGTCCCTCCAGGGCCGTCCAGGGCTGGTCTGGTCCAATGCAGCCCAGCTCAACAGAGCCCACCCAGCTCCTCTCCTGCCTCCCATGCATACCCCCATCCCCATGTGGAGGGGAAGCGCTCCCTCCAGGCTAACCTCTCTCCTTGGCTGGAAGTGAGAGGTTATGCCTGGAAAAGGTGGATGCAGCCAGATTTCCACCCTTCCTCTTCCAGCCTCGTCTAAAGAGTAAAACACCAGGGACTCTGTGATTCGGAAAATCATAATGGCAACTGTGGGATATGGGAGGTCCCACCTGTACAGAACACACCCCATGTCAGGTCTAAATCTACGAGAACCACAGAGAGCCAGCCTGGAACACCTCACCAGTTGCCTCCCCTCCCCTCACAGAACTCAGCCTTGTCACTGGTCTCCCGCTTTCACACACTATACCCCTTGCCAATGGTCCTAGACCGCCATACACTGTACCCCAACTTTCCATTAGTCCCTGTCCTCCCCACACTGTACTCCATCCTGACATTGGTGTCTCAGTTCCTGTGGTGATCTAAAGGAGAATGGCCCACATAGGCTCATATGTTTGAATACTCGGTCTCTTGTTGGTGAAACTGCTTGAAATGGATTAGGAGGTGTACCCTTGCTGGAGGAGGTCTACCACAGCAAGCCAGCTCTGACATTTCAAAAGTCTCCTGCTACCTCATGCTTGTAGATCAAAATGTAAGCTCTCAGCTACTACTCCAGGGCATGTCTGCCTTGCTGCCCACCAAGATGGTCATGGACTCGAATCCTGTGAAACTGTGAGCCCCAGCTAGACTCTTTCTTCTATAAGTTGCTTTGGCAATGGTGTAGCTTGGGAGAGGGAAGTTGGAAGTTGGTACCAGGAGTGGGATATCACTGGGACAGGCCTGACTATGATGTTTATTTTTGTTTTTCTCTTTTCTTTCTTTCTTTTCTTCCTTCCTTCCTTCCTTCCTTCCTTCCTTCCTTTCTTTCTTTCTTTCTTTCTTTCTTTTTTCTTTCTTCTTCTTCTTCTTCTTCTTCTTCTTCTTCCTCCTCCTCCTCCTCCTCCTCCTCCTCCTCCTCCTCCTCCTTCTCCTCCTCCTCCTTCTTCTTTTAGATTTCCTTGAGACTTTGGACTAGAAAAGTGAACATTCTAAGCGGGGTATAGGCCATCCAGAGGTTTCAGCTAGGAACAATATTAGCAAGTGGGCTAGAGGCCACTCACGATATTTTGGCAAAATATGTGGCTACTTTCTGCTCTTGTCCTGAGAATTTTCCTGAGACTAAATTGAAAAATATTTCCTTGGCTGAGGAAATTTCAAGTCAGAATAATATTGACACTGCTGTGTGGTTATTAGGAATCACTCTTGTGAAGGTCTACAATGCAAAAGAGCAAGTGAGTCAGAAAGAGATACAAAATGTACAGTTTGAGGAGAAAAAGAATGCTGGGAAACGTAATGTTGAAGCCACGGCTTGGGCTGAAAAAGATAAGGAGAGGCCTGATCAGAAATGGATTAAAGGAGGGGTGCCCTCATAGCAAGACCCACTCCCCACCAACTAAACCTCCAACTTGTGAAAAGGGAATGCCTGAAGAATTTTCTGCGCCTAAAAGGCAACAAGGAAAACTTAGGCAAATGTAATTCAAGGAGGGGTCAAGTTCCGTATCAACTGGACAACCAACCTTGTCAACATTGTCCATATAGTTCTAGCTGTAGAGCCTTGAGATCTGTGGGACTGAGGGACTGTGCCATGTTCCTCCGCAGCTAAGGAAAGCTGCCAAGGCCAGGTCTGTGGCAGACGAATCCCTGTATCCAGGCCCTGAGTGCCCAGTGAGGCTGTGAGAGTGGAGCCTGGGCTGTGCTGGAGACCCCGGGTCATTGAAAATGCCCGAGTCCTGGGATGTCTGCCAGCAAGAACTGAATACAGGAAATAGAACCAGTCCAAGAGAGAGAAGTGTGTTGCGTTCAGCAACGCTGGAAGGGAGGAGCCCTCCAAGCCCTCTGATATCGGACATGGAGCTACACAATTTGGAGTTGAACATACTAGGTTCAGTCACACTTGTCCTCACTATGTCTCTCTTCTGTTCAGGATGGAAATGTATGTTCTGTGCTGCTGTATGTTGGGAGAACATAATTTGCTTTTTGACTTTGAATTTACAGGAAGTTACAATTAAGAGATTGCCTTGAGTCTCAGGAGAGATTTTGGACTTTGAACTTCTAAACTATGTTGAAATGCTGAAAGACTATGGGGACTTTAGAAGTGGGAATTTCTCAAAAAAAAAAAAAAGAAGAAGTGTGATCTTGTTGGAGGAAGTATATCATTGGAGGCTGACTTTGAGGTTTCAAATGACTCCTGTCATCTCCACTGAACTCACTCTGCCTGCCTTATGTTTGTGGCTCTAGATATTAGCTCTCAGCTACTGCTCCAGGGCCATGCCTACCTGCTGCATCATGATGGGCATGGACTCTATCCTTGTGAAACTGTGAGCCCCAAGTAAACTCTTCTATAAGTTCCTTGGGCATGATGTCTTATCACACAAATAATAAAACACTAAGACACCTCTGTCGATGGATTTTTCTTTGGGCTCACCAGTAGATGACATGGAGATTTAGTATTAATTTTGAGAGCTCGGCCTTAGCTTAGGCTTTCTCCTAACTAGTTCTTATAACTTAAATTAACCCACATCTTTTCATCGATGTTCTTTTACGTGGCTCAGCTACCCTTACTCTGTATACTGCCCATTCTTCCTCCTTCATGCTTGGCTTGTGACTCTACATCTCTTCCTCCCAGCATTTCCCTCTGTCTGGAAGTCTGGCATATCTCCCCTGCCCAGCTATTGGCCACTCAACTTTTTATTAGACCAGTCACAGCCATACACCTTCATAGTGTACACATATCCCACAACACTCTTGTGTGACCCATCTATTGCCATGTTTGATCCTTATGGGGATGGCATCATGGAGCTCATCTCACAGATAAAGAGACTTGAGACTTAGCCAGGGACTAGAGTTTGCAATTTGTAGAGTTGAACTTTGAACTCTGCTCAGTCCTCCAAACCATTACCCAAGTCCTCAGATAGCCCCAAGTTCATTGTCTTATGCTGACAGTCAAGCAGGCCGGATGTACCAGAAGCAGTGGCGGACCAGACAGCCTCTGATCAAAACTGTAAAGATCGTGGCTGACACCAAATAATTGTACATTTTGGAGGAGATAGTAGACAGGGCTTTAAATGCTCCCAACAGGAAGAAAGGGCAAACAGCACGGGAAGTGATCTGACTCCCCCAGGCTGAAGACACGCACTCGAATATTGTGCTGGACCTCATAAATACGTGCGGTTATGTTGTGCGAATGAAAACGCTTTAAAAACTTACAGGATTTATCCCAGGGGCGTACAGAGATAGTCAGCCCTGATCTTACTGCTCTGTACACCCAGTGCATATAGAGAGGCTTCCCTGCCCAAGGTGCCAACCAATCACTCCAGGGAAGGCTCCCTAAGCACCTTACATGCTGGTCTCTGGCTGCTTCCTTAGCCAGACCAGCTCCCTCCATTCCCGGAGAACAAGCCAACCACAGCCACATGGTGATTCCTCCTTATGCCCTTGACTCCTTGACTGCAGTGTCAAGACCTGACCCCAATTATTCCTACCATGTTCTCAGCCCTGCATCCCCGGGCCTTAGAGTTTGGCAGAAGTGAAATACACAAGGAAGGTTTAGGGTCATGCTGTGCACTGGAATGCCTCTGCTCACTCAACTCTAGAAACGGCTGCTTCAGGGCAGAGAACAGATATTCTAGAACTCAGAAACTTTGCACGCGGGTTGGGGGTAGAGTGAAGCACAGTGCCTGTCCAGGGATGATGAGCACCATTCAGAAAATTCCTTACATACAAGGTAGAGGCACCCTACCAATTGGCCAGGTAGGAGTTGAAATAACCGCTCTGGAGAGCCTATCTGAGCCTTATAACCCTGAGGCCAGGAAGGAATGGGTAAATAAAACTTATTCCCTAATTCACACAAAGGTGCTGATGGCCCCACTGGCACCAAAGTGCCACTAACCCTCAGTGAACAAAGGACCAAGTGGAGTGGGGCGCAGCCTCTTCCAGCCACAGCAGGAAGTGCTCTAGAGGACCCCTCTCTTCCAGCATCTTCTGTTTCTGTCCACTATTCCCACAGTGCTTGCCTCCCCATTGGCCCAAAGTCAACCCCTGCCCCCTGGAGTCTTTGCTCTTCCCCTTCCCTTGGTGGGGAGGTATATTTCTACCTATTTATTTTTAAATTGTGGCAAAAATACAACTGAAGAGTTGGCTCGGTGAATAAGACCACCTAATGCTTTTCCAGAGGACCCAAGCTCAGTTTCCAGCTCTTGAGTCAGGTGGTTCACAGTGGCCAGAAACTCCAGCTCCAGAGAATCCAACACCTTCTCGGGTCTCCGTCAGCACGTGTACACACAGCAGACAGACAGACACTCAGACAGACACACACACACACACAGAGGTACAAATAAACAGATACATAAGTGTACATATGGCATAAAGTTTACTGCTTTGAAAAAAGTTACCACTTTAACCAGTTTCTTTTTGCAGAATGGAACTCAGAGCCGGAAGCGTGCATCTCTGTGGCATTAAGCACGTTCCCAATGCTTTGTGGCTGCCAGCCTTGCCCATCTCCAGAACTTGCCATGCTCTGAAACTGAACCCCATGACCATTAACCAGCAGCCTCTACTCCCCTCTGGCCTTCTCCTGGCTGTCTTCACTGTCTTGACAGTCTCTATGAATTAACTACTCTGGTACCGTGTGCAGGTAGAACCACACAGTCTTGTGCCCGGCTTCTTTCACTTGGCATGATGCCCTCAAGGGGCATCTATTGTAGCATGTGTCAGAACTGTCTTACTTTGAAATGGCTAAATTTCAAAGTGATCTGTCCATGCTACTGTTAGACCCTAAATTAACCTGCAAGCCCCACCCGCCCAAGGGCCAGGTAACTTCCAGGATTCTGGGAGTTGTAGATCTTGGGGAATAATAACAAAGCCTCATGAGAAAATACCATGGCCTATGGGTTTTGTCCAGATAAATCCCACCAGCAGGTGTCTCGAGAGTATTCATCTGGAAAGTTTTCAGGGAATGGTCCAATTCCTGGGCTCAAGCAATCTCCCTGCCTCAGCCTCTTGAGTAACTGGGATTCTGCAGGTACGGCATCAAGCTCCTATTTTCAAGCTTCTTCGGCGCCTGGTCTTTCTCCTTGGTCTAGCAACCCACACACATGCTCACCCTGGATCTGTAAAGCAGTTTCCCAGAACCCTCCTAGTTTCAAGAATTCTTGCCTTGTGGTTCCCACAAAGAATATAAACATCCCAAAAATCCCAATAAATTTTCTCTCTCTTCAATCTAGACAAGATACATACGTGCATTATAAGAGCTTGCTTTCTATGCTCAGACACGGCGTCACTTTCAAAGTCTTTCCCATGCTTGGTCAAAAAAAGATCTGTGCTCAGCCTGTGGCCTTCCAGGTGCCATCTCTGTCCTTCCGTTTCCTGCCAACCCTCTCTGAATGCTCCGCTCTCCTCTGCTCCACACCCCCTGCCACTTTCTTAATGCCCTGCAATCTGGCTTCCAGAACAACTAGCTCAATCTGCTCCTGCAAGGTCACCGGCAGCTTCCGTTTTAGCCAGCTCTGACTGTCGTAGACCTGCATTATCAAATAGACGCTTCCTGAGGTAAGATGGGCAAGTCCGGGACCCTCCCTCAGCGCGCGCCACCAGCGCCAGCCACCGTTAGCGTTCTGGTGTGTTTCCTTTCAGTCTTTTCTCCTCGTTCTTAAAGTTCTCTCACTTTTCACCATCCTCATCATATCCTGATCCTTCTGGTCCCCGGTGTGACTGAATATTTACTCCCCCCCCACCCCCCGCAGTCTTTATTGGTTCCCTTTGCCAGCTATTTTCTCGCTGATCCTTGCTAGGGTTTGGATGGCCCTTGAGTTGAGATTCCTAAGAAAGTCAGACTTCCCCCCCCCAAAGTCAAATAGGAACAGGGTATGCCATCATCAGAAACCAGGGATACAGTTCGAACAGTCCGGGTACCCCAACTCTCTTCCTCTCCATCCTCATTCAGACATGACTCTGCCCTGCCTCCCTCGCAGACGGTCCTCTCTCACCCTGTCACTCAGGCCTCTATTCCTCTCAGGTTCCTCCTTGCTTGCTGTTCATCCTTCAAGCATACAGCCACTGCCTAAGCAGACAGCGGTCTCTTTGCCAGGCTGTGTCTCTATCTAGCCTGTTTCTTAGGGACAAAGGCCCTTCCTGAGCCCAGTGGAAAACCCAGTGACCAGTCCAGGTCCAAAAGAAGAGCTGATCTCAAACTCGCCACCGGACCAAGAGGCGTGCAACCACGGGCTTGAGGGACCCCTCATTTGTTCTATGACACCATAATGGGACCACAAGCGGCCAGCAGTGAGATGATTATTTATGGTGCACAAGGCTGGAGGCTGCAGACCTCTAAACATAAAGGAACAACTCAGAACTGGCAGGAAGGGTACTGAAGGCCGTGGTGTGAGCAGGGGTGCTTCCAGGCCTGGCACCTGGAGAGGGTGAGCTTCTCTGCTGTGTCACCCCACTCGCCGACAGAAACACCATCCCATGACTCACTCAACCTTCCAGGCCATAACTCTACAATCCCTGATCTGAAACTTCGCCTGGGAATCCCTTCCTTCACCACCACTCAGTCTCTCTCCCCCAGACATTTGAACCACATAAGCAGGAGGTGCATGGTGTCCGATCTGCTACACAAAGGGCAGCCAGAGAGTTCGAAGAGGGGGGCGGGGTTAGGGTGAGACCAGGGAAAACTAATAGGAGAAGAAGTGGATAGATAGGCTTCAAAGTGGGGGCGGGGGACATGCAAAAAGGAGATGGCAGGGACTGAGTTAGCATGCAGCACAGGGCAGGGACCGAGTTAGCATGCAGCACAGGAAAACAGCTAACCCTCAGTAGCCTGCGCTTTACACCTCTTGGACTCTTAGGACACATTCAAGTTGACCCTAGAGACACTTCCCAGAATTCCCTCCCGCAGAGGATGGGCTCTAGCCAGCACATGTGGCACTGCATGGGGCAGAGGAAATACTGGGGCCATGGACTTTGAAGACAGAGGAAACCCAGGTGGACATCCTGGCTTCGCCTCTTTTAAGTGTTGTGCCTAATACTTGCCCTAGGCAAGTCTGTTTCCCCATCTGTAAAATAGATCGCAATAGATTGGGAAGTGTGTGTGTGTGTGTGTGTGTGTGTGTGTGTGTGTGGCAGTTGCTCCATAAATGCTCAATAAACAGCACCAACCTCTTTATTAGCACTGTTCTGAGAACTACCACTTCACACACAAACAGCCCCAGGGAAACAGGCGGAGGAAGCACTCTGTCAGATCTCTCCATCCTCATCGTCTGGCTCCGGTCTTCTTCCGCCATCCCGTTTGAGATGTGATGGGGTAGAATTGGACAACCCAGGTTCTCACTCCACTTGGCCACTGGTAAACAAAGAACTGCAATTCAGGGCCCCCACCTGGAAGGCGGGGCTAGTGACCTGTATCCGGTGGGGCTGCTAGAAAGTTCCGTGGTGCCAGGAGTGTTTACATTCCTGTTGGCACACTAAAGTGACAGATGTCCCACATAGCCTTCTTCTACTGTCCCAGGACCCCATGTGGGGTCTAGGGCTGGGCTGTGGGTCTGAGTTGCTGGGTGGTGGGGTGTGGGGTGGGGAGAGGTAAGACCAAGAGATGAATGCATAAGTAACTAGTCCTGGTCTCCTACCCTTTAATCATGGAGCTGCTCTTCCCTGGCCACCTTCCAGGGATCCGCCCACTCCCTTCCCCGAGGAGCACCGGTGCAGGGAGCATGTCTGCTTCACATGGCATGCTTCTAATCGATCCCAGGAACCCAGGCTGGGGGCGGGGGGGGGGGCGATGCCTTTCTCAGTTGACTCACCCTGTGTCCAACATCCCCCCACCCCACTCCACGCCATTTGCCAATCATAGAAGTGGTTACCCTCTCTACCGTCACCGGGGTCTCCAGCCTGGCCCGCTCCTAAGCCCTGCCATGTTGGAAAAGGGGTCCTGAGAGAACAGTGTCCTCTCCTGGGAACCATCGTACGATCCAGAGTGTCGGTCCCCAAGGTCTGAGAGTTCCAAGAGTTCTCCTGGGACAATGGAAACCTAATATTAGAAAGTGAGCCGGTCTCAGAAAATCCAGGACATGTGTTTGCCATGTTGGTGAGCAGCCCCCCACCCCCCTGCAGGCGAACCTCTCTTTATTCAAGGCGGAGTATTCCTTAGGGATCAAGGGTGAGAAGTATGTTGGGGGCGGGGAGAGGGATTGCATATGAAATCACATTTGGCAACTTGAGTCATATTTTAATGCACTAATGGAGTTGGCTTCTTGAAGAAAAGAGCCAGTGAGTCTTTCTCATATGGGAATGGATTCATATGGGAAAGCATTCCAAAGAACGAGCTATTTTTAGATTTGGATATACTGGATTTGCTTAAACTGAGGCACACCGGTGTTGGGTTTGCAACCTTTTTTGTTTGAGGTCCTTCTCTCCAGGTTCTTTTGGTACTGGAATTCAAGCACCAGTTTTGCCTTTTGCGTTCCTCCAGTGAAAGTGAGGCGGGTGGCCTGGGAGACTGGGCAGCACCCCTGAGCCAAACTAAGTCTGGGCGCCTCGGTTTCCCACCATGTGACCTTAGTTACACTGCTCTGGGTTGCTGTGTGATGGGCAGTGTGACAAAGACACAAGCTGGCGTGTGAGTTGCGGAGATATTTTCCCTCTGTGGATTGGATGAGAGCATCAAACCAGGTCACAGGAGTGATGGGGTCGTGAGATTCCCCCATTCTACCCCCAGTGATGGGGTCATGAGATTCGCCTCCTCCCTATTCTACCCCCAGTGATGGGGTCATGAAACCCCCCCCCGAGATTCCCCTCCCCCCATAAATTCTTAAAAACAGCATCTGCCGGCTTGGGGAGAGCATGCGCCCATTCCCAGTGCTCCATTAGGGCCTGCAAACCTAAACACAATGTGCTTTTGTAAGTCATCTTCACCCAGGCCGCCGCCCCCCTCCATGAGCTCCCCTCCTGCGTTTGCACACTGAGTTCTATGCAGGCAGCTGGGCTGGAGGGTAAAGGTGAGCTCGTCACCTTTGCCAGGACCTCAGAGAATTGTCCACTCTCGGATGTCACAGATCCCAGGAGCAAGCCCTGCACCTCTACTTCCTCCCAGACATGGGGAGAAACTGAGGCCGAAAGAGGTGTCTCGCTTACTTGGAGTCACATGGTTCCTTCAAGATATAATTGGGCCTCCCTCCCCCACTCCCTCTAGAGGGCTGCATATCTGTCCTCATGAAAAGCCTCCATTCTGTCTGGGCAAGGACTGTGTCCCTCATTAGTCCACGCCCAGAGCTCTGAGTAAGTGGTGTTGGCTGACGGCTGACAGCATTCTTCACAGAGAAAAACTTTGAAAAGAGCTCTGGAAGCTCCTGGCTTCCCATCCTCGTCTTTGGGAGGCAGTGTGCTGCAGGGAAGGATTCCACCTGTGGCCAAGAAACTTGGGTAGTGATGGAAGTGGGCGCTCCGCGGGCACAAAGAACCTGGCACATGGCGGATGCTGGCATGTTAGTCCTGCTACTGTATGTCAACCACTGTCTCAGGGTCTCAGTTGTCTGGGGCATAGAACTAATCCTGCTTCTCAGCCTCAGGGCAGTCAGTTCTCAATGAGACCTCACAGGGTTTCAAAAACACTTAAGAGGTAACTTTACTACAAGCTTAAGAACAAGGAGGAACACAGGGCTGGGGGATGGGGGATGAGGGAGTAGGGGTAGAGGCCTGGAGTGATAGTTCAGTGGTTAAGAGCTGCCATTCTGCCAGGCGGTGGTGGCACACGCCTTTAATCCTAGCACTCAGGAGGCAGTGACAGGTGGATCTCTGTGAATTGGAGGCCAGCCTGGTCTACAGAATGAATTTCAGGACAGGCTCCAAAGCTACAGAGAAACCCTGTCTCGAAAAACGAAAAGAGAGAGAGAGAAAGATTGTACCATTCTTACAGAGAACCTGCTCAGTCTAGCACCTAGATTAGGGAACCCACAACTGTCCATTACAGACTCCGTGAGTTCTGTGCCACTGGACATTCCTTTAACCCTGAGTTAGAAATGGGATGAAAGTACCTAGGGCTCAGATAAGGAAGGCTGGGTGCTCCCACCCTCAAGCTCCAGATGCTCCCACCCTCAAGCTCCAGGTGCTCTCACCCTCAATCTCCAGATGCTCCCACCCTCAAGCTCCAGATGCTCCCACCCTCAAGCTCTAGGTGCTCCCACCCTCAAGCTCCAGGTGCTCCCACCCTCAAGCTCTACGTGCTCCTACCCTCAAGCTCCAGGTGCTCCCACCCTCAAGTTCCACATGCTCCCACCCTCAAGCTCCAGGTGCTCCCACCCTCAAGCTCCAGGTGCTCCCACTCCATTTTGATAGACTAGCCCTGTGGCTTGTTTCTTCCTCTTTCATCATCTGTGGAGACAGAGTTCCAGGTCAAGGAGGTCTAGCATGGCTGAATGGCTATGAAGGACAGTCTGAGGTCTGGGCTTCTGGAGGCATCCAGGGTGGGGCATGCTGCAAGAAGAGCAGCTGGGACCAGGCTGTAGGTGCTGACAGAGCAGAGGGTCTGCCCTCCCCCCTTCCTGAGTGAGTGACAGCAGCAGGTCCAGGCCAAGTGGCCTGATGGGACTGTCAGGCCTCTTCAGCCACCATAAGGTTCCGGAAATACCAGCGCTGGGAGGGGCCATGGCAGGGACAGAGGCTAACCTATCATTTGAGTCTCTGCCAGAGTATCCTTCAGTCTTGGCCACACTGACTGCTGCCACCAGAGCCGGGCTTCTGCCCCAGTCAAGCCATGAGCTTCCATTCCTATCAAGTCCCAACACCATACTCAGAAAGACTTTGTGTTTTTCAAATTAATGCAATTAAGAGCATTAAAGTTTGTGAACGATAGAGTTTTTCATTTTCTTTTATTTGATTAGAGAAATTCCCACCGCACAGTTCCTCCAAATGAAACCCAGACCTGAGGCCCATTGTTCCGAGGGCTTCCATGAGAATGTGTTACCTTTCAATCTCACACACTAATGTGTTTAGCGTTACAGTCCCCCCCAGGCGGCTGCAGGAAGGGTCTGGAGCCTTGATTAAAGGGGCCTTTGCTGGGCAGGAATGTGGGCTTCTCCACCCGGGAGTCACAGGGGCTGGGTGCTTGCTAGGCAGAGCCTCTGCTCAGATGGCCAGCAGGGGACTCCAGCTGAGCCCGGGTGTTATGAGGCCTTTCCCCTTCACCGCTGCACATCCTCGGAGCCTCCCGCACCACCCCTAGCCTGAAACACACGCGTACAAGGTTACAACACAACACTGCACACACACCTCCGTCCCATTTTTGTCTCGGTTTTGCTGTCCTCTCCCTCTGTTCTTTTCTCCTTTCTTCTTCCCACCTTCCGGTCCCCAACTGCCATCTGGGTCTCGGGGCTCAGAGAAATCACACCGCTCCTCCCTCCGCTGAGCCAGGGCCTGAGCTCCGAGCTAAAGAACAGAATTAGAGTCAAAGCTAAAACTGATTAGAGGGATATGTAAGGAAGGCCTGGGAAAGGGAGGAGGGTGGGTCATAACCCCTGTTAAAAACCTTGACGAGTGCCAAATTTAAACAGGATGTTGAGTCGACACCTTCCTGCCCCAAATCACCAAAGGCTCAGGCTTAGCACTAGGAGGCCAGGTTATTTCCTCTGTGTGTGTGTGTGTGTGTGTGTGTGTGTGTGTAGTCTAGGCCAGTGTCCTGGTACAGAAAACTGGTAGCATTTTCCCTATCTGAGAGCTTCACATCTTTAGCAGTCCAAGTCAGGATCCTAGAACATTCTGCAGAGACCTGGCCCAAAGGATGACAGATTGGAAAACAGACTTTTGGGCTGGAACTCAAACTAAAACCAAGCGTGTGGACTCTCAGAGGCAGCTTGGCTACACGGGATCCCAAGGAGTTGGAAAGAACTTGGGGGAAGCGGGATATATACGTATCCCGCTCCCCGGCCCCTTGGCCTGTTGCATTCCTGGATACCCCCTGGTCAGTCCTCAAAACTCCACAGACCACATGACACCCAGCTTTGATACAGCACCTGAGGCAGAGGAAGGCAGATCTCGGTGAGTTCCAGGCCCGCCGGACCCACACAGTGAAACTCTGTCTCAAAAAAAAAAAAAAACCAAAAGATTGGGGATGGTGGAGGAGGAAGGCTAAAGAGGGCTTTCTCTTGCTCTTCCCTCAGGCTCCTGCAGCCCCACGGCTGACTGTTTACCTGCCTGGATGTGCCCTTTAGGAAGGCTGCCCTGTGGAGACCCAAGAGCAGAGCAGAAGCAGGGAAGCTTTGGGTCAAAGAAGACGGAAGTCAATTTGCTGCTCCAGCTGGAGAATGGGGAGACGTGAGGCGATTGGGAAGCCTGGTTCCACCTGGTCCTGTCCCACCCCCTTCTATCTGGAGCTGCCACCTCAGTTTTCCAGGAAGAAAGGAACCACAGCACACAGGAGGCTGGGAAAGCTGGGGGACTGGTTTACAAGACTGAAGTGCAGGAGTTCACAGACCTTTTGTTCTACACAGACACTCACTCGGCAATACTTGGCCGATGAGATAAATCCACCTACACCTTTAAGTTGTTCTGCCCCACACAGGGCCCAGAAGGTCTAAGCCTTGGACCAGTACCAGGGTTCTGCCACAAACATCTGCCAGGGCCAACAACCCTTGGGGAGCAGATGCATAATATAAACTGCTTTTGGATGGAGGAGTCGGAGGAGGCGGGGTGAGGGAATCTGGACAGCGGAGGGAACTGCACAGGAATTTGGCTTCAAAGTCTCCATTGAGTCTTCTTAGACAATCACCTTAATGTGAGTAGCTCTTGGTTTCCCATGCTTCAGGAGGGCTGGGGAAGGGTGGGCGATCCCCGAGGTGAACAACCCAGAGGCTGTTTGACTGTTTCTTGGGGCCTTGACCACCCAGAGGCTGTCTGATTGTTTTGTGGGGCCTTGACAACCCAGAGGCTGTCTGACTGTTTCGTGGGGCCTTGACAACCCAGAGGCTGTCTGACTGTTTCGTGGGGCCTTGACCACCCAGAGGCTGTCTGATTGTTTTGTGGGGCCTTGACAACCCAGAGGCTGTCTGATTGTTTCATGGGGCCTTGCCAGTTGGCCTTTATTCCCCTGCTGGGAAACTCGCTTCCCTAAGCAGGATATTCTTCAGCTAGTTTTCAAACTTTACTCATGGTTTCCAACCACGAACAAAGCTTCCCCAAGATGGCCAGGCCTGGCTTTTGCCTAGTTTCTCACCAAACCGCACAAAGAGCAAGGGGCACGGCAGGGCTTGGTCAAGACAGTACTAGGGCAAGGCAGCATTTGGCAGGGTCCGAGCTAGCTGTGGACAAGACTCGGGGTCAAGAACTGCCACAGAAAGTTCTAACTCTAGGAATGCCTCCTATTGCCACGCCATCTTTATCTATTCTGATGGCCTCCGTGGGCACAACCATACAAGGCCAAAGTTTTAATGGTGGCTAGGTGAACCTGAGTGTGTCTGATTGAGGGAGAGGTGGGAGCCCAGAGAAAAGACAGACTGCTCAAAAGTGAGAAGCTGCAATTTCTGGACCCCCCACCCCCACCTACAGCACCCATATGCCTGTAGAGTTGTCTATCCGGAGGCCCCAGAAGAGTGAGAGGAAAAGGCCTGCCGCCCTGGCCTGCACACTCCTAACTCAGCCCAAGAGGCTGCAGCAGGGATTCATCTCCAGCTTTCAATTTTCACTGAAATGAACCATTTTATCTTGGAACACGGGGGGGGGGGGGGGGGGGGGTGGCGATGAATTCTCTTTCCTTAATGCAGATGAACTAAATCCCCTTTGCTTGCTTGCTTGCTTGCTTGCTTGAAAAATTCAAAGCGGCTGCCATTTGTGCTTTTGGACGGTGCCTGATAAGGCTGAGCTGCTTGGCTTGCTGCAGCAGCCTCGGCCTGGCTTTGAGTTTGCCTGGAGCCGGCCAGTGAACTGCCTGACTCAGGCAGCGAAGGGTCTGAGAAGGGTCCTGGAACTTTCTCGTACCCTCAGGAAGACGTTCAGAAAATGCCGTCCTGGACTCGTTTTGACATGCTGTCTTAACCCACCTAAGCCCACTTGAAGCCTGGGTCCTCGGTACTGCGCTCTGCCGGCTGCGCTCACAGCCCGGCCCCCACTGAGCATGCCCAGTGCCACGTGCCCACTCCCCGCCCGCATTCTCTCATTGGAGAGCCATTTTACAGGTTGGGGAAATGAGGCCCACGTGTTTAGGCAATCTTTAAGACATTAAAGATTGGGTCAACCCAGCTAGGGTCAACCAGCTGGCTCAACAGGAAAAGGCCCGTGGAGCCAAGCCGACTGAGTTCAGTTCCCAGAATACATTTGGTGGGAGGAGAGAACCAAGTCCCCCAAGCTGCCCTCTGATCGTCCTGCACTTTAACACGTGCCCCTCCCCCAACCACATTTGATACACAAAATATGTAACTGTAGATCACGTGGGATTTGAACTTCTGTGGCACCTGGGTTCTTCCTTCTAAGTGAGGCCCTTCCTGATTTGGGTTACAGCTAACCCAACCAGGCTTCTCTGCTCTCCCGCCACACCCCTCACCCTTCCCTCCAAGCATTGACAGTTGGCACTGTCAAGTAAGACTTTCCTCCTCTGCGCTCCCTTAGCCTCCCCCCTGCTCATCTCAGGGGCTCTTCAGTGTGCCCCCAGACGGGTGGCATCATATCCCACCTTAGAGCTGCTGAGTCAGAAACGCTGGGCACAGGGCCCAGCTGTCGGCTCTAACAAGGGTTCCTCTGATCGTGATGCATGACAAGCCTGAAAGGACTGGCTGCCTCTTGCTCTAGACCAAACAAACCGTGATGACAACTGAGGGCACGCTTGACTCTTGCTGTGGTCTTTGACCCCGGAGCCACCTCCCCAGGTGTGCTGTGAAAGGGCCATGAGGGGCTAATAATGAAACAAACGAGGCTGCTTTGGCCTCCTTGTTGTCACTCTCTAGTACTTTAGGATTATTCCAGCTCGGGATAGCTGAGCTGACAGAAGAGGCCATAGCCACGTGAGCATTACCAGCACCCCAGCAAGAAACAGCTTCAATAGCTTAGTTAGAAGCAGCAAAAATAATCTAGGGACTGGAGAGATGGCCCAGCGGTTAAGAGCACTTGCTGCTCTTCAAGAAGACCCTGGTTCGGTTCCCACCATCTATGTTGGGCAGCTCTTTAAGTAACCTCCAGTTCCAGAGACTCTAACACATTTCTCTAGCTTCCTCAGGTACTGGCGCGCACGCGCGCACGCGCGCGCGCGCGCGCACACACACACATATATATATACCTGCACTCTCACATACACATAAAATAAGGATAATAATTTTTAAAATCCCCTGATTTGGAGGGGAAAAAAATCACCTGGAACCACATCAGTTCTTGAAATGTCTTATCAGCCTACAACCCACAGTCCACAGGAAAGTCCAGGAAATGAGTTCCTAAACATATTAATCCTCACAGTGAATCAGGAAAAATGACAATGAATCCTGACCTTACTGACGAGTCCTAACTCTAATTATGGAATTGTCTATCTTTTTGTTTAAGTCTGTCCAATTTTGCTGCATGCATTTGAAACGCTTTATTGGTTGCATATATAAGTATGATTGTTTTCCTCTGTCATTTCAACTTGTGTGTTTAGATTTGAATTACATCTCCTGTAGACTGCAAATAATTAAGTCTTTTTAAAAAATCTCATCTGACAATCTCTGCCTTTTAATTGGAATGTTTAGTCCATTAACATTTAATGTAATTATTGATATGGTTGAATTTAGTTTTATTTTGCCCCTCTGTTTTTTATTTCTTTATCCTTCCTTCCCTGCCTTCTTTTGGAATTTTAAAATTCCATTTAAATTTATCTATTGGGTTTGTAGCTGTACCTCTCTGCATTAATTCTTTAATGATTGCCTCAGGGATTACAATGCATCCTTAACTTTTCACAGTCCACTTAGAGTTACTATTTCAAGTAAAATGTAGAAACTTTGTAACCACAGATGTCCATTGCTCCCTGCCCCCTTCCTTCATGCTGTGAATATCATATGTATTACATCTACATAAATTATAAAACCCACATACAATGTTATAATTTTGTCTTAAACAGCCATGTGAGTTTCAGAACAATTAAGGAGGCTTATTGCCAAAGGGAACCTCAGAATTAAGGGAATTCTCAGGAATCTGATTCTCATCATGGTTAGAAAAAAAAGGAGCCTGGATCTTTCCATGTTTGTTTGTCCCTTCCAGGTGAGGGTAATTCTAGGACCTCAGGAAGGAAGCACAGCTGGTTCATCCGTAACCCCATCTTTGTTTGTTTCCCAATGCACTGGAACCCAACGTGGTCTCCAGCATATCCACAGGCCCCATGGCATAGACTTACTGATCCTGGGCTTCTCTTTTGTCCAGGTTTCCTCTGCTTCTCATACATGAAACCCTTTGTCTCACGTTTTTTGACTCACCCTGTTATAAACCAGGCAGCTGAGGATTTGTCCCCTTGGCTAAAAAAGTTCATGAATCTGAGACAGACCTGTTAACTCAGAGGGCAGTCAGGCACCAGGGGTAAAACATGCTAAAAAGGGGAGGCGAGCTCCTTCCGCTGGTGGTAGGAAACCATTCTCAGGGCAGCTTTGTGGAACAGTCTCCTCCAAGATGGAAACATTCCATTCTGCAGGGAAGCTCTTTAAACAGGAAGATAAATAACTCAAAATAGCTTCAGGAACTCTCTGAAACTGACCAGATTCACTAGGCCCCGCCCTGCCAGAGTGAGCCATAAAAGCTGAGAGTCCGTCCCTGCCCCCCTCCCCATCCCCATCCCTGTCCCATCAAGAGCGCTGAGTGCTGAGCTGCAAAGAAGACAGGGACCAGACCTGAAAGAAGCAGAAATCAGCCGAGCTGCCAGAAGACGTCTAGTAGATCAACTGAGTCACGTGGAAAGGACAGCCTCTGACCTGTTGAGCCACCTGCAGGCTGTGCAGTGTGCTCCACGTTCCGGTTTCTGTGGGTTGTCACCCATGCTGGGGTGGGCTTCGGTGACACAGCTGTCTTCAAGTCATTTCTGCTCCTGTACGAAACCCCTCACCTATATTCCTGTAAGTAACCCCAAGAACACTCATGGTTTGTCAGGTTGGACTTTGGTCTGCCGTGGGATTTCTCTCTGGGGGTGAGCCGAAGTGTGTGCTGCATCTTCCCCAAGAGAAGTCTTGTCACAAAACACAAGGATCCGGCCAAACCATCACTAGGGGGGATCCCAGAAATCTAGAGTCAGCTTTGATGGGATGGAAATTTGCGGGCTGCGACGTGAGGGGAGGGTATGTGGGTACGTGGGTGGGACCCGGATTTTCAGCTCATGTGTACCTGGAGGAAGTGGGCGCTGGGCCACCCAGAGCTGCTGACACCGCAGCCTGGAGGTTTGAAACTTTTCGGAGAAACCATTAATGGAATGACAGCGAAAAGAATAAAAATGCTGCCTGATTGGGGGTCCGCAAGGGCGGCAGGCCCCACCATAAGGGAGGCAAAGATACATCCGGGTTTCTCTGGGCCACGCCCTGAGGCGGAACCAAAAAAAGGCCCTTAGTCCCAGAATGAAGGGGCCTGTGAGTGAAGTATACCCTAAGCCCCAGAGGAAGAAGGGTGGCTCCCAGGGGTCAGGACAGAGAGAGGCCACCAGGACTGGACGGAGGTAAAATTGGGGAGCCCCAGAGTCACGCCCTCCTTCACCTGTGCCAAGTCAAGTGAGCACCACGAGACCGACGATACCTAACCTCATATGAAATGTGGTCATCGATAGCGGGGCAGAGTTTTGCAGGAGGTTTGTAGAAAGCTCTGGGGGGGGGGGGGACGGAACAGGAACAAGCCGTGGCGTGTTTCAGCCTATAGGAACAAGTTAGCCACTGTGCCGGTCGCTGCTGGCTCCAGTGAAGGCTTCGCCTGTCCAAGCGGAGGGAATGAAGCAAACTCCCCGTGAGGCTTGGCCTGTTATAAGAACCTAAAGTATTGGGGCCCGCGCCAAGAGGGGATGAGAAGGCGCTGCTGCTGACAGAATCTGTTGTCTACACAATCACCCACAAGACAGGCTGGCCACTGGTGACATTAGGTGACCTTAGGCTCTGTGGGCACAGCTCAGGGCACCGTGAGGTTTCCAGGTCAGTGGAGTCTTCCCACGTTACAGTTTTTACATGGGGCAGGACACCATACTCTTCTCTGCATAGAACTTCATTCAGACGCTGTGAGGCCAGCATAATCGCAACAGTCCCCTGCCTCAAACCAAGAAGCATGCGAACCCCTCCTCTGCCCTTTCCCTCTGAAGAACGCCCAGAGAACTGAAAATGTGCTTGCCACCCTCTCCTCATCCACCTCGGCGCTTACCTACAGCTGACGTGGCTGCCATTCCCCGATGGGTAAGGACCTAGACCCACTGGATCTTCAAAGAACTCAAAGCAAGTTCTGCAAATCCCCTTGGGAAGCCTTGGATCGCCCAGATGGCTTCTCAGCTTCTGGACAGATGTTCAAGTTCATTCTCCCTGCCCCCTAGAGAAGAAAGCAAACTCCTCCCAGGTTCTTACAGCGGGGGTCGGCATTGTGTGGTTCACAAATCAGCAGGGCACTATTTCCCTTCCTGGGAACGGTCTGCCTAGGCACTTGGATGTTTCTTGATAGAGCCAGCTACTGGACAGTCCTCGGTAGAATCCTTATAACGAGGGCATTTTTGAATTTCTCATGAGTGGCCAGGTCGCAGGAAGAGTCGGCTACGGCTGAACTAAACTAAAGCAAGCATTCTACCTAATTACAGGTGAGTGAGTGGCACAGCTATCTAGTTGGAGCTGCCCGCGCCTGCTCCTGACGTCAGGGCCAGGTGGGCCTGTACATCACTCCTGCAGCCCAAGGCCTTGGCTTCTGTGTATTGCCTGTTTCTGTTTTCCTCCCTTGCCCAAGTTGCTAGGGCCCAGAGCTGCATCCTTAGCTGCTGGCCACCTGCTGGTTATGCAGCAGTACCCGGCTGCATGGTGGGCACAGGGCTCCCGAGAGCCCCTCAGCTGCCAAACTCCTTTGCCCAGCTCTCAGCACATGCCCTTGGCAGCTGGCACCAGTCAGTGCCCCCTCTTCAGGCTCAGGAAGACATACCTCCTTGAGGCCCTGGCACTCACACCTCAGCTGAGATGCACAGGCATCCTTCGGCCAGGCGTGGGGGTCAGGTCGACCGTGGGCAGGTTGGTACCTGCACACTGACAGGGGCAGAGGCTAGCTCAGTTCTTCCTTCCCATGACATCATTGCTGTAATCTGTTAGATGCCTCGAATGCTCTCTGAATAGTCTATAGGGGTGGGGGTGGAGATCCGTTGGCATAGTAATATTCCAGTGGCCATTACAACCATCCCAGCCATCAGCTTCTGCCTCTGCTAGAAGTTTGACACTTAGCCAAATACTTACATTTTCAACAATTAAAATGGCTAATAAGCCATTATCAAATGACCAGTATGTGCTTCTGCTCAGCTCTCTGAGGGCTCCCCAAGCCATCCTAAGTGGCCCCTGTGTCCACTGGCCACACCGTAGAACTCGTCCCCTGCATCTAGCAACCTTGTGTTTCCTGTTGGGCACTGAATGTGTATCTTGCACCCCCCAGCACAGGAGACTTCCTATGCCTCCTCCCCACGGCGATCTTCTCCGTGGCCATCCCGTATTCCCACACCTGCGTAGCACTGAGTATAGATTAGTGGGTGACCCCAAAGAAAAGTAGCAGAGCTGAGCTGGGACAGTCAATTGTATGTTGGTGTGTGGAGGATGCCATCCTGGTGGATCCTATACTGGCTCTTACACACTGGCTGTGTGCAGGACAGAAGGCAAAGGGGCTGGACCAGGTCTCGCAGGGTACGGAGTACTGGGCTTGAACAGTTGCTTCTGAGAGGGTCGGGTTCTGTGTCATCCACCGGTGAATGGTGGACACACCAGGACTCCGGCACTGGGAGTCCCTAGCCGCACTCCTTGAGTGCATATAGTCCCTAATGGACACCCTTGGGAAGTTTCTGGGTGCCGACCCCCAAGCTCCAGGGACCTTAGGAGGCTGTGTGTTGAAGGCCAGGTCCGTCAGCGCCTCTGCCATTCCATTCTTCAGGATCCTCGGAGGAGGCATCTCTGGCCTGCAGATTTTCTAGGTCTTTGCCAGGTACTCCACCTGGCAGTATATATACAACCTGCCTCTGCCCCATTCCTGCCAGCAGCTCTGGAAAGCAAAGGCCGCTCTATGCGCCCCTACTCCTCAAAGCAAGTCTCTCATCCCCCACCCCACCCCCCAGAGACCGCAAAGGAAGACAGCTTGCCCCCTCATTGCAGAAAACCTCAGGTTAGAGGGGCGGATTGCTGCATTGTTTCCCTAGTCCTGCCGGCTCTGTGGCTGCAGGCACTTTACACACTCTTCTCTGGGCCTGCGTCCTACCTGAACTCTATTCCAGGCCTCAGGAAAGTGAGCCCAGTTCTCCAAGGGTGAAGAAGGGTCAAGGCCTACCGCAGGGACTCAGTGTTTTCTCCTTTGCCTGTTTGTTTTATTTTGTTTGCTTGTTTGTTTTCCTACTGTGAATTCTGAAGCAGCTGGACCAGGCTCACCCTGTGGAGGGCTGTGCGGGTTCCTCTTTCTTATGGCTGCAGGGGAGCAGCCACAGAGGGCATCCTGGGGTTGTTTCCCCTTGTGCTGTCCCATCAGCAGGACCTGGATCCACAGCTGGGTCTTACTGGAATGAGGCTTCAACAGATGAGTCAAGGCACCGGGAGGACACTCTTGCAGCTCTTACGCCAAAGACCACCCCCACTCCTCCACCCTCCACCACCCCTCCCTGCTCATCCTGTTCCCCAGAGTGTACTGTCAGGCCCTCCCAGAGAACAGGCCCACTGGCAGCAAGACCTCAGGGCTTAGAGTAGCCTCAGTTATCAGAGTTCATCCACATGGGTCCAGCCTGGTTCTCTGGGGACTATCATGGACTTGAATCAGAATCCTGGGACCAATATCTAGCTGGGGAACCACAAGTAAGTCAGAGAGAGCTAGCATGTCCACAGGGTCCTACCATGGGGAGCAGGGCGCCCTTGGTTACTGTCCTCACTCTTCTCTCTGCTTCTGTTCCCCCCCCCCCCCCCCGTACAGTTCTGGGAGGGAAACGTTCCCATCTCAGTTCAGATGGGACCTGGCTAGTGCCGGTCTCTGATGCAGGCCTCCAGCTCTGGTCCTAACCTCAGTTCCTCCCATCAGCCAAGTCTGCTGGAAGTGAAAACGACCTCTTAGGGGTCAACGATAAAGGGGAATAAGTCAGTCCATTTCCCCAATCCCATATCATCGCTCCCTATGCCCCAGTCCAGAGGGAAGTCCTTCCTCCTGTCTAACTTAGAGCCTTCCTGCTGTGATTCCTGCCTGCTTCCTCTGGGTACACAGGGCTCATGCCCCCTTACTACCCCTCCCGTGGCTCCTCCACAGGCCTTCCCTATCCTGTTCAGCTAGAAGCCCCAGGGGAGGGAAAGTGAACTTTAGGAGGATGTTTAAAGTTTGGCTTCTCATCACCACATCTCTCAGCTGAGTCCATAAAACCCCCTTATAAAGCCCACTGGCCACACAGCTGCCCTCCGCCTCCAGGCCTCCCTGTTTTATAATCAACCCCATTCAGACACCAGCTGGATGTAGGAACTCGGGGGCTTTTATGGAGAGATGTTAACGAGAAGCATCTCTGCCTGGCCTGTTTCAGCATCCCCTCCTGGTCTCGTTCACAGCTCCTTCAGTCGGCGCCGGTGCCAGGTTCCTTCTCTGGGGCAGGTGAGAACTGCTTGGGCATCCTTCCGGGGAACAGAGCTCCCGCTCACACGGCAGGACGTCACAGCCACACGGCTGTTTGCAGACTCTCCGGTAATTGTGAAGGTGTTAGGAAAACAAACAGTACCCGCGGTGATAAAAGACCGGGCGGGGAGCGCGAGGGAGTGGGGTGGGGGAGGGAGGGAGCTCCGGGGTAGGCGGGGCCTCGGTGCAAAGGGCTGGGTTGGGCCGTGAGTACCGGCTGGCAGGAATCTAGGCCAAAGCCGCAAGACCAATGCAGGGTCGAGTTTCTCCAGAGCTCCGTCCCTATCTGTCAAATGGAGATAGTGCCAGTTAGTTAAAAGAAGAGACCGCTGTGATAATAGTCGGGCATTGGCACAGTCCCCCTCCTAGACAGCTTTCTCCTTTCTCCTAGTGTCCCTCGCTCCAGACGCAGCATGGCAGGTCAGCCCAGGGCCTCGGTCACAGGGAAGTGCAGTGAGCGGCAAACTCAGGTCTCTCAGAGCTATATGCCCAGCCCCCCTCCCCCCTTATTATTGTTGTTGTTTTCAGACAAGGTTTCTCTGTATTCAGGCTGGCCATGAACTCACTAACTAGCCTAGGGTGACAACCCTCCTGACTGCTTGGAACTCTTCCTAAAATACTCTATTGGGTCAGCCTGGACCCCTTGGAGGGGTGCTGGGGGCCGGGGCCAGGGCGGGGGTGGGGGAGGGGCGGGGCCAGGGCGGGGGTGGGGGAGGGCTGGGGCGTGGGGGAGGCCCGGGGCTGGGGCGTGGGGGGGGCGCAGCAATAAGAGAAGGCCCTGAAGAAGAATGGTAAGGTACATCCATGGGTACCCTCAGCCACAACTCGGAAGCGGGAGGCAGTTCCAGCAAGTGAAGGAACATGGGGAGATGAAGGACTGCTTTCTCTGCTTCAGAGAAAGCAGAAGGAGCCCTTGAAGGTACAGCCCTCCTCCCTCAAGGGCCCTGGCAAGACTAGGCTCACTGGGTAGCAGTGGGAGCCTCCTGGCAAAGGGAGGGGAGCAAACAGCGTGAGGCAGGGACACAGCGTCCTCTGTGAGCTCTGTAAGTGACTGCTGCAGCTTTCCCGCTGTGCCCCAGGTGGGGAGGTACCCTTGCCCTCTCCCACGCCCAGCCTTCATTAACAACTAGGGTCAGAACTGTCTGAGGCTTTACTCTGGGATGAACTCTGGGCTGGCGCTGAAAACGGAGGGTCTGAGGGCAAGTGGACCCTGCATGCAGGTGTATTGAGTCATCGCACAGCCCAAACACTGCTCACAGAACTGGGCAAGTGACAGTCTCAGCTCCTCCCTGCTTTCCTAGTAGTACATGTGTTCCCTGCACACTCACAGCTCCTCTTCCCATTCTGAGCATGCACACACACACGCACACACGTGTGCATATACACACACGCATGCATATACACACATGCATGCACACTCACACACGCGCGTGCATACACATACACACTATTGTAATTAGAATGGTGGCTCCAGCACCCAGGATAGGCTGTGATTTATGAATGGGAGTAGGTACTGAGAGATTCCAGCTCCATCTGCTTGGGAACAAACAGGAAGCCTCAATGTACGGCAGACCTGGGGGAGGAAGCTGCCTATTGCAGGAGGCTCATAAAAGCCTTCCTAATGGTCACAGGTGCTCTTAGCCACCCCACTCCTCAGAACCCCAGCCTCCGTCACGTCATTCCCCCCCGTGCATGGTCACAACCTCTGTCAGCACCCTGTGACAGACCCCCTGGCTGAGGCCAGGCATCCGGCAAGCAAGCAGGAATGCAAGTCCAGGGCAGCAAAGCTGAGTGTGACCAGCGGCAGCTGTGTACAGCTCCACTTGGTGACCTATGCTGAGGGCATGATGGTAGCCAGGGAGCAGGGATGACTAAACTGTTTGCTCACGTGAGCTCTGCTTTATAGGGAAGGCGACTGGTACAGCGGCCCCACAAGGAACTGCAGGGCCTGGCTAAGGCACTTTAGGGGAAAGGAGCAGGCCAGGCCTGGCTGGAAAGTTCCCAGTGGTCAGTATGGGCTCATTTATATCATATCACATGGCAGACTGCTTGGTGCTCAAGCTGTGTTAGCCCACTATGCACGTTACCATGTTCCTCAAAGTCCTGCTCACTTAGAAGTGGCGTAGCACAATCCTTTTGTACACTCTGAAGATTTGTCACTTGGATTGGTTTAATAAAGAAGCTGACCGGCCAATAGCTGAACAGAAAAGGTTAGGCGGGAGAGCCAAACTGAGAATGTTGGGAGGAAGGTCAGAGCTGGGAAGTCTCTGGCAGATGCAGGGAGAAGCAGGATGAACATGCCATACTGAGAAAAGCCATGTGGCAGAGCACAGATAAGAAACATGGGTTAACTTAAATGTAAGAGTTAGCTAATAATAAGCCTGAGCTACTGGCCGAGCATTTAGAACTAATATAAGCCTCAGTGTATTTATTTGGGAACTGCTGGCAGGGAAGAAAGATCTGCCAACACAAAAGTACCTGAGTTTTCTAAAACTCTCAAGGTCCTAGCCCTCCTCCATCCACCACCTATTATGTCAGAACCCTGGACTGGGCAAATGTCTTCAAAATCTCTCTGGAAGCTTCTGGCACCCCCACACTCCTCATCCCCCTCTTCTTCTCAAGACCATTGGTCCTCCCTTGGAAAGTTCTCAACCTAGAGATGCATGCATGCATCAGGATCCACTGACCCCATTGACCAGAGTAGGAGCCACTCCATTTGTGGGACCCTGTTGTGTTACCCCAGCCCTCCTTCAGAATCCTTGGTCCAAGATGAAATCTTACAGACCCCAAGAAACCACTTGGAAGACTGGTGGGGAAAAAAAAATAATGAATGGAAGGACTGAAACTCTTTGTCTTATCAGAGTAACTGATATAAATAAGCGGGAGCAGAAGGGGTGTGAAGTCCCTGACTGGACCGTGAAAGCTGCGAAGGCATTCGGACTGAGTGTGTTGGGGACGAGTGAGACTCTGCCAGCCTTCCTCACCTGCTGTCACAATCACCAACATCTCTGGCGTACTCTAACTTTCCACAGGCAGCTTGAAGGATAAGAAAGGGTTGTGTGCCCCAGGGAGATGTGGAAAGGGCAGAGGAGGGACAGAATGGCCCCACTCTTCTACAGTCCTATAGCCCTGTGTCCACAACCCATTTCCCAGGACCTGTGAGACCACAGCGTACAGGGGCTATCACGTTCCTGCCAGGGGAGTCCTGCACTGTGGTTTGCAGGGAAGAGACAATAGGGTTGTGCTCATGCCAGGGGAAGTAGTGCCTCTCAGGCTCAAGGCTAGGCAAGGAAGATGCTCAAAGGCATCTACGGGAGACCAAAGCCAGCCAGGTGGTAGCGTCAGCCTTCTGCCTCAGTCTGCCACCTCAGTTCCTTCCACTTCCTCTTCCACTGAAGGTCACATCTCCAATTCCAATTCTCCAGCCACAGCACCCATGACCATAGTGACAGGGACTATCCACCCAGAGCCCCCTAGCCATGAGGACCTGGTGACAGGTCCTGCCAGCTTCCACTTCCTACCGTCATCCTGGGAACTTGCACAAACCCAGGGCATCCCTAATTCCTTAAGCCTTATCTCCCGTGCCTCCAACCTCCAAAGATCTCCTCTCCCTCTTGGCCACCCACAGATTACCTGGCATCTCCTATAAGACCTTTTTTGCTGAGGCTGACGGCATGTCTCAGCAGTTAAAAGCACGTACCACTTCTATAGAGGACCAGAGTTCAGTTCCCAGCACCCACATCAGGCAGCTCACAGCTGTAACTCTAGTTCTAGGGGATCTGAGATCCTCTGCTGGTCTCCTCAGTCACTGCATTCATGTACACAAACGCACTTGTATCCACACAACTAAAAATAAAATGAATCTTTTTTTTTGTTTTTTTAAAAAAAGGTCTTTGTGTTAATTGGGTAGCATTGGGTTCTTTTGCTTTTGTTTTCTTTTTGGAGCTAGGGTCTCATTGTGTAGCCCAGGTTGGCTCAGACTCCCTAATCTCCTGCCTCAGCCTCCTGCAAGTGTGGGATTACAGGAATGTGCTGTCACACGCACGGGACACCTATACAGTCTTAAATACCAGCATCACCCATGTGGGCCAAAACTGACTTCCCTTCTTTTCATGGAGCCGGCCTCCATTCACAGATCTCTCCCATTCTCTCTCATTCAGCTCCGGAACCGAGTGCCGGCTTCAGACCCTGCCAAGCTGTCCTTCTTCCCTGGTTCTCCTTTCTCCTTTAGCCATGTGCTGTGATCTGGCACCTCCATTCCCACGGCCCCGTGCCCTGCCTTTCCCAGCCCTGGAGGACCCAGTCATCTGCTTTCCCCATCACGATTTCCAGGCTACTGGAAAGCACAGGAAAATCAACCAACCGTGCAAACTGGTACCACCCCAGATTTATGGTCCCTGACTTCAGCCTGGCCTCCAGGCCCCAGTGGTCGGCTTCTGTTCTAAACCTTCCACCCCTTCAGCTTCCGGGTGGCCCCCTATCTCACTTATAATTGGTAAGGGAAATAGAGAACCTCAGGCCAGAAGTGCCCTTGCCCCCACTGTATAGCCCCACCCTTCCTATTGGATGCCTCATTTCCTCTGAGCTACTGACCCTCGAACCTCAGACTTTGTCTCAGCCTGGGCCTTAGCTACTCCAGGTCTCTCTTCATAGGCCACTCTTGCATCCACTTCTTCTCATTGATTCTATCAGGCTCCCCAGGGCTGGGTCTTGATTTTTTTTTTTTGTTTTGCCCACCTCTCCAAATATTCTCATGTACCCATGGACACCCATGGACTGCTGCTCCATATATATATATATACACACACCTTGTTAAAAATACATATAAATGTAAAAATATATAAATATAATGTGATATATATATATATAGTGATATATATACAAGGTATGACAAGCTATGTAGCCCATGTTGGTCTTGCACTCAAGATCTTGCTGCCTCAGTCCCTTGAGTGCTGGAATTTCAGACCCGTGCCATACAGCATGCCTGGACACACACACAGTTTAGCTTCTTGCTCTAGTCTATCTTATGTGCTACATCCTGGTGTCCTGGGACATTGGCCTATCTGTCCCATGGGCCCTCTGAAGCATCATGTCCTCGCTAACCCTCTTAGTTATGTCCTCCTCTCTGTGCTGCTACATGTGGTTACGACATTCCCCTCCCTTGTTCCCAAGCCTTTCCTTTTCCCATCCCCAAATGTCACATCTTGTGGGCAGTGTGTCAGAGCTGTCCTTCTAGCCTGCCCCATCTCTCCGGCCACACTATACTCCTTTCCAGACCTTTCCACCTCCTGCAAGAGCGTCCACCTGACCTCCTCTGTCCACCCGTTCTTCCGACTATCACCCCCCACTTTGGGACTTGAGTCAGACAGTTCTTATGATGGCTCATGTGGCCACATCGTCAACATCTGTTCCTCTATCCACCCCTTTCTGCCCTTGCCTGCTTCTTGGACATCTAAGCCTTCCTTTTAGGATGCCCTCCCTCCCTCCCTCTCTGTTGTGTAGAAGTCACCAGGCATCCTAGCCCCTCTGACAGAATAAGCCACAGTCCTCCCTTGGGTACCACATTTTTGGCTCCCCCAATCTGTGCCTCTTGGGTATTTGTCAGCTTCAGTTGTAACCTCCATGAACAATGCCTACCCACAGTTTTCCTGCGCTTGTACTTGTGTCCGGGGTCCGTGTGCCTGGCAGCACCACCTTAGTGCACCTGTGTCCGGGGTCCGTGCGCCTGGCAGCACCACCTTAGTGCACCTGTGTCCGGGGTCCGTGCGCCTGGCAGCACCACCTTAGTGCACCTGTGTCCGGGGTCCGTGCGCCTGGCAGCACCACCTTAGTGCACCTGTGTCCGGGGTCCGTGCGCCTGGCAGCACCACCTTAGTGCACCTGTGTCCGGGGTCCGAGCGCCTGGCCTCACCAGGGTCCGTGCGCCTGGCCTCACCACCTTAGTGCACCTGTGTCCGGGGTCCGTGTGCCTGGCCTCACCAGGGTCCGTGCGCCTGGCCTCACCACCTTAGTGCACCTGTGTCCGGGGTCCGTGTGCCTGGCAGCACCACCTTAGTGCGGGCAGCTGCTTGCAAAGAGGCACTTGTGTTCTTCCCACGTCTTCCCCAGCACTCGGTTTTCTCCGTTTTTTTTTTCATTTTTGCTGATCTGCCTAGGGTGCTGGTTATAGAAGCTCTCTGGAATTTGAGTCCTAACATACTCACCTGCCTTCTGGTATATCTGCCGGCCATTTGGATTTCTGAGACCATCTGCTGCCCCACGCCACCCTCACCCATTAAACTGTCCGTCTCTGTCACATGTGCTTGTCAGACTCTGAGCTTGCTCTGAAGATTGTCTTTCCATCGGCTCCATGCCCAGCAAGTTCTTTCCCTGGTGATTTCCTTTTACCCTCTTGGTGCCATTTTTTTGAAGAGCAAAATATCTTAATTTTACTGTATGTACTTCTATGTCTTAAGAACATCTCTGCAGGGTAGTGGTGGTGCACGCCTTTAATCCCAGCCCCTGGGAGACAGAGGCAGGCAGATCTCTGGAGGTCTAGGCCAGCCTGGTCTACAGAGTGAATTCAGGACAGCTGGGGCCACACAGAGAAACCCTGTCTCGAAAAACAAAGCAACAGCAAGAGACCTCCTTCTCTGTCCCAAGGTCACAACATCTGGCGTCCCGTAGAAGCCGTATTGCTTTGCTTTTCCACTTAGGGACCCTCTGCCACGTGGAATCTGAACACCTCAACTAAATCAGAGATCTTTGTTTCCAGCGGTCTTCACATGGAACGGACACACAGTAGGTACTGACACACAGTAGGCACACAGTAGGGGTGCAGAATCCAGTAAAGATGCTTCCAAGCAAAGAAGCCCTCTCTCCCCAAGCCTCCCCGAAACTGAAACTTTCCCTGCCTTCCAAGGCCAAACGCTCATGGTGCAAGTGTATGGACAGCACTGACTGTACGCAGGCGCAGGCACCGGGTTCAAAGTTTCTGTCCTTTGTTTCTGTTCTCATCGCTTCTAGGGCTGGAGAAACGGCTCGGCCTTTACCTGCGCTGCCGCCCTTCTGGAGGATCTGAGTTAAGTCTCTGGCCTCCACGTGGTGGTTCAGAACTGTAACTCCAGCTTCAGGAGAGCTGATGCCCTCTTTCGGTCTCCACAGCCCCCAGACGTGCATGCGGTGTACAGACATCCATGTGGGCGAAACTCACACACCTAAAATAAAAGGAAATGCATGCTTAAAATGCTTTGTTTTCATTTCTAACATAGGGGAGTCCCTCCTTTTGAGAAGCTCATCGCACGGTCCTGGCTTCCCAACACTCAGCAGAGTCTGCACAGCTGGACAAACCTGAGCTTTTAAGGAGCTGGTTGGCTTGGCTTTTGTAACTTTTGAGGCAAGGTCTCATGCCTAGGCTGGGCTTGAACCCAGCCTCCTCCGTAGCTGGGACTGCAACCCTCTGCCACGGTTCAGACTCCAGCTCTGCTTTTTGTCACTTCAGTGGATGGCTTTCAGTTTCCTCTTTTGTTAGGAGGGACGGTAATGGTAACTTACTGGGTCCTCATGAGGACGGATTGAAAGAGTAAACAGAGCAATGGCAGGCAGGTGCTGGACACATGGCAGGTGTCCATAGCTTGTTTAGTGTGTAAATGACAGAACAGGAGTGGGGTGAGGGGGAGCTGCAATTAGGAGAGGCAGGGGGCAGGCAGGGGCTGTCTGCTGGGCTGGTGCAGGCCCTCTTGGTCATAGTAACTGCTGTCAGCAAATGTTTCCCAGACAGGAATCCCCTTCAGGGCTCCCTTCCCCAGCCTACTCCATTTGTTGACTCAAAACCCTTCCCACTGCCAATTTAGCCTGCAGTAAGGAAGGGGGGTGGGGAAAGGAGAGAGGTGTGGGAGGGGGTGGAACTCCACAGAAAGGGGTCTTTGTCTGAGTGCTGTGTGGCATTTCAGATTCAGCAGTGTGTGTGTGTGTGTGTGTGTGTGTGTGTGTGTGTGTGTGTGTGTGTGTGTGTGTACATGCGTGTGTTTTAATCTCGCAAGGAGTTGAGTGAGCCAGGCATGAAGAGACATCTAAGCTAGGCTGCAAGACCTTCCAATGAGCTGTCATGTATTGGGAGATAGGACAATGGGATGGGCGGGCAGAGTCCTGGAGAATCTTCCTGAAACTTGGACCCAGATGCAGAGTCATTGTCCTTGTAGAGGGCAGGTCCATCAAGTGGCTCCCCTCCCAGCTGAGGCGGAGACTCCCTGTTTGGGTTCCCTTCTGCCGCCACTAGCCACTGGGCTTCCAAAGCAGGGCTTGGATCTCCCATTGTGTGATTCTCCTCTGCTTCAGGTCTCTGTCCCAGGTCTAGCCTTGGCTTCCGTTGGGGGCAACCCTGGATCCTGTGGGGTTAAGCTTATTAGAAAGGAAAAGCCAGGTGCCGAATTTACTCATTTCAAGCTGAAATTCTGAAGCATGTCTGTCTTGATAAAGCAACAGTCTTCCTACGTACCAGAGATTTCTCAAGTCACATGAACTTGAAAGGCATCTGGAGTAGTTCTTGTTTTTCTAAAAAGAATACTTATTTATATAGGCACCTCCCCCAACAGTTCCATGGAGGCATCCCTACCTTCCTACAGCTTCACGTAGGCCATGCTGGCCTGGAACTCTTATGTAGCGGAGCTGAAACCGACACTGAGTTTCCAGCCTCCGCCTCTTGAGTACTGGGATGACAGGTGCCCACCATGCCTGGCAAGCCCTTTTTCCACGTCGTTCAACACTACCAGAGATTGGGAACTATCACACAGACATGAATGATTACACAGATCACAGGAGCAGATCTTCCTAAAGCGATTAACTTTCTTCCTTAAAGTGTAACCCAAGTGCTGGGCACAGCAATGTCTGCTCACAGTTTCATCGTTATTTGGTGGTGGTGGTGGTTTTTTTTTTTTTTCAGGGTCTTAAGATGAATGACCTGAGCTTCCCATTCTCCCGCATCCATATCACAGGTGGTAGGGCTACAGGTTTGGCCACCACACCTGGTCTGTGCAGTGCTGGAGGTTGGACCCAGGGCCTTATGAATGTTAGGCAGGTCCTCTACCAACTGCCAGCACGCTAATTTAAGGGCACTACCAGGCAAGCGGTCAAGGAAGATTGAGATTGTGCCAGTACTAAGAACACTAAGAACGAGAAGGAAATTGAAAGCAGGCCACATGAGGGTGGGGCTGTGGAGGTTTCCAGGGTCCGAGGACTCCTGACAGGGTCTGAATTTACTCAGATGAAGGGGAAAGGCCTTTGGGGCATAGATGTGCTCAGGATGAGGCAGTGGGGGGGCCAGGGTGTGTAATGTGTCACCTCCTGGAGGGTCTTGACTCAGACAGGCCCTGGGCTGTACTGGGGGAGTGGGAGAGGGGCATGGGGGGAAGGGCATGGATGGACACACAACGACAATGATGACACATGGAATGAGCATCTTCAGAGAAAGGCTAACTGGCCGGAAGGTGGGGGCAGGGAAGACACGGGGTGGTCTGAAGCTGGAAGAGAAAAATTCCAGGCAGTTGGGCCAGAATACCAGGCAGCTTCCTGGGGTAGAGCCTCTCCCTCCTGTCCTACTAGGGAGGGACTCCTGAGAACCAGCTTGACCAGACGCCTAGGATGGAGTCATTTCTGAGACAGAAATGAGCCCATCTCTCCCACGTATGGTTCCTGATCCAAAGCAAGAAAAGAGAGAAAAATGGTGTGGGACAGAGCCTAGTGGGCAAGCTCAAAGTCCAGCTTTGGGGAGGCTGAGGAAAGAGGTCCTCAAGTTCAAGGTCGGCATGGGTTATAGAATGGGTTCAAGACTAGCCTAAAGAACACAGGAGAATCCTGTGTCAAAAGGTAACAAGGGGTGGGGGCATAGGTCAGTGATTGATCATTTGCTTATCATTCAGGGAGCCCTAGGGTCAGTCCTAGTACCTTACCAAGAAGGAACGAATGGCGGGGGGGGGGCACACAAAAACTGGATAGGTGCTGGCACCAAGTGCTTCAGACCAGCAAGCATTTCCATTGCAAATCCCTTCCTCCCCCAAGTTCCCAGGCAGCTGCTCCCTGAGCACTGGATGCAGATCAGGAGGGGGACGGGAATAAATCCCATTTTCTGCTCCTTCGAAGTCTCTGCAACCTCCTCCCACCCCCTCACCCTCCCCGCTCCCCAACTCCACTCCACAGAGGAGGGATCAGCTGGCCTCTGGCTCTGGGGAGGATGCAACGCTAGGCAGGCCGAGACAAAGTTGGGGAGGGGAAGTGTTCAGCGACAAGGCTAAGAATAACAGCTTCCATCAGGCCTCACACCCTCTCCCACTTGCCATAGCTCAAGTTGTTAGTGGATGCAGGAGACAGACAGATACAGGGTGTCTGCAAGACCAAAGCTGGTTTGGCGGCAGGAGCGGGGGCAGGTTGAAGTGGCACACAAGTGACTGGGGGAGGATTGAGGTGGACTGGTCCTCTTGTGATAGGAGATTGTGAGTTCGTGTGCATGGAAAGGCCTTTGGTGCATCAGAGGCAGGAGGGGGAGGACAAGAGGGCGGGGGCAGGGAGAGAGGCTGCTGTGCTGTGCTGTGCTGTGCTGAGGGCAGGGCTGTGGCCGGGTCTGAAGGACAATCAAGGAAAGAAAATGTGTCTGAAGATGAGTGTCTGTGTCTTACACCAGACTGTACCTTCCATGTGTGTGCCACTACGTGTGATCATGTCCGTCGTGTCTCAATGTGTGTGCTAATGTGTGTGATCATATCCGCCATGTCTCAGTGTTGCATGCTAATGTGTGTGATCATGTCTGTCATGTCTCAGTGTGTGTGCTAATGTGTGTGATCATGTCTTCCATGTCTCAGTGTTGTGTGCTATGTTGTGATTATGTCCGCCAAGCCTCAGTGTATGGTCTTCAAGTAGTCACTTCTTTTATTGTTATTATATTTTATTTATTTTGTATCCATGGTGGGTAGATACCTGCCATAGTGTGGTGTGGTGTGTGTGTGTGTGTGTGTGTGTGTGTGTGTGTGTGTGTGTGTGTAGGTCAGTCAATTCCCTTCTTCCATGTGCTTTTAGGGATTGAACTCAGGTCATCAGACTTGGTAGCAAGTACCTTTACCTGCCAAGCCATCTCACTGTCCTGCTTTTGAATAGTTATGTGTGTGCATTTGTCTGTGCATATATGAGGGAGCATGCACACACAGAGAAATGTGTGTCTATAAATGGGCAGGAATACAACTGTACTTCTCTGTGAGTACGTGCACTATGGTGCCTTTGTGACAATGTGTGACCATGTGTGAGTGGTCAGGGTGAGATCGTGCAAGGAGATGGAGGGTAAATTTCAGCCTTGCTTGTTTCTAGCTTCAGCAGACAGTGCAGACTGACCGGTTGTTATTTTTATTTGTTTGTTTTGTTTTGTTTTTCTGGGACAGGGTGTCTCTGTGTAGCCCTGGCTGTCTTGGAACTCCCTCTGTAGACCAGGCTGGCCTCAAACTCACAGAAATCCATCTGTTTCTGCCTCCTGAGTGCTGGGATTAAAGGCCTGCATCACCACCGCCCAACTGTTTCTTTGGTCTTTGATAATTAGTGTCAAATGCAATCTCTACTCAAATTGTATTAATCCTCCTGCCTCAGCCTCTCAAGTTCTGGAGTTGCAACCACATGCCGCCATGCCCAAGTCTGAAGGAGTGATCTATTTATTTTCAGGACTGGGATGAATCAGGAGCTCTCACATGCTAGGACTCCACGCTGAGCTCCACCTCCTCCTTTTCCTCCTTTTATCCTGATACTGTATGACTACAGCACCAGCCTCTGAGCGGCTACATCACTCAGGCTCCTTTGGGTCGTGCAGCCCTTGTCTTAGCCTCAGAGCATCTAGACTTCATGGCGTGTGCTGTCTGCCCACCAGGACGCTCTGCAGCCGCCTCTGAGTTACCAGTGCAGAACAAGCTAAGCGCCACCATGGAGGTCCCCAGATGCCGCTGCACTGCATGTGTGTAAGTGCTGGGGTTTGTCACCTCCCCTCCAGGAGACTGCTGGAGGTGCAGCCACACTTCAGTTTCCTGAAAATGCCTGTTTGGGAAAAGGGGTGCTAACTGTTGCCACTGATGCCACAGGAGGCCCTCAGACTACACTTTGATCTGTCTGACGGGTGCTCAACTGGAGCATGGCACCCTCACCCTATCAGAACAGCTATGTGGGAGGATATTTTCCTCCCGGGATTTTCCAAGTCTGCACCCCCAGCCCTGACATCAGCAGCCAGCAGCGTCCACAAGGCCCAGGTACCCATCCATCTACAACATCACCTACAGGAGTTCTTTAACTCGGGACTTTATGAGGCCAACTAAATGGTTCATTGAGAATGACTAAACTCAACCTTGGAAAGAAAATTATAAACATTTTACTACTTACTAAGCCAAGCATGATTGCATGTGGAAACTATGGACAAGTGCTCGGTGGGATTTTAATATTAATTTCCAGTTTCCTTTTCACTAAGAAACTGATGAAAACCCAGGCTCCCTGTGCTCTTCAGGCTAGAAGCAACATTTTGCACACTGGTTCAGACGGCTGCTTCTCCTAAACCCTGTGCTGCTCTTCCACTGGCCCTTTGCCTTGGCTCTGGCCTGCCTGCTGAGGTTGCCCACACTCGGCCCAGCCTTTACGACTTCTACTAAGGAGAGCTGTGTCGCTCTGGGGAGCTCAGTCACCTGCTGTCACCAGGTCTCCCTGGTGCAGAGCAAGTTAGAGATCACAGAGGAGGTTTATTCCACCCACCCCCGCCCCAGGCTGATGCATGTGTGTGCATGCTAGGGTTTGTCACCTCCCTTCCAGGTGACTGCTGGTGAGGCACTCGTGCCTCAGTTTCCTTGAAAATGTATGTTTGTGGAAAGACATGCCATGTAATTACTGTTATCACTGATACCACAAGAAGGCCTTAGAGTAGATTACTTGATTGTCCCATCAAATCAGTTGTCCCATCTGCTTGCCATTCAATTCAAGACATTAGGGCACAGAGTGCACGTTTCTGTGTTGCCCCTGTGCACCACACAGGAAGCTGGGCACAGACAGCTGCATGGGGCAGGAACAAGGCAGTAGTTCTTCCTGTCCTCTGTGACCAAGGAAGCTTCGATTTTGTGTGTGATGTCAGGGTGGCATCATTTAATAATGTGGGGGACAAGAAGCTTCAAACGGGACCGGAATCCAGGGACAAGTTCTGAACAGGGTTTGGAGACAAGTGTGATGCGGCTTTGGGCAAGGTCTTTGACCACCTCAGAACTTGAGTGTGCCCATCTACTGGAGTGTCTTTTCAGATGGTTATCTGGTACCATGGACGGCACAAGTGTGGTAACACGCTCTGCTCATAGTCATGAGCAGAGAATTAAGTTCAATGTAATAGTTCCAGCTCCTGCACCAAGCATGAAGAGGGACTGCTACTTCTTCTAGAAGGTCTGAGGGCCCAGACCTCAGCTCCTGATGTGGCCCCAGCTACCAGAAAACTGTTTAAAATACAGACCTCTGGGGCATCACAGGCCTCTGCCTCAGCTTCAGTAAGCCAGGGCAGGATGTGAAGAAGGCTGGACTGACTGCCTTCTCCCCGCTTCCTCTTGTCTCCAAGGGCACCAGAGACCCCAAGCCACTTTCTCAGTAGAGGGTCAAATTGAGTTGGAGATGGCCTGTACCCAAGAGCAACCTAGATCCTGTTTTGGTTTTAATTATAGGTGGTCTGGCACGGAGTAGCTGTGGCCTGTTCACCTGAACTGCCAGCATGAGGCACACATGCCAATTACATGCGTAAGGACATGCAGATTTCCCAAGAACAACAAAGATAATTTGTTTTCGCCATGGCTTGTTAAGAGGTAACTTGGTGGCTTGTACAGTAGGCCCATGGCCTTTCACCTCTCTCTGCCCTTGCCTGCGGATTCTCCCAGCTTTGCCGATTAAAAATGGGAAAAATGAAGAAATTAAGGCACCACCTCATTCCCATAACCAACAGGCTGGAAGAGACAGCCTTGACTGAAAGGCTAGACAAGACTGAGGATGACCAGTCAGTCTCCCTACCACTATGGCCTCTGGAGTTAGTGCAGACAATGGAGGGGGGGAGGGGGTGTCACCTTCTCTGCACATGTGCCTCGTGGCTGTCATTGCCGAAGTCGGTGCCAGAAAGCATCATTCTTGGGCTCCTGGCCCCTGGAAGCCAGCAAGGCAAAGGAGTAGTGAGAAGGACCCACTCACGGGACTGTCTGGTGGGGCTGGGGCTTCTGGGAACAGCCACCTGTGGCAGCTCTGGAGTGGACTTGAACACTGTACGGTGGGCAACTCGAAAACAGAGCTGTCCTGTCTCCTGGGTGTGAGCCGCACTGCGGTAGAAGCCAGTCACCGTGGAGATTGGTCCAGCTGCCAAGGACAAGGAACAGCATGAACGGCCATGTAGTCATGTCCCAGAGCTACTGAAAGGCCTGTGAGAGTAAGGGTTCTTTCTCTGGGCTGAGGAAATGCTCAGTGGGCAAAGTGCCTGCTATGCCAGCTCGGGGGGCTGCGTTCGATCCCCCAGGAGTCATTTGAAGGTTCGGGTGCAGGAACACACCTATAATCCGGCCCTGGGTGTTAGCGTTCAGGCGTTTACACTGGCCTGCTCTCGGGGACCTAGTAGGACACGTCATCAGCAGCAGCCAAGATGTGACGCTGTAGCTGCCGCAGCCATATCCCCTTATAAAAGGCAAACCCTCCTTGCCCCTCTCTTTCCTTTCGCCCTTGCTTAGAGCAGGCTAATGTTGTGAGGGCAGAAACTAACTCTGGGGAGGCAGAGATGGGAGGATCCCTTGGGGTTTGATGGCCAGCTAGCCAGCCTAGCTGAAGGGGCAGCTCCGGGTTCAGTGAGGGACTGTGTCTTTAAAACTAAAGCCGCTCTTGGTAGCTTCCTTCCATGGATGCCCTGTAGCTCTGATAGGCCCATCACTAGATCCGTGTTAAAGGGAAGGAAATGGATGCTCAGTGAGATGCAAACGGAGGTCCCTGATAAACCAAGAGAGGAATGGAAGGGCAAGAGACATGAGGAACGACAGCGAGACAGGATTTCTGACCAAGCCATGCTTTATTAATTCTCAGAAGCTGTTATATAGCAACCTGGCAAGAGGGAGGGGATGGTTGTCAGGTCAGCTGGAATTCAAGTCCAGAGACGTCCCTAGCTGATAAGGAAATACTGAGAGTCTGTGATTGTTGACTAACAAAGGAAATGCTAATTGTTTCTGAAGCCTGGGGCCTGCAAGTCTCACTAGGCTAATTTCCTAGGTCAGGAACTTGCCCTGTAAAGGTGAATATCCTAATTGTGAACTTAAGATGGCATAAACAAAATACAGATCTCAAAATACAGGTCTTTGCTTCTGGCAGCTCCTCCCCTAGAGGAAGGACTAAGTCAGAAATAGAACACAAGGTCTTTCCTGGTAAGGCTGGTGAATAATGGGGGCTGGCAGTGAGAGGACACCAGGAGCATGTCCCCTGAGGCAGGGTTAAGGATGAACAGATTCGCAGAGGATTCCAGCCTTATTCTGGGATGGCGGGACCCATCAGAGCCCCCTTGCTATGCTACCCTGAGAAGGGCTCACACCTACACTCACACCTGCACTGTGGGCTGCAGATAAAGGGAATGCTGTGTGTGCACAGGGGTGATATAAACTACGTTCGTCTATTGCTGTGTGCTGTCTGTGCTCTTGCAAAAGACCTGGGGCCAAGGTGGGCCCTTGTCTCCGACTCAGGAGCGTTCAAGTGTCCTCCAAGACTCCCTGTCTTGGGAGTTCCTGGTCCTGTAGCAGGAAGAAAGAATAAAGAACAGCCCAAGGACATTGAAACCTTTGCACCCTTGAGAACTGCAGCAGAGATTAGTGTTTAACCCCTGCTGCGGAAATGCCTCAATTGACCTGGCAGTAATAGTGGTGCAGGCCTTTAATCCCAGCACTTGGGAGGCAGAGACAGGCAGATCTCTGTGAGTTTAAGGCCAGCCTGGTCTACAGAGCAAGTTCCAGGACAGGTTCTGAAGCTTCAGAGAAGCCCTGTCTCGAAAAACAAAAACAAAAAACAAACAAACAAAAAAACAGAAAAGAAGCAGAAATGCCTGAGCTGGGAATGAGAAGCCTGAAGCTTCAGCTTCATCTCCAGAAAAATCTCTCTGCCCAAGCTCTGAAACTGGGAACTCCAGCAGGGTTGCGTCAAGCCACCCATCATTTCTGGTAGATGTCCAAGTGCTTGATTTGATGTTCTGTCATTTTTTTCTGTGACTTCTATTATTAATTCTTTTTAACTTTATATGTTTGGGTGTTTTGCCTGCATGTATGTCTGTGTATCACGTGAGTGCTTGGTGCTCTCGGAGACCAGAAGAAAGAGTCAGATCCCTGGATGGTTGTGAGCCTCCATGTGGATGCTGGGACTTGAACCTGGGTCCTCTGGAAGAGCAGCCAGTGCTCTTAGCCACCGAACAATCTATTCAACTCTTTTAAGTATGCCTGACACCTACTTAATGAAGTCAGTCATATGAAATCTACAGCATGGCTATTGTAGATCAATCTCTGAACAGAACAAGAAGATATAGCCCAGGTGAGTGATGAATGAAAACCAGAAATGAAAAGGAAAGGGATCCTAGGCATAGTGGAGGAGAAAGTTTTGCTATAGATGTGTGGAAGAGCATAGCCAGAGGCAGGGGTGGGGACCTCCGGGAGAGTCCAGAGTGGACAAGACCCTGAGCCAAGTGAGGAGAGGGGACAGGGGAAGAGGGAGGTGAGAGAGGAGTCAAGGTGCAGCAGTGAGGAAGCCTGAGGAGCAGAGGGAAGGGCCGGTACCCAAACTGGTTGATTATGTAAAGAAGGGCGGCCCAGCCCCTGGGCTGGAGAAGTTTAGGGTGGGGGGGGGCAGGTTAGCCAGCCAGGAGGGCCCTGTAACAGGTGGAAACTGAGGGCAGCGGGGAGAAACTGGTGGCCAGCATCCGCTTTGATATGTTAAATATGGGCGACCTGTCGCAGGTTGGAGACCTAAGTGATTCCTTGGGAGATCTGGGATTAGAGCGGGTAAGCAGGCTAGTGCCTTGCTCTTTGTGTTCTGGGGTTGAAAAGCTGCCATCTTGGGAGCATTCATCCCAGGAAGTAACTCCTCAGGTGGACTACCTCAACCCCCCCCCTCTGCCGCCCCTGCACTATTCAGCTTCTTCCTCCTGGCACTCAACTCCCTTTTCCCCCAGCATTCTGACTCCTTTCCCCCTCAATTCCCCCCATCTGTCCTCCTCAACTCCCTCCCCCCTCCCAACTCCTCAGCTCCCTTTTCCTCTGCACCCCTGCCCTTGGGCCAAAGGCAAGGTCAATTAGCACGGAAAAGAAACTTCTCTCCCTTCAAACCCTCAGGCCAGAACAGTCTGTTGTTTAGATTTTTGTTCTTTTTTTCTTTTTCTTTTCTTTTCATTTCATTTCTTTTTCTTTCTTTCTTTCTTTCTTTTTTTTTTTTTTGGAGACAGGATGTCTATGTATAGCCCTGCTTGTCCTGGAACTCTGTCTATAGACCAGATCTCCTCGAACTCAGAGATTCTCCTGCCTCTGCCTCTGGAATGCTGAGATTAAAGGCAAGCACCACCACCTGGCCGCCACCACTACCTACTGCTTTTTGTTCTTTCAATTCAGATGATTCATTAACCCCCACCCCCATAGTATTTTCTCCTTGTTCTTTGGTAAGAACTTTTAAAGAAGTTTGTTTGTTCACCAAGGAAAAACAGCGTTAAGGGAATGATGGTCTCATTTTGGCCAGAGTCTTCATGATACCATCCAAGATGCACAGGAGTGACTTGGGTCCAGCGCCCCTCCTGCACTGCAGACTTACTGGGAGGGTAGTGAGCAGCTGACCTCATTCTAGCCACACTATGGCCTCTGGGGATTTCATCTTCACCCTAGAGCCTGGGGACAATGCTCTCAGCATCAGCAGGCCCTCAGCCCAGAGCCAGAACCAGTCCCCTCTTTGCTTGTTGTTATGGGCGGTGGCAAACCCCAGGCCCTGTGTACACCAAGGTGCCTACTGAAGGTAATTCTGCTATCACTTCTGTCCTGAGTGACCAATTTTAGGCCTCCACAGAAGTGGCCATGGGGCTATGGGACTTCCCAAAGGAAGCTTAAGAGATGCGGGCTGCTTGGAGGATTCTGGTTCCTTGTATCCTGTCACCCGGGATACAAGTTCACTGTCTAAAGACATTAAGCAGGCATGCATGTGTTAACAGATTCATGATGCTGAGCTTGCCGGTGACCCTGGTCAACACTGATTGATCCTGAAGACACTGTGCTAAGACAGATGGGATTTAACCATGCCTGACAAACAGTGAGGGAGAAAGCCAGAAATGAGCTGAGCTTTGGGTCTAAGATCGCTTAGTTCTAAGTGGAGTATGTCAGCACTCAGAAGGCTGAAGCCCAGCGTGGGCTATACAATGTGACCTGTCCCGAAACTACCAAGGGCCGATCACATGGCTCAGTGGTAGGGTGCTTGCCTGGGGTGTACAAGGCCCTGGTTCAGTCCCCAGCACTGTGATGAGATGGTTAGTGACTGGAGTCTCCTGAACACAAGGGCCAGGTCTGGCTCAGGATGGAGTGCACCTGAGACCATGCAGTGTCTCTCAATGAGGCAGGAAGAGACTCTCATTGTGGTGGGCAGGTAGTGGACAGCTGGGCTTCAGCAATCCAAGCACCAGTCCCAGGAGATGGCCTTAAACTCCCAACCAACAGAACAGAAATCTGAGTTCCAAGGTTGTGTGAGCAAGCCAGCACATGGAGACGCAGGCTGAATGTGTTAGGAAGCATGTGACATTAGACTGGCAAGTGACAGAAAACCTAACACGGTTTTAGGTCATAAGGTTTTATTGCTCCCACATAGCAAAACAGAGGTAGGCAGTGGGTGGGGCTGACTCAGCTGCTCAAGGGATGCTACCAACGGTCCAGATGCTCTTTCCTCGCTGACAGCCCTGTGTGCTGATGCTAGGTCCTCGTGTTGTATGAGTTTGCGGCCTTAACGGGACCACAGCAGCTCCAGGCATTGCACTGCATTCAGGGCAGGAAGAAGAGAGAGATTATACCAAATGATACTTTCTCCTGATGGAGAAATCCAAAACAACAACAACAACAACAACAAAAACAACCCTGGGCCATTGAGACAGCTCAACTGGTAAAGCATGGGTTGTCACACAGACCTGACAACATGAGTACCTTCCCAGATCCCCCAGGAGAGAACTGACTCCCAAAAGTTGTCCTCTGACTTCCACACTTGAGCCAAAGTACTCCGTCCCCACCAATCATAATCATAATACTTTAACTAAAACTTTAAAAGCCTTTAATGTCCTAGTTTGAAAGGTCTAGTAAACTGAGCAAAAATGAAGGAAGAAAAGAGGAAAGAAGGAAGGAAGGGGGCTGGAGAGATGGCTCAGCTGTTAAGAACACTGACTGCTCTTCCAGAGGTCCTGAGTTCAATTCCCAGCAACCACACAGTGGCTCACAACCATCTGTAATGAGATCTGGTGCCCTCTTCTGACCTGCAAGCACATATGTAGGCCGAGAACTGTATACTAAATAAAGTTTTTAAAAAAAAAAAAAAAAGAAGGAAGGAAGAAGGCCAGGGACAGCTCCTCCCCACCTTTTGATCTCAGGGCTAGCTCTTCCACCTGCCTTAGGCATTGATGGGCAAGTAGATGGTATGGGAGAATTGTCTGTATTCTGTCAATCATGTTTTATTTAAATAAACACTGATTGGCCAGGCAGGAAGTATAGGCGGGTCAACCAGACAGGAAGTAGAGACAGGGCGATGAGAACAGGAGAACTCTGGGATGGAGGAAGCCCATTCCTCCCATTCCAGCCCAGATCATCAAAGAAGCAGGATGTGACCTGCCTTGCCAAAAAAGGTACCGAGCCATGTGGCTAACATAGATAAGAATAATGGGTTAATATAAGTTTAAACATTAATATGAAGCCTGAGCTAATGGGCCAATCAGTTTATCATTAATGTAAAATCTCTGTGTGATTTTCTTTGGGGCTAAACATCTGTGGGAACTGGGCAGGACAGAAACCCCATCAAAGCTGACCTCATGTTACAGGGGATGGGGGAGCATCTCACCAGGGCCCAAGCTGCCACAGGACAGATGAGTAATGGGGGCAGCTCTCCCATGCTCACAACTTTTGGACTGGCTCACCCACACCTCGTATTATCATAATGTCAAAAACAAAAACGGGGCTGGAGAGATGGCTCAGAGGTTGAGAGCACTGGCTGCTCCTCCAGAGGAGCCGGTTCAATTCCCAGGACCCACATGGCAGCTCACAACTCCAGCTCCAGGAGATCTGACACCCTCACATAGACAAGCATGCAGACAAAATGCCAATGCACATAAAAATAAATACATCTTTTTTTTTTAAAAGAGCCTTTGGAATGGCTTAGTGTGCACAGGCACTGAGTACAGGACCCGCTTGAAGAGAATGAGCCCGACAACCCCAGAACCCACTGAAGGCAGGGGCAGCAAACCAGCTCCAAAGAACTGTCCTCTGACTCCATGCATGCCATGGGAAAATACACACATCTCCATACCCACATCACACATACACACACACACACACACCTCCATACCCACATCACACATACACGCACACACACACACGTACACACACATCTCCATACCCACATCACACACTCACACACCACCACCAACAACAACAACAACAATCCAATGAGCATTTGGGGCACAGGTGAAAGATTCATGCCTCGGGACAAAACTGCAGGCATTTTATAGAAGTTGGTGAGGCTAAGGGGCTGCAGGTGGCCAGTTGCTTTTTCCGTGTTATTTAAACTTTCTGTGATGGTGTTTCTGTGGCTTTTGACAATGCCTGGAAGGGAGATTGAGACAAAAATTACCCATCTTTCTGACCAGGTGTAGTGATGCACATCTTTAATCCCAGCACTTGGAGGCAGAGGCAGGAGGATCCCCATGAGTTTGAGGCCAGCCTGGTCTAAATAATGAGTTCCAGGACAGCCAGGACTACACAGTGAAACCCTGTCTCAAACATCCAAATAAATAAATAAATAAATATCCATCTTCCAAGCCCCAGTTCAAGGGTCGCTTCCTCCAGGAAACCCATCCTGCTTTCTCCAAGTGTCTTTTCTTAAGCTCGTACTTTCCTGGCCCTTGTGCTCTCTCCCTCAGGGCTGTGACTATTTCTGACCCGGGATATGTAGCAGATTTCCAAAACCCAGACTCTGAGAGCTTTATCATGGGGGAGCTCAGAGATCAGAGATACGACCTCTCAGAGCTGGGCCTAGGATATCAACCAGAAGCCCTAGATAGCAGCAGTGATGGGAAATGGGAACACATGACCGACATGGCCCCAGCAGGCTGTTCCAGATGTTTGGACTGTACCACCCACAAGTGGTGCATGTATACACGCCCACTGAAGAAAGCAGTGGAGTAGCTCAGAGAAAGGCCCCTGAATTCACAGTCAGTCCCTGCCTCTCCCTCTGGATTGCTGGTGTTCCAGCAGACTCCTGGAACATCATCAACGTTTATGCAAATTTAGTGTGCACTATCTGGTTTGAGGGTTTTGAGACAGGGTCTCCTGTACCTCAGGCTGGTCTGAACTTACCCTCTAGTCCAAGATGACCTGGAACTCCTGACTCTCCTGCTTGGCTCCTGCCTACTGGATTAGAGGGCACTACGACATGCCCAGTGTGCAAACACAGGTTTGAAGTGACCTTCACCTCAGTAGAACTGCTGTTTATTGTTTGGTTTTTGTGTGTGCATGTTTGTTTTGAGATGGGGGTCACACTATGTAGCCCTGGTTGTTCTGGAACTCACTACATAGACCAGGCTGACCTTGAACTTGATTTCTGTGTTTTATGTCTAATTAAAAAGAAGAAGAAGAAGCCTTGCTGGGTGGCGGTGCTGCACACCTCTAATCCCAGCACTCAGGAGGCAAAAGCAAGCAGATCTCTGTGAATTTGAGGCCAGCCAGGGCTACACACAGAAATCCTATCTCAAAAAACAAAACAAAAGCCTTTTCTACCAAAAGTTTATAAACCAATTCTTCTATGTTTCTTTTAATAATTTGATAGTTTTATGTTTTATATTAACTCTCAGTGGATGGCGTAAAGCAGGAATCTAACTTTACATTTTTCTCAACAAAGATAACCAAATGCCTCTACAATATTCATTTTAAAAGTCTATCTTTCCTTGCTACTTTCTGGCCAGCTTTACTGACATATAACTAACAATGAACATTTTCTATATTTAAAGCATGTCATGTGATTTGATGTATATTCTACATTGTAAGAAAATGACCACCGTCACCTGTGTGCAGGTCAGTCAGGTTTACAGGCATAATTCTTTCTGTTTCCTTTTTCGCTGTGCTCTCTGAGCCTTGGAGTGGGTTTTTGTGGGTGTTCTGTCTAGAGCTGAGCACACAGCAGTCACCCACCCTCAGCCTTTGTCCAGTTAGGTGTCCCCGTATTAACCAGAACCTACTGCAAAGAGAAGCTGCTCTGCCTCAGACTGAGAATAGCGCTAACCTATGTATGGACATAAACATGAATGGTTAGAAGGCATTTGGCATTGTATCCATTTAGCAAGCCAGAAATGGTAGTTTTGTCCCTAGGGCCTCCCCAGCCAAAGACTCTTGGCCAGATTTACTGTATCAAACATGATTTCCTTGTGGATTGGTTGGGCCTCAAATTCAATCAGAACATGGTTGGTGGGCCCTATAACAGTCAAACCACTATTGCACCAGCAGACACATCTTGTTTGGCGGGTTGGTGCTGTAGCTCTCAGAATTAATGGTTGGGTAAGACCATTGATGACTGCTGCCCCCCACCCCCAATGGCCTATGTAGTACCTGCTGGTGCTTTGAAAACTTGCCATCAGGGAAGCAACTTCCAGTTCAGTTCCAGCTTGACCTTCCTATGTCCTGCAACCACAGTGTTTGGTGTCTTCAGTCATAGGGTCTTTTCAAGTGTTCTTTTTTTGGGGGGGGAGGGGTGAGGATGGGGGAATTTGTTGTTTGTTTGAAACTAGGCTTCATGTATCCTAAGATAGCATCCAGCTTGACATAACAGTAGCCTTGCCTTTCCAGTCCTCCTGCTTTCACCTCCCAAGTTCTGACATCACAGGCATGTGCCACCATGACCAGATTGTGAGATGGAGCGACTGAACCCAGCATCTTGTGCATTAGGCAAGCACTCTACCAGGTGAGCTACGCAAATCCCCAGCCCCTTATTGGTGCGGGATAATTGTCTATATTCATAATTGTCAATTATGTTTTAAATAAACGCTGATTGGCCAATAGTCAGGCAGGAAGTATAGGCAGAACAACCAGACAGGAAGTAGAGGCGGATCAATGAGAATAGGAGAATTCTGGGAAGAAGAAAGCCCATTCCTCCCCAGTCGTGCCCAGACACAGAAGAAGGAAGATGTGACCTGCCCCGCCGAAAAAGGTACCTGAGCAATGTGGCTAACATAGATAAGAATAATGGGTTAATATAAGTTATAAGAGCTAATACGAAGCCTGAGCTAATGGGCCAATCAGTTTATGATTAATCTGTGTGATTTCTTTGAGACTAAACAGTTGTGAGACCTGGTGGGAGGACAGAAACCAGGCAGGACAGAAACCCAGACAACACTTTATCTCCATTTTATGAGGAAAACAAAACCAGGAAAACCACCTGCCTGGACTCAAAGTCCACTCTGAGGAGCTGCTGCCTGCTCCAGCCCCCTTCCCAGTGTGGAAGCAATGGGAACCTCTCCATGAAGCCACTGTCAAGTGGTCTCATGTCCCTCTGCCTAAGGCTAAAGTGCCTTAATAGGCAGCTTAGGACACCCATATTATTCTTCACATCTTCACACCAGGTCAAACACACATTAGAATACACTGACAAAGGCCAGATGCCATAACAAGAAGGCTCCAGGCAATACTAGATGAATTCAGAGGAAGGAAGGGGCTCTCTGGACTGGAAACCAGGGAAAACTTTGAAAGAGGCAGGATTAGAATTCAGCCCTGAGAGACTAAGACAACCTAGATAAAGAGAACTAGAGAAGGGGAGTCTTCCAAGGTTATGGAACAATCTTTGTACACTAAAAATATGTATGACTCTGATTGTTTAATAAAGAAGATGACTGGCCAATAGCTGGAGAGGTGAGGCAGGAAAATCAGGCTAAGAGGATGCTGGGAAGAAAGGGAGTCACGAGCTAAATACAAAAGAAGCCCCATGGGAAGTTCATAGATGAGGTAAACGAGCCTGGGGCAGCACAGAGATGAAAAGAAGTGGGTTGATTTAAGTTATTAAGAGCTAGCAACAAATAAGCCTAAGCTATCAGCCGAGCATTTATAATTAACATTAAGTCTTTGTGTGGTTATTTGAGGAGTGGCTGGTGGGACAGAAAAGTCCACCTACATTCCAGAGATACTGTGGGCAGGAGTGAGCCCAACTACTACCCATTGAACAGCAAGGATGAGCAGAGAGCTACATCTTCCAGCAGTGGGCTTGGCTAGGCTGGCCATTGTCTCCAGGCTGCAGTGAGGCTAGGGAATGGGAATTCAGGGGTTGAGATCATCTAGGCTTCTGTTCTTCACAGTGTCTCACCCTCATCCTTCATAGCTGAAGTACAAGCGTCACCCCAGATCCTGGCCTGGTGTCACCCCATTTCATGCATCTGTTTACAGATATTTGTGGTCACGCTGGTGTGAAATGTATGCCCTCTGACCCTCTGACTCTCAGGTTCTGGGCTGACCCAGGTAGACTAGTCACAGGATATTCTGTCCTGTGCTCACTGGGGACAGGAATGGCCTCACAGCATGTCCACTGTCACCCCACACTGAGAGAAAGGAAAAAGAATTCAGCATGTGCCAGATACTTTACAGTCAGCCTGTCAGACCAATTAAGTTTCTGTTTTTTGAGATTAAAATTTAATTGCATCATTTCTCTCTTCCCTTTTCTTCCTCCAATCTTTCTATAAGATGGAGGTTTCTATTGCTGTGGAGAGACACCATGACCATGGCAACTCTTATAAAGACAACATTTAACTGGGGCTGGCTTTCAGTTTCAGAGGTTTAGTCCTTTATTGTCATGGTGAGAAGCAAGGCAGCATGCAGGTGGACATGGCACTGGAGAAAGAGCTGAGAGTTCTACATCTACAGCAGAAGAAGACACTGTGTGCCATGCTGGACATGGCTTGAGCATATGTGAAACCTCAAAACTGACCCCCACAGTGACACACTTCTTCCAACAAGGCCACATCTACTCCAACATAGCCATACCTCCAAATAGTGCTACTCCCTATGGGTCAAGCATTCCAACACATGAGTTTATGGGGGCCATACCTATTCAAACCACATACTCTCCAATATATTGTCCTTCCTCTCGGATTCATGCCATATGTATACATAGATCTCACACACACACACACACACACACACATATTTCTGTCCCTCCTCAGTGATGTTCCCCGAGTTGTGTTGTAGATGTATCAACTGGGGCTGAGCACCCCAGATTCACTTGCTTTCTGCATTTTGATCAGTTGGGGTTTTTCAGTAATGGCCTCCAACCGGTTAGACCCTAGAACAAGATGTGCAGGACCTGGCTGGGAAGAGAGTTGGATATAGCTCGTAAGGAACCTGTGGGCTATTTCTATTTATTTAGGTTTTGAAAGTCAAGCATACACTAAGGATGTAGTTCATTCCGAGGTAGAATGCTTACCTAGCATGTGAGACCCTGGGTTCAACCTCTAGCCCCTTTTTTCTCACACAGAGCTGATATTTTGTATGAATTTGGCCAAGTGTGATGGCAGACACCTACAGTGCTCAGGAGCTGAGGCAAAGAGCAAGACTCCGTCTTAAGAACCCACGTTAAACAAACACACAAACAAATGATAAATAAATGCCAAAGACATTAGATCAGGGCCCCTAAAGAGCCAGAACCCAAGACAGGATTAGATTTGCAAAAGACTCAATGGGAAAGGAGGGGGAGGGAGCTGAAGAAAGACAGTCTGTGAGGAGGAGAAAAGGCTGGACAGTGGAGTCTCCAAATCAGCTCTGTTCTCAGAAGGTTTGATCAAGGTCATAAACCCTGGGGCCATAGCTGTCCTCAGTCCTTCACCTCCAGCAAAGGTCCTGTCCTGGAGTCCTAGAAGAGCTGTCCTTGGTGACAGACAGCAGCTTCACTTGGTTCCATCACCTGTAGGAGATGTGGTGTCTTCCAGCTGCCTACCTGAGCAGCCGGCTGCCCCCCCACTCTCCCCCTTGCCATCTTTAAGGTTAACAGAGGCCAGGTGAGCTTGGGAAGACCAGGCTGGGGTTCTTACTTCTGTGTGGCCTTCTTTTTCGCCATATAGAGTCTGGATATGTGACTCAGGATGACCTGGAAGTTGCTATGTAACTGACGACCCTGAGTTCTTGATCCTCCTGCCTCTACCCACCAAATCCCAGCTGCTTTGTGGAATCTTGATCAAGGATTTTAATCATCTGACTTTTTATTTTTCTATAGACTTTCTGTGATTTTCTTTTTTTTTTTAAATATTTTTAATGTATGCCGTGCCATATGTGTGCCAGTGCATACGGAGAACAGAAGGCATAAGAATCCCAGGAACTGGCATCACTGATGGTTGTGAGCCACCATGCGGGTGATAGAAACCGACCCCGGGTCCTCTGCGAAAGCAGCAAGAGCCTCTCACCACTGAGCAGCTCTCTCCAGCCCCCTGTATAAAATTTATTTTCAACAGCTTCTTGTGGGTTGCTGAAAAAGTTCATTTACGATCTGAAACTGGTTCCTTCCAGTCCTGGTGAATGGAGGAGCAGAAGGAGTGGACAGACTGACAGGTTGTCTGGGAGCCCAGAGGAAGCTGCCCTGTGGTCTTTGCTAGAGGATGGTCAAGAAGGCCAAGAGACAACGAGGAGGGATGCACTATGGTGGCTCGAGTTCTGGGCCGTCATGGAGATTCAGTGGTCTCATGTGGTCTCATTACAGGCACAGGCTCAGGGGGCTGGGGAGATGGTGCAGTGAGTCGGGTGCTTGCTGGACAAACCTAAATTCGATTCCAGAACCCAGTTAGGAGGCTGGACATGGCGGAGGACACTTCAAATCCATACACTGAGGTGGGGAGGCAGGGGCGGCCCTGGTGCTCATTGGTCAGCCAGCCTACCCCTCTCAGTGCTCTAGGCCAATGAGAGACCCCACCTAAAAACCAAGGCGGACAGCGCCTAAGAAACAACACTTAGGTTGTCACATCTCTAGCTTCCACAGAGACACATGGATGTGCACCTATTTCCACACGAACATGCCACCTACACAAATGAAGATTCTGTAACATTCTCAAAATAAAAGTTTACACTCAACAGGTGTGGTTGTGCACACCTTTCATCCCAGAACTCCGAAGGCAGAGGCAGGCGGATCTCTGTGATTTCCAGAGGTTGACACAGAGAGACCCTGTCTCAAAAACAGAAATAAAAAAATTGACTCACGAAATTTATCAGTGAAAAATACCTTTGACCCCAAACGTGGGCGCAGGTCCGCGAGGTGAGCAGATAAATGCTTTGGCCTAGGGCGGAGCAGATGTCCTCCAGCTTGCTCGCCTCTCAGAGGGTGCTCACCTCTCAGAGGGTGCTCACCTCTCAGAGGGTGCTCACCTCTCAGAGGGTGCTGGCCACTGGTGGGTGGGATTCGGCTGCACTGAGCAGTTCACCTCATGGTGGGCCTGGAAGCAGAGAAAAGACACTCAACTGGCTTTCTCCTTTCTCCCTTTCACTGTATCTGGGCCCCGATGCTTGTACGGTGTTGCTTGTCATCAGAATGGGTTGTTCCCACTCCGTTAATCCACTCTGTGAACACTTGCACACACACACCGAGAGGAACGCCCCATCAGTCTCCCAGGTAATTCTAATCGAGTCAAGCCGACAAGGCAGATTGTCATAGTGTCTTAAACAGTAGAACCCATTACCTCACTAAAGAGGAAGCTGAAAGGTAAGGGACCTGCTTAGGTTTCTCATTAGTACTAGTTCTGGGTCAGTGATTACTTTTATTTGACCTTTGCCTCCTGGTCACAAAGTAACTGCTATCAGTCCAAACCACGCCCTCAGGCAATTGCGGGCCCCAAACTAGAGGAAGTACTTGGGCACCAGAGGGGCTTGCTGCTCAGTCCTTTGCAGGAAGAAGCCATCAGAGATGCTCCCTGTATGTGTTCCCCACATCTGTGGCCAGAACTTGACATGTCCCCCAACAAACGCCAACAAAGGTTACTCCCAGCTCTAATAAGGTCAGGCTCTATTAGCAAAGATTACTTCTGGAAACACAATACATTTATTTATTTAAAATTTTAATTTATTTTTTAAAATAAATGGCCCCTGGGTAGATGACAAGAGTGACTTCCACAAGAAGGACTTCTGGAAATACAATAAATCTCTCTATCCCTCTGAGCATGGCCAGATAGACAGCAGAAGATGAAATAACACGAGATGCATAGGTGTCGTGCTGAGGCGTGCAGTCAGCAAAGGGTGTGGCCAGGTGGCTTGAACAGTGGGGATAGGCTTGGGTGATGAGTTGACGCTTTGGCCGCCTCTCAGATCCTCTGTCAAGTGAGTAGGAGTTAGTCAGGTAAAGATCCTGAGAGATGGGAGACTCCTTCGGCAGCAGTGCCCATCCACCAGAAGCCTGTGTGTGTTCATGCAGGTGAGCAAGCAGTTCGGTATGCACGAAGGCTAAGGCCGACGGGTGGGCAGCCTCTGTGAGGAGGCCAGATCGTGCAGACAATGGAAGAGCTAGTGAAAGGTTTTCCACGGGAGAATGGCTTCATTAGAGACTTAAATGATTTCGGTGACAACACGCGGGACTCTCAGGATCATCCCGATGAGAGAAAGAATCCAAAATTTATGTTTCTATAAATTTTGCGAGGATCTCTGGAGAAGAGAGGAGTAACCCGGGCAAGAGTCGAGATAGTCCCTGGGAGGGGGCTGAGGAATTCTAAGGAATGAGACTTCTTGGGAGATGTACACTTAGAAGACATGCATTTACTGGATGCAAATAATACCTTGAACCTTAAAAAGTGTTACGGTGGGTAGATGGGAGGAGACTCTGAAGAGGGGACCCATGACGAAAGCTGCGGGCAGAGCCTCAGAGGAGCACACAACCCGAGGGAGCTGGAGGGGGTACAGAGAGGATGGCCCCGGCTTCAGCCTTGGCTAGTGAGCAACAACTACTGCCGGCTGCTCCGAGAGGAGAACTGAGCTCAGAGTTTCTGATCGAAGCATTCTTTGGGCTCTTGAATATGTGGATCCCACAAAGGGAATAGCAAACTGTAGTGAGGTGGAAAGAGGCGGCAGGGATGAAGGAGCCAAGACCAGCGTGCCCAGGAGGACCAACTTCTTAGAGATGGTCGGAAGAAAAGCGCCATTCCAGAGACCAGGGAGGAAAGTTCAGATGTAGAGGTGACAGGTTGAAGGGTGCGGTCACTGAGGCTGAGGACAGTCAGGGAGAGTGAACTATTGTATGAAATTCTTCAACTATGTCCAAAAGGCTATGGCTCGGAAAGACATGAGGACAGATGGCAGACCCAAAAGAAGCTGCATTTAAACTCGCACCTCCTGACTCTCAGAGTACTGCGATTCCCAAAGCCCCACCCACCCAGGACACTGAGGATCATGGGACTCTGTATTCTGTCATCTCAGTGCAGCAGTGACAGAAATGGGTGATTCCCTGGGAAAACTGGCCAAGTGGACCAGCTGAATTGGCAGCACGTCAGGCCTGCTCCAGTAAACAGAGTGGACGGCATTTGAGGAAGACGCCTGCCATCAACCTCTGGTCTCTATGTGCACACGCACACACACACATGCCCACGTACATGCAAAGACACACAAACACATATGCACCACATGCCTCCCTCAGGTGCACGCATGGAAAATAAAAATGAATTACACACATTTGGGGAGAAATATATGAAAATATCAACAAGGTAAACCAATAGGATTATTTATGGTTTTAAAAACTTTTAATTTTTGTTTATTCATTTGTTTTGTTTTTTTAAGACAGGATTTCACTGTGTAGCCCCGGCTGTCCTGGAACTCATTCTTGTAGACCAGACCAAGATCACAGAGATCTGCCTGCCTCTACCTGCAGAGTGCTGGGATTAAAGATGTGTGCCACCACTGCCTGGCTTATTTTAACATTTTCAGTACTTTCTAGTTTTTAGTTGTTCTAGACATAATAAAGTTAGTAAATTCTTGGCTATCCAGAGCTACATAGTTAGACCCCAGCCAGAGGGATATAAGATAGAAAAAAGAAGAAAGGAATTAGTAGAGTACAAAAGTTGTTGTGGTAAGGTGTGAAACTTTTAGGAGTGGAGCCTCAATGGAGGTGAAGCCTCAAGCAGGAGATGGAGCTTCAGTGAAGGAGGTGGAGCCTCGATAAAGAAGGTGGAGCTTCCAGAATGGGCCTTGAGGATTTGTAGCCTGGTCCTACTCCCTGTCTTCTCTCTGCTTCCTGGTTGCACACACACTGTGACCAGCTGCCTCATGCTCCCACTATCCTGCCTTCCCTGCTACGATGGACTGGACCCTCAAACTGCAAATCCAGATGAACTTTTCTTCCTTTAAATCGCGTCTTTTATTTATCTTTATATTTTTAAATTTTATTTTATGTCTATGGATGTTTTGCTTGCCTGTTGTCCTTGCACCACATCTGTGCCTGATGCCCACAGAAGTCAAAAGAGACAGTGAGATCCTCGGGAACTTGCTGCATGTGGGTGCTGAGAACGAAACCTGGATCCTCAGCAAGAGCAGCCAGTGCTCTTAACCCCTGAGCCCTCTCTCCAGCCCCCTTTACCCGGGTTCTTGTCAGGCATTTGGTCAGAGCAATAAGAAGAGTAACTAATACAGGAAGAGGAGAAAATGGGTCACCAGGAAGGGTTTCTAGAGTTCTCACTGCTGCAGCCATGAGGAAAGGGTGGGTCTAGGTCTCAAGCCACTTCTCGGCTTGACCAAGCTGAATGGAGAAAGCCTTCAGTGAAGACACAGTGTTGAGATGACAGCAGGTGACATGGGAATGTGGGGGACCTGGAAAAACGCTGCACTGCGCAGGTCAGACACAGACGCTCCTCATTGTTCCTGAGCTGGAACCTGGGGAGAAGGTGCTGACCAAGTTAGATACCCATAGTAAAAGCATCGGCCAATGAGGAAGAGTACTGGGAAAAGCTGTCACCTACAGCGAAGGAACAACAGCCACCAGGACACAGACACTGGCTTTGCTGAAGCCTTGTGCGGCCGGCCCTGGGGACCAAGACAAAGCACACAGTACAAGTCCCATGGAGACCAGGACAATTCCTTAGAAAGCAACCCAGTTAGGAGAAGGTACCAACTCTCAAGGGGAGTAACACACGGAGGGAGCCTGCCGATCCCTTGTGAACCTGCAGAAGGCTTCCAGGAGAATGGAATGGCAAGGGACATGCCTAAGAAGCTGGGAAGGAGGCCGGGTTACAAAGGAGGGGCCACACAGAGAGCAACAAAGGGCAGCGGCAGCGGAGACAGAATCAGAAGAGTCCCTCAGAGAAAGGAATGAGATGGGACCTGTACAGACAGCAACAGAATATGAAAGGCATTCTCTGACTGTAACAAGTCAAGAAAGGGGACAGGTGACACAGGATCACGTCGAGCAGGTGAGAGACGGAGTCTATGAGCAATGACACTACAAAGAACAAGCTTCTTGCTTTCTTCCCCTCACCTAAAGAGGTCAGCTGTGATCTGAAAACCGAGAGGCACCACGTGGAATCATGAGAGGGCAGGACGCCAAGAGGACATGGAAAGAACTTGTATGTGCACATCCACAGGCCCCGATGACTTACACGCTTAGGTACTTAAGGAATTGGCTCTTCTTGGAGTTAAATCACTAGCTCCCACTCAGAGGGGGATTTATGGAGAACTGGTGAGGGGCCTGGAGACAGAGAGGCTCAGGCAGCCCATCCCCGCCCCTCTTTAACCCCAGGAGAAAGCAGATGCCTCGGGAAGCACTGGGCCTATCAACTGAGCAGCTATAATAGAAAACTACTGGGACACGTCGTCAAAAAAATCAATCTACAAACACTAGGTCATAAGGCATTAGGTAATAACCAGGACTGCCTTCCAAAGAACACATTCTGTCAGAGTAATCCAATTTCCTTCTAGGACAGAATGATGGGCCTGGTAAATCAGCAACGGCAAGAGGCACATAATCTTCCTTAACTTAAAGAGCAAGGCATTTAATTTCACCGTCCACGGGAAGTCTCAAAGGAAAAACCAGGGCAACGGGATCTAGACTTGGCCCTTCTAAGGTTGGGTAAATAAAGAGAGGCTAAAGGACCAATTCAAATAACAACTGATAACGTTCTTGGAAGAACGAGTCCGTGAATGGAAACGGGCAGAGGCAAGGGTGGGTGGGTGACTGTGCTGGTTTTACAACTAAGGGGTCAAGGAGGCAGGAGGGTGACGGAGATGGAGCCGGTAGTGGCTGGGTAGTGACCGCATGAGGCGTAGGGCTCTGGCGATGAAGGTGGTGATGCCGATGGAGATGGCGGTTGTGGTAGGATACGATGCAGAGACGGTTGGGAGAAACGCCTGGAGTGGAGATGCCAGGGACAATGTGGTGAAGACAGAGGCAGTGCAGGAGTGGGAATCTGGCCAGGCGGTGGTGGCACACACCTTAAATCCCAGCACTCGGGAGGCAGAGGCAACTGGATCTCTGAGAGTTTGAGGCTACAGAGCCAGCTCCAGGACAGGCTCCAAAGCTACACAGAGAAATCCTGTCTCGAAAAACAAAAAAGAAAGAAGAGGGAGGAGAAGTGGAAATCTGACTTGATGGTTGTGGCCATCGTGGGAGCAGCCACTGAACCTAGACTAGACACGGTGACTTCATCTGTTTTCTGTTGCCATGACAAAATGCTCCATCGTGGGTAATAAACATGAAGAACAGAGAGGTATTTAGAGGCTGAGCAGCCCAAGAGCAGAGCACCCATAGCTGAGGAAAGAAGGCTCCAGAGCCTAAGCAGGGCAGACTGTTGGTGCCTGTGACTTGAATCTATTGCCCGCTACCTGAAGGCTGCTGATGCTCAGCCATGTCCCAGCCAGGAAGCTGTGAGGGTTAAACTCAGAGGCGGACTTTTGTCAGGTCTAGCTTTTATGTTGCTTCCTAGGCTCCCTTCCGGCTACTGTCACCGAAGCTCAAGGACTAGGAACGCGAATGGTGAACTACAGACCTCTCCTACCTGCAAAGATACGGCTGATTCATTAAATGGAAAGACAATTAAAATGATACCCAGTCTTGGGAACCCGACGCCTAGGAGCCCAGCAGGCTGAAGAGATGTGGGCTGAGGGAGCCCACACAGAATGTGTGGTGGAGGAAACTGGAGGGGAAGGCCTACTTGGGCCGGACTCCTGAAAACATTCCTGAGGCTGGGAACTCAGCGTTCAGGGCCTCAAGTGGTGGTACGCTTTTCAGGAGGCCTCTAATCATGCCGGCGACATGACGGATCCCGCGTCCTTCAAGAGTGGGCCAGGGTGCGCTGTGAGGCTTGTGAGGCGCCTCAGCACTAGGTTCACCCCTCAAAGCCGACCCATCCCAGCTCATTTGCCAAGCTCACTCTTGCTCCACCTTCAAGTCTGCCTGTTGGACCAGCATCCTTGCCCTAAATGCCAGCTCACGACCAGACCAAAGAGTGTTCCCCAGACACACTGAAGTCCCCAGAGGTCCTCACTTCCTCTGCTTCAGAAGTCTCTGCCAGAGGCCACGCTGCTTAGTGCTTCACTTCCCATGTAGGACTTGGTTAGTGCCTGTCCCCACTACCCCCAGCAGCTGCACAGGCCTAGAAGAAAGATCCAAAGTGGCGAAGAGCAAGGGGATTTCACCCCTGAGGAACTTGTGGCTTGCAGTGACCTGGGGGCTGATCTCTGTGCTCCTGGCACACTGACCACCCTGACACCAAAGGTTGGAGAGGCCCCCCCGAAAACAGAGCTCACCTCTGCCTAATGTCTCCCAAGCCCGTGTAATAAAAGACCTTTAAGAGAATCACAGTGGAGCAACACCAACCTTAGGGACTGAAATTCTAGTCGAAGGAAAAGTTTGAGTGAAATCAAATCAGGATAAGGACACATGCCTGCAATTCCCCGCAGTAAGGGAGGTGGAGGTAAGGGGGTCAGGGGTTCAAGGCCAGTCTGGACTACAGGGCACCCTGGAGATGGGTGGAGCGGGGAGGGAAGAGTTAATAGCTAACTGCAGAAAGTTTTGTCTTTATAACTGTCAAAATATTTAATACTGTTGATATTTCAACCCAAATTTAAAACATATTCTGAGAACTTGGGAACACGGAAAGCAGTCTAGTGAAGAAACACTGTCTGAACTGACAAACCAGTTCACAAGATGGGAAAGCGGACTGGATCCCCAGAACCCACATGAAAGTCAAGTGGGAATGATGGCCTTCCTATAATCCCAGCACACAGAAGGCACAGACAAAGGGACCCCAGAGCAAACTAGCTAGCCAGACTAGCCACAACTGGGAGCTCTAAGCCCAGTGAGAAACCCTGCTTCCGTGTGGCTGGAGAGCAAAGGAGGTCATCCGATGTCTACCTTTGGACACACACATACCCACTACAGTGTGCACGCACACATGCGCACTACAGTGTGCACGCACACATGCCCACTACAGTGTGCACGCACACATGCCCACTACAGTGTGCACGCACACATGCCCACTACAGTGTGCACGCACACATGCCCACTACAGTGTGCACGCACACATGCCCACTACAGTGTGCACGCACACATGCCCACTACAGTGTGCACGCACACATGTGCAGGAAGAACTCAAACCATAATGCGTGGTAGGAATTTGACTTGTCAGTGTTCAGAAAGACACAAGCCCATCTTGGTAAATGTAACTCTTTTCTGTCTCCTCAGAAGTGCATTTCTCTTTGCTTTCCAAGTCCTATAGCCCAGTTGGACCTGTATTCCTGCGGTAGACCTTCAGGCCCTACCCTCTTCCCAGATTCACTCCCACTTCCCACTCTGAGGGACACGGAATTGAGATGAGGGCAGTCACGAAGCATCTCAGCTCTCACCTTTGTCTCCTCCCTCACCCCTCACCACCCTAAATGGCCTCTTCTGTTCCTTCCTGCAGGTGCTCCCAGTGTCCTTCTTCGGGACCTGATGGACACCATTGGTTATCTCCTTTCCTGTCTTTGAACCTGTAATTCCCCCCAAGGACTAACACACACACACACACACACACACACACACACCTTCTCTACTCTGCTCTCACACCATTTCCCATGAGCCTTTACAGCCAAGCCAAGTCCTTCTAACTTACCGCCATCAATCAATCTGGAGATCTTTATTCAGCCTCATCGTCTGTCCCTCCACCCCCCACTCTGGCAACAATCGTGAAACCCTTGAGAATAGGGCCCTGGCTCCCCTGACTGGATCCTCTGCGTCCCCCAGGACTCTACTCTGTGACACACACCTCCCACTTCCGGACCCCATCGTTGTCCTCTAGAACGCTGAAGGTCAGAAGGTCCATCTTTTTGCTGGCATAGAGTGTATGAGCTTGTTAAGAAACCTGACCCATACTCACTCTCTCTTTAGAGAAGGAAACCGAAGCTTCACGAAGTCCCCAAGTACTTTCCCCAAGGCCACCCAGCAAACGAGGCGTAGAATTGCCTTTTATCGTGGCATCAGGAGCTTCCGGAAGTTTCCGGCTCTCCGGAACTTCTTCCCCCACTGGTCTTGGTTCTTCTGCTCACAGCCCAACCAGGTGCTTATTAGCATAAAACATCCCTAGGTGGGATTCTTTCCGTCCCGGCGGCTCCCACGCCCGCGCCTACTGCCCGGCCTTGACCTTGGCCTCAGCCTGGGCACCCTCTCCTCGCCCGCGAAGGGTTCGAGCACCTGCCGGGAGGCGCGGGAAATGCTCGCCCGGGCACGGCGCACCCTCCCGGGTTGGGCTGGCTGCCCGACGCTCGCAGCGCTCCTGGAGTATAGGGCGGCTTGATTGACCTTGGCAAGAGGCAGCCAAGCTCTCAGAGGCCTGACCCCGACTCGACCGCCCCGGCGCCGGCGCCAGGGCTCTGGTTTCTTCCGCTACCACTTCTTCCGCCACCACTGCTCGCGCGCGCGTCCAGGCCGGACCTTGGGGAGGGGTCCTGGGAGGAGCCCAGTTGACCCCTGCTGCGTCCTGGACGGCTGGAAGCGAGCTAGAGTGAGCATCTTCCTGCGAATTAAGTCATCTCAGGACTCTCCAATACAGAGGGCACCGGGGTAACAGCCGATGTCATAGCTGACCCCCTATTTCATGAACCAACCCAAACCAACTCAGGGTCAAGTGGTGGTGACAACAGCGCCTTCCACTAACCCGTCTCTAGCTAGCTACCAAAGCTTTCCAAGAAAACTCTCTCTTCCGCACCATTAGCACAAACGGCCAGAAAACGGATCCAGATCACCGTGCCATTTCTTCGGAGACGTCGGTGGTCCTTAGACAACGCCGCCTTTCTGTTTTCCCACGTGCGAATCTGGGCAACAGTATTGCCTTGTTTGTTTGCCTGGCTGGTTTTCCTGAAGATCCACTAGACCCTCAAAGCACACCGCGGTGCCTTCGCATCCTCATCCAAAGGGCTTCAGAAACTCTGGAGCAGTTCCCACCGCCTAACAACGTTGCTTGTGTCTGCCCTTCACTGAGAAAAGAACTTGAAGCCCTCACCCTTTCGTAGAGGAGGGATGAGGAAACTTAATATGCTTTAAAGAGTGAGATGAAAAATTTTGAAACACAACTGTATTCCAGAGGGGGAAAAAATTCCAAACTCCAACATTTTCCCAGGAAACAAAACTCCAATGAAAAGACCGGTTTTCGATGTGCACCATTTTACAAGCAATGTGGTTTGTTGTCGCTTAATTGCGATCAGACCCATTTTATAGAGGGAACTGAGGCCTGTAAAGTAACGCCCCAAGATTACAGACTTCCAGAAACATTGGCGTTAATGATAGAATCTGCCCATTGCTTTCTAAATTCTGTGCTCTCCTTCCGTACTCCGAACTGCCTTTGGGTATGGCTGTTTGATGAGATCTACTTACCACTTTCTTTTTGGTATGGGCGATAAAAAAAAAAAAGAATAAAAAAAGCCTACAACCTGCTGTAACTGTGCTGAAGGAAACACAGTTTTAACTGTCCCTGGGTTCAAAATAGGGAGGTTGTGGGGGTGGGGGGGAGTTAGGGGCCTGCGGGCCCAGGCAGGGAAAGTGAGATTCCAGCAGCTGGAGTCAATGAGTGTCATCGTAAGCCCCCAGATCCCCTCTGGCTATAACCAGGAGAGCCTCTGACACAGCCCTTAAACCCAGAACTGGGACAAATGTCACTCTTTCAAACATTCCACTCTTAAGACCCTAATCAGCTCTTAAAGTGTCCAGCCATAGGGCTTGCCTGACTCAGGCTTGGGCAGGATGCTTTGGCCCACAGGTGGCCCAGCACTAGGACTGTGCCCTGGGGTAGATGCCTGGTAGCCAGGGTAGGAGACACCTCCCCAGGAGAGACAGAGAGGCATTCAGAGGGTGAGGCAGGGAGACAAAGGTGGCGAGGAAGCACTAAAATGACATGGAAGGACAGGAACCCAGGGCGGGAACAAGGGAGCCATTCAGAGGGCCAGAGAGCAAGGGGAGGCCTCTTGGGAGAGAGGGAAGACAGAAGGGAGAAAGGCGACGATCAGACAGGCTTGCCGGGAAGGGCAGGGAAGGAGGAGAGAGGACCAAGGAGGAGAGTGTGGAGGATTGGGGAATTCAGGGCGAAACTCAGACCTGAGAGCCGGGAAGAGAGGAAGCAGAGTAGCGGGGAGAGGGCCGCAGCAGAAAGGAAGAAGGGAGCAAAAGGGGAAGGGGAAAATTGAGGAGAGAGCGCGCGGGGCGACGGGGTGGGGGTGGGGGCCCGCGAAAGATCGAGAAGAGAGAGGGAGCGACGCCCAGGAGAGCTGAGGGGCCCAGCGGTGGGACGGCGTGCTAAGTCTTTTCTTTCTCGTTTTTTGGGGTGGGCGGCGGATCTCCGCCGAGATAACCCAGCCAAGCCCCCCTGCCCCCCGTCCCAGCGAGAGGCCGCAGCTGTATAAATACCGGGGGTGGGGGAGCCGGGCTGCTGCCCAGGGGTCAGCGACACCGGAGAAGGCTTTGCTGTCATTAGCTAATTGAGCCCCAGATGTTAAGAAAAGGTTACGTCCTCCTCCGGAGAGTTTTTCTTTTTAAACACTTTACACAGAGTCCCCGGCCAAAATGTCCAGGAGGACGTTTCCCGCCGGGGCCTCCACTCCCGCCCCGCGGGAGAATCCTAGTGGCCTGCCCGAAGGCGCGGCGGGGACCACCGGCGGTGGAGCCAGGCCTCCGGCCGGAGAGCAGGCGGCGGGGAGCGGGGACCCGGGGAGCCCGGCTCGCGGACTCCTAATCCCAGTGAAGACCGCAGATCAAAGGCGCTTGTGCGCGCCGAGGGCGGCTGGGGGCGGGGAGGGAGGGCCGGTGGACACGCCGGGCTCCCAGGCTAGGGCTCCCGGCCCAGGACCCAGAGTGTCACCCCGGTGAGCTGGCCCAGCTGCCTTTAACGGGTCCCCGAAAGTTGTTAAAGCGCCCCCACAGGGCTTTCACGGAACAGAAGAAGGGGGTGTGGTGCCTGTCTCCCAGAGAACTATGCATAAGCCAGGCACTTGACAAGTATCCTCTCAATTAATCCTCCTCATAGTAATCGAATGCTTTTTGCAATTCTTATCACTGTTAGTTTATAAAGAGGAAGCAGAGTCCCAATAAGTTAATAAAACGTTTGTCTCAGAACACTCCCTTGGATGGGGCAGCGCCAGAATTCTCCTCAAGTACATTATCCCCACCTTCAACTCGGCCCTTCCCTCTTCTCTTCTATCTTCCTGTTTTCTCCTTCCACCACCCCCCACACCCCCCACACCGGCATCACAAGAACAGAGCCACCCACCTGTGGCCCGGGCTCGGGGGGCAGGGAGGAGAACACGGTGCCAAGGGCGTGCCCATCGTGGCAACAGTTACAGGCTAAATACGAAGGATAGGGCTGGGCAACATGTGCCTGAGTTGAATCGCAGCTAAAAGAATGTTCACGTTCCCCCTCCCCGGAGGTGGGGCTGTCTTCTCAGAATAGAACCAAGCAAGCTGGAGCTGGATGGGGCCTTCAAGAAGATGGGAACACCCTTCTTGGGTGACAGACCCGGGAAGTTAGTCCCACCCCCACACCACACAGCTAATGAGTGAGCCCAGGCCCACTAAGGTCGCCTTCAACAACACCCCAAGGTAGGGTTATCACCTCCTTTGTAGAGATAAAGGAGCTAACTTGAAGAAGCTAACTGGGCCCAAAGTTCTGGGACCAGCCGTGTCCAGAAACTTCCCTTTCCACACTAGAATATGGGACCAAGGGGTGGTGATTGGGAGTTAGTGCATAGAGACAGAGGGGATGCAAGCTGGGAAAGATGTGTCCTATAGTTTAGAAAACAGATCCTTGCTCCACCCCTTCCCCCAAATGACCCAAATATTGATGTCTTTTCAGAATGCCCCTTTGGAGTGTGTGTGTGCAGGTAGCTGGTGGCCCTTTGGAGTGTGTGTGTGCAGGTAGCTGGTTTATTCAAGATAAACCTGGATCCACAGACACCCTCAGATTTCCTGGGGCAGGCGGCACAGCTCCGCCTTGCCCAGCTGCTCTGTCCCAGAATTGCCCTGCTTCCCCAGAGGATGCTATCTCTCCTCTGCCGGATGTGCCCTCCCAGCTCAGCTCCACGCAGACTCCAAAGGCACTTCATACTGTCCCCTTTCCCAGCCACCCTCTACAGTCCCGTCTCATCTCTTTGTGCCTCCCTACTGACTGAGTTTCCACTGTTCATTCATAAATGCAGTCACCAACGTTGCATGGGATCCCTACAACTCCATGCAGGAAACTAGCATGCAGCCAACTGCCTTCTTGGAGTTTACAGTCTGCAGGAAGGCAGACTTAGCCAAATATAAAGATAATATGCTTGTAATTACACCCTGGTGTTACACTGGTAGTTAGTGGGCTCTTTAAGAAGTTATGGCAATAACACTGTATTATATTGTACAATAACACTGTATTACCAAGAGTGCAATGGCTAAAATTAATAATGGCAATCATTTCAAAAAAGGAAGGGCTGAGGCAACCCCTCAGGTGCCATCGTGATCACACACAAAGCCCACAGGCCAGTTAGTAAGCAATGGCTGTCACACAATAATTAATATATAAGGGTAATAAAAAGGAACCTCATTGGTGCCCTCTGGGCTCCCACCTGGTTCTTGGGGCCACTCCCACAGTTGACCTCCCACTAAATAAGTTTTATGGATCTGTGAAAATTGTCTGGAGAGCTCCTACCTCTTGAGGGCAAGGCAGGAGTAGTCTGGGGCCCACCCCTGTGTGCTGCTGAGAATGAGGATGACATCTCCTGGTTTTGAACCACGAGCCCTCGGGGCACATGGCTGTCATCTGACCCACCACTCTGGGTATGGCCTGAGCCAGCTCTACAGTTGGCAAAGGCTGGAAGGCAGGCTAGAGAGGTCTGGCTCAGTGAGCCTTCCCAGGCAGTGGGGCAATGTCACGGTCACTGTCACCACAGGGCACAGAGCACACCTGGACCCCGTCAAGCCAGGAGATTTTTCTCTCTTGGCACAAATAGAGCCAAGTGGAGGGTTATTTCGAGTACCTTAAATTGTCCAGATTTTAGAGCTTGGAATTAAAAAGCCTCCAATGCCGCAACAGACAAACAGGCAGAGAGACAGAGTTGTGACCGTAGAGGCGGGTTCAGACTTATCCCAGCTCTTGGCACCTCTGCCGGGAAGTCCTCTCTGATATTGATCAGCAGAGGAGCGTGCACGGTAGCCATGCCCTTTGCTCCATGCGGCCCTGCAGGGCACACATCAGAGTCACTAAACCCCAGAGGAAGAGGGCCAATGACTTGCCTAAGGTCCCTTAGTTTGTAGATGGCAGGTCTGAATTCCTTAGCAGGTCTGAATTCCTTAGCAGGTCTGTGTGACACCAAAGCTAGTGGGGCCCGTCAAGGCTGCTGCTAAGGAACGGCGACTTTCAGTCACTGCGAGGGACACAAAGCTCAACGGCACTGCAGCAGCTCAAAATGCCAGCTCCTGACCCCAACTGTTCAAGGCAGTTCTGCCCCCAGGTCAGCGTCCGTTTGACTTTGGGGGGGGGGCTGTGACTCCTGCCAAGGCTGGAGAAATGAAAGGGGATCTTGTCCCGCCCCATACAAGGCTCATTCTGTGTAGCCAGCCCAGCCCCTGCAGACCAGTGCCAGATATTCAGACATGCAGAAGAGTGACTGTCACCAGGGGAAGATCCCTAGATGTCCTCAAGTCTGTCCCTACGCATGTCCAGCTGTGGAAACTGAGACTGGCGGAGGGAAGACCTGCAAAAGGCCACACAGTGAGTTAGCGACGTGAAGTGGTGATTCAAACCCTGGCCTTTGTCTCCTAGGCTGTCTGTAGCCTCTTTTCCAGAAGCATGGGCCTCACCCAAAGCAGGCGGCCCTGCCCACCGCCCTCCCTCATGGATGTCTAGCCACAGCTGTGCTCTCTGACCCCTCTTCACTGCCACAGAGGGATCAGAAAGAAATGCTGGCTGGCCTCCTCTCCACTTTGAACTTCTCTCAGCCATCTCAGCTGCCCACCTTGGAGGGAGTTGCCTTGACAGGCCGTGGGTGCCCGTTCCCGGGGGTGACCAGTCTGGAAGCACACCTGTTGTGGAGGTTACAGAAGGACCTTGCTGTTTGAGAGCTGGTGTCTCTAGCCGTTCACAGCTGAGGTGGCTGGGGGAGTCACAGACCTGGGAAACCCAAGATAACGTGAGACTTAGCAAGCAGGACCCCGTGCTTCAGAGGTGACAAGACCAACGCGGGCAAGCACTCCTTTCACACCCATCAGTTTGTCCTTCCTCCAGACTTCTCACATGCCCACAACCACTAAGAGGCCTGTCCCTTCAAACCACAGCAGTCTACTCTACATGAGGGTCAGCCAGCAATGGGTAGGGGTTGGGATGGGTTTGATTCTGTTGTCCCATGCACCCTTGGGATTGCAGCAGGATATAAAGTCCCAGAGGTCAGCGGTCTTCAGGAAAAGGATCTAGCAACAGTTTTATGAGTGTTTGAAAGAGGTTAGATCAGGCCCCTGCTGGCTTTGTCTGGCTGAGCTGACTTGACTCATGTGGTAGTTTGAGTATATTGATTCCATAAGCTCACAGGGAGTGGCTCTATTAGGAGGCGTGGTTTTGTTGGAGTAGGTATGACCTATTAGAGGAAGTGTGCCACTCTGGAGGTGGGCTTCGAGATCTCATATATGCTCAAGCCACTCCCAGTGTCTCAGTTCATTTCCTGTTGCCTGTGGATCAAGATGTAGAGCTCTCAGTTCCTTCTCCAGCACCATGTCTGCCTGCACGCTGCCGTGTCCCGCTGTGACAGCAATGGACTAAGCCTCTGAAAATGGAAACCACCCAATTAAATATTTTCCTTTATAAGAGTTGCTATGTTCATGGTGTCTCTTCACAGCAATAGAAACCCTAAGACGACCCAGTAGGTTTGTTCAAATTCAAAGACAGGGACCTACAGTAGCCAAGGCCAGTGTCTGTCCACCCACTAATCACCCACACACACACACCCCAAGGATTTCCCATGAGGAAAGAGTCTTGGAAGCTGGAGAAGAAAGGAAGCCTGCCAAGGGAGGGGAACCATCGGGCAGGAGATGGACTGGTCACAGTTTCCTAGAAGTCATTGTATATAACATAGTTATAAGAAAACATTATTAACTAAGAACTAAATGCATGACTGTGCTTTGACATTCTCTCAGGGGAACAGTATCAGTATATACTTCAAAAATGGGCCCCGTTTCTGATGGGTTATCTCAGTATACCCTTATTAAGAATATGATTGGCTGGGCAGTGGTGGTGCACACCTTTAATCCCAGCACTTGAGAGGCAAAAGCACGTGGATCTCAGTGAGTTTGAGGCCAGCCTGGTCTACAACAACAGACAAGACTGTTACACAGAGAAATCCTGTCTCAAAAACCAACCAAACAAAAAACAAACAGAGAGAGAGAGAGAGAGAGAGAGAGAGAGAGAGAGAGAGAGAGAGGAAAGAATATGATTGAAACTAAGATCTGGACCAAATAGAGGCAAGAATGGGATCTTATGTTAGGTGTGATGTTACACACCTTCAATCCCAGCACTTGGAAAGCAGAGGCAGGCTCATCTCTGTGCTTTTGAGGCCAGCCTGGTCTACATAATGAATTCCATAGGATGGGGGCCTGAGGAGCTAGGCCAGTGGCTGGTTAGGACAGCTCATATCCAAGCATGCATTGTGTTGATTTGCAACACCTTGGTAATAATGACCAAGGTTCAACCCAGAGTTGCTCTGTCCCAGGGGTATAGCAGCCAAGTGGAGGCATTGGCTGTGGTCTGACACATGGAGACAGGAGACTCATGGGTCACTTAGGAGTGGTAGGAACACTGCGGAGTGGGGTGCAGTGGTTTCCACAATGCTGATCTGGAAGCGTAGCTGCTGGATTCTCATGGATGATTGAGTATTAAAGGAGAGAGTAACCCCTTTCAGAAGCCTGAGGCCTGCAGACGTCTGAGAGACAGACTCTGGAATGATCTTACACTGGGCATGTGGAGTGCCAGCGCTCCACATACAATATCTCATTGGCCAGACAGTCCTGCCAAAGAGGCATTAGATGCCCACCTCATAGACATGAACTGTGAATCTGAGGGACTACAGCATCCCACAAGGCCATGCTTACCAAGTGGTGGAGTCTAGACTCTTAACCTTTGACCCATTAGCTCTAGACAAGGATCCTTTCTCTGGCCAGGACAGAGAAAGCTACAGAAGATGTCAGGCTAGAAAAGCAGGATTCAGTCTCTGGAAAAAGTCATTCCACCCTCACAAGTTCCACAGTCTGCAGCTTCTCCCTCTCAGGAGATGGATGCCTAGAAAGGTGAAATAACTTAATGTCAAGGCCTCAGTCGGTGAGCCAGGCCTGGAATGGGGCAATAAAAGTGTTTTGAGTGGCAGACCCTGGGGCCCCTCCCCTGTCAATCGGTCACAGCCACCCCAGTTCTTCTGGTAGTCATGATGTTGTTTTCTGAGGCCCTCCCCCACCACACACACCTGTTGTAGGGGTGGGGACTGGGTGCTGTCCTCAGCCCTCCCTCCTCTACAGCCCATCCAGGGTCTGTGTCCCTTCCCCCAGCCCTGACCCCCAAGGGATCCTGGGTCTCTGGTTCTTGTCAGGCCTGAGGCTGGCGGGATTGATTTATGAAAGGAGTCCTCACCTCACCCTGAGCCCTGGACCTCCTCCCTCTCCTCCTCTTCTTCCCCCAACTCCTCCCCTGCCTGACTGCCTGCTCAGTTTTCCACAGAGTCAGGATTTCCCTGGGGCTGGGGGCTCCAAGCCAAGAACAACACCGGACCGGTTCCCCCACCTCTCCTACCCCTCCCATTCCTCTCCAACTCTCTCACCACCCCTGTGGCCCTCCTCAGTTAAAAGCAAGGGTTGGAGGGAGAGATCTAAGGCCAGCCTGATCCCAAAGGAAGGGCCAGAAGTAAGGTCCCACCCATCAGGAGTCAAGAGGGTCCTTTCTCATTCCTTGAGAAATTCCTGTTAGGAGCTTGGTTGGGAACTACACAGAGGACTTGGGGAAGGCAGAGAGAATCCTGGGAACTCTCTTGGGTAGTGCAGAAGTGAACAAGACTGAGACCCACACTGAGGAGGAAGGTCAGAGAAACCCTTGAGGGTCCCGTGGAGAGAAAAGCAGAGAGGATTCTGGAAGTCTCTGCTGGCGGGAAAGGAGCCGGACTAATGCTGTGGAGGCGGTGGACTCCTGCAGTGGGGGAGACGGGGAGGAAGCCCTTCTCTGGTGGATAGCGGCTCAGAACGGAGCAAAAATCCCTTATAGGCTGAGACACAAGCCTATAACGGGAGGGCTTGTCATGGACCGCGAACAGAACCCTGAGTGACAGAGTTGGCAGAACAGGATGTCAGCAGACCCCCAGGGTGGCACCCGGATGGGAGCATTGGTGGGCAGTACGTAGTGGCTTGTTTAGAGTCCTGCTCTGCCTGCTTCTGAGGCTGCTGCGTCTTGGTCCTTGGTCTAGGAGAGGAGAGCCGGGGCTGACATGACAAAAAACCATGTCTTCCCTTAGAAGAGTCTCGGACACACAGTGTGACAGCTGAACTGGCCTCTGACACCAGATGGGGAGCTACTGTCCTGGCCCTTGTCCCTGGCCTCTTAGTCTGTTCTAGCCACCCTGTCACCCCTCTCTAGGCAATCTCTCCAAGGCTACCCCCCTCACTCAGACGTTCCTTTGAGGAGTGTCTAAAGGTCTTGTTTTCCTTCACACCTGCTCTTGCCTGGCCCAGTGACCACCCCCCTCCCCCATTTCTGCCCTGTGCTTGTCTCTAGGCATTTCAGGAGTGCCAGGTCCTGGCAACTGTGCCCCAGTCAGTGGCTTCAAAGCCCCTGCAGCACAAGAATGAGAATCTCCCCTACCCCCACTTGGCATCTCTAAGGCCTCAGATGGGGACTTCTCCCAACCGGGTCCCTGGCCAACTATACCCTTTTGGAGCCTGGGCCTTAAAGGGAACTTTGGGGAGCAAAGAGCAGAAATAGGGGCAAGGAAAGAGATGTGGAGAGTCACATCAGTCTTAGAGGGCATCAGGGGTAGACTAGGCCTCCTTCCAGGTAAGGCCAGATAGGTGGCTTCCCCATCCTCTGCCCGGACAGGCAGCTCCTCACAGGTGGCCGGAAGGGGAAACGGGGCTAGCTGTCCCTTTTACTCATCTCATCCAAGCCTGGGGCCACACACTGGCGTTAGTTCTTTCTGTTCAGCTCCTCCCCGCCTCAGCCAGGGCCCAACAACCTCCTCCACTCCCTTTGCACCCCGGCTCCAGGCCAAATCTGGCCAATTTGTTCTGAGACAGGGTTTTGGTTTCATAGCCTCATTTGAATGATTTCCAACAGAATTCCTGCCTCCCCCACTGCGAAAGTTCTGCCCACCCCTCCCCCAGTCTCCTTCCTGCCAAGCCAAGGCTGGTGGAGGAGAAGGGTAACCCAGAGCAAATTTCAGAGTGACACTTGCCGGAGCTCTACACTGCTCTTCCCTGGCAGCCCCAAACACAGGCTCTTACGGCCTGCCGCTACCATGTCCTGCCGCTGCCATGTCCGCTACCATGTCCGTGTCTCCCTACTGAGCATGCCCAAGCTGGAGCTTTGCTGGTCATGGAGCCTCAGTTATCCACCTGGACCAGAGGCAGATGACGCTAGAGCCCTGCACAGCTGTATCCACAGAAGAGGCCCATCACTATCCACTACCGCGGTGCCCTGCCTCGACACCTTCCCTGTCCCGTCCCTAGGAGCTGAAAGGCTGCACTTGGGATGCATGCATGTGCAGAGAAAGCTGTCCTCAGGAACAGCTACACTTGTGAAAATAAATTACAGACAGCCCCCAGGGTGCTGTTTCACGCTACCTGACACTTCTCACAGACACACCATGCAGAGTACACGCTCCCGCCTCTTCCCGGAGACTTCGTCCTGACCCAGTGTCAGACCCCCAGGGATCAGAGATGCCATTCTTTAAGACTTTCATCCAGAAGACAGGCAGGAAAACAATTTCTCGTTTATAGGCAAGGAGGAAGCCCAGAGACACTTAGTAGACTATCTAGGAGCACACAATAGGACGAGAGCCCAGACTTCAGAGACCTGTGTACCTACTATACTGCACTGTGAGGTGAGTTTAGAAACCAGCCTGAAAGTCTGGCCTCCTTCCTGCCTAGGAGCTAAAGGCAGCCGTCCTCAGACCCCTCCCCCTGGGAGGAGTTGCCTGGCCCAACAACCTGCGTCTCAGCTCAGGTGTGTCATTTCCGGAGCTCTCAGGTGGGGGCCGGGCCGGGACTGACCCAGCTGGCATTGTTTCAGCTCCTTCATTCCTCCCTCACACACAGCACTGGGACTCCTGGCACAGATCTCCGTGTGGAGGAGCCCTGGTGTCTAACAGAACAGTGCCCCAGTCCTCCCACGCTGAGACCTTCTCTCACCTCCTCCCGCAGACCTGCTGAGCCACCTCCCTAAGTCACTCCTCTTAATCAGGATCAGAATCATGAGTTCAAATCCAGGTTCTAACTCTTACCAGACATGCGACATCAGAAAAGTTTCTGCTTTGAACCCACTCTCCTCACCTGTAAGATAAGACCGTAAAGTCATCCTTGCGGGGTTGCCGTGGTAATGAACATGCGTAAGAAATCTAGGACTCCAGGCTCGGCGCTGGTTCAATGAGCGAAGCATCCACTGCGTGAGCGTGAGCTCCTGAGCTCCCATAAGCATGCGTGTCTTTACTTGATGTGGCAGTGTGCATCTGTAACTGCAGCTGGGTGACAGAGATGGGCAGATTTTAGGACCCAAGGGCCAGCCAGTCAAGCCCAAGCTCCAGGGGCCGTTAGTCTGTTTCCGGAAATAAGGTGAAGTGTCTGCGGAAGACATACTTAGGCCTTCATACACGCCTGCACAGGTGAGTGTATGCACACACAAACAGAAGTCTAGTATGACACCGGGCATGGCGGTGCATGCCTGTAATTCTGCCTACTCCAAAGGTTGAGGCAGGAAGATTACAAGTTTCAGGCCGGTCTGTACAATTTAAGAAAATACTGTCTCAGCCCCTGCCTAGCTACCCCCCTACCCCGACCCCAAATGCTGGGATTAGTTAAAGGCGTGGTTGCTGCTGCACCCGCCCCCCGCCCCACCGCTGTCTCAGGCATTTAAAAGGATCTTTTTCGACTGTATTTCAAGCAACAAACTTTTTTTGTTTTGTTTTGTTTGTTTGGTTGGTTTGGTTTTGGTTTTTCCAGACAGGGTTTCTAAAGTAACTTTTTAAAAAAGATTTATTTATGTATTATATATACTGTGTTCTATCCGCATGCATGCCTTCATGCCAGAAAGAAGGTATCAGATCTCATTATAGATGGTTGTGAGCCACCATGTAGTTGCTGGGTGTTGAATTCAGGACCTCTGGAAGAACAGGCAGTGCTCTTAACCTCTGAGCCTTCTCTCCAGTCCCAGACAGGATTTCTCTATGTAACTTCTCTTGCTGTTCAGGAACTCACTTTGTAGACCAAGTCTGATCTACCAGACTTGTCAGGAAATCATGGCGATCCACCTGCCTCTACTTCCCAAGTGCTGGGATTAAAGGCGTGTGCCACCACTGCCTGGCAACAAACCTTTCAATTGTCTTGTCCTTGGGTGTGCATCAGGCAGTCTGTGCATTGACTAGGCTGTGCATGCAGTGTCTTCTACATTACCTGTTTTCTAAGCTCTATATGTGTCACCGTGCAAGCTTTGCCACCCACAGCGAGGTGGTCAGGACTCTTGTTTTGTGAAATCCAAAAGTACGGAACACCGCGCCTGAATTTAGGCTTGTTGATTCTGCCTCAAGACCCCCACCAAAGCCTATTCGAAGAGCTGTCTACTTAAGGACTGAGGAAAAGCTAACTTCTGGGGAAAGAAAAGAAATTATACCTTTCAGATTATACTTTTTAGGTTGAGCGCGGGTGAATCCAGCTCTTCAATATTGCAGATGTCTGTCACAAGTTTCCAGGCTACTTTGCTGTGTGAAAACAGGTCAACTTTGTGGAGAGAAAATGGACAGGAGAGCTGAAAGTAAGCAGTGGGAAGGTGTCTGTTAGCCAGCTCTCCTCAGTGAGGTCCGACTATAGGGTTCTTCATGATTCACACTCCACCACAAGCCCCTCTTTTTTGTTCTGGGAGCTGGATGCCCTGCCTTTTGGCACCTGGTGCAGGGTAGGGGCTGAACTCAGGGAAGAGCTCCAAGGCTAGCCCCTGCCAATCTGGGCCCCACACTCACTTGCTTGCCGCTTCTCCCCGCTAAAGCCTCGGAACAGCTCCATGGACCTGAGCTTGGAGGGCAGGAAGCAGAATCAGCTTCTCAAGCTGGCTTGACAAGGCCATGCCGGTGCCCAGCGGCCACAGGAGTCCTAGGCCCGGGAGCTAGGAGCCCCGTGAACTCACACTTCTTTTTTAACAGACCCAGAGCACAGGTTCCTTGGATTATTCCTTCTATGAGATCTACTCGCTTATTCTTTCGTGGAAGCTGTTTGGTTTTGTCGGTATCTTCTTGTCATTCTTGGCCATCAGAGAAAGTGATGATTGTTCTGGAGATAGAGTCAGGGAGGCTAAGAGTGAGTCCCCCAAGGTTGCGAGCCCCAGGCAGTGGGGGCAAAGGTCTCTCTGACCCCAGGGTGGGGATAAACAGCACCCCTACTTTTGGTTTCTAACTCTGCCTGAATGCTACTTCCCAAATGACTTCCCTGCGAGAATGGTTTGGTTTCTCTTCCAGCCCACAGACATACTTTCCTCTCTGCTATGGCTGTGCCTTCATCACTTCCTGAGGTGCTGAGTAGGACTTCACTCAAATACCAGCTCATCCCTAACACCAACCTGGGTCATGGAGATCAAGGGTTAAGACATTCATGAGACAATGAAGATTTCCCAGAATCACCCCTTGCCTTCATCCTGGGCTGGCTGTTTGAAAGGACATTTCTTAAGCATCAAGACAGAGGAGCAAGAAATGAGGCTTGCTGGAAACCATCCTAGAATGTCTGTAAAGTGGGAGAAGTAAAGATCGAGATTGGTGTCCCCTCCCCCTTTCTAGAGTAAGTGGAGGAGAAAGGATTGGGAAAGAATAGGGGTGATAGTTAGTGACTTTTCTTGTTCGTGTTTCCAGGTCTAAGTATAGGACTCATTCATTGATCCCACTATCAAATACCTACTCATCCATCCCTTAACCGTCCACCCAGTCATCCAACCACCTATTCATCTGGTCCCCTGCCATCTGACCATCGATCTTCTACTATTATTTTCCCATCTTTCCATCCATTTATTCATCCATCCACTCTCCTATTCATCTGTAGAGCCATCACCTTGTTTATACCTAGACACTCATCTCTCTATCCCTTCATCCTCCCTTCTATCCAGCCGTTCATTTGTCTGTTCCTCTACCCACTGCTGGATAAGCCTGTGGACCTGTGAACAAACAGCGACTCCCTCCATGTAGGGCACCAATGTAATGATTTCGCTCCAGTCTGGCTTAGCGTGAACTGGTTAGTTTATTGTGGTTACCTACAGGCACACTCAAAGGCAGCTGCATCATCGAAAGGCTCACTCCAGTGTGACTCTAGAGGTTTTATTTTTAATTGTGTGTGCGCACGCGCACTTGCACATGTGCATGTGCTCGTGCAAGAGTGAGGTTGCCCACAAAGGTCAGAAGATGATGCCAGATTCTCTAGCAGGAGTTACAGGCACTTGTGAGCCTCCTAACGTGTAATCACAGTAAGTGCCCTTAACTCTCCCTGGTTAAGATTTAAAAAAAAAAAATACAGAGTCTCTGTGTGTAGACCAGCTGGTCTTAAACTCACAGAGACCTGCCTGCTTCTGCTTCTGAGGTCCCAGGATTAAAGGAGTGTGCCACCATGCCTGGCTCCAAGTGACATGAGATGATATTTTGTTTGTGATCTAACAAATAAAGCTAGCCTGAGAATCAGAGTGTGGAGCAAGCCACTAGTTGGCCTTAGAGGCCAGGCGGTGGTGGCACACATCTTTAATCCCAGTACTTGGGAGTCACACGCCTTTAATCCCAACATGAGGGAGGTGGAGACAGGAAGGGATATGGCTGGGGAGAGAGAAGACTATAAGGTGGGAGCAGACAGGAGCTCAAGGCACTCAGTCTGAGGATTTCATAGAGGTAAGGACTAGGGCTGGCGGCTCTGCTTCTCTGGTCTTTCAGCTTTCACCCCCTAATATCTCACTCCAGGTTTTTATTATTAAGACCAATTAGATTCGTGCTACAGTGACAACTCTTGAAAGCCACATTCTCGGAATCCCCTGCACGCCCTGTCGGCAGTTCCACTAGAGATTGTAGGGCAGCTCCTCTCAGCAATTGCTACTGTTCACATAGCCTCAGGGAGGGCTTTGGGGCTTTTCCAGCACCTGCCTGAGCTTTATAGGTTTCATTTACTCCCTGAGTTTTATGAGCATCCTTCCTCCTAGGAGGAGGAAATGCTTCAGTTTAGAGGAAGCAGCTATGCAACACCCTTCACACACCCATCCATCTACCTGTCTATGAATTTGCTAATCCATGTACCATTTGTCTTTATTCCTTTTATTCTAGCTTTCTTCTACATATCCATCCTTTCATGCATCCCTTTCTCTGCTTACTTGTGTACCCCTCACTCATTCACCCACCATTCTTCACCTATACACATACCCACTTGTTTGTCTATTCCTCTGTCCATCTTTGACCTAACTTTGCCATCCATTCACCCATCCATTTACCTATTTGCCCATAAGTAAAATGTATACATATTTTAGCCACCTATCCATCTAGATACCATATCCCTTAATTCATCAATTCATTGATCTCCTAAATTATCTGTATTAGATTCAAAAATCAGTAAAAATTCTTGGCACAGGACTCAGTGCAAACGTAGCTTTAGTCTAAGATTTTATTTGAGAAGCTGAGCACTCTGGAGGCAAACAGGTCAACTCTGAATTCAAATCTTGGCTCCTACCCCTTATAGATTTTTTTGACTTTGAAAAAGTTATCTGTGATTAGCTGAGTTAGAAGGAATAGTGAGTGCCTGCCTTCCTCCCAAAGTTGTTCTGAAGATGAAACGAATCTCTAAATGCCAATACTTAGAACTGTAGCTAGTCAACAGTTAGCATTGGGGTGAACAGGCCCTGAGGAGTAATCAGGAGATGGCACATCCACCTCATCCTTGTCTTTCCTCGCTTCCCTCGCCTTTCCTGTCCCCTTTCTCCTGGTCAACCTTGTCCACCTAATGTCCCTCCCTATTCCCATGTTGTGGCTACTGACTCCAGCTCAGCCCCTCTCCTGTGCTCTGGATCCACATATGCTTACTGAACATCTCTCCTTAAGAAGCCTCAGGCTAAACTTGTTCCCCTTCACACAACCTCTTCCTTTCCTTGAACTTTCTGCATCCGTCAATGACACTGAAGTATGCCCAACAGTGAGTCCCAGAATCACCCAGACTTAGACATCTAGTCTTGCTACGGTCCTGCACCCCTTCCATCATTAAGCACATTGTTACTCAATGTTGCAATACTTTTTGCATCTGTCACCGCTGTAGCACCTTCTCTTTATCCAGTCTCCAGCTCCGACCAACTGTCCTTCACTAAGACTTACATCCTTGCTTTCCGGTCAACGTCTCTGTGTCCACTGGTACCTCCCATTCCTGCTTCACTATACGCCTCCAAAATCTATTTTCATGATACCACTCTTGTCAAAATGAATCAGTGATACCTTGAATATCTGACCTCCCTTTACTAGACTAAGGTCTTTTTGAAGATGTTGTGTAACAGGCTCTTCTGGGATTAAAACATTCCATACTTCAGGAGAACATCTTAAGCAGGGAAGCAAACAAGAACAACAACAAAAGCTTCAAAAACTCCCTGAAATTGAGCAGGCTCACTAGGCCCCTTCCTGTCAGAGTAAACAAAGCCAAGTTGGGAAGAAGACTGAAATCAGATCAGCTGCCTGGAAGAAGCAGAAACCAGCTGAGCTGCCTGGAAGAGACCAAGTCCCTTGGAAAAGTCAGTCACTCTCCAACCTGGTGAGCTGTCTGTGGGCTGTGCAATGAGCTCCAGGTCCCCAGCTTCTCTAAGCTGTCACCCATGCTGGGATGGGCTTTGGTGATGCAAATGTCTTTGAGTCATTTCTACTTCTGTAAGTAACCCTTCACCCATAGTCCTATAAGTAACTCCAATAAAACTCATGGTTCACCAAGTAGGACTTCGGTGGTATGGTGTCTGTAGTTTGATCTGTTGTTGGGAGCCATGTGGCCTAGTTTCAGATCAGCATATGAACGCTTGTCCAAAGGGTCTCTGAGAGGCAAGACCTGTGGAGACAGTCTCTCACGTGGCAAGAACCAGTGGACCTCAGGACAGTACAGAATACGGCTGGGATGGTGTGGTCTGCAAGCTCTCTTCTCTCTCACAACATTGGCGATTCTCTTGGTGGGTTGTTTTTTGTTTGTTTGTTTGTTTTGTTTTTTTAAAATATTTATTTATTTATTATATATACAACATTCTGTGTGTATGCCTGCAGGCCAGAAGAAGGCACCAGACCCCATTACAGATGGTTGTGAGCCATCATGTGGTTGCTGGGAATTGAACTCAGGACCTTTGGAAGAACAGGCAATGCTCTTAACCTCTGAGCCATCTCTCCAGCCCTCTTGGTGGGTTTTGGTTTCACTTTGTCAGTCATACATTGGGACAGATGTGATCATTCCCAGAACCCCCCTTTTTTTTCCATCTAATATTTTTCCCAAAAATTCTCTGGGAGCTGATGCTTCTCAGGTTTCTTATCTGGAAATACCAGCTGTCACCCCAGACCCTGGGAACTTTCCTGATTCAGTGTGGGAAGAATTGGAGGTAATAAAAGATTAATGGGCACATATAAGAAAGCAACACAGGGGACATTAACTACATCTCCTAATTCTGAGAAAAAGCATTAGTGCCTTCTCAGGAAGAGAAGAAGAAACACAACACACTTTTTCTAAATTTTGTCACACAACATAAATGGTACCTGGACAGGATCATGACAGCACCAAAGATGAGATGAAGGAATGTGTGTGCATATGGTCTTGGCTTTGGGTACCACCGAGAGGCAACTGAGGCTGAGATGCCTGAGGGAGGAGTATCTGTGAAGAAATTCCGATAGAGCTGTCCTTTCCTATATGGTGTGTGCCAGTGTGGCTTGGTGCTACAGCAGTTGTGTGGGTCTTGCTATGGGTAATGAGACACACTTAATGTTGAGCCATCAGGACTAGGGATGCTTGTGGGAAGAGTCCCCAGGATGGTAGTCTTTGTCTATGTGGCAAGGGTGTCATGCTTGCTTGATGTGTGAGGGCCACCACATGAATATGGAGATGCCCTAGAAACAGTTAAAGATTTGGAGGAAATTTTACAGTCTTTGAGATTATTGCACAAGAGTCCAGAGTGCTAGCAAGCAGCTGCAATATTGCCCACCCTCTGTTGTGTATAGTTAGAAATGCATCTGAGCTGGGCGGTGGTGGCACATGCCTTCAATCCCAGCCCTCAGGAGGCAGAGGCAGGCAGATATCTGTGAGTTTGAGGCCAGCCTGGTCTACAAGAGCTAGTTCCAGGACAGGCTCCAAAGCAACACAGAGAAACCCTGTCTCAAAAAACAAACAAACAAAAATGCATCTGAGGCCAAGATGGTGGCCAGGCAGGAGCTTTGTGTAGAGGAGCAATTGCAACAAGAAAGGGAGATGCCACTAGCATCCTTCATGTTAGCTTCTGACTTGTCGACTGAATTAGACAGGATGCGAGAGACAGAGCGATTGCAAAGGCAATAAAAGATACCCCTCGAGTCCAATTTTTAGTATAAAAAGAGGGAGAATCTGTAACCCAGCATGTAGATGGGCTTATTAACTATGGTCCAAGGCAAGTAACTGGTGTGAACTGCTGGGAGTGGAGAAGATTTTTGTTTGTTTGTTTGAGACAGGCCGTCTCTCTGTAGACCAGGGTAGCCTGACATTCACAGATTTGCCTGCCTCTGTCTCCTGAGTGCTGGGGTTAAAGGTGTGCACCTCCATTGCCTGGCTGTTAGGGGACCACAACAAGCAGCGAAAGAATGAAAGAGCGTGCGTGTCTCAGCTTACCATGGGACATGGGCGTGGAGGGGACCCGTCTGGCTGCTGTGGAGGCATGAGAACTGAGTAAGGTTGCATCTTAACTACCCATCCCTCCTTAAGGCAAAGGTTGCATAACCTGAGACAAGGTGAGCGGAAACCAGTTCCTAATTGAGTAGATTATCAGAGCCATTAAGAACACTTGGTTATGTCCATCTGGGGTCCCCATAAACATCAGGAACTGGACGACCATAGAGGAGGGTCAGATGACTATTGAGGGAGCGAGGAATAAGAGGAGCTGTGTTTGAACCCCAGTTCTGTCAGCCAGATGGAACTGTGTTCCCAGAAGAGATAAAGAAAAGGTTAACCCAGCAGAAACCTTGAGCTGGTGTGGGGCTTTAGTGGCTTTGCTGAGCCCTTTAGTGGGGTAAGATCTTTATACAATAGGAAGGTCTGTAGCAGATCTCAGGGACTTAGGCCAGCATGTAAAAGAAGTCAGTATAGCGAGAGAGCGACCCAGAGGAGACAGTGAAAAGGTAAAGCCAAGGAAGAGATCTGTCTGGGCTTCAGGGGGACAAATGTGGCAAGAGTCATGCCAACCTGGAGTTCCTAAGGAAAACATTGATAGAAGCCAAATTGTGTGCTAAGGAGTCTCTGGATGACTATAAAGCCCGACGAACAGTTCACGGAAGCCATCCATGGTAGAACAACCCAGCTGACAATAATAAAGCCGGTCCCAGGGATAGGTAATTATCACTCAGACTAAGGAGAGTACGTTCACCTCCAGCAAAAGGTTATACTAGGGGTGGAGTTGGTTTGCCCAGTCAGAAGCTGTGACAAGTCTTTCTCTGTCCCACCAGCCAGCTCCCAAACAACAACATGGAGACTTTGTATTAATTATGAAAGCTTGGCCTTTGCTTAGGCTTGTTTCTAACTAGATCTTATAACTTAAATTAACCGATTTCTATTCATCTACATGCTGTCATGTCATGTGACTTGTGGTTTTACCTCTTCCCCTGCTTCCTCTGCATCTGGCTGATGACTTCCCCCTTCTTCTTTCCAGAGCTCTCTCTGTCTGGAAGTCCCCATTATACCTCCTGTCTAGCTATTGGCCATTTGGCTTTTTATTAAATCAATCACAATGACATATCTTTACATAGCATAATTAAATATCTTGCAACAAGGAACTCACTCAACAACCAGGTATGGCGGATGGAGGGGCAACAGCTACCAGTACATCCACAATGGCAACTCAGGGCAGCTATTACCCAGGGGGCCAGTGGATGAAGCTCCAGAGAGTAGGGTCTTGTTCCCCCTTGGCCCTGAGCAAGTCTGAGAAAATTAAGTCAAGCCCACAGAGTTTATCAGGTGTGGGGAAATGTAGCGAGGCTCCATAGAAAAACTCCCGAATATGGAAATGTAGTGGCTCAGAGAGAATGACAAAGATTACAGGGAGCTAACTAAGACAGTGCCTATTCACGCTTTGTACCCAACTTGGATCAGTGGAGGAAGCAATGGATACAAGTGGATGGAGCCTTCCTTGCTGTATTAGATCTTGCTTGTGTTTAACTTTAGCATCATCTTAGTTGTGAACCTCCGGGGTCACCTGACACTTGCTGAGAAGAGACGGCAACAGACCCTCAGAGTGTTTCACCAAGGTTATCTTTGCAACCTCACTGCTTGTTATGGGATGGGGGTTCGGGATGCTGTTTGCCCTGCCCACCCTCTGGCAAATGTTTTGTTGTATAGATGACATAAAGCTAACCTCTGAGCATTTGGCAGATTGGGAAAGCCATTGGAGAGAGAGCCAGGTACCATGTTACTTCAACCCACCTCACAACCCTACTGGGGCTGGGTAAATTGAAAGAAAATAATTCAGAAGGACATTCCCAGAGGCCATAAGGTTACTGAATGAAAACCCCGGTGCCAGAGATGGCTCCCTTCCTGTGAGTTGTTAGCCGGAGAGGCCCAAGACTCGCAGACCACATTGCTATTGCTGTTGTATGCTGGAACCAGATGGTAAGGCCCGATTGCTAAAGACACTGCATGCACATACTTTGACTGTAGGACACGGAGAAATTAATCTGGGGTGGAACTGGAAAGTCCCAGGCTGCTGGCTGGCTTTAATAACGCCAGAGGTGGCTCTGCAGGCTGCTGGTGGGGAAACCGTCACCAACATTCCTGCTTGGCTATGGACCCTACATGCTAAATACTGACACACCAGGCAAGGTATGCCCGATTGTGCAATAGTGAGTGAGTCGGCTATCATGAGTAAGACTAGCAGCCTTCCGGCTGGGTTTAAGGCCTGCTCCACCAGCGAGAGCTCACACCTGGTACTGTAAGCTAGGACAAATACCTGTGGTTGGGAGGTCATAGGTCCCAACAAGGAAGCAACTTCTACAGTTTTTCTAGATGGATGTGATGGGCCTTCTAACCGTGTAGTGTATGGCTCATACTTCACTGTTACTATCAGCCTCAACTCATAGCTACTGGTGAAGCTCCTTAGAAGAGACTTCTACTGTGGCACGGTGACCTGTTTCTTAGCCCTAGGTGGACATCTAGAGTCTCTCCTCCCGAGGCTCAGGGATCACAGGGAAGAAGGGGCAGAAAGGATGTAAGAGCTCGAGGAAGGGGTGGAGTTGGTCTAACAGTTTCCTCAGAGTAAAACATTCCATCCTGCAGGGGGGCCCCTTAACCCGGGAAGCAAACAGCAACGACAGAAGCTTCAAAAACTCCCTGAAACTGGGCAGGCTCACTAGGCCCCTCCCTGTCAGAGCAAACAAAGCCAAGCTGGGAAGAAGACTGAGACCAGACCAGCTGCCTGGAAGAAGCAGAAACCAGCTGAGCTGCCTGGAAGAGGCTTAGATCGGAGTCCCTTGGAAAGGACACTCTCCAGCCTGGCGGGCTGCCTGCAGGCTGTTCAATGAGCTCCAGGACCCCAGCTTCTCTGAGCTGTCACCCATGCTGGGGTGGGCTTTGGTGATGCAACTGTCTTTGAGTACTTTCTGCTCCTGTAAGTAACTCTTCACCCGTAGCCCTGTAAGTTACTCCAATAAAACTCATGGTTCACCAAGTTGGCCTCTAGTGGTATCTGGACCACTAAATGGTCATTGTGGGGTCCCTCGCTGGGGCGAGTAGGCGAGTGTTTTGTTGCCCCAGGAAAAGTTTTGTCATCCAACAGAAGGCAGCCATTGTCTCACTCCCCAGTGCGACCTAAAGCTCAGGGACTGACAATAGAGACCTGGGTGAGAGCCTGCTCAGAGCATGCGCTGTTTCTGTCAACTCAAAGAGGAGTCACTGAGAGTGGAAGCATGTGCCGCCGCAGAGGCTTGGTAGAGCAAAATCTGCACAGGTTGCTGGGTTGGAACGGGCCTGGAGATCAGCAAAACAAGAAAAGGATAACTAGGGAGACTGGAAGGGGAACATTTATCTGTCTAATCTGTGATAAACTGGGAGGTAAGTATAAGCTTAGAAGCCCCCCCTCCACCCGTGGGGAGAAGCTGTGTAGGGACCAGAGGGGTTTGAACTAGGACAGGAGGAAGCAGGTAGGAGCTGAGGTTATCATAGTGGCCATGCTAAAGGAAGCCTGCTATGTGACAGCAAGGTTCACATGTAACACAGGATCCTGGGAGGGCAGGCGGCCATTGGGGCAGCCAGCTTCTGGGTGTGAAAGTCGTGGGGCTGGAGTCAACAAAACAATCCCCTCTGTCAGGTACCTAGTCTCAGCAGCCCAGTTCAGAGGAGATGGTAAGAATGGGAAGATGCCAACCATGGAGGCACCTTCAAAAGTACGTGGACAAGATGTGCGGAGTACTGCGGCCAGGCCTGGGGGCTACGGTGGAAAAAGTAGCCGGGTGATTGTGTATGGGGGGGGGCAATGGAATCTGGGGAAAGCCAGCTCCAGTTCCCACACATACCCCGTGTCCTTTTATGGCCTCCTAGGGCATGTTCTATGTTTCCCACCTGCCCCAACTTCAGTTTCCTTAGCAGGTAAAGTTAGGGGCAAGAGCTGCCTTCTACCTCTCCTGCCTCTGTCTCCCTCCCTCCCAGGTATGCCTGGGCCTTGCCGGTTGCTGTCACGGCACACACCTCTAGCCAAATCCGTTTTCATTCCTTCTCCATGAGAATGAGTAATGGCAAACAAGAGAGACGGGCACAGAAGAGGGGTGAGGGAGAGAGCCGCCTTCCCACTCTGGGCCCTCGCCTCAGGCCAGTACCCCCTATTCCTCTCCTGGCCTGTGCTCCCGGCGAGTACCACCCACAAGTGGCTGCCCAGCTCCTCCTCTGTGTGAGCCAAAAGACAAACACCGAGACGGCCCACTCCTGGAGGCGGGTGTCACCCTAAGTGCCATCAGGTGCAGCATTTCTGGGTTCCCTGGGCTCCCTTGCAGATTATCCCGACAAGAACACAGAATTGTGGCCAATTGGAGTGGACTCAGCGCTGGGCTTTGCCAGGGGCTGCCTCTTTGGCCGTGGGCAAGTCAAAGCCCTTCTCTGAGTTCTTTCCAAGAGAGACTAGAAGTGTGTACTCAGAAACAATCCCAGACAAACGTTCCTTGAGGCACGGAAGCAGAGCAGGGGGCTGCAGAAGCCAAAATGGCAAGCCCAAGGCTCAAATGCCCGGCACTGGCACTCGAGGCTGACAGAAGTGGGTGGCCCCAGTTCTCAGCTCCCTCACCGGAACAAGAACTGGTTTGTAGAGGAAGCCTCACCCCCACTCCTGCCGCAGGTGTGTGCTGAGTACAGGAACGAGGGAATGGAGAAAGCTCAAGGTCAGACAGTAGAAGGTGAGACACACAGAAGCACCCTGACGGGAATGGGGGCCCCCAGCTCCCTCTGCTGGGCATCCCATAACTGGTTAGAGCCCCCAACCTTGCTGACGGCTCCCACAAAACTCAACTTTGCTCCAGAGGCATTTCTGGTCTATGCAGCTTTTCCTGTGGCTGTTTGAATTTCATTGCGGTCCCATTCTCTAGGTTCTTAGAGGCATTTGGTTCCTCTTGCTTCTCGGTGTCCTTGGTGCCCATCCCAGTGCTCCAGTGTGGTAGGCATCCAGCAGACGCTTGAAGTGCCTACAGTGCCTCCCTCAGCCACTTGCCCTTAATCAGTTCTGAACTCTTACTGACTTTCTTACCCAGGTCCCAGCAGCCCCACCCACCCAGGGACAGGGTTGAGCTGATCCTACAGCAGTTGGTCCTGTATTCCACGACAGGACACATTTCCTTGCTCCTTAGGCTGCCTCGCCTTTCCTTCTAGAGACTAAGGCTGGCATCACCCCTAGTGCCTTGTTCCATTTGACCCTGCTATGTACTAAGCACTAGCCACTATTTTCCCGCCAGCTTCTCTATTTTCTTCAAGTTTCACATTAATAAATAATGATAATAAAAAAAAGAGCTAACAGCTTTTTTTTTTTTCTCTTTTTAGCACATACTACCATCTTGGATACAGACCTTACATTTATTAATGAGATTGAGCATTTGTAACAATGTCATGGCAGAGAAATGATTCTTACACTTCTAACAGATGACAGCATTGATGTCAACCTGTCGAGGTCACACGTTAGAAAGAGGGCTGCCCTTTTGTTCTGCACCTGCCTGAGCTGTGTGGGCTGTGCTTCCCACTCCACTACCCCAGGTCTCCCAGGTTCTTACTCAGCACCTGGCCTCAGCGGGGAAGGGCCCTTCCCCCACTGGCTTCCCTTTTAAATCATTGACTCGGGAGAGCTAATCTTCTGCTCCAGAGTGTGTAATTAACGAAGACTAGACAGACTAAAACCTCCATACTCCACTCCTTATCTGCCTGCAGGGGAGCTAGACCCCTCCTGGGGTGCTCTCTATTCCTCTGCCAAGGCCCTGCTTCTCCGAGTAACCTTGTTCTGAGGTTCTGGGGTCTGAACACATCCCAGGCCTCTGGACAAAACACCAGTTGGCTGTGTACACCGACAGGAATGCAGCGAGCCTTGCAGGCCCCTCCCCTCATTATTTCTGAGTCCTGGGAAACCCTGGCTGGGGTGGGGTGGGGGCGGGGGCACTAGGGTGGACAGTGTGTGGGTAATGGAAGGAGCTTGGGCACCTGTTTGTGCCTGTAGAGTACCTGTCGTGTCCTCTGGCAGTGGCAAGAGACAGTGTGAGGGCAGGGGAAGCCATCAGCACACTGGTGGAGAGAAATGCCCGGTGCACTGAGCTGGACACAGCCAGTCAAGCACCCGTGTACCACCGGGCTTAGACTCAAGTTGGCCCTAAAGATCCAGGCCCCCATGGGTGGAGCTCTCTAGTCAGCATTGGAGGGTGGGACAATGGAAAATGTACCCCCAAGAAACATGGGCCACAGATCCCTCACTGATCCAGAGACCCTGGAGAGGAGTAGGGAGTGGAAGTGGGACTCGCGAGCCCTCAGCAAGGGATTGCGGCCACAAGTGTGCCGAAGCCATTCAGGCCCACATCCCTGTAGCACCTTACACCACGGACAGCGGACAGCAGACAGCGGGGGAGGGTGACAGAAGTGCCCCTGCCCCTCCCCCTCGCAGGAGCTGCCCAGGGGCTGGCTGCTGAGGCTCCATGTTGTGGGTGTGTCCCCCTCAAGGTGAGGATCCACTGCAGGTCTCTGGGTACAGAAAGCAAGCAGTGTGGGTTAGAGAGGTTGCCTTTTAAAGCCTCAGCTGACACCTCTTCTAGGCCTGCAGTTCCCCTGCAACCACCTAGACTTTGGAGGAAGTGAACCCTGTGACTGAGGTCTCCACACTAGAACCGTGTGTGTGTGTGTGTGTGTGTGTGTGTGTGTGTGTGTGTGTGTGCGCGCGCGCGCTTCTAGACTTACCTGGCCTCTGAGGATTTACAGATACCTCAGAAACCTGTTCTAGGAAGTATTTAAGTTTACTGCCGGAGGCTCGCATCTGTTATGCCCTACCTCTTTAAGTTTGATGCCAAAGGGACCTGCGTTTCTTTGTGACCTCATACCCTCTCCTACCGCCGCTGGGGAAGATACACTTACTACCCAAGCCCATTCCATTATTCAAAAACCATGCCCCTTGCTCATTTTCATGTCCTTACACCCTCCACAAGTTTTCCTGACTCTAGAGGCTTTCTTGACCGCTTCCTGGGCCTTGTGATGTATCTCCCAATGCACTGCCAATGCACACTGCACATGCCAGTGTGCAGGCATGCTGTAGACGGGAATCCCAGCCTCTGCCTCAGGTGCTGGCTGGGGATTGGTCATGTGAGTGAACATCTCCCTTTCTTCCTGCCTGGGTCACACTGAGCTTGAAATAAGGTGTAAGTAAGTGGGGCCTTTGGCCCCAAGATTGGATACACTAAACACTTAGTGAAGAGGAGCTATTCCTGGCTTTCTGTCTGTAAATGACCAATCTTACACTTGGTCAGGGGATCCTGGGAACTGACAAGCCACCTGGCTCTCCCTCAGGGACTTTACTGCCTTGAGCCACAGAAGCAAAGAATTCTGGGATGGCTTGGTGGCCTCAGTTAACATGCCACTTCTGAGAAGTCTGTTGGATGCTTGACACAACGGGGCTGAACTACAAAAGAGAAATTAGGCCTGGCTAGGCCTCTGTGGTTTCCCACCGATCCCAGCAAGTTGTGGAGGTCTAGCAGCTGGAACAATTAACACAAGGAATCGAGGAGTCCCACTTTGGGCGGAGGAAGGAGAAGGGCAAGAGTCATCTTATTGCCTTTATTTCGCTGTCTGCCCAGGTGGCCCCACAACAGGGCACAGGGCCAAGCTTGTACACACTCATGCTCTCTGTGCAGGCAAGCATGTGTACAACACACACATACACACCCCCCATACACACATACACACACGCGCACACACACATGTACACACACACACACACACACACACACATCTCTGGCTCTGTGAGTCAGTCTCTGGGAGGCGAGGGCTGCTCCTCAGCCTGCTCCTGCCTGCCCTTTTATGACAGCACCAAGGGCAGGGGTGGGGCAGGGCCCTCAGCCCCCAACAAGTCCCTGTGCAAACTGGAGGTACCAGCTGGCTTCAGGATGGGGTGCCATATTTCCCCGTTTCCAGAAGTCCCCTCCTCCACTTCCTGGGAGAGGGAATACTCTCTGCTTACCTGGTGGGGGCAGACCCCTGCCAGGGCTGGGGCCTGAGGAACCCAGGCTTACCCCCACCTGACCCTACCAGGATCTCCACTACTGAAGCACAGCCAAATCTGAGTTGTGAAGATTTCCCCACTGGAGAGCAGGAAGGCCTGGGCCCCGAGGCATCTGGGGAGGGGTCATCATCCCCTCTTCTAGCCCATCTTCAATATGAAGAGGTTTGGGGCACACTTCCTGGGAGGGAGCACAGGCCTGGAGAAGTCACAGCAAGGGTCCTCCCCAAAACTTCCATCTTCTGGACCATAGCCAAAGGCCAGACATCCCAAAGTCTGGCGGGCTGGTCAGAATCCTTGTGCAGTCCGGGGGGCGGCACCCCCCTGGGTGGAGCTAAGTGTCAGACCTGCACAGGCAGGGTCTGGTTCATCTGCAGCCGCATGTCCTGGATACTGCTGAGGATCTTCTTCTGGTGACCCGCCAAAGTGACCCCAATCCTCAGCAGATCTCTAGAGACAGAAACATGGCCATCAGTCCCTTCCCTTCTGCCTGCCACCCAGGGCTCAGCCGAAGCTCCTGCACCTCGGGGGGACACTTACTCTGCCGTCATCTGGGCCACCAGGTCAAAGGATGCGAACCCAGCACTGACAAAGCTCTCCTTATACCTCCCCATCTTGATGGCGTCCAGCCAGTCGCCCACTGTCGTGAAGGTAGTATAGTCCGGGACTGTGCGGTCCAGGAGGGGCTGGGACATGCTGTGGACAAAAAAAAAAAAAAGTAAGGAAAAGAGTGACCTGGTACATGCAGGGAGCTGGGGAGTAGGGTTCGGGTTGTCGGTCTGTGGAGTTAGGACACTGACCCGGATGGGGCACTGGCGATGACCTTGAGGCTGGCAGCATTGCGGATAAGCTTGTCTAATGTGTTGACGATTTGGGAGAACTTGGGTCTGAGGTTCCGGTCCCGCACCCAACAGTCCAGCATGAGCTGGTGCAGGGCAGTGGGGCAATCCATGGGGGGTGGCAAGCGATAGTCTTGCTCTACAGCGTTGATGACCTGGAGAAAGGTAGGGAATGTGAAATGAGCTCCCCTCCACACCCTGCCACCTCCCGCCGAGCGACCACCCTTCCTCAGCTCTACTCACATCCTGGTTACTCATGTCCCAGTAGGGTCGCTCTCCATAGCTCATGACCTCCCACATGACAATTCCGTAGCTCCAGACATCACTGGCAGAGGTGAACTTCCGATAGGCTATGGCCTCTGGGGCGGTCCAGCGGATAGGGATCTTCCCTCCCTGGCGATGGGAGGAAATGCCCATCAGTTCCGAGCCCCTGCCTGGCCAGCCTTCCTCTCCCTCCAATCCCTCCCAGTTGCTTCCTGTACCAGGGAGCTGGTGTAGGTTGGATCTGAGGGGTCATCCTCCAGGAAGCGGGAGAGGCCAAAGTCAGACACTTTGCAGACCAAGTTGCTGTTGACGAGGATGTTGCGGGCAGCAAGGTCACGGTGCACGTAGTTCATTTCGGACAAGTACTTCATGCCAGCGGCAATGCCCCGCAACATGCCCACCAGCTGAATGACTGTGAACTGCCCATCATTGAGCTGGAGGCAAGAGGGAGGCTCAGCTGGGGCCTGCTGCCTCCCCACAGGCCCCTGGCTTGCCTGCCTGTTTTCTCTAAGCCCTCTGAGAACATGCTTTTCAGCTGTGTGCAGATGTGTTAAACAGAGACGGGTGTGAGCTGCCCTACTGTGTCGTGCGGCTTGTGCACAGCATCCCCATGGTCCCTGTGAAAATCTAGTATGTATTACCAGCCCTGTTTTATAACTGAGGTGGCTGAGATTAGGAAAGGCTAGTATTTGCTGGATTGAGATTATACAGGCAGTTAAGAGAGGAGCTGGCATTTAAGCCAGGTATTTTCCCATACATTCTTCCTCCCAAGATGTGCAGACTTTGAATAGGGTCTCTGACTTGATGGTGGGCATAACTGCCCGACCTAGCTGGCTCAGGATTGGAAGCGGCTCTTACCCGAAGGAAGGAGTCCAGGGCACAGTTCTCCATGAACTCGGTGAGGATCATAACTGGACGACTTTTTGTGACCACACCCTCTAGGCGGATTATATTGGGATGGTCAAACTGACCCATGATGGAAGCTTCGCTCAGGAAGTCCCGCCGCTGCCTCTCGGTGTAGCCCACCTTCAGCGTCTTGATGGCCACGAACACCTCCCGGCGGCCAGGAAGTTTCAGCCGGCCCCGGCACACTTCCCCAAACTCCCCTGCGGAGCACAGGCACAGGTCACACGGTGTTTCCGGGGTCTTCCCGGCGTCCCACCCACCTCTGCCTTGCTCCCGGGTTACTCACCAGCTCCGATCACCTCCTCGATCTTGACACAGGACACATCGATCTCCTTGGCGAACTCTCGGACGGCCTCGTTGGGGTCCTCGTAGGTGAAGGGGTCAATGTAGACTTTCATCCCAGGAGCAACTATGGGGGGAGAGGGGCAGGCACAAGAGGATGGACTTCAGGCCATAGGCAGGGACCGGCCCTGCTGGGTGAACTCTTGCCGGGCCTCCTTGCTGAGCCTGCCCCATCCTCTGTGCCAGGCCTGTATCCTGCCCCTCCCCCACGAGAATGCTGAGGAACCACATGAGCTAGACGCCCAGGATTCCTCCTCTTGTCTTTCTCCCTCATCGCTCATCACACTCGAGCGGCTCCCCAGTTCCTCCTTCCCCTTGCTCCTTCCCACTGCCCAGCCTCGTCCAGGCCTTCCACGCTACTGCAATAGCCTCCCGGCTGGGCTCTGTGCCTCCGCACTTTTCCCACCCAGCTGCCCCGTGTCTTCCTGGAACAATACGCTCACTGTCTTCCTCCTCCACTGACAGCCTTTCCAATTACCTGCGGGAGAGTCAAGTCCGAACTCTGCCTGCTGTTTAGGACCCTCCAAAGGGCTGGCCACACTTCTCAGCCTGGCATTCTCACAGCTGTCAAACCAATCTCCTCACTACCCCCACAGCCGGGCACACAGCCGGGCACTCCACGCCCTTCACTTCCTTCCAGAGGCTCCTTGAGCCGGGAATGCCCTCCTCCCCCGACGTAAACCCTGCTCCTCCTGCCACTTCCTCTAGGAAGCCTTCCTCTTTGAACTCTTGGTGTCCTTTGCCACAGCAGTTAGCACCTAATTGTTTCCTGTGTGCCTGCGGAACCTTGTTCCCACAGGACTTACAGCCTTTGGGACAGGGGTTACATCTTAGACTCTAGGGCTAGCAAGCTCAGGGGACCTGGAATGAGGGAGGGATCAGGAAACGGTACCCTACTAGAAGCAGCCAGTGGGAAGAAGGGAGGGAGTCTCTAAGCCTACAGGAGCTGGACACTGGGGGCCGAGTGACAGGTGACACTCACTGTACTGCTGCAGCTTCTCCGTGTACTCTGCGTCAGGGCCATGGCGCTGCTTCCTGCAGGGGCAGAGTAGAAGGCGGCAAGGGTTTGGGTGTGGGAACCCATGGCTGGTGGTCGTATCCCGGGACTCTGGGTAGGGGCTGGAGTCTCTGGGAGCAGGGACCAGCACAGAAGAAGACAGGGTGGGTTGGAATAGGCGAGGCAAGCCCGGGCCCAGGATGGTTGCGGCTGGGAAGGGAGAGCGCTCAGTCTGTGGTGCGGCCATGGCCTGCCGGTACCTGAGGCAGACGAGAGCGATGACCACGACAACCACCATGAAGACAAACGCGGCGACGGTGGAGCCCACGATAAGGGGGAGTTGCTCTTGAAGCTGCTGGGCACCTGAGCCTGGAGATGAAGGATGGGTGGTGAATGAAGGCACGAGAAAGATGAGCTGGCGCAGGGGCTGGCATGCAGTGGCCGAGGGGTGTACCTCTTTCACTCGTGGTCTCAAACTCAGCCGGGTGGCTATACTGTCCATAACCCGCCACTGTGCGAGCCCGGACCTGAACTACATAGCGAGCGTCAGGCTGCAGTCCATCCAGCTGGACGGAGTTCTTCTGGCTCGTCACGGTGGAGGCGATGCCTTTGCTCTGCAATGCCACGAGAACGGAGGCATCTTCAGGTAGGTCTTAGAGCTGACTGACCCTCAACCATAATCAAGCTTGCCCGGTGCTTTGGCTCCAATCCCAAAGGTCCCTAACACTATCTGGGTGAAGTCTTGTCCCTGTTCCGCCCCAAGCCTCCTCCTGACCCTTGCGATTCTTACCTTCTCAAAGTACTTCATTTCATAGTCCAAGATGACCCCGTTAGGCCGCTCTGGGGGTGCCCAGGACAGGGTCAGGCTGCTCCCCGAGCGGCTATGCAAGTGGAGTGTGGGGACTTCGGAGGGGGCTGGTGAAGAGAAAGGAAGACTAAGGACTCCTGAGCCTGGGCATCCTTCCTAAAGAACCCCCGGAGGTGCCTCAGCCTCTGTAGCTATGGCGAGAAGACCCAGGTCCCCCTCTCACCGGCCTGGTTGGTGGTGATATTCACAGCTGCATAGCGGGGTGGCAGAGGGCTTTTGCCCGAGACACCGTTGACTGCCTGCACCTCAAAAGTGTAGCGTGTGTGGGCCAGCAGGTGGCTAATGTGGACCCGGCGCTCCGTCAGGCCCAGCTGCCGAGGCACAAACTCCACGTTGTCGTCACAGCGTGAGCAGGTTGCGGGCCCCCCAGCCCCCAAGCTTCCGTGGCACTTCTTGCAGATGACGTTATAAAGGAGGTCATCCCGTCCACCAAGGTCCCGGGGTTCGCTCCATTCAAGGATCAGTGAGGTCTCGTTCACATTGGAGATCACACCCCGGGGTGGAGATGGCACGGCTTTGGGGACATAAAAGGAGAAATAAGTCAGAGGCCCAGGACCACCTTTCTGCCCACTCTGCCTTGGACACATAACCCTATGCACAAAATCTTCCTGCACTTACTTCTTCACTGGGGAGACAGGACTCTTGTTTACCCTACAAGACGTACAGCAGTGTTACCCCCCACCCCAGAAGCCTATCTTGATTGTCCTCTCCCATCTCCTGTACCCTGCAACATCATTTTGAGGCTCAGCACTTAGCACACTATGTGGTTTTATCTGTTTCTACAATTTGATGCTAAGGTCCTTAGCGATACCTTACTCTCCTTTATATCCACTGCACCTGGCACCATGTTCTGGTGTACCAAAGGCGAAGACAGGGAGAAAGCAGGGACCAGCACGCCCTTAGGTCGGAGGACCTCTTATGGCTACATCTGGGCCGGAAATGCAGCAGACAAAGGAGCAATGAGCTGGCAGGTCCCTCGCCAGCTGCTGACACCTGCTAGCGGCTAGCAGGACCTTGTTAAAATGCAGGTAGCGGAATAAGCTGGATTCTTGTTCAAGAGCAATTGCCTCCTAGGAGAGGTCTCGTGCAAATCGTCTAACCCCCTAAGTATCAGTTTCCCCATCTAGAAGGAGGGGCTATCTCACTGCCTTCGGCTAAGCTTCAGCTTCCCCATCTAGAAGGAGGGGCTATCTCACTGCCTTCGGCTAAGGTTCAGTTCCCCCATCTAGAAGGAGGGGCTATCTCACTGCCTTTGGCTAAGCTTCAGCTTCCCCATCTAGAAGGAGGGGCTATCTCACTGCCTTTGGCTAAGGTTCAGTTCCCCCATCTAGAAGGAGGGGCTATCTCACTGCCTTCAGCTCTCTTGCCAGCCCCAGAAGGAGAGGCCTGCAGAGGGGAAGAGGAGCTCACGTACTGGTGCAGGCGCTGTCGGCAGAGTCTGAGTCCGCACGGTAGAAGTTATTGTGGCAGGTGCAGATGCTGGCAGCTGGCGCAGTGGTTCGGCTGTTCGGGGGGCAGGGGAGGCAGGGTCCCTCTCCTTGCTTTGCCTTGTAACTCCCGGGGGGACAGGCTGCAAGAGAAAAGAGGACAGCACATGTTATCTCCCTTCTCTGCAGACATTCCAACCTTCCCTCCTCTGAGAGAACCTGGCCTTTCCCAGCCTATGTCTTAGCTCCTCCAACTCCCAGACCACAGGAGCAATGCTTCTGTTGCCCAACTCCAGCTACGGCTGCAAAGGGCCCCTTTGCCTCACAGAGACCCCCGTCAGCAGATCCCTCTTCATTCCTATCCCCCCACCTCCCACCTGTGTCCATCACCTGGACAGTCTGATTTGTTGACACAGGGCAGGAAGAAGAGGAGGGGATAGGATGAGGCCACGGGTTGGCCTCACTCTGTACCCGCTGAGATGCCCCAGCTTTCCCTAAGGACACTCCCGAGAGAGTAATTCTCGAGAACCCTCATGGATAGTGTCACAGTCAGAGGTAGGGCCCCCTCTGCAGACAGCTCCCGGCAAACCTCTGCTCCCACCTGCCAAGGAGCAGGGCAGGGGTGAGGGCTGGGCAGGAGTAAGAAGAGGAGGAAAGAGGGGGCAAGAAAACAGAAAGAAGGCTGGGGTCACCTGGAGTTCAAAGTCTCAAAGCCCCCAGGGGACCTGTCCCAAGCCACTCCTGAGCCCAGAGCCCTGGACATCCCTTCCCATCTCTTCTGTCAACCACATTCGTCCCTGTGGCACGGGCTCTGCGCATTCCCCATGTGTAGGGTGGCGATAATATTTATTATTAAAAATCAGAATATTTACAGAGTGAAGGGGCCCTGGGATTGGAGACAGGATCACAGACACGACTGGGGGCTGTCCTGGCCACACTGAAGAGACTTGTCAATCCACCCGGGTGATGACCTCTGTGTGTGGGGGGGTCACCAAGCTTTCTGAGGCCTAGAGCTGGGACTGAGCTCTTCTTTAGGGTTTAATCTCCCCTCATGAAGGTGATATTCCATCCTAGCTCTTTGAACCAGTGGGGGAGGGGGCAGAGGCCAGGCCAGCCTGGTTGCTATGGGAACCAGCCTGCACTTCCTGCCAGGGACCTGCAGAGTGTTAGCCCTTCTTCAGGCTGTCAGGCTCATCACCCCCACCGGCTTTCCACACTTGGGAAGAGGAAGTTTCCAGCAGGTTCCTAAAGAGAAGCAGGAGGGGGGGCGGGGGGGCCAGTGAGGCAACCCCAAACCGGGGCCTCACAAGGCAGGCCAGGCTGATGACCTGGCCCCTCACACCGGGGCTATGATAAGAGCCATTCCCATTCTGGGAGGCACCATCACAAGCCCCACAGAGAAGTGGGCAGAGAGAAGAGACAAGACCCTCACACCTTGCCGGGCTTCAGCTCTGGGTGGAGAGTTAATGCCAGCTCCGACATTCCCTAGCTGGGAGGCCGGCCGAGCAGAACCTCCCCGAGTCTCCATGTTCTTTGGCAAAATAGGGAGAGAACTGGGATCACTTTGCAGGGCAGTGGTGAGGCTTGGGCGAGAAGGCCTCATCTCGGGGATTTTACGGCTGGGAAGCCAGTAGATCGGGAAGTTTGATGAGACTCGGCCAGTCTCCCTGTGAACAATCCCTATCCCCCATTTGTCTGCACACTCCTGGGACCGGTGACTCCCAGCAGACGACGACGACACGAGGTCCCAGGGCAGGGAATCATTTGCTCATCCCCACTTACAGTCTTGGGAGACAATCTCTACTACTGCTCCTTTTTGCAGGAGGAAGCCAAGGTTAGCAAGGTCGGATAGCTTGCACAGGCTCACAGAAGTAGTTAAAGTGAGGACGGGGGACAGGAGGGACTCGGCCTCTAACTCCATGCACACAGCCTCCCAGGAAACATGAACCCTTAGGACAAAGCAGAGGCCCCTCTAGAACTTTCACCATGAAGTGTACATTGGGGACAGGACCAAGGGGGCATCCCGCCCTCATTCGCGGGGCTTACTTGTCAAGCATTCACAAGGTCTCTACTCTCCATTTAAAGCCTCCATCTTTCTTGTTCCTAATCAGAGAGCTTCAGCTCTCTGGTCCTGGGGACTGCAGGTAGAGAGACTTGTGCATGCCAGGCAAGTGCGCTGCCACAGAGTGCGCCCTCAACTTTGTTTTCCTCCTCTCTTCCTCGAGTCTACTTTTCTTTCCCTCCTCCCTCAGGCCCCACTTACCACGGCACTGGGACTCCTTGGCAGCTGGCTCATGGCCAGTAGCGCAGGTGCAGGCGCCAACGGGCACCATCCACTCCCCGTCGCCATTGCAGTAGAGCTTGAGAGGCACCGACACCTCCACGGCGTTAGCGATGCAGGTTCCGGGGGCAATGACGAGCGAGGTGGGCTCCGCCCCCGTGAGGGTCTCGGGGAAGAGCGCGAAGCCGGCGGTGGTGGATGCACACTTCTTGTAGAAGGCACGCACAGAGATGAGTGACATGCAGGCACCTTGGTCCTGGAAGGCCAAGTAGAAGCCAGCCTTGGAGAGCGGCCCGAAGCTGCGAACCTTGGTGTTGACGCGCCCAGCATCGAGCCGGGAGAAGCTCTCATCCGGTGCAATGGTGTCCACTTTGACGTAGGGGTTCTCCATCCAGAAGGGAGAGGAGGCCGAAGCCACATCGCTGTCAGCCTCATAGTAGAAAAGGTTGAAGGTTTCCTTGCAGGAGCCGGGGATGTTGGGGATGCTGTTGCAGTCTCGCACGGTGAACTTGAGCTCCACGTAGACGCGCTGCACTTCCCGCCGCCAGATAAAACCCGTGCGAAGCCAGTTGTTCTGGCTGGACTCGCGTACGTTACACACCTGATACGTTCGGATAGGGTTCATGGCTTCATCGTAGCCACTTACTTCTTCCCACTGAGTGTGGATCAAGTGAAAAAAAAAAGAGTGAGCCATTTCCCTCGTGTCTGGGGCTGCTGCATTTACCTCACGGGGTGCTTCTGTGGCAGGTGGCTGAGCATACATACACAGGTTCAAAACCCAGCTTACTGGGTGACCATGTCACTCAACCTCTCGGTGTCTCAGTTTCTCGGTCCGAAATCAAGAGCTAATTAACATACCCGAGGAATACAGAACTCAGTCAAGAGAGCACCCAGAACAGTGCTGAGACCTTGGGAAGCCTGGGCTGAGTCCTAAGTGTGTGTGATCTTGGGGGTCTTGGTTTCATCGCCGAGTGGGGCTGACTGGAATTAAATGAGGTTGCGAGGAACTAAACAGCGCAACTTGGCTAATCTGGCCTGACAGAGAAAGCATTTGGTGAACGCTAGCTGTCGACACTACCGACACATTTCATTGTCACGAAAATTCCACAAGAAATCCAAGGCTTATAGAAGAGACAGACCAGCCCACATCACAGGTGGCCTGGTGACGGCAGAGTCTGTACTGTCATCACACCTAGGGCCCCAGGGCTCAGCCTAGCCACGAAGGCCACCTGGGGACGCTCATTCCAATAGCTGAGAGATATTAGAATGGCAGGAATTTCATAGTCAAGAAATTGAGGCCCAGAAAAGTCAATCGCCCGGCTCAAGGCACACAGTGTGGTAGAGAGCTGGGGCCCAGGCTTCTTCCTGGCTCATTCTCCCTTCCTTCCTCCCTTTCTTTTTTTCTTTTTTAAAGGCAGGTTCTCACTATGTAGTCCTGGCTGTCCTGGAACTCACTACGTAGACCATGCTGTCCTAGAACTCGGAGATCCCCCCACCTCTGCGACAAAAGGCCTGTGCCGCTATGCTGGGCTTTGCCTCCTGGGTGGGAGGGGGATAGTCTAGATGGACTTGGAAGGGCCAGCAGGTCAGGATGCCAGGACAAAGACGGGACAACAGACAGAAGAATGAGAGACACGAACATTCCAGGAGGTGAGGACAGAGGCAGCCCATCTCCGGACCTTGGAGGGAGAAGGTGTGACACCAACCCATAGTCAGTAGAGAAGATGGGGACGTCTTACCCCACTTTCTGGGTGAGATGTCCATGCCAGTTCAGACGTCACCCATTTCGTGTCCATGAGGGTCTCTGGGGGAACATCAGGAGGAAACGTCAGGTCAGCCGACCTCAGAATGAGGAAGTCACCCACGGATGGAGGGCGGTAAGAAAACAGTTCCCAGCAGGCACAACCTCTCCCAAAGCTCCAAAGAGCCCTTCCCTTTCCCCAGAGGTGACCCTGAAGTCATCCCCAAAGGTGTCACAATTCCTAAGGTGTCAGTCAGCCTAGCTGGCTAAGGGTAGCTGTCTGCCTCTGACCCCGGGCCTGGGCTAATGAAGCTGGAGCAAAGGCTGGCTCACACACCTCAGGCTCGGCTAATCTCCACACAAAGGGGCCAGCAGGGCCTTTATCCTGGAACAAAGGGCTGTGGGCTTCAGACTCTGCAGTCCCGGGCCTTCCCTGACTCCATTCCTAGCACAAAGGCCCAGCCTCACACACTGCCCTGGGGAGGGAAGGGAAGAGCAGTGGCAGGCCAGGGCCTGCTCCCAGCCTCCCACTCAGCCACCTGTGGGGGCTGAAGCGAGGATGCTCTCTGAGGTAAAAGGGACAACTGATGCCCAGGACTCAGTTCAAAGCTTCATGAGAACCACGTAGAAACCTCTGCTCACAGTCCTCACAGGAGACGGAAGCCTAGAGTTGGTGTAGTCTGGTAAAGCTGTTAGGACCCGGGGCAAGGCGCTGACGGGAGCTCAAGTGTGCAAGTGCAGCTGACTCAGTAGCCAATCCCTCGGAAGGGACCAGAGATCTGGCGGGAAGGCACATGCTTGTAATCCTAGCACCATGAGGTTGAGGCTGAGAGGACGGTGTGTGTGTGTGGGGGGGGGGGGGTTCAGCTTAGTCTAGGGTACACACTGAAACTGTCTTAAAAACAAACAAACAAAGCTTGGAAACGGTGTCCCAACCAAACTTCTGCCTCCAAGAAACCTTTCTTGGATTTCCAAGTCAGGTGAGTTGCCCTCCTTCCTGTCTCAGGGCCAGCCCCCCTCTGTTCCGAACTTGGGGTTTCCGGTCAGGTCCGCTAGCTCAGTCATGGGAGGGGAACGTTCCACACATGAATTTGCATCCCTAAAGGCTAGTTCTGAGCTTTGGCTAGACAACTGAAGACAGCTGACTCCAAGATCAGACCTAGCACGATACCAGGAAGGGAAGGGACTCCCAACTTCTTCCCTGTAGCCCGAGAGCCAAGACAGCTTCAACTTTGGGTTTGATGGGCAGGGCTGCCCCAGAACTTTGAGAGGCTGTCATGTTACATCCTTGGTGGTGTAGCTGAGGGTCCCTAAAAGATCTGAACCCAACATGTTCCTGCAGAACCTGGCAGAGAAGCCAGTGGATGGGTACCGCAGGGGTAGAGTGTAGCAGGTATGCACTGTGGGGAGCTAGGCGCGAGAGCTACACAGCTGGTGGTCTTTCCAGGGCTGGCCACATGGCACATTGTCCCAGCCTTCTGTGGCAGACAGACCAACAGACACACATCTGGCAGGTGGTCCTTCAGAGAAGCAGAGATGGGCAAAAGCAGGGGCCCAGAGATAGGGAGGCAGAGCAGGGGCTTAGAGAGGATGGGCCAAGCAGGAGGGACTCTGGCAGGCTGGGACCAGACAGCAGGGATGCTGGGCAGCGGACTACAACAGACAGTAAGATGAAGAGACAAGGAGGCCCAAAGAGACATCGACAGAGACGGAGAGTGCCAAGTGGCCTCTTCCCCAGCCGGCAGCCTGGAACAGTCCTGTCCCTGGGAGCAGCCGATCCGCGTAGAGCCAAGCACACCCCCTCCCCCAGCCAACCAGCCGGCCAGTCCGCCTGCTTGTCTGCCCGCCGCCGCCCGCCGCTGCCCGCCCGCCGGAGCAGGCAAGGGCTCCCACTGCTCCCGCGCGCTGCCTCCCACCTCCCTCTCCCTCACTTCCTTCTGCTCAGCCTGTGCCAAACCCATCTGGAACTGTTTAAACCCAAATATTCAGCCCCCTCCCCCTCCAGCCAGATTCCTCCACAGTTTAAAACAAGCCCTGCGCTGGCTCCGGGAGGAGGGGAGGGGGAGGAGAGAGGGGAGGGCAGGAGGCGGGCGCAGGAGGAGGGAGAGAGGGAGGCTCTTCATTTCTGTTTAATTTCTGGAGAGGGAGGGAGGGGGATCAGCCTTTGGCCATCGCTCAATCTCGGCACATTTTTCCCATTAATGAGGAGAGGACTTGGGTTTCCAGGCCTGTGTGCCTGAGGAAGAGCTCGGGCTCCGGTCACCCGGGTGGGGAGGAGGCGGGCCGCTCTGGTTTCCCCACTTCTTTGGGGGAGAGGAGGGGCCTGTTCCTTGCAGTCTGCCCCAAGCACGGGAGGGAGGTCTAGGGCAGACATAGTATCAGTACCCTGGACTGGCTGAAGATTATAGCACCCATCTGCCCATGGTACTGGGAGGGAGATCTTTTCTCTGCGGTGAAGACACAGCACAGGGGCTAAGAACAAAAGAGCAACGTGAGCAAACCTCCAAATACCCCTAGCTGCTGCTCACACACCGGGCCCACCCCCACCAGGTGGTTGTAGAAGGAGATAAGAAAGGAGGGCCACCCCAAGACCCCGAAAAGTCACTGGGAGGAACGGGGGCTTCGATGCAACACCCTTTCAGTTTTCCACAGGGCCACAGCCATAGCAAGGAGCTGTGACAGCGACTCCGTGGCTTTCACCTGTGGACAAACACAGCAGTCGCACAGGCAGGACCCAGTTCTCAGCGGTTGGGCCTGTTTCCCACTACTGGGACCAAAGAAGGGCAAGTCAATACATATGGTGGACACATACACACAGAGCCATAGCCACCCGTGAACACGCACACGGCCCCCCACACAGCTAGTCTGTCTTTTTCAGACACGGATGCACATGGCACAAACGGATTAGCCTCCTTAGCCAGTCCCAGAACCTGCTAGCTCTAGGCAGACCCACTCTCGGCCACACAGCCTTCCTAAGGACAGGCACACCCAATCCAACAGGACATCGTCCTCACACACAACTGCACAGCTACAAGCCCTGCATACAAAGATTTCCCTTCTTAGACTCTCTTACACAGTCACATGGAAAACATACTACAGCCCCATGAAGGCGCATGAAAATGCAATATAAGAATCAATCCTTAACCTGGAGGTGATGGCGCACACCCTTGATCCCAGCATTCAGGAGGCAGAGACAGGAAGATCCCTAAGAGTTGGAGGCAGAGGGAATTCCAGGACAGTCAGGGCTATGCAGAGAAATCCTGCTCCCCCTCCCCCCCCCAAAAGCACCACTCTCACTAATGTAAGCGTGACAACTTGGAGGGTCTACATGCGGTAGACACACACACTGAGCACGTGTGTCTGCTGTACCGCTTTGGGGGTATCTGTAGTAGAGCAAAGGAAGAGTTGGGAGAAGGTGCTCTCGTCCTGCCTCTCACAAAGGCAGGGCAACCCCGGTTCTGCTTCCTGTTGTCCTAGCTAAGGCAGGAGCTGTCAGTCAGGTCACAAGGCTGGGGGTGGGGCAGGGGCATTGAGATGATTCTGGGCGTGGCTGGGTGCGGCCTCCCCAGGTAGAGCCCCTGCCTAAGCAACAAGCCACTTCCCTGGCAGCAAAATGGCAGTGTGTGGAGGAGTCCTAAGCCTTGAGGAGGGGAGCGCCATTCAGCAGTTTGGCTCAGGAGCTGGTATACTTAAGTCGGAGAGTTGGCCCGATGGGGGCATTGTGGACGCCCAGGCTTGTCTCTGAGGGTCTCATTTGACCACACCAGTGCGAGAGGGCAAGCCGAGAGCCGTGCTGTGTGCCCTGGTGAAGGGTCAGGCCCACTCAACTTTATTGCATTACCAGACCCCACAGCCCCTCCCGGTTCCAAGTCACTCAGAACACTCCAACCTGGAGCAGAAGAGCCACCAAGGGCCCAGGAAACAAAAAACAGACAGAACTGAGAAGCCTTTGGCCTAAACCCAAACTGAGGACTCTGAGGTAGTAGGAAAGGTCATAGTTTAAGGTTAGGAAAGCAGGGGGCAGGGTGGGCAGAGGAGGGCAGGGTCTGGGCAGAAAGGGGTGCCCTGAAGTCTGTGACAGGTTGGAGAAAACTACCCCTGCCATCCCCATCCCAACAGTCCCTACCTTGTTCCCAAGCAGGGGATCAAGGCTCCCCATTTCTTATTCCAGTCAGTTTTTGTGTGTGCATGTACCAGCTGGGAAGGCCTGAGCCGACAAGGATTTGGGGGATCCTACTCTAGGATCTGAGGGGGATGTGTGTGTGTGTGTGTGTGTGTGTGTGCACACGTAAGCAGGTAGTTGTAATGGAGGTTTCTGCTGTTGTTTCTTTTTGGTTTGTTTTGAGTTGCCTGGCTTCCCCAGGGCTACTTTCACATCCTTGGTCCCCACATAGGGGATGCTGGGGAGGGGACCATCTCCGAACAGAGAACACATTTTGTTTTTTATTCTTCCCCTCAGATCATGGGGATTTATAATTAAATAAACCTGAGAGGGAGAAGAGGGGAGAAACACAGGGCAGGGAGCCCAAGGGCCTCAATGTTCCCACCCTGGCTGGCTCTGCCAGTCAGCCTGGACCATAGACAGCTGGCCCTGGCAGGAGGCCTCCATCTCTCCTTGGGATTGCTGGTCCAGTGGTCTAACCAGGAGTTGAGGCGGAAGGCCATGGGAGACTTGGCCTTAGGATAGCCCTTGGGCCAAGGGGCCACTCCCACCCCATCAGGTACCCAGCTGCCACCTCCCCCTGCCCAAGCCTGACAAACCAGTTTGACTCAGCACAACAGGCAGGCCTACAATTTTCAAACTATGCAGGCCTGGTGATTCAGCCTCTTCTGCTGTTTGATTAGTGGAAGGCTAGTGGCGGAGGCCTTGCCCACAACAACCCAGGCTTCAGCTCTCAGTTGCTTGGGCCAAAGTGGCAGCGGTGGTGGCAGCCCCGGCCGAGAGGAGGGCACTGAGAAACAAATTGGTTCCCCTAGATACCTGCTGCTGTCTCTCCTCAGATCTGAAGCTCTGGTGACAAATAAGAACAGGGGTGGGGGGCCACAGGGGGGGGGCGGTGGGTGGAGGAATCCCAGAGACAAGAGAAAGAGGTGGTAAAGCAATCCATGATAATCCCGGGCTGTGACCCCTGGCAGTTCTGCATTCTCAGGGTCACACCGGCTAACCTCAGAGGACAGAGGCTCGCTGCTGTTTCTCCCTCAGGGCCAGCTCCTCTGCAGTGAGGACTTAACTAGCATGGCTAAGTGGGATGTCCCCACCCCACCTCTTACAAGCTGGAGCTCTTTCTCTTTTCAGACTTTCTCAAATGCATACAACTGACCTGTGGCTCAGACACCAGCCCTCATCTCAGGTCCCGTTCTCAGCTTGTCTCACCCCACTGAACACCACTTTCCCACTTATTCATGGTCCTGACTGGTAGAATGGTCTGGGCTATGGGGGAACCAGAGAAAAATGCTTAAAGGAAAAGTGAGCGATGAGTGGCCTCATAGTTCCTAGGGCAGTTTCTGTGTGTGTGTGTGTGTGTGTGTGTGTGTGTGTGTGTGTTTCGCGCCTGCGCTGTGGGGCAGTCGAAGCGTAAAGGGGGGAGTGGCAATTTTTCGGCTAGAAAGGACTAGTAACATCCTGATTCTGCCCAAATGGAAAACTAAGATGAGATCCTGGGATCTTGTGTAAACTCCAAGTGTGCAGAGAACGAACAGGAACCTGGTGTCAGACAGCACCCAACTTGTGGGTACACCATGGGCAGCATCCCAGCTCAGAGACCCTGAGTCTACACGCAATGACACTGTTGCTGAGAGCCGAACACAAGGGCAAACCACCTGAAAAGTTTGGAAGCTGGTGAAGGATCATCAGAGGACACACTGGACACAGTCTCCAGGACCTGAAGTCCGCCCATCACTCACTCCAAGCCCCAGAAGACAGCTGCTATTTAGTCAGGGGTCTGGTCTCTTTTATCTCTTTCCTCCTATGCCTCAGCTTTCCAGTCCTGCTTTTTCCTCCTCATTCCTTCCTTTCAGCCCCTCCAGCAGGAGAAGGACACTTCTCACAGCTCCTCTAAGAGCCACCCTGGGGTAATAATAGTAATAACAACAGCTAGTCCTTGAATAGCAACAACTGGGCTAAGTCCTGTCCACACACAAACAATTCAGTCTGGTTGGTATGGTTTCCATGTGAGAGCAGAAACCGGAAGCAGGTAGACACGAGGGTGGGCTCTACTCAACACCTCTGTCTCTTCTCTCTCTCTCACAGGGTCTGAGGCATTGCAGAAATGAAGACAATGATGGAAGCCACACTTGTAGGCTCCGCCACTTTCCAGGGACACCTTCACTGGCCTGGAGTCCCTCAGCCTAGCACTTGCTCTCACTCCCTTTCACAGCTGATCACAAGGGCCTCTCAGTCACTCCTTGGCCCAGAAGGCTTGGAGACCAGCTATTCGCTAGGGCCTGCCTCAGTGGGTCTGAGGATTGTGAGGGAAGAACAGGAGGAAGGGAAGGGCCTCCTCAGGTAGCTTTGCTCATCTTCCCCAAGCCACACTTCCCCACACACTCAGCTCTGCACCACTACCTACCACACTCCACAAAAGGGGCCATAGGACAGGTGACACACAGCTCTGCTAAGTGTATGTCTCAGAGTGCATGTGCCCATGTTACCTCTCCTGAGCTAAGACAGTCACAGATCTGGGAACTCCATAGGCTCCCTGGCTCACACCCTTAAGGCAATCAACAACAAAGCCCTACACTGGTTTCTCACGCCTGAGATCCTATCACACACATGTGGGTGAGTGTGTGTAAGTGTGGGTGCAACCTCGGTGGTGTCTCTGTGTAAATTTGCATGTGTCTACCCAGGTGAATAAATCTGTCAGCACAGTGGGCTCCAAAATAATGGGGACAATTTCCCCACTGGAGGAAATTCCAAAGCACCCGAAACCTCTAAGAACTGTTTTAGCGATTTTTTAAATTCCAATCTTTAAGTTTACAGTGTGAATTTAAGGACGGAACCAAATTTCATAGGGTTCACGTTTTTGTTCCTCAACTAAAAGTGTTGAGATCTGTCCAAGACACCAAACCTTAAGTACTGCCTATAAACCAGTTTTCCCTCAAATTCCGTGCCCCCCCCCCCACAATAAGGGAAGCTTTCACTCCTCACTGAAAGGGTTTACAATTTTTTGTAACACCGGGGAAACTGTATGTGACTCTAGCCTGTGTTAGTGACCTGTGCCGGTGTTCCCTGTGGGTTCATGTCAAGTGGCGTAAGTGTGAGCTCTCTTGTCTGGGCCAGTAACACTCGGGCTGTTTGTTTGTTCAAGTTCAATCTTTTCTCCGCAGCAGCAGCACTCTTAGTAGGTTTCACAGAACTCACAGACAAGGCTGACCTTTTCCCGCCGCGGATGACTAGTAGCCACTCGGCTCGGGAGCTACCCGGGCAAACCCTCATTTGTGAGGTTCAGTGGAAGCCCAAGCCCCCAGAGGGTCTTGCTAGAAGTGGGGGTGGGGTGGGTCCGAGAATGTGTACGACAGACACACACCTCATGTGTAGCTGGCACTTGAGAAACCATAAACAATGACAGGCCCCTCGCCTCTCCACCCCCGCAGCCATCCCCTGACAAAGCCGGGTGCACACACTCACGCTCACAGTTAACTCCAACGGGTTCCCATCCAGCGCAGCCCCCCAACCCGTGGAGTCCCGCTTCACCCCGCCCAAGCGTCCAGTCCCGCAGCCCCTGCCTTGTCTGCTGGGTCGCCCACATTTCCTCGCCTTCCGAGGTGCGAAACCCCGAGGGTCTCGTTTCTCTGCTGAGAGTGTAGGCTATTCCCACAAAACCCACGGCCGAACTGCGGCTTTTGGGAGATGGTGTTGAGTCCAGATGCCAGCAGTTCCCCCAAGCAAGGCTGCGGAGCCGGCAAGAGCCCAGAGCCTCCTTGGACGTGTGCTCAGTCCGTGGCCCCACACGGCGGGTCTCCCTGATAGCGCGCGGGACCCCGACGCCGCTCACCTTCCAGCGCCCAGCAGCCGGCGGGCATCAGCAGCGGCAGCAGCAGCCGAGCGAGCAGCGGCAGAAGCCCCGGCGGCGGGCGGGCTCGGGCCATAGCCCGGGGCGCTCGGGAGACCGAGCGGGGCCGCGCCGGCGGGGCCGAGGGCGCCCGAGGAGAAGGCTCGCGTACAGTCCAAGAGATCCCGGCAGGGAGGGGGCGCAAAGCAGACGGGCGGCTCCGTAACCGAGGTGTCGCCCAACCCCGCGCTCCGGGGAGATGCCGGCAGGTCGGTCCGCGGGAATCTGGACGGACCGGTCCAGGAGGATCCGGGGTGCTGCGTGACTCGACGCTGGAGGACTCGGGAGGCAGAGGGCGCAGGTGGTCGCGGCTCTCGGGGTACAGTCCACGGCGGGCCGAGCTCGGATCCCGGGCTCCGAGTGCGTGCGCCGTCCGAGGTAGGAGCCGGGATCTAGCTGCGCCGCTCACGTACTCACTTCTACTGGTCCTCGCGTTGGAGCGGCCGCTCTGGGCGAGAGGGGCGGGCCTACTGGCCTGCCCGTCAACACTCCGGCCACGCCCCCAGAGACCGGCCGCCCACTCACAGACCGCCCAGCCAGCTGGTTCTGCTGCGAGAGCACTCCGCTGGAGTTCAGTTGGCCGCTCCTCCACCGAGCCCACCCTCGGTGTCTTGGGGCCTGGAGCAGGAGGAGCTAAGGAAAAGATGAATTAGATTGGGCGGAGCCACACTGTCCATCAGCCGGATGATCACGCCCCTTTCGCCCATTGGCGATTAGTAACCAGCAGGAGTCCTAGAAGGTGATAACCAGATAGAACGAGCTGGGGGCGCCCCCCTGTGGCTTGCAGACCCCAGGGTCTCTGTCTAGCTTTTTTTTCTCCCAAGCACGTCCAGACCTAGCATAGGCCTTAGCAAGTGAGGAAAGGGCTGGGGGTGGAGTTTACCCACACACTGTCAGAGACTGCTCCCAGGGCTTCTCAAGGGTTTATTTATTCGTCCATTTAGACGTGATAATTTGTTTAATAAATACTTTTGAGCACCACCAATCCCCCAATGTATCAAAGAATGGCTAGGGAAGAGAAGCCCGTGTTATCCTGAGCTATGTGAGCTGTGGAGGTACCTTTAAAGCTCACAGCCAGGGGTAACAAACACTCCTGCAGAGAAAGAACCTAGATTTTTGAAGCACACATGAGGATCATTGCTAACGGCATCTGAGTGACAATATGAAAGATGAGTAATGCGCGTATTTCCAGTGAGAAAACACGCACTTCGTGTTAAGACCTAGAATCGACGTATCTGAAAATTCAGAACAGCTTAGGTGTGGAGTCAGAGATGAGAGACAGAAAGAGGCTGAGAAGTAGGTGTGGGGGATATACATATATGGGGGACTCATTCTATAGCCTTCTTCAGAGCTAGTTTGAAACGGGGCAATGCCCTATCAGATTGGCATGGCTGAACTGGGGAGGATGAACAGGCAGAAGCAAGAGAGAATCCCAGGAACTAGCGAAGGGACCCTGCAGTGATCAGGATGTGGCTTAGAAGAGGGTGATAGCTCTGAGGAGGAACCAACAAGGACAAGTTTGAAGTGTATTTAGGGGAAAGAGTTTGCCAGAATCTGTGACTAGGTGGGTGAGAGAGGTGCAGGCCTCAGAAACATCAAAGGGAACCTCCAGGTTCTGGCAATGGATTTCCGCCGGCTCATTTCTTAGAACATTTACAAGGTACAATAAACACCCTAAACAATAGCCCGCACTTATTCAAGGTAGGTGCTATTATAGCCTCCGTTTAAGACAAAACTGAAGAAAGAAAAAAAGACAGAGACAAACTCATGTGTACAAAGATTTGGCAGCGTGCCCCAAGTATTCCAGCTAAAAAGAAGGAGGAGTTGAACTCAGGACTACATAGCTTCAGACCCCCACTACATGTCACCAAAGAACTGAGGAGCATCGATGTGTGTTCAAAACAGAACCCTGAGTACGTTACCCCTGTCCACCTCCGATGTTAGGACTCAGAGTTTCTGTAGCATGATTCTGATGTGTACCAAATTCTGAAGGCTTCACCACAGCGCATCTTTTCACTGTCCAAAGTGGGTAAGGGACATGAATCGCTCCATGATCTCCCAGAGCCTTCCTTACCTACCTTCTGGTTTCTGGGTCAAAGAATGAGAGTTAGGTTCAAGATGGCCTCGGAAACACAGTGGACAGACTTGTTCCCTTGACCATAAACCACCCCAAGACTCCAGTTCAGGTAAACCCCCCAGGGTGGATGAGGTCACGAATCCGGAGCCTGAAGTTATTGCTCTGAAAGAGCTTTGTCTCCCTGGGCAGCGTGGAGCTTGGGGGAGGGATGCCTTATTCAGAGGCCTAATCCATTCTTAAGTTCTAAAGGCTTCCAGAAACCTCTAGCAGAGCTCTAGTCCACAAAAGGGATGTTAGAAACCATCTTATCCAACTCGCAATTGTGGGGTTGGAGATCCTGAGGTAGAGAAAAGGGATGGCTTGCCCTATAGCCCTCTCCGTCCTGGAAAGCTGGTTGGTGTTGACCAGGGTGAATTTTCAGCAGGTGGCCTAGGGGCAACATATCCCAATTAAAGACTTGCTTATTGAAAGGCAGAGTAGTGAGGTTGGCACTCCTGTTTACTCAACATCTGTGCCAGGCTAGGCCTCGCCCTGGACAAACAGCCCACCAGGCGGCAGGCACCAAGCTCCTTTGTTCTTGGGTCTGATAGCAGAGGCAGCAGTGGTGGCAGGTAATGGGGACCTGTCCTCGCCGGATGTTGACAGCATGGTTCCCACGGGAATGCTTCCTGACCAGACTGGACAGCACCAAAGTTCTGGTTATGACAGCCTGGGGAGAAAGGTGATGAGCTGGCAACAACGAATAAAGGAGATGGGGGCAGGTGGACCCACTGGAACTGAAAGCCAACTACGTAGAAGGCCCAAACTCTCTCATCTTTCCAAGCTGAGATGCCAAGGAATAGGCTCTTGGGCTTTGAAATGGAGGGGAAACAGCTAGGCTATAGTAAACACATGTCTCTGACCACACTGTTGTTGGCCTGTTTGATTTTAGGAGGAAGCTTGACGCTCAGAAGGACCCGAATCCAACTGTCAAGCCCATACATTCAGCAGCTGTGGGGTCCGTAAGAAGATGGTGAACCATCTGAACCCAAGTATCAGTGTGAACATGAGTGGGTGAAGACCTGAGGAACCAAAATCAGTGCCCCCTCACCCTGAGAACGAATGTCCAGCTCCCAAATCTTCTCTGCAAACACTGTGGGTTCGGAGACAACTGAGGAATGCGTGTGGCAGTTAACAGTGCCAAGTTTCTTTAAAGGAGAAAGCTGTGCGCCTGGTGAGCTAGCACACATGTGAGGACAAAACAGAGAAAGAGAACTTGTCTCAGGATGCAGTGGCAGAACTAGTTTGATAAAGGCTTTAGAGATTTTCTGTTGTAGACCAGGGAGGAGGCAAGGAGATCAGAGGAGACAGTAGCGGCCGGGGTTGTGCCATAGTGGTCCAAACCATAAGGAAGATGGGGCCTCCTTTAGAGAGAAGGAAAGGAAAGGACTTGGAGATGAGGGGGCCGAGTACAGGAAGAGGAGTGGAGATGATGTAGTGATGGGGGCAGGAATGGAGGGGTTTGTTGGGTGTGTACTTGCTGGGCTTGGGCAGTCTGTCAGACATCCATCTGGGCACACCTCCATTCCCATCTCTTCTGCTGACCTCTTTCTGCTCTGAGCAGCCAGCTCTGGTCTCCCTGGCACTTGAAAGGCCCACTCCAGGATTTCCCACTGACTGTTCCCTCTGCCTGGAGTCCTTCCATCTTAGTGTTTGGATACCAGCTTAAATGTCACCTGTCTGGCCCCTCGGTTTTCCTCCTTCCTCTCCGTACCATAGCTGTCTAGCCTATGTTGTGTTCACACTGGCTAAGATTACATGATTAACATCAGTTTATACACACACTGTCTCCCCCCCCCCCATAGAACACGAGTCTCCCGAGCATAAGGACTTTTCTTATTTGCCACTGAGCTCCAGTATAAAGACCTGCATGATGTACTTGCTCACTAACAGCTTAAATGAGTCAGTGTGTGTGTAAGCACCAGGTACTTTTAGCCACTTCCTTGTCCCAAGCCGGAGGCAGACATTACTAATCAATCCCAGACTCTTTTATCCATACAGCCATTGCCAGTCTGCGGAGAACTGGCACACGGAGTTATAACCATCTGCTAGTCCTACCTGCTGCTTACACAGCCTTGGGTGAGTCCTTTGAAAGCTCTTTGAGCCTCACTAGTCTCCATGCACATCATGCGAGATGTGGAGAAAAGCTTTTCACCTCTCCCTTATACCCCATTCTGGATGTTACTGTGCTGACAAGCATTATATCCAATATGGCAGGCAGCTCAGGTCCTATTATCCTCTGGAGTCACGCCCACTTTCCTGTTTTATCATCAGTCCCCTAAAGGAAGGGCTGAAGGGACCTTTGATATCTAGTTCAAAAATCCCCTTATTTTCAGATAAGGAAATGGACCGCAGAGGAAGGAAGTCAATGGAGCCACAGCCCAGAGAAGGCTCGTCAACCACATCCAGCATCTGATGCAGATTTCAGGGACCTGAGCTGCACTTCAAGGACCAGTCCATCAACTCATCCTTAATAATGGGGATGGGTTGAGAAGACTGCAGTTTGCTTCTACCCAAGCCCAGTCTCCAAGTCCTAAGAGGCCAACAGCCTGGCTACCCTAAAAGCTCCAAGCAGTTGGCCCTAGATATTCCACAGATATTCCAGCTCTTTCTCCCCGTTCCCAGCCATCCATTCAAAGGAAGTGAGAAGCTAGGGTCTCTCCCTTCACTATCGCTTTTGGGAATTAATTCCCTTGGACTGTTTGGGAATTAATTGCCTTGGGCTGTTTAGGCCATCGAGAAGCTTTGGGTCATCCCAAATCCTGTTAGTGACTCTTGGCAGCTTCAGACATCTTCCCCAGAGGGGAGCACTTTGGGAGCCTCTGAGCCGGCCTGTGTTCTGCATTTGCAAGTGGTCTCTTTGTGCAGAGAGGTCCGCACCCATTTTCTAGGAGCTATTTGAAGAAACATTGATGTGTAAAGGAACAGGAAGGCAGATCCTTGCTCAGGAGGGCAGGGAGAACCCAGAGGGACTCAAAGGTACTAATTAAGGACCAACAGCCATAGCCCTCAGAGAAAGTTAAGACCTGGAGAAGACTTGGGCTTTTGTGTTTAATTAGGAAGATTGGAATAACAGGGGCCAGAGGGAGATTTTAGGAAGACAGATTTCAAAGTGATATTTAACGTTCAGTCAGTTTATTGAACAGTTATCATGAGCCTGGCACAGATATGCAACTATAAACCAGTAGTTAAGACCATTTAGAACTCCAGCTACAGACAAAGGAGTTTATGTCAGGGGAGCGGGAGTGGGGTGGGGGAGTGCTGGCTTTACAGGATAAGCACAGGACACCACAGAAAAGAGGTATAGATTGGGTGCTGGGCAACTCCCAATGAGGTCCCTGGAAGCCTCCTTAGGAAGGAGGCAGTGTGCAGAAACCCAAATGAGGCTGGGAAATCAGAGAATGTAGTCAGGAAAGAGACAATGGGCTGTGCAACATGGCGCTCAGACCCAAAGCACACTGGAGTCACCTGGCAGCTCCCAAAAGGAAGACCGCTCAACCCTAGAGATTCTGCTCGGAGGCAGGGTCTGTGCACAGGTGCATTTCCAAAGCTGACCGTTCATTGGGGTCGGAGAAGGGGAGAACAATGGGATTGTGACTGAGAAGATGGCTCCAGAAAGTGCTTGTCTTGCAAGAATGAAGACCTGAGTACAAATCCCCAACACCCATGTAAAAATGTTGTGTGCCAAGGCAAGTGCCCAGGATGGCAGCAATGAGGAATGGAGACGGGAGAATTCCTGGGAGTTGATGGCCAGTCAGTCTCACCAACCGGCGAGCTCTAGGTTCAGTGAGGAGAATCTATTGAAAATAATTCAAGGGGAGGCAATGTTGATATCTGGCTTACCCATGCATACACACATGAACACACACGCAAGCATGCACGCGCGCGTGCGCACACACACACACACACACACACACAATCATGCACACAACATAAAAACCAAAAGACAGGTATTGATCATAATAAACTACACGTTGTAAGGTGGAGGTGTGGTTCAGAAGGTGATAGCAGTCAGCAGTGTGCCCTCTGAATTAAGGATCTGTAGCTCAGAGGAGGGACACAGGAAACCACGGCAGACAGGTTTCAAGGCCTCAAGCAGAGGCCTATGCTGGCCCATGACTTTGTAAAACAATGCTTAGAGAAGAATTTTTGGGTTTGTATTTCCTCTTCCTTTCTCCCCTCAGTGCTGCTACAGGAGTAAGGGTTCCTTTCTCCTTACAAATGTCCCCTCAGGGCCATCAGGGCTAATGAGACTTTCAGAGTCTCTTGGCCCAGCTCCTTGTCAAAGGAAGTACCCTCGCGCTGGTCTGTAGGGTGATGCTGCAAGCCAGTGCCAGCCCTGCCTGTGTCTCCGGAAGCTCAGGTCCTCTGCACCCGCCTCAGGTGGGGAGCTCTCGTCTGGATGCCTGCTCCTTCTCGCCTATTGGCCCCACTCCCCTGCACCAGCTCAAGCACTAGTCTGGTCAATTTCAGTGGGGGCCTCTTTCCCAGCACAGACAGAAGTGACATAGGCCCTCCACTGTGTCCAGTTCCCGCAGTAGAAGTGAGATGCTTCTCTTTGTCTTTGTCCCCCACACCGCCACCCCTCTAAGGCGAAGGTTGACAGCCTTTTCCTGCTCACCAGCCACCGGCTGGGAGGAAACGGAAGCTACAGAGATAGGTAGGTGGGGAACTTGGCCCTGCCTATGATTACCAGGCTCCTCTGTCTCCTTAATTCTCTATTTCTCACGTGTAAGACAATGACACCAATTTCAGGACAGGACGTAAGGCTTACAGGTGAGATTAAAGCCTGTAATAGCCGGAGTGTTCAGATGCTGCCGTTTGCTGCTTACTCACACCGACTAGCATTAGTTAATGGTGCACACCATTCCCACTTAGGCCGGGTGCTCTGGAAGTCTGAGCTTTAGCATTCTTTTTCCATCAAACAAGTAAGAAGAGATAGGCGTGATGGCTCATGCCTGTAATCCCAGCATTCCTGGAGGCTGAGCTAAGAGAATCACTGTGAGTTTAAGGTTAGCCCGGGCTACAGAGTAAGTCCTAAGGTAACCTGGACTAGAGGAAGGCCTTACCTGAAATTTTAATTAATTAAGTAAGGGGGAGATGTAGCCTAGAGTGTGTAGGGGTGCTCTGACCTCCCCACATGGAGGTAGACCTTAATGAGACCTGAGGGCCACCTAGTGGCCACTGGAGGACCTTCCAACTCTACCCAAGCTAAGTGCTCAGCCGGCCGGATAGACAACCCCACACCAAAGAGCATCAAGACAAAGCTCAGGGAATGCGAGAACACGGTCTCCCTGAGTGCAGTGTGCAAACTATGTACCCAAGGACTGACTCAGTGAAGCCGATGAGATAGGGTCGCAGACATGCAAGAGAGTTCTAATGGACGGTGACTGGGTGCCCACTGCACCCCCAGAAGGAGAAGGTGGAGCGAGGGAAGGGGCTAGGCCAAGGCCCCTCTCCTCTTCCCACGGGGATACCGCAGCGAGCAAGGTTGGCGTGGTCTCGGTTTTCACGCAGCTACTAACACCATCCACCTATTAGGGCTCCGTCATAGCCGCTGTGCTGGAAAACAAGGGCAGTTTTACAAAGGGAGGCCAGGCGAGGTGAGGCTGAGGAAACACTGAGGATGCTGAACTGTCACGAATGACTGACGTGGGCAAGGCAGGCAGCAAGAGTAGGTAGGACAGGAAGAGGAGCGAGTCACACTGACGCACAAGCATGAATGAAACACTGTTCCAAGATCCCAAGGCTAGATGTGTTCTGCTCTCCCTAGGCCCCGACTGTGGTCCCCAGGCTCCATCCTCAGTCCTTTGAGTTTCATACCGCACAGCACCCTCTGGGAAAACAATCACCTACATGGTTCTTTCCCATGCTCCTGACCATATACACCTCCTGGGTCCTGGGTATCTCCACGTGGGCATCTCCAGGGACCTCAAACAAAGCATCTGCAAATCACAGCCATCCCCACCATATCCCCGCCTCATGGTCTCTTCTCCAGGATTCCGTGGCGTGGTGAAGCACAGCTCTAACACAGTGCCCCCCTTACAGGTGGTGTGGAGCCCCATTATCCCTTCTTAGCTCCACATATCCTTTTCTCCCTTGCCTGGCATCTGGCTATCTGTGTCCTGCCACCATAGCTACTATCTTGGAGTTGCTCAGCCCTTTTCTTCTGCGTCTTGGATTGAGATGGCCTTTTAGCTGGTTCCTAAATGCTCAGCAGCGGTTAAGTTAGTGTTTGTGACTAGACTGGTCACTTTACTGTTGCCGGGATAAAATGCCACGATCAAGGCAACCTAAAGAAGAAAGAGTTTATCTGGGTGTGTGGCTCCAGAGGGCTAAGAACCCTCCTGGTGGGCAGGCATGGGAGCAGGGAACAGGAAGCTGAAAGGTCACATCTTGAACCCTTGGCATGAAGCAGAAAGAGAACTGGCAGTGGGCGGGACTTTCTTCTTTGAGTCTACCCCCAATGACAACCTTCCTCCAGCAAGGCCACACTTGCTAAACTTTCCCAAACAAGAGCATCACTGTGGACCAAATGTTCAATGCCTAAGACTATGGGGACATTTCTCATCCAAACCACAGTGGTCAAGTGAATTGCCCCTACACGCCACCTATCTCTTGTTGGGTGGGCCATAAATACGGTGATGTGGGCTCAGGTAGAGCGACAACAGAGGCCTGTAACTCCAGCTCCTGGGAGGCTAAGGCAGAGGGATTGCCTGAGTCTGAGACCAGTGACTGGATGGTGGGTACTCTGCCAGCCATGGCTACACAGCAATTGTTTCTTTCTTTTCTTTCTTCCTTCCTTCCTTTCTTTTTTCTTTTCTTTCTTTCTTTTTGTTCTTTTCTTTCTTTCTTTCCTTTTTTTTTTTTTGACAGGGTTTCTCTGTAGCTTTGGAGCCTATTCTGGAACTAGCTCTTGTAGACCAGGCTGGCCTCGAACACACAGAGATCCGCCTGCCTCTGCCTCCCAAGTGCTGGAATTAAAAGCATGCACCACCACCGCCCGGCCCACAGCAATTGTTTCAACAGTCCCCTCCAGCTCCTCAAAAAGAACGCGAGGTCTGCAATCAAGCGAACTGGACTTGCATGTCTTCACTCAGTTTGGATGGGACCTTAAGCCATGTTCCCTCTCTAAGCCCCAGTTTCCTATCCTGGAGGACGGAGATAAGAATAACACCCATGTTATAAGTCCCATGGCTACTGTTTCCGTCTGTCCCCAGCAACCTCTCCTCCTTCCGGCTGTCCTCAGCGAACTGTTCTCTATCAGCTACACAATCATAGGCAGCACAGGCCCAACCAAAGCCATCCCACCATGTGTGTCATTTATCCTGCTCCATAGCCATACGGGTGACGGAGGGCCACAGGGAAAGAACACTGAGTTGTCTCCTTCCCCAGAACTGAAATGTTTTAATTGGGAGTTAGCCATCTTCTCTAAACACAAGAGAAACTCATTTGTAATTACAGAAAATGAAACGGAAGAAATAAAGATGGCAGAAGGAGACAACAGTACCATTTGGCTTCCCCGTCCGGTCTAAACACCCACTATTAGAGAACTGACCCACCTATTCATGTGAAAAAATTATTGAGCTACTTAGAATGTGAAGGAGAATCTCAAAAATAGAAACGTGGCGTCAGTGTTCCTGACAGGGCAACTATGCTGTTACAGAACATACATCTATGTGCCTATGTGTACACAGCTCTTCATGTGTGTGTTCCTGCCCCCTCTCTCTGCAAGAGCCTTACAAGCAAATGGTACAGCAATTATCAGAGACAACATCAGGAGAGGTCAGATCACCTAAAGTTTGAAAGGATGTGGAGCTGATGTCCCACAGAGGAGTCTTGAAACTTCACCAACAGGAGAAGTTCTTAGTGAACCTGCCCTTCAAAGTAAGAGGCGAGGTCCCCAGGGCTGCCTCTCTGGGAATCTTTTGTGGATTCATTTCTAAGGACAGGCCTTTGTCCATGGGCACACTACCCCGGAAGGGCACCACTGAATGGCAACCCCCACATCTCCCATGGGTCATGTCATTCCTTCTGGAAGTTTCCATGCTGGAAGTCCACCCTGACTTTTCTCTTCGGGTTGATCAAACAGCCTGTTTGTCTTGAACTGAATGGATGGGGCCTGCCCATATGGGGGTGTGTGCAGAAAGGAATGTGCCAGAGGAAGCCCAGACATCTACGTGTTGCCCGGAGCCCACTTCCCACAAGGATCCTCCTTTATCCCAGGTGTCACAAGATCTTGGCAACCCCTTTCGTAGTGCATCCAGGAATTGCTCTCGTGAAAGAACTGCCAAGGAGCTCTGTTCGGGGGCCAGGAAGGACTTCTGACTCGAGGAGACACAGAATAGGGGTGGAATCCCGGGTGGATGGGGAGTATCTAAGAGCGTGGCTGGAACTGCCCTTTGATGGAGCCAGGCATTTTCGAGGATGGTTGGTTCCTCCTCTGGACGGATCTGCAACGGCTATCTCCTCTGCTCTGTGCTTCGCATCCTGCGGGCTCCATGCCACCATCCGATCTACGTGGACCCCAGGGAAGCAGGACTGGACGGGGAATTGAGCTGAATTGTTCCCTCTCTAGCGGACAGCTTATATAAATTATCTGTCAGGCCTGAGCACTTGAGGAGTCAGAGGAGGTGCGAGTGATAATTATATACCGGACCAACTGGCTTGAACTGCAACCACCCGAGGCAAACCCGGCTCAGACTCCTTACTCATCGGTCAGATAAAAGTTCAAGACAAAGGGGTGATGCCTTGAAGCAGATCGTTGGTTGAGTCGGCTAAGTTGGCCAACAAGTCTTTCTAAATCCACCCCCTCCCCGTTGGTCCTCTACGTCATGTGTTGTGCAGGATGCACTGTTAACAGTGGCACAGTCTGCCTCAGTAACCTCCATCTAGCCTTGCTGAGGCTGTGATTACCCGGAACACAGCCCCCGTGTGCTTCTCCGTGCCACGGTCCTCCAGATTGTTTTGTTTCATTTTGTAACCACAAAGGGCTATTAAGTAGTGTAAAGACTAGGGCTTGACTACACGATATGTCAATATTGAGAGGGCATGGAGCAACAGAAACTGGCAGGCTGCTGGCATGGGAGTAAATCGCATGACAGACCTGCAGCCCAGAGAGTACTCCTGGGTGTCCCCTTGGGAAGCTCTTGCATGTTCCAGGGTATTTGCTACCTAGCAGCATTATTTGTCAGGGACGACCTGCCAGCGGCCCGAAGGCCCTTCGCAAGGTCATGGCTTCTGTAAGCCATCAACAAGCTGGAGGTGTAGCTCAGAAGTTGAGCAGGTGCCCAGAACAGCCGCAAAACAAAGATAACGACAAACAGGGGACAGCATGTGGGTCAACTTGTGTCAAGAACACTTCAGGGAAAAGGGCATGCTGCTGGAGCGTTTCTGTTGGGCAGGGCCATCTATATAAAGGCTCAGAGGCATCCTGGGACACAGCAGCAACAATAAATGTGTCTGCAGGAACAACCAAGACTGGGCCGGTGGCTGGGGAGGTATGGGGGGGGGGGGACACAGGAAAAGCCTGGGGACCAACAGGCAGAGCACAGCGACCTGGCTGTCTGGAGTGTTCTATTTTAGCTGGTGGCAGGTATACAAGGCTCATCTTGGGCTCTTCGGGCAACAGATCCGCTTCCCAACTGCAGCCCTGTCCTTGGCTTCAGGTGGCCTTACACATGCTTACTTGACAATTTCCCTCTCTGTCACGGGGGTTCTCACAGTACTCACCTCAAGAGTGACCACGGCACATGCATTGCTAACCAGGGATTTTCTTTGTTTCCTACTGAAAGTGTGACCTTGGCTCCTTCTGTAAGGAACCCTGACAGCAGAGACACCGGACATGAACACAGAACTCAGGGGCTGGGATGGTTGGGTCCCATTCTGCACAGGTAGGCCTGGGGCGAGCTGGTGGTATGTGCCCGTTTACAAACTTACAAAGACAGCCCTGTTTCTCCCTGGTATTTCCTGGCAGTGTAGAGCTCAGAACGCCTCCCTTCCCTTCCTTCCATTTACCTCCTATGTCTGCTCCCTCTGTCCGTTTTTACAGGACCAGATGGATAGATGCCATTCCTGGTCACTCAGCTGTAGAGGGACAGAAGTGGGCTCCTGATCCAAGGCTCTCAAGAATAACCTCCAAACTAAACCAGTGTTCACACCCCGAGTCATGTTCCATTTCGGAATCCTTTTTTTGTTTTGTTTTGTTTTGTTTTTGCTGAGATAGGGTCTCACTGTATCTCTGACTGTCCTGGCACTCTCTATATAGACGGAGCTGGCCTTGAACTCACAGAGATCCACCTACCTCTGCCCCCCCCCCCCCGGGTGAGTGTTGGGATTAAATGTGCTTGCCGTCATGCCCAGTCCGTTTAGGAATCTTACAAAAATCACCAAAAACTGTTCCCACCCGAGGTGCCAGGCAGGGGTCCACACTTCCATCCCTGCTGAGGTTTACATGTGGGTGCGTGCGCAGGCACCCACGGAGTCCTGAAGAGAGCTGGGGTGGTAGGGAGTGGTGAGCTGCCTGACATGAACTGCCTGATGTGAGAACCGCACTATGATCTTCTGAAAGAGCCGTATGAGTTCTTAACCGCTGGGCCAGCCCCACAGCTCCTTCCCAGTTTGCTGCATTTTCCAACAAACTGCCTCTAAAAATATCTGATAGTGTAAACGTTTATTTCGTCCTTTTCTTGCTCCATAGACACCGTTGAAGCATTTCTTCCGCAAAGACAACGACGAGAAAAAGTCTGCTCTCCCCACACCAGGTCTCTACATAGCTTCTCGCCACCTCGGGTTTAGATTTACTAGTCCCACTGGCTGCTAGGCCATGGCAAGTAGGTAGAAGTGCTTGACTCCCCAGGTCTCAAGGACCCAGAGCCCTCACCAGAGGCTTGAGAAATTCAGAGAAAATTCACTAGAGGGCACTACAACACTGCCCTGAGAAAAACCACTCCTCGTGCCTCACTGCTTACTGCTTTCTTTTCTGTCTTCTTGCCTGCTGCCCCCACCTTCGATACTGTACTGAGCACCCATTTAGCCCAAAGCTGTAGGCTAAATGCTGACATGCAAAGGTCAGGGCATGGGTATAGCCCGCTGGCAAGCTGAAAGGAGGGCTGAGAGTCCAGAGAGGCAGCGCCTCTTGCTTTTTCCTGCTTCTGGGGACTAACTAGAGCGCACTTGAGCACACACAGCACGTAGGGACCATATAAACGATGGGTCCATGTGCTCAGCGTGTGAACAGTATATGGCATATTGCTGTTTTTTCATAGCTGTGACCCGACAAGAAGCATTTTAAGCAGGGAGAAGCTTAATTTTAACTCATGGTCTGAGTGGTGCAGTCTATGATGGCGGCAGCAGCTGTAGGCACCTGGTCACAGGACATCTGCAGTCAGGAAGTGGAGGGAGATGCTCACCCAGCTTCCTCCTTCCTCCCCGTTTATAGTTGTTCTGGGATGGCGGTCCATCTGATAGTGTTACCCACATTCAGGGGAAGCCTTCGTCCTTCCTCAGTTAAACCTCCCTAGAATCCCTCTCACAGACCTCAAAATGTGTCTCCCAGGCGATTCCAAATCCGATCAAGCTTGCCCAATTAACCAGCGGGTGAACACCCTGTGTGCAGGCCATCTCCCCAACACCCCACAGCACAGACTCAGAGAAGAAGGTGCATGCAACCAGTAGCGGTGCGTTTACAACTTGAGAGAACAGCCCTCATGGCCCCAGACAATCCACAGAGCATTAGGATCCCCGTAAAAGAGCCTTATTAAAGCGCACACGCGTTAGCCACATGTTCCCTGTGGGCTAGGCTACATGCACTCATCCACACCCACTGGCACGTTAGCCGGTTTATTAGGTGCTGACACTGGAGTCTGGGAGCTTTTGTTAGAGGGTCAGAATGAGCATGGCGCTGGGGAGCGCTGAGCAGGCGCAGACGCTGCCAGGGTCCACTTACCACCACTGCACTGGGGGCTAATTACTGTCCCAGCTTTTTAGTAGGGGGGAAAATGGCTTTTCTAGGCTCAAATAACAGTAAGTGGTGGAGCTGGAATTCCGACGATGCCCTGAAGAAACTTGTTATTAGGCAGATATGGAAATAAAAGACCTCAAATAAGCCAGGTGTGGTAGTCTGGGCCTGTAATCCCAACACTTGAGATGCAGAGACTGGAGGATCGCTGTGTTTAAACCAGCTTGAGGAGTTCCAAGCCAGACAGGAGACCCTGAATCAAAGCAAAACAACCCTCAATATAACAATGATGAAACTGAAAATACAAAGATCAAGACATTGGGGCTGGAGAGATGACTTAGCTGTTAAGAGCACCGGCTGCTCTCCCAGAGGACGGGGGTTCAATGCCCAGCACCCACATGACAGATCACAACTGTCTGTAACTCCAATGCTAGAGGATCCAACACCCTCACACAGACACATCTGCAGGCAAGACACCACTAATTTTTAAAAAAGATTAAGACATTAAACAAAAATAAAAAGATGTGAGAATCCCACAGATAGCGGCTCCATTTTCTTTTCTCCTCTTGCTCCACCTGCATTCACAAGAGTGTCACTGCTCAGGCTGCCCTTGCTTAGTGTCTCCCGGCAGCTCTGCTCGCTGAGCCTAGACCCAGCAGACCCTAGAGCCCTGAAATGATTAATGGTGGGCAAGGAGAGCTTGTGGCAAGCTCCAGGAGAGACTCACAGTAAGACCCCACGGCCAGCAAGCGAGCCCTCTGTGGAAGAGAGCGAAGTGTCAAAAATAAAAGATGGGCGCCAACAAGATGGCTCAGCAGGGGCTATCAAGGCTTGAGCTCAGTCCCCAGGAGCCACGTGATGGAAAAAGAAAACCGACCCAACAATGTGCCCCGTGACCTCCACCCATATGCTATGGTGCATGCATGTCCCCTGCCCTCACTAAGCAATATCCTAATGCAATAACAAAAAATAAAGTAAAAATTCTGACCTGGCACCAAGAGACCATCCAGTCAAAACTGTCCATTGGAAGGTGGGGCTGGTGGGATCTACCAAGATATAAGGTCCATAGGAGCTCATCAGTAGTCCACTATAAACTTAGAACGGCACATTTGACCAAACACAGGCGGATCTGAAGTCAGACAAACTGCCTAAAGCCCGTGCCATCCATCTTTCCAGTAGCCTAGCCTCAGTTTATGCCAGTGGCTGGATGAGCTCCCGTCTGGTCAGCTGGAGAAGGAAGAAGGGCCGGAGCTTTGCTCACAAGAAGGTGGGGCGCTGTGTGAGCTTGCCAAGGGGGAAACTGTGGCAGCTTTGCTCAGGGGCAGCCTGGAGAGACCAAGGCAACCCCCCAACACTAATCATGAAGTTTCAGATTAAACAGTTGATCCCCAGCATTGTGCGGAAAGAGCAGAGGCCTGAAGTTTAAATCCATGCAACTCCTGGGCCAAGGATAAGCAGCAGGGTCTGGGATCTGGACAAAGTGTAAGCATCTTTACATCACAGGGAAGCACCCGCTAGGGACAGTCACTGTGGAGAGGTGCTGAACTACCAGGCAGACAAAAGGACCCAGGCGGTGGCATCAGCCGGCCTTCTGGATACCCAGGTGCTCTGTAGCATGGCCACAGAGCAGTGGTGGAGGCTACTCGTGAGCTCAGCTGCTTGGCGGCGTCTTCACAAGCCCCATCTAAGTACATCTGATTCTTCCTTCTCTTGAATGGCCAACCAGTTCAGAATGTGGGTGAAATGGGGTGTCAAGTCTCGCTCTGGTATGTGTCTGTCAGCAAGGCTGGAGACTTCTGTGTTCTACCTAGAACGGTTGAGTAAAGAAGACTTTGTCCGAGTGGGCAGAGCCGTGTGATTGAGGTTTTCTTTCTTTCTTTTTTTTCCTGTTTCTTAAAAGGACATTATGTTACACCTTTCCCTTTGGAGGTGACCGAGTTCCCCAGAAAGGCAGCCTCTGCAATACTTCCTGTCAGCCTCCCAGCTCTGCCATGCCAAACCAGCTCCTTCCTTACCAGGCCCTCTATGAGCTCAGCCTACAGGATTTCGAGACCGTAGGACAGCTTTCAGACAGACAGACAGTGGAGCCACATGATTAAGGGTCTTTCTCTCTCTCTCTCTCTCTCTCTCTCTCTCTCTCTCTCTCTCTCTTGAGAGAGGGTTTCTTTGTGTAGCCCTGGCTGTCCTAGAACTACCTCTGTAGACCAGGTTGGCCTCGAACTCACAGAGATCCTCCTGCCGCTGCCTCTTGTGATGGAATTAAGGTGTGTGCCCCACTGCCCGGCGCTCTCTCTCTTTCTCTCTTTTTTTTCTTAAAGTAAAGAATATATTATAGAAAACCTAAAGACATTCATAGCAACTCCCCTGCCTCCCTACCCCCCAGGAGACGTTTTGAGAAGTAGATGTTACCACCTTTATCTCACTGGAACCTGAACTCAGAGATTTTATGGTTCATTTTGTCTCCGGTCACACAAGGTCCTGAGGGTGGGGCTCTCAGGACCCTGCATGTCGAATGGTTTGATTGGCCTCAGTCTTGGCTCTGATGGATCTGTGGTACGAGAGCCTTGGCCCTTTAGTGTTCTCTCCATCTTTGTGAGGGAAGGGAAAGAAGCTGACTTGGCATTTCTTTAGGAGCAAGGGAGGTGAGGCAGAGTGAAGACCTGTAAGCTGCCACCCAGGCAGATCTCCTGGGTGTGTAACTGCATTTCCTCACCAAGGGGATGACTACTCCTCCCGCCTCCTTATGTCTCTTGGTCACATGACTGACAGGCCCATTTGGGAGGAGACAATAGTATATATTGTTTTGGCCAGTTTAGAATGTCAGGAATAAACCTCAAATTCTATTCTTTTGACCAGGACAAAGTAGTTTTCCTTTTAAAAAAAAAGTTTTTAAAGTTAATGTACTGGGAAAAAAAGTTACTGTGCTGTGTACATGGCACCTTCTGCTCTGTTGAGGCAGGATCTCTCGTTTCTGCCACTGAGGAGTTGGCTCGACTCTAGTTGGTTCTCTGCTTCTGGGCAACTCTCCTGTTTTCACCTCCCATCAGGGCAAGAGTGCTGGGATCTGCCACAACATTGAAGTTTTTATGTGGGCTTCCTGTCTGGTTACTGGTGATGGGCGTTAGTCATCAGGTTTGCACCCCTAAGCTCTCACCCACTGAGCCGTCCCCCCAACCTTCAGCGTTCCTTCAGCAGCACTCAGCAAAGCCCTCAGACCTCGACATGGTCACATTGTGTCTTAAATCTTTCGAGGGGCAGCTGTGAAGCTTCCCTTTCTAGGGTTTCGGAGGAAATGAAAGGCGGGGTCCAGAGCTGATGAGGAAGGATGGGTTATTCTCGGTGACCTCTAAGGCTGTCAGTATCTGTCTAACAACCTAATATTCACACTCGTTAATTCTCTATTCTATTCCTTTAATTAAGAATTTCGGGATATTAGAACCACTACCCAAGTGGAATCCCAGACTCCTAGTCAAGCAAAGAGTCTAACCTGTAAATGAGATTAATCACATTACATGAGCTATTTTGTTGTGTGTTTTTTGCTGCATAACACATCGCACTTGATGCCGGGGCATGGTGGCACATCCCTGCAATTCTAGTACAAGAGAGGAGGAAGCAGGTAGATCAGGACTTTGGACCAGGCTAGACCACGTGAGACCCTGTTTCAAAACAAGCCGTTAATAATGGTGCAACCTTTGTTAGCCCCCCCAGGCTCCTAGCCTCATGTTTATAGCCAGGTCACTCTCAGTGTCTGCCTTTAGGTTTGCTGCAAGGATGAGAGGAGAGGAATACCGCATCATGCTGAGCACAGGGCTTGCCATACAGTAAGGATCCAGGCAAACTGTTATTTCCTAACAGATCACTTCCAAAGCGGAGCGCTTTGTCGGCCAGGCCAGCCGTTTGGTCCCTTCCTGCAGGGAAGGCTTTAATGGCTGCTGATTGCTCACAAGTTACATTTCCACGCACTCTGAGAGCAAGCCTGCCTGCTAAGTGAAAAATGCGATTCAGTTTATAAAATTTCTATTTTTGTTCAGCTGTTTTTAGAGCCCTCTTTTTCCATCGGTTGAGGAGTTGGACCAGATAAGCTGTGATATGCTTTGCCAATTAAAAAAAAAATCATTTTCTCTGTTATATAAGACAAGGAAGCTGTGTCTGTCTACTCAAGAATCTTTGGGGCTCAAAAATAAACAAAAGCAGATTAATATTTTACAGAGAACAATTTTTAGACCGAGAGTGTTGAGCCAAACATTTAACCTTCAACAATGAATGTCTTGTCAAGGAGAAGGTCATTTGTATGCGGCATGCAATTCAGAGAGAAACAGATGCTTTCAGCCCATTCAGCAAACTTGAGAAAATCAAGAAAAATGAAAAATTAATTTTAAAGAGCCAACACATACTACACAGGGAAATTTAAGATCCCCAAAGTGGGCATTTATTTATTGTCTGACATTTCCTGGGGCCATGGGAAAATAGTCCAAATAGGGCACCAATCACAGACCAAGAAACGCGTCCACCCAAGTCTAGATAAGCAAACCGAAACAGTTGACTGAGGTCACTTAGAGGAGTAGGGGTGACTCCCAGGCAGCTGTGCCACCAAAGGCTCACACAGTGGCAGGAGCTTCCTCCCAAATGGCTGGCCAGCTGAGCCACTGGAGAGGTCTGATCCCAGCATCTGATCGCTTTTAAACCTTTGTGGATCCCAGCCCTGAGAGTTTGGTTAGCTTTGGTCTTAGGAGCCTCCCTCCTCCTAGTAGGGAGTGCTTCAGTTAGAAGGAAGCAGCTTCGCAGCAGGAGCAGCAGCAGCAGCAGGAGGAGCAGCAGCAGCAGGAGCAGCAGCAGCAGCAGCAGGAGCAGCAGCAGCAGCAGCAGCAGCAGGAGCAGCAGCGGCAGCAGCAGCAGGAGGAGGAGCAGCATTTGCAGAGCCCAGTTGATGAACGGTCTTAATCTCTGACAGGATGAAAATGGCTAAATACAACCCAGCTGATCCAAACGCTTAGAGAGTATGCAATCTTTTATTTTATTTTTAAAAAAATTTTTTTTAAGTGCATTGGTGTGAGGATGCCAAATCTCCTGTAACTGGAGTCACAGACAGACAGCTGTGAGCTGCCGTGTAGGTGCTGGGAATTGAACTCGGGACAGCTGGAAAAGCAGACAGTGCTAACCACTAAGCCATCTCTCCAGCCACTATATTATGCAATCTTTAAATGGTGCAGCATTGACTAGTTGTGAACTGGCTCTGAACTTCAAACCCAGGCGGAGACACTGTACCAGAAGCAACTCAATTTCTCTCTGCTTCAGATTCCTCATTGGGAAATGGGGGGGGGGGGAGATAAACTTATATACCTCAAGGAATTTTTGGGAGGGAGGAAGAAGGGTGGCCCTGGGGGAGGGGGTGAATAAGAACTAAGTATAATGACATATATTTGAAAGAGCCATAGGGAAACCCATTGCTATTTTCTAACTTTTATTGTTGTTTTTGTTTTTCAAGACACAGTTTCTCTCTGTAGTTCTAGAACTTACTCTGGAGACGAGGCTGGTCTTGAACTTAGAGATCTGCCTGTCTCTGTCTCCCAAGGAGTAAGATTAAACATACCACCACCTCTCAACTGCTCTCTATCCAACGTTTAAATTAACTGTAAAAAAAATGCTGGAGTTCAGGCTGGAGAGATGGCTCAGTGATTAAGAATGATTGTTGCTTTTTCCAGAGGATCCAGGTTCAGTTCCCAGTACCCACAATAGGTGGCTCACAGCCTTCTGTAGCTTCTGCTCCAGGAAATCCAGTGTCCTCCTCTGGACACGCGCATGAACATAATTGAACAAAAATAAGTCTTTAAAATATCTATTTTTTAACCGCTCGGATTAAATGTAAAGTTATTCCAATAGTTGTCAAAAGATAGGTTTAATGGGGGCTGGAGAGATGGCTCAGAGATTAAGAAGACTGATTGTTCTTCCAGAGGTCCTGAGTTCAATTCCCAGCAACCACATGGTGGCTCACAACCATCTGTAAAGAAATCTGGTGCCCTCTTCTGGCCTGCAGGCAGACATGCAGACAGAATACTGTAAAGAAAGTAAATAAATAAATCTTTTTTTTTTAAAGATAGGTTTAATACAGGGTAGGTTATAAGATTCAATAACATATGAACAGCCCCCTCTTATTGGACTCCAGCATCCATGGGCTCAGTCAACCCCGGATCAAATATTTGTGGAGGGCTGGAGAGATGGCTCATTGGTTTAGAGCACCGGCTGCTCTTCCAGAGGACCCAGGTTTGATTCCCAGAACCTGCGCTATGACTTACATCCACCTGCAACTCTAGGTCTAGGGGATCTGACACCTTCTTTGGACTCCCTGGGCACTAGGCACAGACATGGTAGACACACATATATGCACTCATATACATAAAATAAAAATAAGTCTTTAAAAGTTGTCGTGAGAATAAGAATTACGTCAGAAGTGAACATACACAGACTTTTCCCGGTCATTATTCCCACCCAGTACAAGGTAACAATGGTCGAGGTGGCATTTGTATCACATTAGGCACTGCAAGGACTCTGATTTGATTTAAAGTACATGGAAGTGATTGGGGGAGAGCTCAGGAAGAGAGAGAACTTTAAAGTTTGTGGGAGGATGTGTGTAGGTTGTATGCAAATGCTGTACATTGGTTTATAAAAGGAAGTTTGCATTTAAAGATTTGGTGTCTGTTGGCAGCAGGGATCTTGGACCCAGTCCCCTGTAGCTGCTGAAGGGCGGTTGCGCTGTGGCAGAACCCAGGTCCTTAGTTAACGTAACAGTTACCGTTTACCTGCCCAGTTAAGCTTCGAGGTTAAACTGTAGCTTACAGCATCTCTTTCAGCTGGGGAGCCATGTGACTAAATTCTGGAGCATAGGAAGCCCAGCCGCTTCTTTGTTCAAGCTCGGGGTATTCAGCTATATGGGGGTGCACACTATCTGGAGGACAAGAAAGATCTCTCTCTCTTTTCCTGACTTTTAACCTAGGTGTGGTTTCTTTCCTCTCATCCCACTTGACTCCGCAGATTTCACGGAGCCACAGGTAGATCTTTCCTTTACGTTTTGGGATAACAGCCACGACAGTTCTGATGGAGCAACTGATACCCGATGCTCGTCACCACCGGAAAGAGCTATAAAAGCAGGGAAAATGTAAGACAGTTGCACAGAGGCATCAAACAACAGACAGTCTTTGGTTGGGGGCACGCACGAGACATTGGGCATCTATTGCAGGACTGAGTGCCGAACCGGAAGACCAGCGACTGCACGGTGTTGGCGAGATAGGCGGTTCAGCCAATCCAGAGTCAGTGCTGAGCACCAGGCTCTAGGACTGAGGACAACAGTCTATCAGCGGGGATTTAACTGGATGAACTGCCTGCCAGGAGAAGCAGGCAGAATCAAAGCCAGCAAATTAAGACTCAGGTGAGGTGGTGCTTGCCTATAATTCCCACACCAAGGAGGCCAAGGCAGGAGGATTTTTGTGAGTTAAAGGCTAGCACAGGCTATAAATTGAGTACCAGGCCAGCAAGGGCTATGTAGCAAGACCCTGTCTCAAAAACAAACAAACAAACAAACAAAAAACAGCAAAAGAAAGAAAGGAAGGAAGGAAGAAAGAAAGAAAGAAAGAAAGAGAGAAAGAAAGAAAGAAAGAAAAACAAAATAAAAAACCAAACCCAGAAAGAAAAGAACAGCATTTGCCAAAGCTTTGACTCTGGCTGGCTGTGCTGGTTCTAGAACACAGTACAGACAAGAAACACACAGACCAGCATGTTACTAACTCTTGGAGGAAATTTTGATTGCCAGAAATATTACAACTATGACCACTGATATCTGGGACTTCACCCACTCCTCAAGTTACTTCTAGGTCCCCAAGGATACCTGAAAGGAATCGGTTGAAATCTACAAGTCCATCAGCAGAATATACTCTGTGGCAGGGTGGGTGAGGTTTCATAATTTGTCTCCTCTGTTTTGCTCTTGGCTTCAGCCTGCTTTGGGGGCTTTCTGGGTCCATACTTCCCTGCCTGCCTCTCTTCCTCGCAGTCTCAGAGGTAGGGATGATTCATCTTAACTGCCTGTGCTAGCACATCCCTGCATAGGTGCACCCCCAGGTAAGCCTTGATTTCTCAGAGGGCCAGTTTCCAGAAAAATAATCTCTTTTTTCTCCAAAAAGGCTGACTTTTGAGATTCTTGCCTGGTTGAATCTGTGAAGAACACAGTATGGACTCTTTCTCCCAGGAGCTGTGAGTCCTAACTAGTGCCTACCCCTTCTTTCCCCGGGCAATGAGCTCAGCCTTGGAAGACAGAAGTCGAAAGAGTGTGATTTAGAGAGGAAATAAAAATACATGGTTTAATATTGTTCCTCTTGCATATTTCATCTCAGTTTGTCACTCGTATTTTTACTTTGTTTATGGTGTCCTTCAAGGACAAGGTTTTTTTTTTAGTATTTATGGTATCGAATCTGTCAGCTTTTCCTAAATGACTTCTGGGTTTGGTGCCCTGAATAAGAAATCATACTCTACCCTAAGTAAGGCTGAACATAATTTCCAATGGCCGCAAAATGTGCCATTGTGTAAATATGCAAATATGTCCTAATACTTTATAGATACATATTTAGGATGCGTCTTCTCTGTAAGTCATTGCAAACAATGCAACAGGCAGATTTGTGGATGTATTTCCCTGCTACAATTGAAATAATCTCTTTAGAATGGATTCTTAGGGTCCACAGGTTTCTTCACCATTCAAAAGCCTTAACTACAATTAAATATTTACATATTATAAAGAGGGAAACAAAACTAAAGTATCAGATTTCTCTTTTGTGTAGAAATGCCACTCAGTAGTGTGGCGCTATACATATATACACACACATGTATATGCATATGTATATGATATATGTATTTCAGGTTGATTAGAAGTTCCATTATTTATAAATGACACTGATTAATGATAATGATTAGGAAGTCAATTATTAGCTAACAAATACAATTTATTTGATAAACTAAATCTTTTCAAAGACAGAAGAAAACTTCACAACTCTTGTTTTATAAAGGAAAACACCAAGGAGAAAAACACCTCTTCCAAAACACCCAGTTAATTCCAGCAACCAGTCTCTAGATTGTGTGTGTGCGCACACGTGCATGTGTGTACATGAGCATTATGACACGGCCAGAGGACAGCCTTGAGTGTCTTTGCTCCTCAAATACCATCTACTTTTTTCATTTTCGTGCTGGGGAGTGAATTTAGGGTCTTACACCTTCTAGGTAGGCACTTTGCCGGTCCCTGATTTTGGGACACAATCCCTTGCTGACCCGAGGCTCACTGATTAGGCCAGGATTAGGCCAAGCAGCCCTGAGATCTGCCTGCCTCTGCCTCCCCAGCACTGGATTACTCATGCCCTCCTGCCGTCTGGCGTTCCCACAGGGTCTGGAGACTGAGGTCAGGTCCCTATGCTTGAGCAAGGAGAGCTTTGCCCAGTGAGCCATCTCCCCAGCCCTAGATTTCTTATTTGTATTGTCAAGCCTTCTTTTCAGTGAGTATAAGACACCATTCTTTTCCACTGCCCCGTTCATTGCTTCTGCTTTCTCCACGTGCTCTACTTGCTCTAAGTGAGGCCACAGCCTCCCTGGTGTCTGTACTGGACCAGAGGAGCTTCAACCAGCACAGGCCAACCATGGAAGCCACAGCTCCCCGAAGACCCGAGCGTGGACTGCTGAAGTGGAGACCAGCGTCCTTGTGAGACGCGGCAAAGTACAGCTTCATGAGCAGAGAGCACTGGTCACCCAGCTGAGATGCCCAGCACCAAGGATGCTGAGACAGTAGCATCCAGAGTTTGAGGCCAGCCTGGACTACACAGTGAGGTCCTGTCTCAAAATAAATAAATTTGTTTCTATGGGGGTGGGGGTTGTGTTGCTCCGTGGCAAACCTTGTGCTTAGTTAGCATCTGTGAGGCCCCGAGTTCAAATCCCCAGCCCCAGAAAAGTAAAATTAAAAATAAAGAAAAAAATTAGGCTCTACTGTCAAATATTTGCAGTTCTAACTCCCAGAGGTCTGCCTCTTGATAGCTATTGGATCTGAGCCAGCTCGTTTGGCTCCGAAGTTCAGCTTGTTTAGAGATAATGCTTGAACTTACTTTGAAAAACCAAAGGAAAGGATCAATAAGAAACATAAGCCACCTGATGACATAACCACCCACCCATCCTCTTGCTACCAGGCAGAGGCATGACCTTTCAATCCGGTTGAGGGGGGTCTGGAACTGATTTTTCTCTTTAATAGAAGTAACATCCGAGGGTGGAAGGATGGTGCAGCTGCTAAGAACACTGATGGCTCTGGGGACAGGGGTTGGTTCCCAGCATCCCCATGACAGGTCAGACCCACCCGTAACTCCAGTTCCAGGGAGTCTGACGCCTTCTGCCATCTGACCTCCATCTCCAGGCGCTGAGGTGGTGTGCACACATACATGCAGGTAAAACACATACAATAAAATCATCTTTAAAAAATTATTTAAAACAAACATCTATTCTCTTAAAGTATTCTCTTTAAGAGAATCTTTTTTTCTTACAATATTTATCTGTTGAAGGAAATAGAGGTGAAGAAGAGAAAGACTTGGCACCCCTTGCGGTCCTGTCTCCTAGGGGAAAAAGTAACTGTGGCTTCCTTGGCATCTTTAATTTCTGTCTGTGTGTACCTGTTTGTATGTCTGTCTTATTACCCAACTCGAGGTCACAGCCAGTGCTCTAACACCCAGATTCTGCCACATTTCCTAAGAAAGCCAATTTTAAGAAGCCACATTAATAGAGAAAAGAAATTTATTCAGTGTGGCCACTTTGGGGGGAGGGGAAGTAGAGATAGCGGGACCTCCCTGAGCAGGCTGTGGTCTCCTGAGCTTGGTAACAACATGACACACACTTAAACATCTGAAATGGTGAAGGCCACATATACTACCGCCCCACGACCCTGCAGGAGCTGAACACACCGCCTCACGGCTCCTTACACCGTTGCTCTGTCCAGTGTGGCCCAGAGAGGCAGTGTTCCAGGCTTGTTTTGGGAACAAGGTAGTCTTCCACCTCAACCTGCATTTTTTTAATGTTTTATTTTTTTTATTATTTTAAATATTTATTTATTTATTTATTATGTATGCAATATTCTGTCGTGTGTATGCCTACAGGCCAGAAGAGGGCACCAGACCTCATTACAGATGGTTGTGAGCCACCATGTGGTTGCTGGGAATTGAACTCAGGACCTTTGGTAGGCCAGGCAATGCTCTTAACCGCTGAACCATCTCTCCAGCCCCTGAACCTGAATTTTAAGAGGCAACCCAGATGGGTTGGCTTGTTCCATGATGGTCTGGGCTCTTGCAGCACTGGTTTTTGGTTTTATTATTCTTATCTATAATAATTTTACTTTAAAATTATGATGAAATGGCATTGTTTTTCCTCTTCCCTTTCTTCCTGCCAACCTGTCCCATGTGCCCTCTTGAGCTCTCTCAAGTTCAAAGCCTCCTTTGCTTTCATCGTTGCTACATGTGTGTGGTTATGTGTGTTTGTATATTATTACCAAATACATAATACAACCTGCTCTGTCCACATAATGTTACATATATGTCTATGATCTGAACACTGTCAACATGGCTGCCTAAACAAGACCTGAGTAGGAACAGCAATGGACATGCTAACACGGGAGGGGGAAGCTCCAGGGGATTCAACCCTAGACAAAGAGCCGCAGGCTACTGTGGATAAATGGTCTCCCTGTGGGAAGGATCCCCACCCTCAGGCAGCTGGGTATCCAGCACCAAGGAGGCAGCATTGTTTGTAATGGCTACATAGTTTCTGGCAACATGCTCCTAGGTCACCACTTAACTGTTTTGTTTCTCACAGTTCAGAGGGTGTCCCTGGCGGCTCTGAGGTCCTCCTCTTCCGGACACCTTCCTCGGCAGGAACCTGGGCCTGACACTGTGTACTTCCCAGTGCCTTTGGGGCCTCTTCTCGCCCTCACTCAGCTTCCTGTTCCTCCTCAGTCCCTCCATGCCCCCCAGCCTGGTGCGGTGAACATTCCCGAGAACACCCCCACTCCTCTCGCACTCCTCTCTCACTCTCACCCCTCCACCCTCCACCCTCCACCCAGTCCCCCAGCCTCTGCCTCTGTCTACAGTTCCTCTCTCTGCTTCTCCATGGCCCTCCCAGTCCCACCTGCCAGGCACTATGCCCCTCCCTTCCCTACTTCCTCAATTCACACTTGCCCCCCAAATTCCAGTCTCTCTGTGGGAAAGGATGCTGTGGGTCCTCCCTGCTGTGTGTGCTGTGTGTGCTGTGTGTGTGTGTGTGTTCCAAGGTAGGGCTGGGAAAGGTGAGAGAGCCTGTGTGCAGCTTGGGGAAGCCAAAGGCATATGGGGTCACTAGGCTGCAATGCTTGCTGGGAGGGCTGAGGCTCTAAGAAACAGCCTAGGGCCCCAAAGCCTAACCCACCCCAACCTGACAAATCTGACCCCGTGACCTCTTGGTGAGAAGGAGGATAGCCACTCCTAGGATTGAGGGCACACATGAGGCTCCTTTGGGACCAGACAGTAGACCCCCCCACCCCACAACACTAACGGGGTTCTCCTATTTAGATATTGGCAGGCACTTGGTGATACGCCTTCAATAAGCCTCCGTTCTCGAAGATCAAAGCATTCAAGTGTTTTAAAGGGACCCTTTCCTGCCGACGCGGTGGGCTGTGGTGGGAGGCACTGACGTGTGCTCCCAAGGTGTAATTAGAACGGCTCTCGACAAAATGTACTGCAATAGAGGATGAGTCCAAATGCTTTATACCTTTCGATTCTGGAAGTCTACTCATGGAGATGTGTCAAAATGAACCAAATATTGACCCCAAGTTCTTTATACGGGCAGCTATCCTTCATGGCAAAAAGCAAAAGAGCGATAGAGTTAAAAATCAGAATCAGCAAGGCAGGAGTGGATGAGTACTATAGACCGTCCCCAGCTGGGACAGCCTGCTGCTGGTAGGGACACTTTGAAGCCTCTTAAGTTATATGTGTGAACTTCAGGGAGAGAAATAGAACATAAATATGTATACACAGAGTGATCACAGGCATGTCAGAGAAGAATAGAGGCCTGGAAGGAGGCGCGAGAAATAGAATATAAATATGTATACACGGAGTGATCACAGGCATGCGAGATAAGAATAGAGGCCTGGAAGGAAGGAAGCGGAGTGGGAGGCTTTTCTTTAGAACAGAAAAAAAGGAAGGAAGAAAAAGTACCATGCGATAGTTCAGAGCTATATTAAGGCCTATGGAATAATCCACCCACCAGCCAGCACTAGGGCCAAAGCTGACTCTCTGCTAAGGCCCAGGGGACCGTCCTTCCCTGAACCTTAGCCTCGCCCCAAGTGAGGATTCCTGAACTACGGGATGGGTATTTGGGCTAATGGTGACCTTAAATTCCTGCTCCTCCTGCCTCCTCCTCTCCAATGTCGAGATTATAGACTGTCGTCACCACACCCAGCTAGAATACAGTTTTCTTTCTTGGTTTTTCTTTTTCAGAGAAGGCCTCACTCTACTGCCCTGACTGGCCTGGAACTCACAGCTACCTTCCTGCCTCTGCTGGGCTCAAAGCTTTGAGCCACCATGCTGGGCTGGAGTAGAATTTTAGCAGCACTTACAAGCATGGGCCTGCTTCACATACAGGGTTGATGTGTGGGTGACATTTCTATACTTGTTTAGCCAACATGATGCTTGGGAGATTTATTCATATTGTTAAATCTAGCTCAGTTCATTCAGTAAATGAGTTAATATTTATAAGGAAACCTAGAACAGGGTCCAGGATATGATTTTTTTATGTATGTTTTTCTTATTGCTTATTTTTGTTCTAAGTTTTATTTATTTTATATGGGAGGGGCATGACCATGTCAAGGCATGTGGAGGTCGGAGAAGGTTGGCTCTCTCCCTCCACCATGAGGGAACCAGACTCGGTAGCAAATGCCTCCACCCTCTGAGCCACTTTGCCAGTTCTGCTTAATGTTGATTATAATAATAAAAATTCATTTTTGTTGCAGAGCAGTATAATACTGTCAATTAACTGTATTTAGCATGCCAGGCATGTTGGCACATGCCTGAAATCCCACCCCACGGGAGGATGAAGAATTTGAGGCCAGCCTCAACTACGTAGTGAGATCTGTCACAAAAACAAAGACAAAAGCCGAAAGTGCAGCTCTGCTCTCTTCCTGTTGATGAACCTTTCCATTTGTCCTTATTGTCAGCCAGGCTCCTGGGGACATCCTGGTCGGCATCTCCTTGTGCGCCTGTGGTTTCTACAGGATGCGCAACTGGCTTGTGCTGCAGATTTGCAACACTGGCTTCTGTGCTCCAAGTTGCAGGTCAGTCTTTCTCCGAAGCAATAGCCCGTATCAGTAGCTCTTGCCATGCTTCGCTCCTTCCAGTTTAGCGGTGCAGACCCCTGCTTCACCACCGTTCCAGTCTACGTTTCTCCGATCACGACTTCGAATTGAGGCATCTGTTCATTCACATTTTTCGTTCTGTGCCTTCTTTTCCTGTCTTCCTGACGATTGCTGCTGTTTTCGCATTGCTATTTAAGAAGTCATCTTTATTTTGATGTTTTCATTGTGGGGTTTTTTTGGAGGGTCTGCTATGTTACCCAGGTTGGTCTTGAACCCTTAAGTTCTCATGGTCTTCCTGTCTCATTCTTCCAAGTATATTCGTACACATTTATAGCTAAGTTTATAACAAAATGCAACTATTTATTTATTCATTTATATGTGTGGGCTTAGCGCATGTATGTTGAGGTCAGAGAACAATCTGCAGGATTCAGTTCTCTCCTTCTATCATGAGTGTCCCAAGGGTCAAACTCAGGTCAACAGGATGGTCACAAGTGCCTTTACTCAGTGAACTACCTCACTGGCTCTTTATGACTAAAAAATGGGCTCTATATTCTGACTTTCTCTCTTTATAATAACTGGGTCGAAATACCCTGTGTGACTGTGTACATGTGTGGTGTGGTATGTGTGTGTGTGTGTTTGTAGTATGGATGTGGTATATGTGAGTGCTGTGTGTGTGTGTGTAATGTGTGGTTGTGTTGTGTTGTGGTGTGCAGGTGTGTTGCATGTGTGCGTGTAATGTGTGGTTGTGTATGTTGTGTGCAGGTGTGTGTTGTGGCATGTAGGTGTGTGTTGTGTGTGTGTATAATGTGTGGTTGTGTGTGTTGTGTTGTGGTATGCAGGTGTGTATTGTGTGTGTGGAATGTGTGGTTGTGTGTGTCGTGGTGTGGTGTGCAGGTGTGTGTTGTGTGTGTGTATGTTGCACTCACGGGGTCTCACACATGTCAGACAATACTCTACCACTAAACTGTACTGCAGCCCTAAAATTCCATTTCTTGTTCCTTACATTTTTTTAAAAAGGCTCAAGGCTTTTTGTTTTGGATTTGGACCTGTATTCACTTGAGTTTGAAAATGGATTCCAACTGTTGGGCCATTTGTTTGACCCCCACCACTTTTCAGGATGGCTTTCCCATGAATCCAGTTTCCCAGCAGGTGTGATGGCTCAGATGTGACATCCCAGCAAACTGAGGCCAGGCTGGTTTACAGAGTGAGATTCTGTCTGAAAAAATAAACAGACCTGGCATGGTGACGGACACTTTAACAGCAGCCAGGCAAAGGTAGTCTACATCATGAGTTCAAGGTCAGCCAAGACTATATTTGTTAGGCCTTGTTCCAAAGCAAACAAATAATTTCATCATAGCCAATGAGATTTCATATTCACTTAAATACTAACTCCCATTTCTTTTTCCCTAACTCTTTGTAACCTCCCTCCGTGTTTTCACTAATCACAGAAAGTTTATCCTAGATTTGTTCCTCAGATGCATGTGGTGGCACAAGCCTGCACCTGGGAGACGGAGGCAGGTGGATGTCTGTGAGTGAGACCAGCCTTGACTACACAGTAAGCTTCAGGATAGTCAGAGCTACATTGTGATGCCCTGTCTCAAATATATGTAAACAGAGATGGAGCTTTTCTGTCCTCACTGGCTGGTTCCAAATAAACACACAAAAGCTTATATTAATCACAAAATGCTCTGTCAATAGCTCAGGCTTATTAATTAGCTTTTACATTTGAAATAACCTATGCATTGCTATGTGGCTCGTGGCTTTACCTGTCCTCTAGCATCTTGCTTCTAGGGAGGCTTGATGGTGTCTCCTGGCTCCGCTCTTCCTCTTCCCAGTATTCTCAGTTTGACTCTCCTGCCTAACTTTATCCTGTTCAGCTATTGGCCAGTCAGCTTGTTTAATTAAATCAATCACAGCAACAAAACATCACACTGTACAAAAGGATTTTCCACAGCTAATATATACATAATTCATCTATGCTCAGATGATTTAATTCAGCACAATATTTTGAAGGCAAATCTATACAGAGTATATATCAGATTTTAATTGTTCTTTGGGTTATGGACCTAGTGTTTCCATGTTCTTGAATAAACAAAAAAAGGCATACACAGGTTGAAAGTAGCAAGAATACTTCATTCAAAGCAAAGCAATAGTATAGGATAGAAAGGAATAGGTTTGCCAAGATTGACAGCCAGCCTTAGGAGTGAAGATGCCCAAGGGCACCAGGTTACTGCCTGACTTCTCTTTTGAGTCTAAAGGATGGAGGGACTGGCTACTAAGGGTGTAGTTTGAGTGGTTCTCTATTTTGATGGACAGATTAGGCCACAGAATCACCTTTCTACTGTTCACATTCCTTCCCAAACAGCATGCATTTTTTTAACTATGTCCCAAGTCGTACATAGGGACATAGAACAATAGGAGACCCTCCCTTAAAGTTGAGTTTGGCTTTATTGTACATGCACCCCAGATCAGTTCAGGATAGACTGGCCTTTCTGGTCACTTACTGGACATAAGGAGAGTACGATTTGTGAAGAATCTGTTCAAGTCGATGGTGGTCAGGAGATGAAACTCCCTGCTTTGTCCAGGGAGAAGTGTGAGAAGCTTGCCCATGGGGTCCCAGGCCACCATCAGGCATTGTTCGGACAGGGGTGTGCACAGGTAAGGTGCACAGGCAAGCATGCATATGTGTGGAGTCAGGGATTACTAAATTAGTTCCTATGCTTGCCTCCCCCTATGTAGCTTAGCAGCAAAGGGCTTACCTAGTACCCCTGAGGCTCCAAGTTTATTTATCACCAGGGCTGAGTACTGTTTCCACGTTTGCTACCATGAACACTGCTGTACTGATACCTCTTTGGCTCTCTGATCTCAGGGCATATACCTAAAATGTATGAGTTTTGCTGGGTCATGGCGTGGTCCCAAGCCAGTTATTTTTCTTTCAGTGGAGATTGAACTCAAAGCCTTGCACGCACAGGCAAGAACTCTATATATTCCACCCCTCCTTTAGTTTTTATTTATTTTTAGCTTTTTAAATTTAATTTTAAAAATAATTTATTTTATTTCATATACTTACTTTTCTATTTTGTCTCCTTGTATATCTGTGTGAAGGCGTTGGATCCTGGAACTGGATTTACAGACAGGTGTGAGCTGCCATGTGGTTGATGGGAATTGAACCCGGGTCCTCTGGAAGGGTAGCCACTGCTCTCAACCCCTGAGCCAACTCTCCAGCCCCTTTTATTTTGACGTGGTGCTCCAGTGAGCTGTCCAGGCTGTCCTTGAGCTTGCTTTGGAGAACAGAAAGGACTTCAGCATTTGGTGTTCTGCTCAACCTCTCAAGTAGCTGGGGTAACAAGCTGGCGTCACCAGGCCCAGCCCAAAGCCAGCTACGTATAATACTATAAGCAGGCAACTCACTAGAAAACAATGAAAGATATAAAATACAAATAATATTAGAAGTCAGAAGAACAGTATAATGGCAGAGACAAAAGAAAGATAAACAATTATAAGATTGTTATTACATAGGACTCCATTGCAGCCAACTTGAACATCTAGAGAGAACTGTCCCTAAAAACATACAATTGACAGCAAATAAGATAGAGAATTTAAATGGACTGGTTAGGCTAGAAGAAACTGGAAAAGTAAAGTAATCTAAGGAGACAATCTCATGAAGCCCAGGCTGGCTTCAAACTCCCTGTACTGCTGAGGCTGACCTTGAACTCCTGATCCTATGACCTCCACTTCTCAAGTACTGGAATTAAAGTGTGCACCCCTGCGCTCAGCAAGAGAAGGAATCAGAGATGTGAAAGAGAGATGCCCACCAAAAGTTACTAAAGCCAGGAAGCTCTCAGGTTATTTCTAGAAAATCAGCTACCAGTAAGGAACACTTACCACAATCATCATTATTCAATATCCTTTTAAAGTTCAGTTGCATTAAGAGAAGGAAAAGAAAAATCTCTACCTGTAAAAGATGGGATGGTATATTGACAAGAATCTGAAAGACAAAAAATTCTGGAGTGATGGTCACACCTATATTCCCAACACTCAGGAGGCTGAGGCAGAAGGACAGAGAGCTCAAACCAGGTTAGAGTACAGGGAGACACCACATCTCAAATTAAAAACCTTATTGAGACAAAAATAGAAATCAAATATGCAAGCTATTTAAAGGTCACAATAAACATTAAGCTGAAAATAAACAAATGATGAATAGGAGCAGCAGGTAAAAGGCCCGGCTCTAGCTAGGCTGGCCCAGAAAGGTTCTCCTGGAGGGGAAATACACAAGCTAAGGTCTGCACCAAAGCAATGGCATTCTAGTCATCCAGAGAGAGGAACAGCAGCAAGGAAGCCACTGTGGCACTGTGGGAATGGGGCCTGCGGGCAGAGAAAGACGGTGGAATTCTAGACTAGGACTAGAAGTCACCGAAGCTCTTCAAGCACATTTATGCCTTCAAAACATGATTCGTGACGTGTGTGCGCGTGCGTGCATGCGTGTTTGTGTGTGTGTCCGTGCATACTTTTAAAATCGAATTTTCTTTTCCTTCTCTTGTGTCTCCTTGCCTTAATCTTTTGCCCCTGGATCCTGAAGGGCCGACAGAGACTGATGATTTGGAAGTGTGTTTTGTTTGCTGGTTTTCCAGAATTTGGGAGGAACCCAGAGCCTCGCATGAGAGAGACATGCATGCATCTACACACTCGCGAGTCTGACCTCGTGGTCCTATCCTTCTGGTTAGTAACTGTCTGGGTCTTAGAATCAATTTTAAATAGTAACTACAGTCCTCTCCACATCCACATCCGCCTTTCATTATTTCCTCATAAATCATTGTGGGCACTCAGCATCTTTCTTAGAAGTAGCGAATTTTCAGACGAGCAAGTGAAGCTCCTGGTGGCACAGTTTGGAAATTTTGTGGCCCGTATACTCCCCAGGAGGATGAAAAATCCGAGGAGCTGGTTGTGTGGAAGGAAGGGACTGAGAAGACAGAGGGACAGGACCGAGGAAAGGACAGAGGCGACCTCCCCTTACCCGGCTGACCCACGCCCACTCCTCCAATTCTGTTCAGGCCTTGCTGCACACTCCCTGCATCCCGAGTTGAGAACCTCGCAGATCTTACAGCAAGGACTTGGTCCCTCTGCCGCAGTTCGGAACCTCAGAGAAGTTCCAAATCCTCCCACTGGAGGGCAGAGGTGTGCTTCGCAGAACCGAGAGATTGGGCGGAGCTTCCAGATCTTAATCAGTCTACCCGGTGCGGGGAAGGCCCGGGAGCCTCTCTTCTCCCGGGCGTCTGGACCTTCCAAGCACCTCCACACGCACACACCCATGCACCTCGGAGACTGCAGGGGGGCCAGATCCGCAGGAGCGGAGTCAGCCCTGCCGAATGAAGGGGTGACAGCTGTCAATCACCATCACATCCTGCACTTGCTGTCTTTACGCCTCTCTCTGGTCTGCCTCCTGAACAGTTCCTTTGGCTGGTTTCTTAGTTGGCTCCTGCACTGTTTACAGTTCTATAACTAGGTAGCTCATTTTCTTGTTAGTTAAAAATTTTCATTTATTTTACATCCCGACCTCAGTTTCCCCTCCTTTCTCTCCTCCAGTTCCTCCCACCTGACTCCTTCTCTATTTCTGTTCAGAAAGGGGCAGGCCTCCCATGGGTGTCAACAAAGCATGGCATATCAAGTTGAGGTATGACTAAGCTCCTCTTTTTGTATTAAGGCTGGGCGAGGCAACCCAGGTTCTCAAAAGTCAGCTCAAGTGTCAGGGACAGGCCCTGATCCCACTGCTAGGAGCCCCACAAAGAGGCCAAGCTACACAGCTGTCACACATACGCAGAGGGCCTACGTAAGTCCTATGCAGGCGCCCTAGCTGTCGATCTGTGAGCTCCTACAAACCCAGGTTAGTTGTTTCTGGGGGTTTCCATGGGTTTCCTTGTGATGACCTTGACCCCCATGACTGGTATACTCCTTCCTCCCTCTCTTCAACAGGATTCCTGGTAGGTAGCTCATTTTTAAATAAACGCCCTGTGTTGCTTTCAGATTTTCCATACCCTTACATAAAAATGTAAATTCAGCCTTGGTCTCCATGGACACAGTCAGCATCACTTTTCCTCGCCTGAATCGAATAAGCACAGCAACTGGGATGCTTGGGACGTGATACTGTGGTCCACAGCTTCGTCCATTCTGTCCCTGTTGTTTTGTTGTTTTTTTTTTGGTTTTTGTTTGTTTGTTTATTTGGGTGCTTTGGTTTTGGTTTTTATTTTCTCAAGTGCTGTACGCACACTGCCCAGCAGCCCATTCGTGATTACTGTTTTGAGAACTGATTTGAAAGAGCATCTTCCTTCTCCAACAGCTGAGGGCGCTAGGCTGCCTGGAATGGGGCTTGAGTGTGTTCTGTAGAACTTGGAGTCAGACCCATCCCCACATGCAGACACAGCCCAGGGCAAAGGGTCCGCTTTGCTGGATGACAAACACTTCTGTCCCTTGGGTTCTAGCAGCCCCTGCAAAGAGCGGCTTCTCATGTGACTCAGACATAGTGACAGGGTGGGGATGTGGGGTTAGGGGTGTGGGGGTGTAGAGTGTGGGTGTGGGTAGGGTGGGGGTGGGCCACAGGCACTCTGAACTTGGTCTGCGAACTGCTTCTGACCTGTGGATGATCACACCGCAGTAAGATTCCCCTCTTGGTACTATTCTCCTATTCCCCTTTTTAAAATGTCCTTGTTGTTGGGCATTACGCACCTTTAATCCCAGCACTCGGGAGGCAGAGACAGACAGATATCTGTGAGTGTTTGAGACCACCCTGGTCTGCATAGTGAGTTCCATGACAGCCAGAACTCTGTGGCTGACCCTGTCTCAAAAACAAAATGAAACAAGACAATATCATTCTCAGTATGTGTCCATTATACATGATGATGGGATTCAATATGACGTGTCCATCCATGTGCATAATGTATTTAACATAAATGGGCTAATTTAAAATGGAATAGCTAGTAGCAAGCCTGAGCTATTGGTTGAGCATTTATAATTAATATTAAGCCCCTTTGTGGTTATTGGAGAGCATGCTGATGGGACAGAAAAGTTCACCTACATTCTACTTTACCCACAGCCCTACTTAATTCTCCTCTCCCCAAAGGTAACTGTTTTATTATGGTAATAGACAGTTATGTTTGACTGTTCTTGCTGGCAAAATGTGTATTGCTGGTTATGTTATGTGCCTGCATGCTATATCTTGGTTTTTTTCTTCTTCTCAGTTTTAAACATCCAGCCATGCTGTAAACAACTCACTTTGAATGTCTGACCTCCATAGAATCCTCCACCCTAATGGCAGACACTCAGGTGACCCTTAGTTCTTGCTCTACGGAAGCTTGTTGTTGTGAACATCTCTGTGTTTCCATATGGGTCTGGCTGGGGATTTCCTGTGGAGAGAAGAGAGCTACGGCAGAGGTGATGCACCAGAAGGACCGAGTTCCACCCAGGAGAGCCAGGCTCCTTCCCACCTACTCCACCCCAACACGGTCGTACCTCCTAATCCTTTCCACAGCTGTCTGCGTGTCGGTGGTGCAAGACTGACATCTACAGACACTAAGTCCCAGCTTAGCATCAGCTGGCTTTCCAACAGAGGCCAGTCAACACATACAAGTGCCGTCTTATTTGTATCCCCCTAATTCTTCAGTATCCATTCTTCTGCCTATCAGCTTAGATGTCTCATCTGTTTGTCTGTTTGTGGCTTGCCCAGTTCTCTTAAAAAAAATATTTAGTTTATGTGTATGTGTGTGTGCCAGAGTGTATGTCTGTATACCACATGAGTGCAGGAGCCCACAGAGTCAGGAGAGGCCATCAGATCTTCTGGAACTGGAGTTACAGACGGTTGTTAGCCACTGTATGTGTGCTGTGCCTGAGTCCTCTGCAAAATCAGTAAGCGCTATCAACCACAGCTACATCTCTCTAGTCCCTTACCATTTTTTTTCCCATTGAAGTTGCTGTTTTAGTCACTGTTCTATTGCTGTGAAGAGATGCCATGATCACGGCAACTTTTACAAGAGAAAGCACTGAGCTGGGGCTTGCTTACAGTTTCAGAGGCGTAGCTCACTATCATCATTTCTGGGATCATGGCAGCAGGCACAGCAGGCATGGTGCTGAAGCCGCAGTTGAGAGCTACATCATGGTCTGCAGGTTGAGAAAGAGAGAGAGAGACAGAGAGAGGGAGAGAGAGAGAGCGAGAGCGAGAGAGCGAGAGAGCGAGAGAGAGAGAGAGAGAGAGAGAGAGAGAGAGAGAGAGACTGGTCCTGGTATGGGCTTTTGAAACCCAAAGCTCATCCCCAGTGACAAACTTCCTCCCTCAAGGCCACACCCACCCACTCCAGCAAGGCCACACCTCCATCCTTTTCAAATCATGCCACTCCCTGATGACTAAGCATTCAAACACATGAGCTTATGAGGTCTGTTCTTAGTTAAACTGCCACAGTTACTGTGGTTTTTTTTTTCTTATTGTTCTGCAGGAATTTTGTGTATAGTCCAAAGCAGTGGTTCTCAACCCGTAGGTTACAACCCCTTTGGGGGGAGGGGGTTGAACACTCCTTTCACAGAGGTCACCTAAGGTCATGGGAAAACACAGATTTTTACATTACAATTCGTAACAGTAGCAAATTACAGTTATGAAGAAAGAATGAAAATAATTTGCTGATTGGGGTCACCACAAGATGAAGAACGATATCAAGGGGTCAGGAGACTGAGAGTAGCTGCTCTGCAGTCACCTTAGCGCCATCTTGATACTTTGTTGGCTCTAGGGATCACAGTGTCTTCTTCTGTTTCACTGCTGCTGGTTAATGCTGCCACAGTGTCCTTCATAGAACATAAATTTTCATTTTATGTACCCAAGTTCATTAAACTAATTGATCATTTCTCCATGTGAATTGAACTTTTGAAACCTTAGTGTTTTAAGGAGGGAGGTTGCTTGTTGGTTCCCAGTCGCTTAGTCCCAAAATCGTCACACAGAAACCATATTATTTAAAGCACTGCTTGGTCCATTAACTTTAACTTCTTATTGGCTAACTCTTTTTTTTTTTGAGAGTAAATTTTATTAAATTATAAAAGTCTCCATTTCCACCCCTCCTCCCGACACCCCCCCCACTCCCCCCACTCCCTCATTGGCTAACTCTTAAGTCTTAATTTAACCCATTTCTATTAATATGTGTATTGCCACGTGGCTGTGGCTTATGGGCTAAAGTTCTGGCATCTGTCTCTGGCAGGGCTACGTGGCATCTCTCTGACTCTGCCTTCTCTCTCCCAGCATTCAGCTTAGTTTTCCATGCCTAGCTCTGTTCCCTTATAGGCCCAAAGCAGTTCCTTTATTAACCGATGATATTCACAGCATACAGAGGGGAAGCCCACATCACCTTAGGAAGGAAGTTCATTCATGTCTCTATGATGCAATTTTTCCAATTTCTTCTCCTAACTATTCCTTCCTTCCTTCCTTCCTTCCTTTCTTCCTTCCTTCCTTTCTTTCTCAGTTCACTCTTAATTTCCTCTAGAGCTTTACAGTCTATTTTCATACATAGTGTTAGATAGAGAGGGATAAAGCTTTATGTACCTCTATAATTGGGGTACCATGCAATGTGGGGTGCCATGTTAAGGTTCTTATGGTCAGTCAGAACATCTTCAGGATTTCCATTGTTATGATAAAAAAAACAGAAACAACTTGGGGAGGAAAGGGTTTATTTCAGTTTAAAGTTCTGCATCACCATCCACCATGGAAGGGAGTCAAGGCAGGTACTCAAGGCAGGAACCTGGAGCGGAAGCCGTGGAGTAATGCTGCTTACTGACTTGCTCCTTATGCCTTGCTCAACCTGTTTTCTTCTACACTGAGACCGCCTGCTCAGGCGTGGTGCCTCCCCCTGTTGGCCTGGCCCTCCCGCATCCATCACTGATCAAGAAGAAGCCCTACAGACTTGCCTCCAGGCAATCTGGAAGAAGGCATTTTCTTAGTTGAGGTTCCTCTTCCCGAATATGTCTAGGTTTTTGTCATGTTGACAAAAATCAGCTGGCACACAGGCTATGCACTTCTAGAAAAGATCAATTACAGTTATAAGGGGCAAGAGCACATCCAACTCTGTATAGAGAACCCGGCCACATTCCACAAGACTCTCTTTCAGTGTGTGTCTGTGTCTGTCTCTCTCTCTCTCTCTCTCTCTCTCTCTCTCTCTCTCTCACACACACACACACACACACACACACACACACACACACACACACACACACACACACACCACACACACCACACCATACACACACACACCACAGACCATCCTGGGCTGGATCCACCTCCAGGAAAAAGACTGTACACATCACTGATGCCCCTATAAGACCAGAGCACAACCGGGGTTAGACCTGGCTGAAGTCCAAAAAAACCACAAGTTACTAGATCACAAAGAAGCCACAGGAGGCTGAGGAAGTCAAGCTGGATCAATTTTAACTTTAGGAGCAAAGGAAAAAAGATCCTGTTCATCACAGAAGGATGGGAAGAAGGGAAAGGGAAAGAGTAAAGAAGGGAAGAGTAGAGAAAGAAAACATAGCTCTTCCCAGAGGACCAAGGCTAATGATCAGGCAAGAGAGCAAACTCAACCCAGGTAGAGTCTCTAACGTCAAACCCAGAAATGATCTCTGGCTACTTAAAGTGTCATGGGAATGTGTTAAAGGGGTCAGTCACCTAGAAAGCTGAACAACCAAGGGACTTCATGGGATCTCCTGACCTGTTCAGCTACTTTGGGAACTAAACGCTGCTGTTATCTCTCCCTGAGGTGGGCATTCCTAACACAGCCTGCTGCCTGCCCCTGAGGTGGGTGTTCCTGCCCCTGAGGTGGATGTTCCTAACTCAGCCTGCTGCCTGCCCCTGAGGTGGGTGTTCCATAGATTCAGGAAAGGTCCTGGGTTGCTAAACCCATTCTGGACAACTGCATTCATAGAGTTCCTCCTCTCAGTGATACCTTGGAAATACAAACCTGAACTCAGCTACTGAGTTTCAGGGCTCAGAAACTGTTGATAGCCTGGGGGTTCCCAACTGGAGAATCCTGGGAGCTCTCCTTTCAGAAAAACTGGAAGGCCGTCATCAGCCTGACCTGCCGCAGCATCAGGTCTGCCGTGTGCGGAGAAGAGAGAGCCTGTGGCCGACCCTGGAGGACAGTCAATACTACAGAATGGAGGGCTCAGACACCTTTTGGGTGTCTCTTCCTTGGTGAGACTGACTGTTTCCGTCAGTCCCTGGTAACTGTTGACAGAGATCACTAAGCAAGAGCGCTGGAGAGACGGCTTAGCGGTTAAGAAGTATTTTCTGTGCCTCCAGAGGACCCAGAACCTACACAGTGTCTCAAAGTCATCTGTAACTCCAGTGCCAGGGGATCCAAAGTCCTCTTCCATCCTTCATGGGTACCAGGCGTGCACATAGTACTCAGACATACATGCAGGCAAAACACCTATACATAAAATAAAATAAATAAATCTAAAAATTAAAAACAAAACAAAAACAAAAAAACAAGCAAGAACAGATGCTGAGACCATCGTTTGTGGAGTCCCAGGCCCCGAAACCCAGTGCAGCTGGCAGTAAGATTGGTCTCATGGAGCCCCTAGCTGAGCGGGAGCCCACCTGTTCATCCACCCACTCTTGGACTGCCATTGCGTCCCTCACAGTGTGAAGGGGCTGTAGTGGTGCTCTTTAGTTTTTGAAGATTTATTTTGTGTGTGTGTGTGTGTGTGTGTGTGTGTGTGTGTGCTCGAGCGCTGTTGAGAGTTTGTATATGTGAGTTTGTGCGGAGGCCGGAGGTGTTAGACCTCCCGAGCTGGATTTACAGGCAGTTGTGAGCCTGTGGTTATTGAAAACTAAACTTGGGTCCTCAGGATGAGAAAAAATGACTGGTCTTCTCTCATTGGCCTTGCTGAGTTCTCTGGTCCTTCAGGGACAAGCAACAGTGATGGTGACCCGAGAGGACCCTCAGAAACTGGTCCTACTCTACATGCTGGGGCTTTAGGTCACCAGGTATGGCATCCTTCCTGTTACACGTGTGGTGGCTGTGGGGAACCAAGAGAAGCAGCTCATTACGGGGCATCAAGCCAGAATCTTAGCTACTCATAACTAACTGTTCAAGGCCTGGAGAGTGTGTCGGTGAGCACCCGGTTGCCAGAGCCCTGGATGACGATGGAAACTCTACCACGGTACTTTCTGGCCTTCAGCACTACCATGTCAGCACCGTCCCTAGCCTCAGGCACCACTGATGCTGCCAGGTATTGATATTACTGTGCCCCAGAGCCCCAGCTGAGGGACTTACAAAGGTTTCAGGGCAGAGTTTGGCCTGCCGGAGGAAGATGCCCAGGATGAGCGGTTCTTTCCTCCCTAGTTGTTCTCCCACCCCGTGATAAACATGTTGAAGATGCCCACGGACAGGGAGACAGAGACGTCTTGAGATTTCGCTTGGATTCCTGTCCCACAAGCCATGTTCTTCCACTCAATTTCAGTTCCTGGCAGGCTTCTCTGGAAGGCTAATGGTAAAGCTAGATGCTGACAAATGCCAGCTCGGAGGGAAGTCCGCTAAGGGAGGCACTGTGGGCACGGGGCAGGCAGGTGGTCTTTCTAGTCTTACTGCCATCCGGGTGAATGCGAACAATGATCTGCATGTTTCTCATCAGCGACCATGTACTGGCGTGTTGGGCAATATGATTTTCAGGTGTGTGACTTTTGTTCACACTGCATTTGTTACCTCTGTGAAGCTGTGGTTCTTTGCCTGCCTAAAACACCTGATAGTCTTAATAAAGAGATGAACGGCCAATAGCGAGGCAGGAGCGAGAATAGGCAGGGCTCGCAGGCTGAGAGTATAAATAGAAGGAGAAATCTGAGAGGAGGACCAGGAGCAAGAGAACAAGGAGAGGAGGACATCGGGGGCCAAGCACTAGGTCACCCAGCCAGTCACGGAGTAAGAAGGAAACAACGATATGCAGATATAGAGAAAGATAAAAGCCCAGAGGTAAAACATAGTTGGCATAATTTAAGTTAAGAAAAGCTGGCAAGAAACAAGCCAAGCTAAGGCTGGGCATTCATAACTAAGAATAAGATTCCTTGTGTGATGTATCTGGGAGCTGGGTAGCGGGTCCCCCCAAAAGCCAAAAGAGTAAAACACCACGCATACTGGTGTGTGCTCTCTTGACCATATTTTGAAAACACAGAACTAACCACAGCCACATTTGACTTCTGCAGTACAGGCAGTGGTGGGAGAACACAGCAGAAGTCTGAAGCAAGATCTGGGAGGAGAAATGGCTGAGTAACGTGCCTGCGCATAAGGCTGTAGAAGGGAGTCTTCGCTATTTAGTTTATAATGTGAGCTCTTCATAGACGCATGATATCAATATAGAGAAGCATACCACTCGATGACTTTCCCCCTTATTGCTTGTGTATCCAGCATCTAACTAAGAAATGGAATTTGGGCTGGAGAGATGGTCCAGAGATTAAGAGCATTGGCTGATCTTCTAAAGGTCTTGAGTTCAACTCCCAGCACCCACATAGTGGCTCCCAATCACATGAGATCTGGTAATGAGATCTGGTGCCCTCTTCTGGCGTGTAGGCATGTACACAGACAGAACACTGTATAAATAATAAATTTTTTAAAATCTTGGAAAAAAAAAAAAGAAATGCTAGAAATAACTTCAGGATCTAATCCTTCCCTCCACATAACTTCATCACCATGGAGTCGAGCCTTCAACAAATGAGCTTTGGGTGACATTTGAGAGCCAGACTACCAGATTAGATCAGAAGATAGCTTTCATCTCAGGTGCTGTGTGTATGTGTGCTGTGCATGAGTGTGATGTGTATGGGGTGTGTGTGTGGTGTGTGTGGTGTGTGGTGTTAGTGTCTGTGGTGTGTGGGAGTGTGCTGTGTATGTGTGTGGTGTGTATGTGACGTGTGCAAATGTGGTGTGATATGTGTGATGTGTGCGTGGTATGTGTATATGTGGTATGTGTATGGCGTATATGTGATTTGTGGGGGGGGTGGGAGCAGTGTGTGTAGTATGTGTGTTGTGTGTGCGAGTGTGGCGTGTGTATGGTATGCATGAGTATGGTGTGTATGGGGTGTGTGTGTGGTGTGTGTGTAGCATGCGCAAGTGTGGTGTGTGTGGGGGTGTGGTATGTGTGGTGTGTGTGTAGTATGTGTGATTTGTGTGTGGGTGGAAGTGGTGTGTGTGTATGTATGTTGTGTGTGCAAGTGTGGTGTGTATGTGTGTAGTGTGTGTGTGTTGTGTGCGAGGGTGGTATGTGTGGTGTGATGTGTGTGGGTGGTATGTGTATGTGCGAGTGTGGTATGTGTGTGGCGTATGTGTGATTTGTGGGGGCGTGGGAGTGGTGTGTGTAATATGTGTGTTGTGTGTGCGAGTGTGGTGTGTGTGTGTGTTTCCTCTCTCTCCCCTTCAGCCCTAGGGATCACACTCAGAGCCCTGCAGCATGGCTGGCAAGTGCTCAACCACTCAGCAATATTTTCAACCCTGAAAACTTCTTTAAAATGGCGTTCTCTGCTCCTCAGTATTGAGATCTTGCTCTGGCATGTTGTAATTCTCACACCATGGGTGGGCTCAGACACCTCACATAAGTAGGCAAGCTAGTAGGCAGCACCTACCTTGCAGCTTTAGTGAGTGGGTAAGTGGCCTTCGTTATGATCAATAGTAGAATCATGGGGCATGGTATCTTATTCTTCACTTTTTTTTCTTTCTTAAAAAAGAAAACAAGCTATCTTTTCTCATTTTACAATCCTAGTTCCCACTGCTTCCTTTCCTCCCATTCCCTCCACCTTCTCCCCTACCCCATCCCCCCATTACTCCTCAGAGAGGGTAAGGCACATTGCTTTGGGGAAGGTCCAGGTCCTCCCCACTATATCTAGGCTGAGCAAGCTATCCAGCTAAAGAGAATAGGTTCTCAAAAGCCCAGTACAAGCAGTAGGAATAAATCCTGGTGTCACTGTGAGTGACCCCTCAGTCTGCCCCAGCCATGCAATTATCAACCACATTTAGAGGGTCCAGTTTGGCCCTATGCTTGTTCCTTCCCTGTCTGACTGGAGCTGGTGAGCTCCCATTAGCTCAGGTAAACTGTTTCAGTCGGTGTCCCCATCATGGTCTTGACCTCTTTGCTCGTATTCTCACTCCTCCCACTCTTCAACTGGAGTTTGGGGAGTCAGCCCAGCGCTCCACTGTGGGTCTCTGCCTCTCTTTCCATTAGCTGCTGAATGAAGGTTCTATGGTGACATTTAAGATATTCATCAATCTGACTACAGGGCAAGGCCAATTCAGGCACTCTCTCCACTATTGCATAGAGTCTTAGCTGGGGTCATCCTTGTGGATTTCTGGGAATCTCTCTAGTGCCAGGTTTCTTGCTGGTCCCATAATGGCTCCTTCTTATTCTTCACTTTTTACTTTTTTTTTTTTTTTTAGATTTATTTGTTATGTATACAGTATTCTCAGTATTCTGTCTGCATGTGTGCCTGCAGGCCAGAAGAGGGCACCAGATCTCTTTACAGATGATTGTGAGCCACCATGTGGTTGCTGGGAATTGAACACAGGACCCCTGGAAGAGCAGGCAGTGCTCTTAACCGCTGAACCACCTCTCCAGCCCCACTTTTTTTTTTTTTACTTTTTAATAATATTGGTAAATATCTGCAGACATAACACAAAACGTGCCCCTCAAACCATTTTAGGCGTATAGCTAATGGCAGAAAGTATATTCACATTGCTGTGTACCCATCACTACCCTCTATCTCCATATGCCTTTCGTATTCCCAAGGGAAACTCCACACTAATCACATAATGATGCTGACTTAGAATTATTACTGTGAAGAGACACCACGACCACGGCAACTCTTATAAAGGAAAACATCTAACTGAGGTGGCAGCCTACAGTTTCAGAGGTTCAGTCCATTATCATCATGACGGGGAGCATGGCAGCGTGAAGGCAGACATGGAGCTGGCTACAACTTGATCAGAAGGCATTAGGAGTAAACTCAGCATCACACACGGAGGGAAGCTGGAGCAAAAGAGACCTCCAAGCCTACCCCCACAGTGATACACTACTTCCAACAAGACCACACCTACTCCAACAAAGCCACACCTAATAGTGCCACTCCCTAAGAGCGTATGACAGCCAATTATATTCAAATTACCACATTCCACTCCCTGGCACCCATAAGCTTTAACAATATCATAATATAAGATGTATTTAGTTCAACTTTAAAAGTCCCCATAGTCTATCGCATCTCAACAGGGTTTAAAAGTCCAAAGTTCAAAGTCTCTTCCGAGATTCATAAAATCTCTGACCTGTAATTGTAGTTATGTTAGGTATATACAGAAGTAGAAAAAGGTAAAAGCCTAGAGGCAAAAGGCAGATGGGATGATTTAAGTTAAGTAAAGATGACAAGAAACAAGTCAAGCTAAGGATGAGCATTCATAAGAAAGAATAAGCCACGGTGTGTTTGTTTGGGAACTGGGTGGCAGCCCCCCAAAAAGCCAAAGAGTAAAGTAAGCAACTACAGCACTGCCTGTTTACTCAGGTGGTAGTTTATCCTTCTCAGGTCTCTGATGGGGGTTGAATTGTTACCAAATTAAAAAAGAAACTTACAAAAAAGATATAAAGTTTATAAGGTTGAGAGACATAAAAGCTTAAGTTATCTAAGGAAATGTCTTAAGGTCTAAAAGGATATTTTTAGTCTGGCAATACAAGTTATGATAGAAAATGATTTAGGTATAAAACTTGGGACTCACCATGATAGGACAGATAATAGGGTGTTTTCTCCAAATTTGCCAAATACAAATGGACTGACTGAACATTGTGAATGAAATTATTACCTGGTAATTGTTCTTATTGTATATAGTTTTACTGTGTTAGAGTTAAAATCTTTCTTTTTATTTAGACCAACCAACTATGGTTGGTCTTTCTTTGAACTGCCAAATCTCAAATAATGACATAGGAACTTTATATTAATTATGAAAGCTTGGCATTATCTTAGGCATGTTACCAACTAGCTCTTATAACTTAGATTAACCCATTTATATTACTCTACTTTCTGTTATACGGCTTGCTACCTCTCTTCAGTACTGTGTATCCCGTTTCCTCCATGGCTCAATGCTGAATCTTGCCTCTCTTCTTCCCAGAGTTCCCATCTCTGCCCGGAAGTTCCACCTATTCTCTCCTGTATAGTTATTGGCTGTTCAGCTCTTTATTGAACCAATCAAAAGCTGCCTTGGCAGAGACACATCTTCATGTGTACAAAAAGATTATCCCACAATACGGCTTGCTCCTTTTCATTCTATATCATCGTTAGAGTTAACACTAGTAACCACACAACAGAGTCTATGCTAGGCTGTTTTGAGATTTCCTCTGCCAACAGAATTAATCCAAAACTTTTCACTTTAGCCTCAGGCAAACTTTCTGGACAATGGTGAAAGGCAGCTACGTTCTTCACCAAAATATCACAAGAACAATTTCTAGGCCACATATTAATATTCTTCTCCTCTGAAACCTTTTGAGTCAGCCCCTGACATTTGAAATAACTCTCAGCACCACTGTCTTCCGTGCCCCTACTAAGATGGCCCACTAAGCAGTGCTTAAAGCATTCCACTGCTTTCCTAGCTCAAAGTACCAAACTCTAAGTTCCTCCAAACAAAAACATGGTCAGGCTCATCACAGCAATACCCAACTTCTGTTTTAGTTAGGGTTTCTATTGCTGTGAAGAGACAATGTGACTACAGCAACTCCTATAAAGGAAAACATTTATTTGGGGTGGTTTGCTTACAGTTTCAGAAGTTCAGTCCATTATCATCATGGCAGGGAGCATGGTGGCCTGCATACAGATGTGGTGCTGGTTACACCTAGATTAGAAGGCAACAGGAAGTCAGCTGTGACACTGGGAGTAGTTTTAGCATTGGAGAACTAAAAGCCCACTCCCACAGTGACCCACTTCCTCCACTAAGGCCACACCCACTCCAACAAGGCCACACCTCCTAGTACTGCCTCTCCCTTTGGGGGTCATTTTCTCTCAAACCACCACAGATGCCTACCCTCATCTTCCCCAAGCTCCCAGTAACTAACATTCTATTTTCTGTCTCCATAGATTTGACTGATTTAGGGATCTTTCACAAGTAGAAACACAAGTTAGATGTGGTGGCTCAAGTCTGTAATCCTCACACTCTGGAGGCTGAGACAGGAAGGTCTCTGTGAGTTCAAGACCAACCTGGGCTACATAGTAGGTTCCCTGCTGGTCTGTGCTGTGTTGTGAGACCCCTTTCTTTAAGAAAAAAATAATTGAGCTAGGGACTAGTAGTGTAAGTCTTTAATCCCAGCACTCAGGGGGCCGAGGCAGGCAGATCTCTGTGACTCTGAGGCCAGCCTGGTCTACAAAGTGAGTTCTAGGACAGCCAAGGCTACATAGAGAAACCCTGTCTCAAAAAGCAGGCAAGCAAACAAAAACAAACAAATGAAAAAGAAAAATGATTGAAATTGTGTGGAAGTTATTCTTTTGTGTCTTTAGGAGAAGTGTAAGAGCATAAATACTTAAATCCAATCCTAGGCCAATCCAATGAGAATTTTGGAGGGCGAATCCCAGACACTGGTGGCTTTATTAAAGGCTCCCGGTGATGCTCGCTTCAACAGCACATATACTAAAATTGGAACGATACAGAGAAGATTAGCATGGCCCCTGCACAAGGATGGCACACAAATTCATGAAGCGTAAAGACTCCCAGCGGTTCTGAAGGACATCCATGGAAACAGTAGGCTGAAGGTTTGAGTCCCTCCCTATCATGGACACACCCCAGCACCTGCTAACAGGTGTCTTAAAGTCTTATCTGAGGGTGATCCCTCCATGTGTTTAAGTGATTGCTAGAACAGTGCAGTTGTGATTTGACCTCACTGTCTCTCCCAGGCTTGTGGTTTGAACACTTGCTCCCCTCTTGCTATCTTAGCAGACTGTGGAACTCCTGGCACTTGGGGAGGGGTGGGTTGAGGATGAAGGATCCAAATTTCAGTGTCATTCTCAGATGTACAGAAAGTGTAAGGCCAACCTGGGCTACACGAGGCTCTGTCACAAAGGACTGGGGTCATTGAAGATCCTGTAGTTTGGTTAGCTTCCTGGGTGAACGGCATGGAGTCCATTCTATATAAGCTACCTTGTTTTCTGTCCTCCAGAGGAACGAACACAGAGACCACGGCTGCAGCTTAAACCTCGGACAGTGGCAACACCCCTCAACCAAGTAGCTTAGCTGGCAAAAGGAGGGAGCAGGCCTTTGAAGGTTCTGCCACGATGCCTGCAGTCTCCCTGCTCCTTGGTTCACTGCAAAGGGAACAGACTCTGCCGCACACCCCGCTTCTGAGATCTGAGCTGTTTACTCCACCCTGCTCCTCCACTGCAATGGACACACGCCTGCCCCTGAGATCTGAGCTACTCAGTCCTGCTCCCCCACCACAGTGGATACACTTCTGCGGCTGAGATCTGAGCAGTTTACTTAGCCCTGCTCCCCCACCATAATGGGCTGAACCCTCTGAAACCTGGAAGTAAAATAAATCTTGCCTCCCTCAAGAGGCTTCTGTCGGAAATATGAAAGAGTGATTTGAAAGTACATTGTGTGAGCAACTCCACGGTAACAAACTCTGTTCTGTCTTCCTCAGCGTGGGATTCAATAATAGAGTGACATGGGCTGGGTCTGAAACAAAAGGTGTCCCTTTCCATAAAGCCGATCATGGGTTTAGCTATGTCAGCGAGAGTAGGAGTGCTCTAGATGACCAGAAGAGGGTGTTCGATCCCCTGGAGCTGAAGTTACAGGCAGTTGTGAACTGTCCCCAGGTAGATGCTTGCTAGGGCCAAACTCAGGTCCTGTGTAAGAACAGAAAGGCTGTTAACCACTGAGCCGTTTCTCCATTCCCCCTGTTGGGGGATTTAAATGAGAGAAAGAGACAATGCCTGGCACCAGCGGTCGTCAATAGAGGCAGCTCACCACTCCTCTGCGAAGGCCCCTTTGGTCTTTCCTTACCTCTCTCTACGGGGCTGGAGCATGGGGCTTAGTGGAGGGAAGGGCGGACCAGGTCTGCAGCGGTGGCTGCAGCTGAAATCTCAGCCCCAGCAAACTTCAGTCAGGAGCAGTCTAAGATGACTAAAACCTCCATTGCTTAGAGGTCCCGCCCTGGGAGTGGCTCCGACATCTGCGGTGAGGACAGGCTTGCATGTGGGTGGCAGGGCTCGGCTGCTGGAGGCCCTGAGAATCTCTTGTGAGGCTTTTGAGGACAACCAAGTTCTCCTCCTCTGCTGACTCTGGTCCTGTCGGACTCAACACACACAAAAGCCATGGGAACCCTTGAGGGCCACCTGCTGCCAGGAATAGGCTTCCTTGTCTACTCGGTCTACTACTCAGTGCTGACATCCTTGACCCTGCTACGGGGAGAGAAGGCCCTCCAGCATCCACTGCTCCCGAGGAAGCTGCGGGGGCACAGGCTGTTTCAGCAGGTATCGTATGAAGCTGTGGTGAAGGTGGTTGTCCCTATCTTTGGCATTATTGGTGAATACTTCTACCCCCTCGGGGTCAACCGCCTGCAGATGATAGACTGGACGGACCCCCGGCGACCGTTTATTTTCAAGGACAACTGGCAGCATGTGACCATGTTTGGGTTCTTTGCTCTCAGTGGCGTAGTAGACATGGTGAGCCAGTCACGCCTGCCCCGTTGGGGTGTGAAGCTGGAACGCGCTACCGAAGCGCTGGCTTTCTATGTGCTGGTATTGCTGATGGCAACCCACATCGAGAACAAGAACTCCTTGGAGATCCGAGTGCATCTTCTGCTAATGGTACCCTCCTTCTTGCTTGCTGTGCTGCTCACAGTGGAGGTATGGAACCCCAACAATCCCTCGCTCTGGCTCCTCAAGAGTTGGCTGGCGATAGTGTTAAGCAACTGGATGATGCAGCTTTGTGAGCTGTACGTACCTCCCACTGGGCAGCCCTGGCGGGCAGACAACCCTACAGACCTTGCCTTCCTAACCATCTTCTTCTGCTGGCACCTGGCCTTGGCGGCTGTCCTGGTGATCGCCATCTATGGCCTCTGCAGTCTCTGGCACCGCTACTATTCTTCCCGGACAAAGACTCCTGGTGCTAAGTACCAGCGGTGCCCTATGGAATCCAGCGAAGAACTAGAAAAGCTCAAGGCAGAGGCCCTGGCACAGGATGGAGGTGTGTAGAGACAGAAGCTGCCTCTGGAGGGCTGTCTGCACAACCTGGGATCCATACCACGGCTTCCCACCCCAGGACTAGCTTCTTCTTCCTAAATAAAACTTCTAGCTCCAAGGATGACTTCTTGGTTGTCACTTTGTTCTGTCCAGGTCAGTGTCTTACCTGTTTCCTTATCTATATGGTTTCTGGTCATTCGAATGCAAAGAACAAAAGGATGCTTTTCTGTAATAACTTTGGGGAGTTTTTCTTATTAAGAAACAAACTGAGTACGTCTACGGACTACTGAGAAAGGGATGAGGAACTTGGTTGCATTGAGGAGGGGTTCGGGCAGGAGCGAGAAGAGTCTAAGGAGGAATTCTAGAAGGTGGTTGTAGTAAGGTGATTAAAATATAATTTTAGGGCTGGTGATATGGTTCAGTGGGTAGAGGCACCTGCCACGAACCTCAGGACGTGAGGTCCATCCCTGGGACCCACAGTGTAGAAGGGGAGACCCGACTCTTGAAAGTTGTCCTCTGATAGTTCTGTGGCACACATGCCACAACACACACACACGAAAAAGAATAAGTTGTAGTTAAAATGTTAAAGCCGATTTAAGGACTGGGGATGTATCTCACAGGTAAAGTGTGTGCCTAGCGTGCATGGGGCTAGGCTCAATCCCTAGCCATGCAGAATCAAAAAGAAAACAAATAATTTGAAGTGGCTTGGTGTTTGGCTGCGATACAGAACAACTTGCTCCAACTTCTTCAGAAAGTCCATTGTGTGTGTCATATCCTACGTGAGCACTTCTGGGGAGAGACTGAAGAAGAGAGCGATGCACTTGAGGATGGGGGTGGCGGAGAAGTTGCCACGAAGTGGGGCCGATCTCTGTGGACATCGCCAAATGAGATGCAGACACCCAACATCTGGAAGCCTGAAGAAATGGCGGGATAGGAGGAGGGGGCAGGCAGGCGTGTGGAAAAGGGTAATGAAGAGAAGTGGGCACCATGGAGCCGCTGCATTTGCTCTCCCCGTGCAACCAGGAGTGCTCTCCTTGAAGGACTGGAAGCTTCTAAAAGCACAGAGGGTTGCAGATAGCAGGCAAGGCATTTGAAAATGCCACAGGCACCCTGGAAAGAAGAAGCGACATGCAGTGCGTGGACGGTGGTGTCTGGAGAGCAGAGGCTGGTGTAGAACAGGGAGACTGACGCTAGCAGAGAGGCCTGGCCTCCTCCTGCCCCCACACCTCAAGCCTTCTCTCCCCCGCACAGCAGGAACCAACCCAACCACAAGCCATTTTTTATGCCAAAATCCCAGAGCCAGAACCTGGTTCTAAGACTAAGAAAACTTAAGGTTTGAGGCACCTCGAGTTCTACGATGTGTTCATGAGTCTGGGACAGTGTTCATGTTATCACTGATAATTTGTATATCATGAGTCATTCACCAAAGTGAACATTTAAATTTTTTTCCCTCTAAAATCTGTTCTCCAAGGTGCATAAGCTTTGTACTCTGTAGAACCTGGCTCTGCCTCATCCCACAGGCTTACCCTGCTGCCAGGGTGTGCCAGACAAACCCATCTCTTCTGGATTGATAGCACATTCTTCGTATGAGGGTGGTGTTAAAACTTGTCCATATGCAGCCTGAAAGCGAAAGCTTAGGATGTGAATTGCATTACACGCAAGTTGAGAGTCACTTGCCGAAGTATAATTCCTAAGACAACAAATATAAATGAGGGACTGGGGCAGTAGCTAAGAGGTAGTGAGCTTGCCTGGTTTGTCAGGAGGCCCTGGGTTCTAGCACCATGCCAGCACCACACAGACAAGCAAATCTGAGAGTTAGCAGATCCTATATGCATGGTTTTAGAAAAGGGCATTAAAGTTAAGGGAAGATGGCTCCGGAGCCGGAGACAGGCACAGGTTACACAGGTTGGCCACTTTACCTCTCTGTGCTCAGGGTGGGGTTTACCTGCACATCGGGACCTTGTAGGGTACATTAGTCACTGTTTTCTAAAGAAAGCAGGATGTTGAGAGAGAGAGAGAGACAGACAGACAGACAGACGGCAAAGCATGACATCTCCAAAACTCTGCAGGACAGGACAGGAGGACAGAGACCAGGGGCAAGTTGGAGCCTCATTCCTGAATTCCTAAGTTTTGTACAAATAGAGATCTCTCGGGGGGCGGGCATTAGTCTTTGCTAAGACTTTCAGTGGTAACATGAATGAAGCCTGTGCTCACTGTAAAGGGCCAGCTTCTCAATGGCGGCATGAATGAAGCCCCTTACTGTAAAGGGCGAGCTTCTTGTTTAAGCTCTGCTTTAAGTGTTAATCACACTGACTAATACCATTGTAGTCACAGCGACAAGGATATGTGACCAAACTGGATGCTACAGCCTAGCCCAGATGACATAAAATCACCTGTCATACCCAGTACACAGGACATTGCCATCAGACACTTTTATTAGCTTGGAATTTTTGGAGACTTTCCACAATAACAATACTAACTTCATTTTAGAGGAATTTCAGTCAGAGTCATTAAGACTCTGACTAGTGTGGTAATATACATGTGATCTGACCTGGACTTTGGTTCCCAGCGTTATCAAGTGGGGGAAGAGTTTATAGATAGGTGACAGCTATCTTTTTGTTGTTGTTTTGCTTTTCTTTGAGACAGGGTCTCTCTGTGTAATTCTGGCTGTTGTAGAACTCACTCTGTAGACCAGGCTGGCCTCAAACTCACAGAGATCCACCTGCCTCTGCCTCCTGATGCTGGGGTTAAAGGCGTGCGCCACTATATCTGGCTGGTGACAGATACCTTTAAAAACAAAAAACAAACAAACAAACAAACAAAATGTTCAAGGGATTTTTAAAAAATTTTTATTAATGTGCTGTGTACACACAAACTTATTAGTATACATTTTACATTTTAGACATCTTAGAAAATGTTGAAAAGTATTTTGAAACATGCCCAGTGCCATAATCCCAAACTAATTATTGCCAAGGCTAATGGATTGATGTCAGGACTTTTCTTGCTGACATCTTAAATTATGCTTGGTGACTAAGGCAAGGTAAGGCAAGAGGCTTAGAGGGAAGATCCTAAAGATGAAGAAACCAAGAGCAGGAACCTCGTGTTGTGGGAAGGAATTGAGAAAGGATGGTCACAATACGAGGAAATGACAGCCCTGGATTGGGGAATCCCGAGCCTTTGTCCTCGGTGAATTCTCTCTCAGAGGTCACGCAGAAGGATGGAAGGGAAGGCACCAAGGACAGGATGACCTCAGAGGGGGAAGTGATCAAGGTTCAGCAGGAGAGGCTGCTCAGAGACAGCGGTGGGGACTCACTCCTGCAATCCCAGAGCTGAGAGAACCGGCAGCAGCGGAGGCCACTCTGGACCACTGTGAGCATCTGTTTCAAAAAGAGCAAATGAAGAAAGCCAGAGAGATGGCTCAGGGCTCTGCAAGCAAGGCCTGAGCTTGAACCCTCAGCACAGAGGTAAGTGGACATGGCGGTGTGTGCCTGTCACCCCAGGATTCAGGGCAAAAGCAGCAGACCTCACTGGCCAGCCAGCCAGCAGAAACGGTGAGCTTCGCTCTCTAGTCCATATGTGCATGCACGCCACCATGCTTCCCGCCATGATGATAATGGACTAAACCCTCTGAAACTGTAATATTGTAGTTTTCTGATCATGCTGTGAACCCCTAGATTTAGTTATTTCACGAAGAAATCTGATTGTAGTCGTATTGTAGCCCTAGACACACCTTTTTTGCAAGAGTTTTCTGCTTGAACATTGTAAACAGGATTAAATAAAAACAATTATAGGTCCAGAGGCAGAGCAAGCAACCATTTGACGGGAGGAAAAGCCATACAGAGTTAGGATGGATCAGGAGCATGGACAGAGAGATGCACAGGGAACATAAGGGAAGGACATTCGGGGGAGGAGGATTTTTGGGAGAGCTTTACCCATCTTTTCCATACTATGGGTAACAGCAAAAAACAAAGGGCAAAAGAACCAAGAATCTTGCTGGGCAATCGCCTTCAGAGGGTTTTCCTAATATTCTTCCAGTTGGTGTGTGAGGAGGAAACATTGAATATTAAGCTTTCTGTAGTAAGAGTTGTTACAGAAATAAGATGTAAATGTAATATTATAGTATACACTACAAAAAGGCAGAAAATTTCTTTATTTGGCTGGTATGGGAGCTTTCTGCCGATGAACCATACTGAATGAAACAGTAAAAACGAGGTTAAGAAACAGACTGGTGGGTTTGTTTTTATTTCAATAATGACAATAAATTACAGCTTGAAAAAAAAGAAATGGTGAAAATGGTGAGCTTCTGGTTCAGTGGGAAACCCTGTTTCAGGACAATAATGTGGGGAGTGACAGAGGAAGACCCAGTGTTCTACCTGCTCTGGCCTCTGCGTGAGCACACATGGGCACACAGGCGCGCGCGCACACACACACACACACACACACACACACAGAGAGAGAGAGAGAAAGCAAAAACTGAGACCAGTTAAGTTTAACAAAATACACTGGAGAAAAAGATACTTAGGGCCAGGCAGCATTTCAGAGCAACGGTGTTCCAGGACGTCCCCTCCCACCAGAAGTTATATTTATAGGCAGAGAATAGGAAATGACATACAGAAACAACCTGACTAGGGACTTGGATTCAGTCCGTAAAATGCTTGCCCTGCAAGTCTGAGAACCTAAGTTTAGAGTCACAGCATCCACAGAGAAGCCAGGCATGGCAGCGTGCATCTGTAATCCCAGAATTGAAGGGTCAAAGAAGTGGGTTCCTAGAGCTAATGGTCAGGGAATCTAGTCAATTGCCATTCTTTGGATTAACTGGGAGACCCCATCTCAAAAACTTACTTGTGGAGAAAAAGTAGGACACTTGAAGTTAACCTATAGCCTCTACATACATACGCACAGATATGCATATAGATCCACATGAACACAACCATACAATCATGTATGTATTTTATATACATGTTACAAACACCCCTCTCCTCTCCCCACCACATAAGAAGACAATAGCCTCTTTGGTTGCAGTTGTCATTTTGTTTGGTCATATTTTAAACAATTTTTTAATTTACTTATTGATTTCTCTCTCTCTCTCTCTCTCTCTCTCTCTCTCTCTCTCTCTCTCTGTGTGTGTGTGTGTGTGTGTGTATACACATGCACACATACACATGTGCACAAATAGGTGCCATGGTGTGCACATGAAGGACAGAGGATGACTTTGGGGGCTTGGTTCCTGGGAATCAGTTCTCTCTTTCTACCGTGTGGGTCCCAGGATTGAACTCAGGTCATCAGGCTTGGTGGCAGGCACTTTTACCCACTAAGCCATATCATAGGCCCCATGCTAGGCATATCTGGGCAGCTTTTAGCCTCTGATTGGCTGGAAGTTCAGCTGCTATGATTGGCTAAGATCAAGTTACTTACACACTTAGAGACAGGTTGTCACAGTTTCTTCACAGATCACACTTGGTTTACTTTTAGTGTATAGGGCAGCTATTTTAGGTCAAACTTACCATCTAAATTTAAAGGCCAAATTTATTTGGGTTTATCAATACCTAACAGTGACAGTTATTTTATAATTTAACTAGACTTGAAATTCCTAGACATTAGCATGTCAATGAGGATGTTTCTAAAGAGATTTTAACTGAAGCATGAAGCCTTATTCATGTGGGCAGCATCATCTAGTGAACTGAGGTCCTAGACAGAATAACAAAAAAGGGGGAAGGGGGTAGAGGAAAGTATGCACAGCAGCGTTTGTCTCTGAACGAATGTGACCAGCCCCCTCAAACCCCTACCACCATGCCTTCCCTGACAAGACAGACTTGACTCCCCTCAAACTGTGAGCCAAGGCAGACTTGTATTCCCTCAAACTGTGAGCCAAGACAGACTTGTATCCTCTCAAACTGTGAACCAAGATAGACTTGAATCCCCTCAAACTGTGAGCCAAGGCAGACTTGTATCCTCTCAAACTGTGAGCCAAGATAGACTTGTATTCCCTCAAACTGTGAGCCAAGGCAGACTTGTATCCTCTCAAACTGTGAGCCAAGGCAGACCCTTCCTCCCTTCAGTTGCCCCATCAGGTACTCTGTCGCATAAATGAAAAAGGTAACTAATACATTGCCCTACAGAGGGATCATGGGAAATAATATTTATATTTAGAAATCACAATGCACAATTGGTTTAATAAATGTTAGGTTGTGAGATGGAATATGCAAGCAGACAATGGCCTGATTCTTCATAAAAACAGAACAAAAAAAATGATTTGAAATCTGCAGTAACCCAACTCAGTAAGTCACCTGCTTACCCACTGAGCCAGTTCCAGGAGTTAACCCACTACCTACAGTAGCTGGTACAGGAAATCAGCCCTACTACCAACAATTGCCAGCCCAGATAGTCAATCAGCTACCTAAGATCAGCATGCTATCAAAATTCTAAACAAGCTGTAGATGTTAAACAAGCTATAGATGTTAGTTAGCTTTTTCGGTTAATTAGTCCAGAAAGCCAAACAATGATGCCTGCACCAACTGACCCCGAATGGCAAAAGCCTGATTAATAGAACCTAGCAGCTTTCCTGATTTTTACCTCATTCTCAATTGCAGACCAACCAGGCAATGCCAAATATACACTCTGGTCCACCACATAGGATGTCATGCTTCCGGTTAGCCCACTTCCGGGTTCCCCAATAGTCTCTATCAGGGCACAACGAAGCTCTCTTTGCCCCGTCATAAAGCTTGCTCCCTTCTCCATGGGCCTTGCAGTCTCTGCATCAACACAGGCTAACCTGATGGTGACTGCCTCCCTGGCAAGCCAAGAACAGCCTTTGCCTGCTCCCACTTGGTTGGTCTGTTTACTGCCTCCATCAATGGATAGCTTGTTCTTCCAAGCAATTACTCAATATTTACTGAACTCCTCTTGTAGGTTGGGTTCCACGATAGGGCCTGAGAATAAGGAAGTGACTCAATGCATGGACCCTGCCTGCAAGCTGAGTGCAGTTCAATGGGAGGAGGAGGGGGGCTCCCAAACCAGTAAGGCTGAGCATAGTCCGCAAGCTGCTAGTTGAACCGTCTGGAGCTCAGAGAAGGGAGCACGCAGAAAGGAAGCTCTGAGGCTCATACGCAAGCGTGTAGCTGTTAAATCCACAGAGATGGGCAGTCACCAGGAAATACCACGCAGGGCTGAGGGCTCGGAGCAGAATTTCGGCAGGCACCACCTTTGCCCGAGGAGAGGAAGAGACGTCTGTGAGACAGACCAAGAAAGAGCAGCCAGAGAAAAAGAAAACAGAAACATGTGGTAAGATAGCAGCCCGACACTGATGTGCCCAACAAGGCTGTGCCCAACAAGGCTGTCACAAAGCTTTCTTTCTTACTGTCCCACCCTCTTCTGCCTTCCCCTCCCAGATAAAGATGACTTCAGGATTAAGGAGAAGCAGTCCTCAAATGAGTGGAACTGGTTTTGCCTTTTCCTGTAGAGCTGCCCCGTTTACAGCAACAAGGAGGCTGTTGTCCTATTAGTCAGATAATAGGGCCCAATGACGAAAGAAATGGGGACGAAATGAACATTCTCAGGACGAAGACTTCCCATGAGGTTGCACCCAGCTCTGGGTTGCTACCTACGCCTTGGTATGGTGGGGCTGCAGTTCATTCCTGGATTGCATAGAGCATTACAGTGAGTGTACGTAGGTGGAGAAGGGAATCAAATTCCCTCTCCTCACTGGCCTCTGAGGACCACGACACACAGTTCACTGTCCCCCACCCATTAAAGCTGCACCCGGTCACTTACCTGAATTCCCACGGGCCTCCCCGCAAACTGACTTTCCTTACTGCTGTGGATTGCCTCCTCCTAAACTCTCTCCTTCCTCCCTACTGAAGATGCCCCATGCACACAGATCTCTTTCCTCGACCTGTAATTCCCGAGTGACAAAAGTCACTGCTGGTGTCCTTCCTCCTCTCGGGGTGCCTGACCACCCTTGTCCAAATTCTGGTGAAACATTCCCTCCCACTGCAAACCATCTCTCCGAGGATACAGAACCACAAACCGTCTCTCTGAGGATGCAGAACCCAGGGCGTCTCTGAGAGATACAACTTGTGTGTTCTCGGTCTTGCAACTCAGACTCTAGGGGGTAGGGGCTGTGGAACAAGATGGGGGAGACCCTTGATTTTCACTTCCTTTTTGAGGGAATGGGCTGTTACTTTTAATAGTCTTGTCAAAAACAAGAGAACACATACCAACAATGAGCCTCATTTCTTTTCCAATTAATTTTTCGAGGGTCCTATGTAGCCAGGCTGGCCCCCAGGCTGGTTTATGCAATTCTGGGGAGATCAAATCCAGGGTCTCACACATGCTAAGAAAACACTATACCAGCTGAGTGGTGGTGGCGCATGCCTTTAATCCCAGCACTCGGGAAGCAGAGGCAGGTGGATCTCTGTGAGTTTGAGGCCAGCCATCTCTACAAGAGCTAGTTCCAGGACAGGCCCCAAGGCTACAGAAAACCTCTGCCTCAAAAAAACCAAAAAGAAAAAGAAAACACGATACCAACAGAGCCACAGACCCAGTCTTCTTTAAAAAAAAAAAATTGAAATCAGACTATCAAATTTGGCCAGGTGATGACTACTGTAATCCCAGAACTCAGGCTGAGGCAGGAGGATAGCAAGCTCAAGGCCAGCCCAAGAAGGAAACTTTCGCCAAGGGTTTAGAACCAGCTGGTAAACAATGGCAGAGCTCAGTTCTGCCAGGCTGCCCTTGGCTTTGTCCCTGTGCTCCACCATCACATCTCCTGTTAAAGAAGGCATCCGGTCTGAGCCTGAAGGACTCTAGCCCAGGCCTTTCACATGGCGAGCAGTCAACAGCTGACCTCGGCCAGGAGGACCGGCTGAAGGGTGAGGTTCTCCTCAGCCCTTAAGGGGTGAGCTGCTACCCAAGAGAGGAGTCTGCTCCACCGGGTCACGAGGTGGACCACACCCGTTGGTAAGTTTTGACAGGATGGCAGCTTAGTTACACGAAATCTCCTGGCTTCTCCTCCTGGAATGGCTCCAAGGACCTGAGGGTCTGACCTGCTCGGCCCCTGGCAGGCGGAGGAAGCACTGTGGCAGTGGCCCCCGGAGAGAAGCCCTTCCTCTGCATCATTGTGAACGAAGGTTCACACGCCCAGCTGGAGAGGAGGGGGGAAAACAAATGGGTGGTTTAATTGATGACTTCAGGGCTTAGGACACGCCATGGTCACCTACTGCTGAGGTCTTGGGAGGAGATAGAGCAGAAGCAGGGTTCGATGGGGAGTTGGTGACCTTACTACATCATGTTGCCCCACAGTCCTGAACCTAAACTTCCTCCTCCCACACACGGATCAACCTGAAATTCCCTGGCAAATTCACTAGGGAACAGTAGGTTGCATGGTAATCCAGAAAGATTCTGAACATGAAGGCTGCATGACTGGAAAGCGAAGCCTGCCTTGGCAGCTCTGTTCTTCCATGCATAAAAATCCCATTTTCCTTAATCCCCGGAGCTCTTCAGAATCTTGGGCCTTTACACTCCTTCTTAGCAGATAAGTTTTGAAAGCTAAGACGGGATGGCAGTTTAATTACACAAGGTCACAAAGTCACTTCTGTTCACTCATTCCATCTAATGTTTCTGGCAGGCTGCCTGAGACACCAGATGTGCGGACAGAAGCAAGTCCTAGGGATATATGAATGCAGTAAGCGGGGATAACAAGATACATTGACGGGAAAACAGCGCTCAGCACGACTGGCAAAAGGCATCGAACCAAGAAGACAGGATGGGCTTGCAGCTGGCCTCTAGCTGTCATTGATCTTAAGCTGTGAAACTGAATCATCTTCTCTGTGTTGAGTCTGTGGATCATTTGGAGAGAGGGATAGTCTATTTGACACTAAGCAATCATTTGAGGGTTGGTTTGCAAGTATAACAACCTGTCGTGGTTTACCTACAGACAGATGCATGGTCAGGAAACTTTTTATTATTTGTAGCATCCATACTACTATGTATGTATACCCCTGTAGCGTACCACCTGCACTGTGGGATAGTTCGGTAAGGTTCACAAGCCCGGCAAGGGCCTGGAGATTGACATACACACACAGGCAGAGAGACAGAGACACGGAGAACCCTTGAAACAAGAAAGCCCCCTTTATTATGTTCCAGGGCAGCTTATATAGGGATCCTTAACAGACAGCCCCAGCCAAACCCACCAGAAACCCCTCCCCTGCCATCAGGAACTCCTGAGGGTCTTGTGCTCAGAGCAGCTGCAAACACAGTAAAGCAAGTTGTTTTGCTCAGAGCAGCTGCAAGCTGCAAGTTTGGGGTCTGGGGCTCCACAGCTCACAATAATTATTTATTTAAGAACACATTTTAAGTAAATAATTCGAACACAATCTTTAATATTCGTTGCAAGGAAAGAGGATGCTATCATGGGGAAGTGCGGTGAGGAGTTATTAGGACCAATTACAGGTTATTGGCAACCTTGTAGGAGATTCAGCAAAACAATGCTTTGCTTGTGGGTCAGGTGACTAGAGTAGCTCTGTGGCTGGAATCTGTGAGAACAAAGGTTAAACGCTGGAGGCTGTTTATGATCTTATTTCCCTAAACAAGTTTGTTTGCCCCATCTGCACCTGCACCAGGTGTGCTTGATCACATGTGGGTGGGAGGTCTGTGGGCAGGAAATATGTCTGGCTGTCTGGTCACCCCTGACTGCGCGTGGATGTGGGGGGTGTGGTATTGGTGGTGGTGCTGGTGGTGTTGGTGTTAACAGTGGTAGTGGTATGTAGGCAGTAAATATGTCAGGACGCATGCTCACTCCCGCTGGATGTAGATGCGGGGAGGGGGGGGGTGGTATGTAGGTAGGAAATATGTCAGGATATATGCTTGCCCCTGATTGGACACGACAGAAAATACAGTGGCCTTGTGGGGTTGCCTTTTTAAGTCTCTGCGAGGCGTGACTCGTGGCTACTTTCTGGAAATCCAGAGATGGACTTGGCCAGAGAGTTCATCAATCTGGCCAGTATCTAATTAAAGTTTGCTTTAAATTTGGCTTTCAGTTGTGGAGCGGTCTCATGCTCAACTGGTGGGATTAACAATGTGCGCTCCAGAAGGTGGAAGACAGGAGCAAGTCCATAGCAACAACCTTCCACCAACAGCAGCCACTCATATTGGCCAACACAAGGGACCCTGCCGTCCCTGTGGCCTGTGGACAGCGCCTCTTGCCCATGTCCAGATGTTGAGGAGAGGTCTTTGTTTGCTAAGCCATCAGAAGCACAGAGGTCTTCTCTGATGGTGGCTCTTACTTTCATAAAGCCTCACGGGCGCCCAGCCAACACTCCCAGGTCAGGAGCTGTGGAGGGCCGGACCACATTCTCCATTGCTTCAAGGAACAAAGGTAGAGATTGACCTCTGTGACCCCAAGGTGTGGCGGTACACGCCTTTAGTCCTGATGCCTGGGCGGCAGAGGCAGATTGACCTCTGTGACCTCAAGGCGTGGTAGTACACGCCTTTGGCCCCTATGCCTGGGAAGCAGAGACAGGCAGATCTCTGTGAGTTCAAGGTGATGTAGCACACGCCTTTAATCCCAGCGCACGTGCTTGGTAACTCTCTACCGCTGCGTCCCTGCCTACTCCCGAGGCATCATCTGGGATAATGGGCAGCGGACCAATCCAAGAGTGACACGTCAGAAGCGAGGACTGTTTCCTTTATAAGGGCTGGGTTCCCCTCATTCTGGGTCTCCGCCATGTAAGCTTATGCTCTCCCTCTCAAGACGCATAAAGCTTTACTGCAGAAGAATCCTAAGTGTTCCGCGTCGTTCTTGCTGGCGAGGCCGAGCGCGGGGCAAGGAGCCATCATTATCCTTAGCCTGAGTCCAGAAGAAGAAATAAAATGATTGAGGATAAAACAGTGTGAATGTCTCATGCCAATGATCCAGCACAGTTGTCTCAGGACGGTATAGCAGTGGTTGTTAGCATCCAGACACACCCGGCCCCACCGCTTGAGGACCAGACAGAGTGTGGCACCCCTGTGTCACGCCTGTGTGCAGGACAGGCAGCACCCTGTCCCTTTCAAAGGCAAAACTCTGTCTACTTCTCTCTCTTCTTCCTCTATCTTTCTCTGTGTCTCTCTTTTCTCTCCTCTTTCTGTCATCTCTTCCCTCCCCTCCCCCTTTTCAATTTCTTTTCTCTCAGTAAAACCTCCCATGTAAGCTCCGTCTGCATGCATGTCTGTCTCTCACTCGCCTAGGGGCCCCTTGGCCCCACAAGCTCCCTCTCCTGCTGTATCGTAACAGTGGTCACATGATTGCTTGAGTCAATCTGGCCTTAAAAACAATAATATTGGAAGTTATACCTTACTAAGATATGGGAGAATGAAGATGGCGAGATAGAGGTTTGGGACATCAGAATTAAAATTAAGTTAAAGATAGATTTTTAATGACACACTAGGATCATCAGCATATGATAAGAGAAAGGGAAAATGACCCTAAAGGAATCCAGTATCATGCCAAGCAAATTACAGGCTACCATAAAAGGAAACTAAGATCTGTATTCTGAGCACAGCATGGGCCCTATTGCTAAAGGTCATGTTGAAATTCTCTCTGTATGATACAGTATAAGGTAGTGATTAAATTCCTTGGAAGTCACATCTCCTGTCACGAATTGCCAATGTTTTATTCAAAGTATGTGTCCAGGGTGCTTCACAGGTCTTGAAGAGCATATTCAATGACCTTACGAAAATGTATCTGTTCCAAGTGGATTGGCTCTGAGCAACCCTCAGTACCCACTTCTCAAGGATGAGTCTCCAGCTGAAGCAGCCCCAAGGGGCCGAAATAGTCATTCTGAGATCTGAATAATGTCTTGGATGCACTGCACTGGGCTCAGGGTGCCCTATAAGTGGGCCACTGTCATTCTATTCAGGCATTCATCTGGGCAGAGATAAGGCAGATACCTGCCTGGGTCTCCTGAGCGCTCCGAAAGCGAAAGCGTTAGACTGAGCAGTACTACAGAGCTCTCCGTAGGCACTGGCCTAGCAGGAACAGGATTGCGCTTGCTTACTTGGTTGAACAGTTTTGATACTATGTTTCAATGTTCCCTCTCACTTTGGTGGTCCTCCTGAACAACAGGATTTCTTTTGTTTGTTTTTTATTAACTGTATATTCGATATGATTCCATTTTGAACAGTGTTTGTTTTATTGTGGCTATTTCTGTCATTTGTCTCAAGCAGAGAATAGAGGCTATTAGAGGCTGGAAGGAACTGAGAACTAAGAGAAGAAAGGATCTTAGCTTAGGCCCCTAACCTGGGAATGCTCCCACTGTGCCAGAGCTGTTATGATTTTTCAGCAGTTTAAGAGACAAGCCACGCCCACTTCCTGCGGCCCCCTCCCCTCTGTCGCCATCTTGATGCGCTCTCTGTCCCCTTCGTCTGCGCATGCTCCCCTTCGTCCCTCCCCCCCCCCCTCCCCCCTCTTTTTCTCTTCCCTTTCTCTTTCTTTCTCTCTCCCCCCCTTACCCCCACTTCTTCCCTTTTGCCTTCCCCTCCATAACTCAACTAATAAATATTTATCCTAATTCTACATGTCGTGTCTATCCATGTTTCTGTCTCCTGCCTGCCCGCCATGTGTCTCCCTGCCTGGGACCAGCCACCTCTTGGGGACGGGCAGCAGTCTCTTCCTGGGACTGGCTGCTCCCGGGGCCCGCTGCCTGCCGCCACATGGCCCACTACCACCATTTGGGGACCTACAGCATTTCTGTTGCTTACTGCCACTGGGGATCTAGCAGCATTTTAAAAAAATCATAACAAGAGCAGCAGTGAAAATCTCAAGTAACAGCAAAGAATCCACTCTCCTCAAAAAAAAAAAAAAGTTAACTTGGTTTTCACAAAATGTTTTTCTTTGCATTGTGACAAACAGCTGGGTTTTGCTTTTGTTTTTGAGACAGGGTCTCTGTATGTACTTTTGGCTGTCCTGGAAATCGCTCTGTAGACCAGGCTGGACTGGAACTCCCAGAGATCCGCCTGCCTCTGCCTCCTGAGTGCTGGGATGAAAGGTGTGTGCCACACCCAGCCTCGATGGTAATTTTTGGGTGATCTGAAAACCCTTGCTGACAACAAATCATACTTGAGACTCTATCTCTGGAGCAATCTAACAACACTTGGGGAGAAAACCCTCTTTCAACAAAGTAAGTCTGAGAAGGAGTGGGTGTTCCCCAAGCCTTTGTGTGCACCAACATTAAGTTTCCATGGTGACTTTCATCCCTTCCTTCATCTCTCCCACCGGCTCCCCCAGGGGCGCATCATGCCTGACTAAGATGCTGACACGCAATAGTTTTTCTAGAACAGCATCATCAGAATTCACCACAATAAAGATTATTCCATTCATTTTTGTTAGTCATGCTAATAACCTCTTATTTCTGGCACTTTGTGTTTTATCCTACAATATGGCTTATCAGCAAACGTATAGTCTTCAGGCCTATCTCTCTTCTGAGACAAATAAATGAAAAAACAAATCCCACTTTGTTTACTGCAATGACAGCACATGGCTTGTTATGTGACAGGAACAACATGTTTGGTTGGAGCCTCCAGCTCACCCCTGCACGATCCGGAAAGCCCCATTCCTGTCTCTCTCTCCAAACCCCGCTCACTCAGAGAGAGTCTCTGAACAAAGGAAAGGTGCCCCCCAAGGAAAAAAAAAGAGTTCTGCACACTTGGCAGCTACAGCAGCTCCTCCCCTGAAGTTGCTAGCTGCCCAAGTCCCGCCTAAAGTGCTCAGCTTTTGACCATACTTGGGCACAAACCCAGCCTGTGGTGGACACGTCATCACGCCTCACCTACAACCTATAAAGTTTCCCTGCTTTTGTTTGTGGGCACAGCCTCTCTGGCCTCCGACTCTGGGACTGGAGAGCCTGTCCTGGAGTTGTTTTGCTCAAATAAACCTGTTGTTATATTTTTTTTCAATTTGGCTTGCTCCAGCATACTACACGGACAGAGAAACCTATTATGGGGTGTGGGCAGAAAAACTATTACAACAGCCCCCAACATTCCGGGAAGTTATCCTGGGCAAGTGGGGCTTACAGGCTAGAGGCATTTTGTGTTATAGTGCTCTCTTTCTCCCTCTGTTATTTTTGAGACAACGTTTCTCTGTGTAGTCCTAGCTGTCCTGGAACTTGCTCTGAGGTGGACCTCAGAAATCTACCTGCCTCTGCCTCTGGATTGTGGGGATTAAAGGTGTGTGCCACCACTGCCTGGCTTCTTAAATACAGTAATCCAAACTTAAAACATGACTTTAATTTAAAACATAAATTTAATTTAAAATGAATATTAATATTCATTTTACAAATGAGAAAATGGGCATAAAGCGTTGTATAAAGAACAGCAATGGTCATTCCCAAAGGGGGCTGACAGCTAAGTTCCCTTCGGGAAATGAGGTTTATTGTAATTAAAGGGCCTTGTGGCATAGGTCGAGCATTTGACAGGAACAACACAATATATGGAGAGGAGAGCATGATGGGGCTTTAATAAGAAGGAGAGCCTTCTCTTCACAGCCTGGAGGGGGCTTCAGTAAGAGTCAGAATGGGGTTCAGAGAGGGGGACACGATGAGAGGGCTGGCTTTTCATAACCTTTAGGTATGGTAGGAGGTTACGCTACTGATTGAGTTCAGCATGGCAGACTTGACAAAGCGCACAGAGAAGCCAGGTTCCACACATTAAGAACCACCAAGTCACAACTCAGACCACTTACTAACTCTGCCCCAGAGAGGACTACAGGGAGGCATCAGCTGATCCAGACCCTGGGATCTTGCCTAAAAGGGCAGGCCAGTGTTAGAACAGACAGGTGCAGTGACTTGCCCCAAATCATCCAGTAGTGAGGCAAAATCTAGAGCTTCACAATTAACAGTAATTGTGAAGCCCCTGCAGGTCAGCTGAGCAGCAATCTCACCTTCTCCTTTGTAAATTTCAGTTGTGTTTTGGTTGAGTATTCTGAACCAATCACTTAATTTAGGATCTCTAACATTATTATAAAACTGATGGTATGTAACTGTGATCCCCGCACTTGGAAGGCCGAGGCAGGAGGAGGACTCCAAGGCTAGCCTAGGCTATCTGGTGAGAGCTCATTCCCAAACCAGCTGTGGGTACCAAGCCTGTTACCTGTCACCTACAGCACCATTACCTGGGATTGCCCCATGGATTCCCCTCCTGTCCTGCATGCTCCATGCTTACATCATCTCAGTTTACAGGGAACCTGGTGCCACGTGGTTAGGTAGATGAGTCATCCAGTGATCTGGGGCGGGGGGGGGGACTTAGTCCTTGTCTTCATAAGTGCAAAGTGTGTGTGTGTGTGTGTGTGTGTGTGTGCGTGTGTGAAACTTAGTCCTTGTCCTCATAGGTGCAAAGTGTGTGTGTGTGAAACTTAGTCCTTGTCTTCATAGGTGCAAAGTGTGTGTGTGTGTGTGTGTGTGTGAAGCTTAGTCCTTGTCCTCATAGGTGCAAAGTGTGTGTGTGTGTGTGTGTGAAGCTTAGTCCTTGTCTTCATAGATGCAAAGTGTGTGTGTGTGTGTGTGTGTGTGTGTGTGTGAAGCTTAGTCCTTGTCTTCATAGGTGCAAAGAGTGTGGGGGGGGAGGACTTAGTTCTTGTCCTCATAGGTGCAAAGTGTGTGTGTGTGTGTGTGTGTGTGTATGAAACTTAGTTCTTGTCTTCATAGGTGCAAAGTGTGTATGTGTGTGTGCGCGTGTGTGAAGCTTAGTCCTTGTCTTCATAGGTGCAAAGGGTCTTTCTCTACTCTTTGCCTAATGGGCTCAGTTCTGTCGTTTGGGTCCTCTGTCTTCACCTCACATTGCCCTCCCAACAGGCTTCCACTTGCCCTGCCGCCAGTTCCCCTGAAGCAGGAGCCCACAGAGACTCGGTTCCTCTCTGGAGTGGCTGGCTCAGCCTGTTCCAGAACCGGATTAAGTCTCCAGATTCTTGTGAATCACAGCCAGCTTCAGAGAGTTACGCGGGCTTGGGAACTCGAGGGCAGATCCCTCAGTGACAGGCTTTCTCAGTCCCTTGAACCACCCATCACTTCTCCCTAAGTTATGTATTTCTGGCAACTCCGGGGCTATGACGGGGCCAAGTTGCCCTTTATCTCAATTGCGTAAACCCCAGAGGGCCTGGGACGTGAAGACTGGAGGTTATTAATTGTTTCTCTCACTTCAGATCTTTTACCTGGGCTTAGAGAATGCGGGGGTAGGGGGACCACATTTTATTGGGCATATGATAGAGAAAAGTAAAATGTATGGGGTGGACATAAAAAGCAAGAGAAAACACTTGTTCTTGCCTTTCTGGTTCCCAAACCCTTAGGTTCGATTCAGTTCACCAGTATCCTATTTTTTTTTTAGCCGAGTGCTGGACCTCCTGCCCACGTTCTCACTCTGCCATCAACCCATCAATCTCCACATTCAGAAGTGACAGAAACGGTTTCAGGTCTGCCTAGTGCCACCCCTTCAGTGGTTCAGAGGTTTCTCTATTTACCAGAGGCTGCTGGGCCTACACAATGAAGAACCAGACAACAGGAATGTGACAATGGTCACAAGCTTCTGTCATGGATAACAGGTGTGTAGTTATCCATGTATGTATGTATGTATGTATGTATGTATGTATGTATGTATGTAGCTATGACATACCTTCATAGGAAACAGTTAAGCAAGTATCACATCTGTATGTGTGTATGTGTGTATAGCTTTTTTCCCTCCTAAATACTGTTGTTCTGGTCCTACTCCTTCTGTGAATGAATCTCACACACATAATGACGATCAAAGAAACCAGACACCAAAAGTAGAAATTACAGAAATCCCCACGCTGGCAGTCAGGATACCAGCAGGCCGTACTGACTGGGAAAGGGAAGGGGAGCCTTTGGTGAAGCTCTAAGGTGCTGTCTTGAGCTAGGAACTGGTTATGCGGGTTGATGAAAAATATTTCAAGCTGTGCCTGCAATATTAAGTGAATTTCATTGCATATTAAATTATGCATCAATTAAAAAGAACAATAAAATCTGTCAGGAGTGGTTCCCCATACGCTTGTAATTGTCACACTTGACAGAATGGACAGGTAGGTTGAAAGTTCAAGGGCAGCCTGGGCTACTTGTCTCAAACAAACACAGCAAAATATAACAAAAAAAATAACTTGATAGGGTCTGCTCCCCCAGGTACTCCAGATGGTGATGCTCCCTTCTGGTGCTCCCTGATGTCTGATAGGGTCCCCCCAGGTACTCCAGATGGTAGTGCTCCCTTCTGGTGCTCCCTGATGTCTGATAGGGTCCCCCCCAGGTACTCCAGATGGTAATGCTCCCTTCTGGTGCTCCCTGATGTCTGATAGGGTCTGCTCCCCCAGGTACTCCAGATGGTGGTGCTCCCTTCTGGTGCTCCCTGACATCTGATAGGGGCCCCCCAGGTTCTCCAGATGGTGATGCTCTCTTCTGGTGCTCCCTGATGTCTGATAGGGTCCCCCCCCAGGTACTCCAGATGGTGGTGCTCTCTTCTGGTGCTTCCTGACATCTGATAGGGGCCCCCTAGGTACTCCAGATGGTGATGCTCTCTTCTGGTGCTCCCTGATGTCTGATAGAGTCCCCCCCAGGTACTCCAGATGGTGGTGTTCTCTTCTGGTGCTCCCTGACATCTGATAGGGCCCCCCCCCGGGTACTCCAGATGGTGATGCTCCCTTCTGGTGCTCCCTGATGTCTGATAGGGTTCCCCCCCTACAGATATTCCAGATGATGGTGCTCTCTTCTGGTGCTCCCTGATGTTTGATAGGGTCCCCCCGTACTCCAGACGGTGGTGCTCTCTTCTGGTGCTCCCTAACGTCTCCTAAACTTTTAGGTCCCTTTTCCTCTTTCTCATCCCCGAAAATTGTTCCTCCTGGAACTGGGTTTGGGTCGAGTACTACCAAATGGAAGTAAATTATCTTAACCCAAGGCCTCCAGTTTCAGAGCTCTGCCCTCTGTGGAGGGATTCCTGTCTTTCAGCACCATGCATGGCGCTAAGCCAGGAAACACCCTCTTTTGCCTGCTGACCCAGTGCTAAGTTTTCTCATGAGAAGACCCTGGGAAGAAGGTAGGAGTTGATGAGGGTGAACTCCCCTCTAAGTTCTGCAATGTTCCTGGCCACATTCGGTTTGTGAGGCCAGGAGCAACCAATAGCAGGTGGCCCTTCTCCATCAACGTCTATTCCCAGTCCCCACAGCTGCTTCTCAGTGAGGAAGGCTGAGCCTCCCATAGGCCTCCCACTGTGTGCTGAGCACAGACATGCCTTCTTCAAGGAGGCCTGTGGAGGTCTGAGCACTCCTCCTCAGTTTTAGGGCCAGTGACTTTTGCTCATCTTATCTGTCAATGTGTCCTTCGGAAACTACTAGCCAGTCTTCCTGTATGCCAGCCCACTGTTACAAGTAATAACGCCTTTATCTGATAGCATAATGAGTCAGTTATGAGCAAGAACTCCTGGAAAGAAGCTGAGAGTCTGGTGGATTAGGATTGCAGTTCTGTGGAGAGATTGGAATGTTGCAGGTCCAGAGGTTGCTTACCTTATCTTGCGCTAGTAACCTTATTATCTTAGTTAGGATTTCTGTTGCTGTGAAGAGACACCATGACTATGGCAATTCTTATGAAGGAAAACATTTCATTGGGGCTGGGTTATATGCTCAGAGGTTTAGTTCATTATCATCAAGGCAGGAAGCATGCGGACATGCGCGCTGAAATGGTGCTGGAGAAGGAACTGAGAGTTCTACACCAGGACCAGCAGGCAGCCTGGCTTGAGCTTCTGAGACTTTAAAGCCCACCTCCCAGGGAAATACTTCCTCCAACAAAGCCACACCCACTCCAACAAGGACACACCTTGTAATTAGTGCCACTCCCTGAGACTGTGGGAACTATTTTTATTCAAACTACCACACTTATCTTGGGCTAGTTACCTTACGTTGGGCTGGTTCTAGCCCGCCAGAACAGCCATTTCCCTCTGTGTCAGAACTACTATCCTGTAAGTAACAGATAAAAACCTTTTAGAATCCATTAGCTCAGCAAATCACTAGCTTCCACAAATCCAAAAGCTAAGAATGTTATCGAAGATCATCTTGGGCCTAAACAAACCCACCATCTATCCGGACCCATCTCTCTGATGTACCCATCTATCTTTTTTAAACCTGCCTTCATTTTTGTAAAACTGTGAAGTTTCGTGAAACAGCTTCCGTGTTGGAACATGGAATTTGGGATAGCTTAAATTTCTGTTCCTGGGCCATGGTCACTTAAAATGACTCCACAATAAGCTATCTCTTATTCCCTTTAAGACAGCAGTCCTCGGTCTTTGTGGGGGCGAGGGGGCTAAGGAACCTTTCACAGGAACCACATATCAGACATCCTGCATATCAGGTACTTACATTATAATTCATAAGAGTACAAAATTACAGTTATGAAGTAGCAGTGAAATAACTTTATGGTTGGGGGTCACCACAACATGAAGAACTGTATTAAAGGGTTGCAGCATTAGGAAGGTTGAGGACCACTGCTTAAAGAGGAGAGCTATGGCTTCTTTGTCACAATCGCACATGGCCATCTCAGAACAAGAAATCCATGCCATCAGACTGTTTCTGTCCAACTAACTCCCAAATAATGATATAGAAATTTCTTATTAATTATGAAAGCTTAGCCTTAGCTTAGACTTGTTCCCAACTAGCTCTTAAAATTTAAATTAACCGGTTTATGTTAGCCTACTTTCTGTCACATGGCTCATTACCTCTCCTCAACACCTTACATCCAGCTTGCCCCATATCTCACTGGCAAATTCCCCACCTCTCAGATTCCCGCCCCCCCCAGTTCCTCTCTCTGCCCGGAAATCCCACCTACCCTCTCCTGACTAGTGATTGGCCGTCCAGCTCTTTAGTAAACCAATCAGAAGGTGCCTTGGTAGAGATACATCTTCACAGTGAACAACAAAATTATCCCACAACAAATCTATCTTATGACAAAGGAAGTCTGAAGTTGACATATAACACGAATCTACCAATCAGATGTCCTTCAGTATCAGAAGAGAACAAGAGAAAAGTTCTTGTTACTTACTGTTAAAATCTCAGGAAGACATGAGGAAGTTCTTGAGGGTGGTCAAGCAGACTGTGGATCCCAACTCAAGAGGTTTCAGAGGAAAGATGTATTAGGAACAGAGTTAGAGATCAGTCTTGTGATGTTTTAGCAATATTAGCAAGAGAGTTAGCTATCGTTCTTGTGATATTTTAGCAAAGAATGTGGCTGCCCCTGACCTTGACCTGAAAATTTGCCTGAGGTTAAATTTTAAAGTAATGGATTAATTATTTTATGGAGGAGGTTTCAAGAACATCTGATATTGCATCTGTGATGTGCTTATTAGTAATCACTCCTGTGCTGATAAAAGAGCAAGTGGGAGGGAGGGGAATCCCCACAAAACATACCCTTTGAAGTGAAAAACATCACCACAGCCAAGATTTGCACTGGGAGAGATAAGGAGATCAGAGTGAGGTCTGATTTTAGGATTGTGGGAAGGGTGCCCAAGGAACCTGTCTGGAGCCCGTCCTGCCCCAACCCATGACCTTGACTTGCTTTGGAGTACACCCTGACCCTCCCTGACCTTCTTTAATTCCCCCACCCTCCTCTGGCCCTCCCTAATCACATGGTGACCACCTGGTGTTTATGAGATTCTTTTTTCTTTATTTCCTTATCCCTCCATTATCTCTCTTCTATGAATCTTCTTTGCAACTATTTATGATTTTACTCCTTAAAAGGTACCCAAGAGATATGTTTGGGTCCAGGCTTCACCCCAGCCCCTGGGCACCCCTATATCCAAGGAGTCTGAAATGTTTGGTGGAAAGTTCCATTCCAAGCCCTCTCCCCTGGGAGTTGCCTCAGTCCAGACTCCCCGCCAAATGGTGACCCCTCCCCAGAGAGGGTCAAGACCACTCCCACAGGCTATTTAAACTCCCCCCCCCCCCCCCCCCGAGAACTAACACGTGGTTTTCCAGTCTTTCTTCCTGTCTCCTCTCTGGGGACTGGAAGGCCACCAGGAGTGCTGGCATCTATTAAACCTGGCCTTTTTCTAATTTGGTTTGATTTGGTCTGATTTGGATTATTGCGTCAGTGGAGAGATTTACCAGGCTGTAAAAACCTTTCATCTGGAGGTTCCACTGTGGGGAGAGGGGCTGTTTTTTCCCACTGGTCCAGGCCTGGTTGGAAAACACCCTCCTTCATACCTGCTCTCTGCCAGGCTAAGATCAGCTTAGTCTGGGTGAGTCCCCTTTCCCAAGTCACTGCCATTAGGGCCCAGGGCCCATATGTTTGTCAGGCTGTCTGTTGAAGTCACAGGCCCAAGCCAGGCACCTGACCTGACCAGGAGGGCCAAGGCAGCCCTTGCCCCTGTGGTGCTCCTACGGGTAGGAGATATCCTTCCAAGGAACTCCCCCACACCTCTCTGTTTTTGACTCAGAAGTCTATCATGGTGGATGCATTGTGCTGGGTTTTGAGTCCCAAGTCTCGGCATAGACTTGTAAGATGGGCGCCTGCAATTCGAAGCCTGATCCTCTAACGCCCCTGGACTGCCTTCTACAGAATCTTTATAAATTGGGACTGACTATGTGATACCATCTGTCCGGAAGGGCTAATCTCTCCGCACTAAGATCTGGCCTCAATATGACCTTGACAATGGAACACTGTGTGTCACACACCCTCTGCGGCAGGGGATAAGTGGGCAGAACTCTCACAGTCCCTGGTTTCTGGGCACTGTGCTCCCGTCCCTTCCTCAGTAGCCAATGTCTTGGGTCACGGCGCCTCCAGATTCCCGACTATCTAGGAATTGGGCCCCTAAAGTTCTGCCATGACCATGCAGTCAGAGACACTGGCCCCTTCCCTACTCCCTCCAACCCCACTAAGGAACCCCCTCCTGTGGGGCAACATTCTTCTCATTCCTTCCCCCATCCACCCCTTCCCACTTCCTCCCTAGCCAAAGAAAAGGTTAAAAGCCAACTTCCTTCTCTTTACCCACTTCATCTCCTTCCCTCCCCTCCCCTCTCCTTCCTCCTACTGCCTCTCCCTACCCTTCCATGCCACAACCCACCTCTTGGACTCCTTCTACACACTGGGTTAACTGTCTGTACAATCTCCTGTTTAATATCCCTCCTGCCATCTCCTATTGTTCTGGACCTAAAAGATGCCTTCTTTAATGTCTGTCCCCAAGTGGGAGGCAGTGGGCAGCAGGCCATGAGACCATACCACAGGTCCCTGCGTGACTGCAGGCAGCAGGCAGCGGGTCCTGAGACCATGGTGGATTACAAAGGCAGCTGGGTCCCAGGCAGGGAGCCACATGGTGGGTGAGAGACCAAGATGGGTAGGTACACCATGCAGAGGAAGTGGGTATTTATTTAGTGGGTTATGGAGGGGCAAGGGAAAAGAGGAGAAGGGGAGTTGGGGAAGAGGAGAGAGAGAGAGAGAGAGAGAGAGAGAGAGAGAGAGAGAGAAACAGAGGGGGAGAGAGAGGAGAAGTGAGAAGAAGGGAGAGAGACAGAAGTGCCTCTTCAGGAGAGAGGGAGACAGAAATAAAGCTCAGGCCAGAAGATGAAGATCAACTTGCCTTGGTGGATAAGGGAGGGAGTGGGCATGGCTTGTCTCTTAAAGGGACAGGACAGACCTTTACATTCCTATCTCTTTTTTTTATAATTAAAAGGTGGGAGGTTAGGCACAACAGGTTAAAGAAACTGGAGTGGCAGATTCTCAAGACTGCTTCCTGCTTATTTGTGGGCATTGTCTTGGGGGAAACCTGAGAAAGATGAGTGCTGGTCACATCCTGGCATAGCTGCTCCTGTCCGGTGTTTGTGGTATGGGAATGTCTAGTTTCTCTTATACCTGTTTAAGGTATTGGCAAAACAGAGGACAAAGTTAACTTTAGAAAAAATATTTAGGACCAGGGAATTGAGAAGGGTATATCTGACCTGTTTAAGGTGGATCCTTCAGTTCGGCTCCCTGGAACTCACTTGTGAAAACATACGTTTTAAACAGCAGCATATTTATATCAGAATGATTGTGACAGCTATTTTTGTATCTTTAAGACTATGAAAGGCAATGTGAGAGAGAAATTTGATAGTGTGCCCTTGTCCTTACACCTTTATACTTGTATTTGTATTTTGCTGAAATTTGTTTGGTGAGGTTGTCCTTTTAAATGACAAAACCACTCAGCTGTCAAACTGCATCAAAGATCTTTGAGAAGGATAAAATTTTACTTGTGTTATTGATTTTAAAAACAACAGAGAACTTACTTGTTTGGCACCTAGAGCTGCTCCTCAAGGTCCTCCATGGTCTCTGAAGGTCTTATTTACCTTTTGCTGTTCAGCGCAGGGCCTGCCAGACTCCAGAAGATCCTGTGGGCTAAGAAATCTGTAGGAAGACAGGCCTACCTTGACCTGAGCAGCTAGGCTGTCGATTCCAGTGATTCTGTTCACTGTCTGGAGATCTTCAGTTTAGATGAAAGGCAGTTTTTCCCAGTGGTCAGCACTTGGCAGTTGAAGTGAACTGCAGATGGACGTTGTCCTGTGTCCATTTGTCTTCTGTCTTCTTTGGAGGAAATAGAGTGCTGCTGCTAGGAGCCAACCTGTCTCTTTTTGTTGTGAAAAGTCTTTTACTAATCAAATATTTAAATGCCATATTCCCCAGATCTCTGAGCAGTTGAGGGCTGTTTATCAGATAAAACTAGAGTATAGAATCTGCCTGGAGAGCTGGGTCTGAGCTTGACTATTCTGGCTTTTAACTTAACAGGTAAGATTTACACTCGTAAAAAGGCAGAAAGAAGAAAAACTGCTTTCAATAGAAGGTTAACAGCAGAACTGACAATAGTAATATATTTTAAATCAGGGTTGGATTATATATACCATATTTTTGTAAGAGACTTAAAAGTACATACCAGTTTAAAACACGAGACTTATTGATTTTGTAGTCACTGAAGCCGCTGGTGTGCATAGAGCACTCAAGCAGATGGAACACAGACCATGTGGAAAAAATACCCAGTTCTAGATCCCAACCCTGGGAGAGGGGCAGGAGGGCCTACTGAGCCCTATGGCACCAATGTAATGGTTTAAGTAAAATGCTACAGGTCACTAAGTGGCTGCAGTGGGCAGCGGGTCCTGAGACCATGCCACAGGTCCCCAAAGTGGCTGCAGGTACTGGGTCCCAAGAGCAGCCAGTCCCAGGCAGGGATAGCGCAGTTCCCCAAGTGGCTATAGTGGGCCACAAGGGGCAGGGAGCTGTGTGGTGGGTAAGAGACCTTGATGGGGCAGCCAATCCACAAGGAGAGACAGATGGGTGGGCATGCCATGAGACCGCACTGTAGGTCTCTGAAGGTGGCTGGTCCCAGGTAGGGAACCATGTGGTGGGCGAGAGGCAGAGACATGAATAGGCATGCCATGCAGAGTGAAGCTGAATATTTATTTAGTATGTTATGGAGGGGAAAAGGGAAAAGGAGAGAAGAGAGAGAGAGAGAGAAGGAAATAGAGAGGAGGAAAGGGAAGAAGCAGGGAGGAGGGAAAGACAGAAGTTGCCTCTTTGAGAGAGAGATGGAATGGGACTCGGGCTGCAAGCAGGAAGGAAAATCTGCCTGACTCAGCGGATGGAGGAGGAAGTGTGCGGGGCTTGTCTCTTAAAGGGACAGGACAGACCAACCATTACAGTTATGGTTTAAATAAAATGCTGCCGATCCCCAAGGGGGCACAGCAGCAGAAATGCTGCAAGTCCCTGAGTGGCAGCAGTGGGCAGTGGACCATGAGACCACGGTGAGCCACAAAGGCAGCCGAGTTCCAGGCAGGGAGTCGTAAGGTGAGTGAGACCTCGGTGGGGCAGCCAGGGTATTTATTTAGTGGATTATGGAGGGATAAGGGAAAAGGGGAGAAGGGGAGATGGGAGATGGGAGAAGAAGAAAGAGGGAGAGAGGGAGAGAGGGGAAGAGGGAGAGAGGGGGAGAGAGGGAGAGAGAGAGAGAGAGAGAGAGAGAGAGAGAGAGAGAGAGAGAGAGAGGAAGAGAGCTCAGGCAGGAAGCAGAAGGAAGATCTGCCTGTCTCAGTGGTGGGGGAGTGGGTGGGGCTTGTCTCTTAAAGGGACAGGACAGACCATTACAAAAGGTCCAACCAAGCTCCTGTCCATAAACATCCCATCCAGGATTATGCTCTCATCCCTCCCTATTTCCTGTCTGTCTACCTGCCTTTCTGGCATTTGGTCTGGCTGTGCCAGGATTCTTCCCACAACAGATCCATTCCCTCTGCCTGTTCTGCCTGATTATACCACCTCTCCACCCATAAGATATCTGTTCCCTCTGCATCTGCCTGTTCTCCCATAACGTGTCTCCTTAATCCATTTGTTACAATGTATATGTAACAAGCCAGCTGTATTCTCCCCTTGGTTCTTGACCCTCCCTCCCCACTGCTGCCACTGCCAAGCTGCAGCCTGTGGGTGTCCCTCTTTCCCATCCAGCTTTCCCCTCCATACAGGGGTGACACACCTTCACTCCCTGTGGGGGAGAGGACAGTGCTGCTCTGGTCTCCTGCCACCTCTCACCATGGCAATGACTTAGCATGCAGGAGCCAGTGACATGTTGGGGATGGGGTGGGTGTCATCACAGCAGGACCCTCCCTCTGTCTGGGAGCATCTACCCACTCTTGTCCAGGTACCACAAAAAGTCTTTTATGTAGTCTTATGGCTTCTTATACTGTAAACTCTTATTTCAGAATTTTAAGTTGGTTATCTGATATGGTTTCCTGATCCATCTATCTTTCTGTTAAAAATTCCCATCTACTTCATATGTATGTTTGGGTCTCTCCCTATATGTTTTCTTGTGTATAATTGCATGTGACCACTGAATGCTTGTTTCTGACTGGTTTTGAATGCCTGGGTTTACATGTTCCGTGTGTCCTGGTAACAACTCAGCTGTTGCTATTACTCTAACTGCCTGGGCTCAGAATTTGTCCTCCGGGCTCTCTGGCCACTCATATTTTAGGCTGTTCTACCTTATTAAAACAAACAGCTGAAGACCAGATATGCTTAAAATCTGTGACAAAAAGTTAACTTTAAACTTGTAATCCCAAATTGGAATTGTTCTGGGAAATAACATGTGGTCTGCCTCCATTTTAATTAAATATAAACATGCTGCCTGCCACCATTTTAATTAAGCACAACGCGTGGGCAAGTCACCATTTTGACTAAGGCTGAAAAAAGAGGAAGGTCATATGACTTCATAGCCATCTTAAATAAAGGTGACCCCATGGAGTGGCGCCTACCAAGGAGACCTTAGTCTCCAATTAGATTTAGCTTAAGACTAATTAACAACATTGTCCAATTTAGATATACCTAACAGATAACAATCCCCTGATTCTCAAATGCCTCAGTGTCTGAGAATATGGCATTTTTTAATAAAAAGCTCATGATAGAGACATGCCAGTTCCTGGCGGCACCCTGTCTCTTCTCCAAGGAAGATGGATGGCCACAGAACAACGTCACCAGGGCTCACTTTAAATGTCACAAAGCCAGAAGAAACAGAAAACTGTTTTATACCTTCGAACTGCTGCCGAGACCCTGCCCAGATTGTGGACATGCAGGACGCTGCGGAATTGATTGCCCTATTTTGTCAAGACAAGGTAGGCTGGTTTCCCCAAATTCCTACCCCACAGGAAAGTCTGTCAGGTCTTCTGGGCCTGGCAGTGGAAGGCTGGCACTGCCTTGGGACCTCTGTTCCCAACAGCCACGGAGAGACCCAGGATAGCTACCTAGGTAGCCAGAAAGCTGTCTCCCTTCTGCTCACTCAGGTGAGGTTTATCCTTCTCAGCTCTGATGGTGTTTGATGAGTAGGGTACTGACTGATTTAACAGTTCTCCCCCTGATGGCCCCAAAGCTACAGCCACCTTGGCAGTTCATTAGTTAAATTTCCTGTTAAAATTACAGACAGGTTTGCCTCATTCACAAGCTTCGTAGTACAAGATAAACAGGTTTCAGCTGTAACTTCAGAGGTCTTGAGTTTTCGCACCGATAAACGCAGTTTTGACAACCCGATAGAGCACTGACTAAGTTCTTAAGTTTCTATGGATTTTACTGGTCCCAGCTTTTAGGACCACACAGAGGCTTTTCCAGCATTTCTGTATTGTCTCCATCCACATACGGCAAAATTCTGCTGAAATGCCACCTCCTCCGCCACTGAAACAGGTTAGCATGAGAGACGGTATAGACGCCTGCAGTCATGTTCAACTCTGCTCCTCTTTCCTCGCTCCTCAGCCTCCCGCCCTCCTCCTTCTTCGCTCACTCAACCTCTTTTGTTCAGTAAATTTCCCCTGGTCATCTTCTAAGTATAGACTTACAGGTGTGGTTCACTGGGCTGAAACCAGGACCTAGGAAAAAACGTTCATGCCGTTTAACCCAAAGCCATGGCCTTTGGCTATGACACCAAGATGTCAATCTGTGTCAGCTGTTTTTACAGACATCGCATTTCCTGGGAAAGAGTTCTGCTACTGTATCAGGGACTTTGACCTGCGGGATCAGTCTCTAGACAGGTTCACTCCTCTTGACAGACCTGTGCCAAGGCCAACCCACAGGGGGCCCTCCAGAAAGGCCAGTCCCTGCAGCAGTTCTGAGGACACCAACTGGGCGAGCACTAGCAAGTTGATTTCACTCACATGCCCATTCATAAAACTCTTAACTCTTATTGACACTTTTACAGGATGGATGGAGGCACTCCCCACCTCCAGGAAAACAGCAGATGTGATGGCTCAGGTACTCCTGGAACACAGCATCCCCCAATTTGACATGCTATCCTCCTAAGCTCCTGGGACATCAGTGCTGGTACCATCTCTCCAGGCTCAAATGGGCACGTATCCAGGATAAATGGTCTAGCCAGCAATTGGGACTCCCCAGTTCTTCAAATTGTCCCAGTGAGCAGCATATCTGCTCTTGTCTCTGACTCCTTTACCCTTGTCTCTTTTGCAAAACCAGGGTTCATTTCCATTCCATTCTTTCTGGCAGTCTTCACTTTTCCCATGGCTAGTTCCATCCATAAGGCTGGTGTTAATAATCTATTCTTTCTCCTAGCAACCTGTCTTCTCCACCTGTAACATGAGGAGGCCTATTTGTTTGTGTTTTTTGTGCCTCCCAGTACCCCACAGCTGTTTAGTCCCAGAGAAAATCAACCACAGAGAACTCCGTAAGTTATAATGCTGATTGGCCCATTAGGTCAGGCTACTTATTAGCTAACTCTCACATCTTGATTAACCCATTTTTCTGATCTATGTTAGCCATGTGGCTCAGTATCTTCTTCAGTGGGGCAGCTCACATCCTGCTGCTTCGGTGATCTGGGCAGGAGTGGGAGGAATCAACTTCCTCCTCCCCAGAATTCTCCTGCTCTCTTTGCATCATTTCCACTTCCTGTCTGGTTTTCCCACCTACACCTCCTGCCTGGCCAATCAGTGTTTATTTAAAACATGATTGACAGAATACAGACAATTCTCCCGCACCATCCACCTCCCCAAGAACAGATTCCCAAGGTCTCCAGGATGGGTGTTAACTGCATGCTTCTTTACCCATAATTCCCACTGAGCATGAGCCCACAGACTCCTGACTCCCTCTTCCCCACATCGTCCTACGCCGATAGGAAGTAGCTAGACATGAACCAGTGCCCATATATACCCAAAAAGTTTGGGATGTTGGGAATCTCTGCTCCAGTCTCACTCCCCCATTCCAAAACCTGCCCTTCTTAGAAAGTCCGTCGTCAGTGGCTTCTCTCCAGGAGCTGCTCAAACGCTGTGCCTACGAGGTGTTTAAGACCTCCCCCCCTTCTTGGGAGCACCGGTGTGATTTCTCTCCTGTTTCCCCTGAGAATCACCCAGGAGTTGCTTTGCTTATTAAACCCGGACTTTTAATTCAGCCTGATCTGACTTATTGCATAGGCAGAGACACCCACTACTGGAGATTCAAAAATACCTACCACATTGCATGCAACTATGAGAGGAAAGTCTGGGTTGCTTTTGAGATCCCAAGATGTTAGAGCTGCGAGATATTCTGCCCAGAAGAGCCTGAGAAAGACACATCTCACAGGCAGCAAGGGAAGGGCAGAGCCATCTGAGCCCCTGACATCAGACACGCAGCTGCAGGATGTGGGGTTTGCCCTGATTGATTTTGGTCTCACTTTTGTCCAGTATTTTGTCATTAGATGCTCCTTTCCTTCCCTTTTGAAATGGAGTGTATATTCGGCACAATTGTATGTTGAAAGTTTATAATTTACTCTTTTACTTTATAGGTGGTTATAATTAAGAAATTGACTTGAATCTCAGAAGAGACCGGAAGACTATGAGAACTTTTGAAGTTGTACTAAATGTCCTTTGCATTATGATAGGGCTACGAGCCTATGGGAGTCACCGAAGTAGAGTGCAATGGTTCAAATTGTGAGACCCAAAGTTATGTTTTAAGCTCCAATTGCTGTGCCTAACAGATCTATGACACAAAAATGCATCTAACCTGTAAGCCCCTTGCCCAAGGACAGGTACTTCCTGCATTGCTGGAGGTCATTCATGTAAGAACAAGCCACATTTTTTTTTCCACTTCTCTAAACAAGCTTGGTTGGCCCATCTGTACCAGATATGCTTGATCACATGTGGGCGGGAGATTCACAGGCAGGAAGTGCATCAAGATATTTGATTGGCCCCAATTGGATGAAGGCTAGGCGTTTGTAACCTTATGGGTTTGTATAAGCACTGGTCAGTATAGCTCGTGGCCATTGTTTGGGAAGCCAAGAATGGATCTGGCCTGAGTCCACCATTCTGGCCTGTCGGTATTCTGTTTTGCGAGGGCCCTTGGAAGAATTAGAGTCAGAAGAATTAAGCAAAAGAATCAACTTCAGGTGAATTCACTGCCCATTACCTCACAAAAAGCTTTTGTTATTGTTACACAATTTACACCCTGAGCAATTAATTTCTGCATACCAAAATCTCTTAACTGGAGTTATTTGAAGAAACCATTTGCTTAAGCAACCCTCAGCCCCGAAACTTCCTGGTGTCCTCTCATGACTAAGTTATGGAAAGGCTCCAGAATCCTTCAAGAAGAGCTCAGAAAAGAATAAAACACTTCAAGCAAAAGGTAACAATCCCAAGAGGTAGTTCAAAACCTAGGGGCTAACACTCTAGAATTCAGGCCAGATGCAGGGTCTTTGTGATCTCTTTCTATGCTGGCCAATATTTAATTTAAACTTGTTTCAAATTCGACTCAGAATTGTGGTAGTGTGATGCGGGAGAATTGTCTGTATTCTGTCAATCATATTTTAATAAAACGCTGATTGGCCAGGCAGGCAGTATAGGCGGGAAAACCAGACAGGAAGTAGAGGTGATGCAATGAGAACAAGAGAATTCTGGGAAGCAGAGAGGTTCCTCTGCCATTCCTGTACAGACCACTGACGAGGCAACATGTAAGCTGTCACACTGAGAAAGGTACTGAGCCATTATGGCTAACATAGATAATGATAATGGATTAATATAAGTTACAAGGACTAATAAGAAGCCTGACCCAATGGGCCAATCAGTTTATAACCTTATGGAGTCCTGTGTATGATTTTTCTTTGGGACTTGCCGACTTGTTGGGGTGCCAGCGGGACAGAAACCCCAACAAGCTGGCCCTCATACTACAGTAGTGGTCTCACTCTTGCTCAATGGGATTAACAGAATGAGGATGGGTCCCATAGGTTTAGATATTTAATACTTGGTTCCCAGTTGGGTGCGAAGGATTAGGAGGGGTGGCTTTGTGGGAGGAGGTATGTCACTGGGGTTTCAAAAGACTCTAGCCATTCCTGGTGTCTCTCTGCATCCTGCTTAGGTTAAAGATGTGAGCTGCTTCTCCAGCTGCCTACACTCCACCCCCATGGGCTCTAAAACCATAAGCCCAACATAAACTTTTTCTTCTATGAGTTGACTATCAGAGCAATAGAAACACAACAAATATAGGAAGTATCCTTTAAGATGCTCCAAAGGACTCTCTGGAAAGTTTAAAAGTTAGTCAAAGTCAAGATCGTAAAGAATAATTTAAAATTTGATTTGGGAAAGTTCATCAAAACTATCAAAAGTTGCCAGGCATGGTGGCACATGCCTTTAATATCGGCCTTCAGGAGACAAAGGCAGGCAAATCTCTGAGCTTGAGGCCAGCCTTTTCTCTGTATTATTAATTGTAATGTGTCCTGGAGAGAGTCTTTTCTGCTATGTCTAGCTCCTGCCATTCAACCTGAGGTTTTGCAACTCCATTCTTCCTTCCACAGGACTCCTAAGCGCCACTTAGTGGTTCTGGTGGCCTGAATAAGAATGGCCCCCCATAGGCTCATAGATCTGAACGCTTCATCATTAGGGAACAGCATTGTATAACAGGGGTGGCCTTGTTGGAGTAGCTGTGGCCTTGTTGAAGGAAATGTACCACTGGGAGTGGGCCTTGGGGCTTCAAATGTTCAAGCTGGGCCCAGTATCTCTCTCTGCCTGCTGACTTCAGATACAGATGTAGAATTCTCAGCAACTATGTCTGCTCACATACCACCATGTTTTCTGCCATGACAGTAATGGGCTAAGCCTCTGAAACTGTAAGCAAGCCCCAATTCAATGTTTTCCTTTATAAGAGTTGTCATGGTCATGGTGTCTTTTCACAATAATGGACACTAAGACAGTGATATAGTCTCAAACACAAGCAGTTGTTTATTTATTCATTTAATTAATTTGTTATTTTTTTATTTCTGGGTAAACAGCAGACTAGAGGCTGCATCTGTGAGTCAGTAAAGGAGAGTCAGTATTGCACCCTCTTGTTCTTCTTTAAAAATTAAAAAAAAAAAACTTTGCTTGAGGAATTGCTCTGAACATTGCAGTTTTAGGGGGCACCTCTGCTAGCCTCCCCCCATGCCAATCTTCTCATGGTGGCTATCTCTCTCTCTCCACCTATCTCTCTCCATTTCACTCATTTTTGTTTTTGGATTTTGGAGACAAGGCTGTGCTGGAACTCAGTAGGTAGACCAGGCAGGCCTTGAACTCACAGAGATCCATCTGCCTTAGCTTCTCATTATTCTCACGCCTAACGAACCTTTTCTCCAGGCTTTCAAAGGAAGCTTCTCCTTCCGTAGATGGCCTTGTTGTAGCTGGCTTTCTATTGTTGTGATAGGACAATGACAAAAGGCGACTCAAAGAGGAAGAGGCTCATTTCACCACACCCTTTCACACGCTCAGTGTGCACAGCTGGGGAATTCATGTGGAGGTCTGAGTGGAAGCAGGTGGAAGTGGGTCCAACAGAAGGAAATATGACTGCCAAGGTGTTTAAGCGCATGGGCAAGTCAGCCTTACTTTAACCATTACAGGCGGTGTATTGAGCTCTGCCTTAGGTAATAAGGATGCTGGGCACAGAACTGTCATCTTTTTTTTAAGGTTTATTTATTTATTATGTATACAACATTCTGCCTCCATGTATGCCTGCATGCCAGAGGAGGGCGCCAGATATCATTACAGATGGTTATGAGCCACCATGTGGTTGCTGGGATTTGAACTCAGGACCTCTGGAAGAGCAGCCAGTGCTCTTAACCACTGAGCCATCTCTCCAGCCCCAGAGCTGTCATCTTTGACTGCTTCCGTGAAGCTTGAGGGAGGGATTCACTTTTTCATCCCTGAAGTACAAAACCCACTATGTTTGACGTCCTGTCTTGACAATGTAACAAACCAGTCGTCATAGTAATAGAGTATTGCGGGATGTCAACGTCACACCAGGCATCCTTTCCCAACCAGCTTTCTCAGATCCACACCAGTGTTGGAGAAGACCATAACAAGCCAGTGCTTTGTCCATCAATGTGGAGATCCTCTAGTCAATTTGACACTGGAGAACTGATCACTTGAAGGAGATGAGCCGTAACCTCACAGTGTGAGTGGCAACCTTTGGGTTCATCCTGGATGACATGTCCTTGACACATTTGTCCTTCAGGGAGGACTTCACAAAAGTGAGGAAGCCAAAAAAGTGGTCAGCAGGAGGCAGGGGGGAGCATGAGGTGGGAAAGGCTGGCAGCAAAAGATGGCCTGCTGTGGAATAGTCTTCTTGTACACTGTAAAGATGTGTCACTTGAATTGGTTTAATAAAATGCTGATTGGCCAGTAGTCAGATAGGAAATATAGGCGGGGTGACCAAACTAAGGATGATAGGAAAGAGAACGACAGAGTCAGGAGTTGCCAGTCAAACACAGAGAAGCAGAAGGAGAATGTTGAACTGAGAAAAAGTCATGTGGCTAAGCATAGATAAAGTTATGAATTAATTAAAGTATAAGAGTCAACTAGTAACAAGCCTGAGCTATTGGCCAGATATTTATATAATTATTACAAGACTCTGTGTGGTAATTTGGAAAGCAGTTGCCAGTTATTTGGTGCCAGGCAGTCGGGACAGGAAATGTCTGACTACAATGGCCATCATTTCTGCTGAGGACAATGCTAAGGCCACTGAGCTGACTGTCAATTCACTGGCCACTTCAGGGAAGTCCTGATTGCACTGGGCAAATGTTTGAACCAGATGGTAATTAACACTGAGACCCACAACTAGACAATCTGTAGAATGTGAGAGACTTTGGAGTGCACAGCCCTGAATGGAATGTCTTTATCAAACCCCTCTCCTCAATAAGACCAGAAGAAGTGGCCAATATTAAGGACACAACATTCCTCATATACAACAGTGCAGATGAGCATACGAACTCACAGAGACTGACAGCATGCCCAAGGGGTGCACCCGCTCGAGTCAGATAAAATCCCAGCAGAGAGGATGGGAAGTCTCACCTTTAAACAAGAAGCAATTTGAAATTGATAGCTTCTGGGAGCAGGAAATCAGCTTTCTTCAGGGGAGGCACACCAGATTCATCAACCACACTGCAGGGCAGGCCCCATGCTCAGGAGTTGTTGGTCAACACAAAATTGAACTCCATGATTTTTAGTGGCTTTTTTTCTCCTTCGTTTTTAAGAAAACAGAGAAAGAACATCAAGTTGGGTGGGGAGGAAGGGAGGGAAAGTCTAGGAGGAGCTGGGGGACAGAGAACATTCGATAAAATATACCGTATGAAGTTCTCACAGAGTACGAAGAGAGAGGGAGAGGCGAAATTCGCCGGGTTGGGGAGATGGCACAGTTGGTAAAGAGTCTGCTGCTCAGATGTGAAGACCCCCAGCACATAGAAAGCCAGACTTATGGTATAGAAGAGATGGAGCAAGTCATTAAACACTATCTGCTCTCCTGAGGCCCAGGTTTAATTCCCAGCATCCAGAGAGTAACTTGCAATCACCTGTAGCTTCAGTTCCAGGGGGAATCTGATTTGCCTTCATGAGCATCAGACCTGCAAGCAGTGAATGGATACACATGCAGGCAAAACACCTGAATGCACAAAACCAAATCTGAAGGTTTTTTAAATGCCAGGCATGGCAGTGGACACCTGCAACCCTAGCCTTGGCAGGAGAACTCAGTGAAACAGATTCCCGGAGCTCACCAAATCAGCAGGTTCCAGGTTCAGTGATAGATCCTGTTTCAGAAAATAAGGTGAATAATGATCCAGGGGGAAAAAAAGCCAACACTGGGCCTCTGGCCTACATGCACGCATATATACATGTTTACACACCCACATAAACATACCAAAAAAGGAAAGACATTACTATTGTCAAATAAGGTCTTAAAAATATTGTTTCCAAGAAACCCACAACAAATATAAGGACACAGGTGGTTGAAACTAGCAGCACAGAAAGACGGCCTGGCGTCTGGAGAGATGGCTCGGCGGTTAAGAGCACTGACGGCTCTTTCGGAGGACAGGTGTTCTGTTCCGGTCCTCACTCGGGCAGCTTACAGTCACCTATAACTCCAGGTTCAAGGGGTCTGACCCCCCTGGCCCACACGGGCACTGCACACACCTACGCACGTATACACTAGTAAACATAATCGTTTTTAAAGCTGGAAAGAACCATAACCTGTGATGACACAAACACTGGGGGTGTTAGACTAACTTGCCAGACATCCAGGGTTCTTTTAAAGGTGTCCTTTTCCCCATTCCTGCGTACAGGTGCCCACGTACTATGCTGCATCTATGGGAGACAGAGGACAACACTGTGGAGTTGGGTCTCTCCTCCCTCCTTTATGTGGGTTCTACGGATTGAACTCGGGGTCCGAGGGGGAGGTCCTAAGTGAACTCATGTTGTGTGGCATGAGCCCGGCCGCGTCTAGCACCTCCATGCCTCAGATCTGCTGGGATAACAAAACGATTCCTCTAGTCCTGGAGGATGTTGACAGCGTTGGCAAAAAATGTCCCTCACAGCTTCCTCCTCTTGGACTTGTCCAGCCTAAGACGGCTCCCCTTCAGAGACCCCCTACCGAGATGAGCTATAGCTGCTTCCTGGTTCAGCTATATACAACAGACCCACCTCCTCCGTCCAGCTGTATAAAATACATGTTGTTTCTATGACGCTGCTGGTGTGTCTCCATCAGCATGCACAGCCCACCCAACCCTATCTTTTCTGTATGTGTCTGTGTGTCTGTCCGTTCTTCATTCCCAGTTGCCTCAGTGAGGACAGTCCCTAAGATACACAAGGGGAGGAAACTCGGGGCATCAGGTTCCCCTCACCCACTGAGAAATCTCGCTGGCCCTCGGGCTTCTTTGAACTGCGAGCCGAGATCCATAAGGCGTGTGTGTGTAACTGAAACAGCGACCCACAGGAATCATTTCTCTCTTTTTACCATTTGCTGTTGGGGGTGTAACTTGGGTCATTAGTTTTTACACAAGCCCTTCTACCCACTGAGCCATCTTGATGGCGTGAGGTTAGATTTTCAGAGCTGCTGAGATGGCTGAAATCTCTGGGGCCAAGTCCTGGCTAAGAAAGAGCGACACAGAAAGGGGCTGCAAATGTCTAGAGAACAGACCCTTTAGTCGCAGACTGAAAGGAGCTTGGTCTGTGAGTGGAGAGGTGGGTCTGAGGGGCCTGCTTAGGACTCCGAGAGGCTCTGAGCCACAGAGATTCACAGTCCTGGGTGACAACAATGTTCCCAGCAGCCAGTGTGGCTGAGTAATGGAAAACAAAACTGTTCCCTCCTGAGAGGTGTAAATAAGTTCTCTGTTATGGAAGAATCTTTTTGTACACTGTGTCTTTGCCAAGGTGCCTTCTGATTGGTTTAATAAAAGGCTGACTGGTCAATACCTAGGCAGGAAGAGGTTAGGCAGGAAAGCCAAACTGAGAGGATGCTGGGAAGAAGAAGGGCAGAGACTCAGGAGTCATGAGCCAGACACAGAGGAAGACTATGTTATGCTGAAAAGGGGTACTGCCATGTGGTAGAGCATAGGTTTAAAAAAAAGGGTTAATTTAACTTGTAAGATCTAGGTAGTAACAAGCCTAAGCTATCAACCAAGCATTTCTATTTAATATTAAGTCTCTGTGTGGTTATTTGGGAGCTGACTGAGATTCCTAATGAAAAACTCTTGACTACATTTCTCTCCTCTTATAGATAAGGGACACTCAGGACCAGTCCTGCCAATGCTAAACACCAGCATCCTGGGGAGGGGGGTAAGGGATCTCCTGTGTTGCAACCTCTATTTCTCAGTGTGGCACTTAGGGAGGTGAAGAGATTAATACCCTCCCGTGGGAATAAGCTGGATATGGTGGGTTTTCCCAACCCTCCCCCGCTTCTCTCCTCAGCGCTCTGACCACTTCTGCCACCTTACAGAGGTCCTCACTCTTGGACTTTCCAGTCTTCAGAACTTTGAGCCTAAGTCAGTGCTTTCCCTTACACATTATACAGTCTCAGTGTCTGTTATAGGTACAGAAAGTAGACTAATATGATTAAATGATGTTGAATGAAAAAAAACTGAGTGTTTCACCTTTTACATTAAAAAACGGAAATTTTCTATAATTCCAATAGAACAGATGACAAAACAAAACTACAATAAGAAGTTAGGGTGCGGTACACTGACAATGAACCTAATCCCTTTCTGTGAAGACAGTGAATCTGTGCTTTGTTGAGGATCACTCAGGGAGGCTGTTTACATCACTGCTGGCTCCATTTTCCTGGAGTTTGATCCTGTGAAGTCCTGCACTACAGTGGTCCTTTCTGTAACAGCTTCAGCAACTGTAACTGTCCTCAAAACCAGGGACAACCCTTCATCCCCCTCAGGCCAGGAAGAATCACCCCTATGTATTATTGCTTGTAAACACATGGTGGCAGGGGACTGGTCACATGAGGGGCAGTGGTCCCATGGGGGGCAGTGGTCCCACGAGAAGCAGCAGCAGGCCACCTGAGGCCTCAGCAGGTCCCCTTGGCAGGTGGGAGACCGCAGCAAGTGAGAGACAGACACATATGCCATGCAGAGAGAGAGAGTCTGGGTATAGTTTATTTAGTGGGTTATGGAGGGGAACGGGGAGAAGGGAGAAAGGGAGAAGGGAAAAAAGGGGAGAATGCGGGATAAGGGAGAGGGGCAGTAGTTACCTCTCAGAAGAAGGATGGGAAGAGAGACAGCAGTCTGAAAAGGAGGCAGGGGATCCACTTGCCTCAGCATAAGGGGGGTTGGGAGTGGGCAGAGCCTGTCTCTTAAAGGGACAGGGTACCCAGGTGACAGGGAAGGTCAGCAAAATAATAACATCTCCATCTTTCTCTTATAATAAAAAGGTGGGGGTTAGGCAGGGCAGGTTAAGGGAATTGGGACGGCAGATTCTCAAGACTGCGTCCTGCTTATTTGTGGGTGTCGTCTGGGGAGGCAGACTTGAGAAAGCTGGATGCTGGTCACATCCTGGGGTAGCTGGTCACTTTACTCCTGTCCAGGGTTTATGGTATGGAACTGTACGGTGTCTCTTGGAACTGGCAAGATGTTGGCAGAACAGAGGACAAAGCTAAGTTCAGGAAGAAAAACTTTTAGGACCAGGGAATTGAGAGGGGTGTATCTGAAGGGTGGATCCTTCCATTTGGCTCCCTGGAACTCACAAGAATTTTTTGAGTTAGTGAAAACATAAGTTCTAGACATACACATTGTATAAACAGTAGCATATTTATGTCAGAATGCCTGTGATCTGTTTTTGCATAATGAAAAGTGTCTTTAAGACTATGAAAGGCAGCGTGAGAGAGAAGTTTGATAACTTGTATTTGTCCTCACACCTTTATAACCTGTGCCACCAGCTGCAGCAGGGAACAAGGGCTGGAACTGGAAGCCGCTGTGTCGTGGATCCGACTAATCTTGCCAGTTTCTGCAGGACTGGCGATAGCGGCGGCAGGGATGGAATAGAAGGAATAGGGGCAAGGGAAGGAATAAAGCAAGAAAAGGAGTGTTTATAGGCAGCAAAAGGAAAAGTGGGCAGGCATGAGATACCAGCAGGCAGGTGCAGATGGGGCTGCCCGGGGAAAGAATAATCAGAGCCAGCGGGACACCGGCAGTCCTGTTTGCTGGTAGAAATTAGAAAGCTCCCACTTTAGGTTACTATCTAAGAGGTACGCAGGTCATTCGTTAGCGTAAAGGCCAGTAAGGTTAGGAATCTGTAAGTACGGCAGAGGTTTTAGGGTCTGTAAAAAGACATATCAAGGGGAGGTTGGACAGATAGATTTGAGGGTTTGTTTACATGTCAAAAAACGTGGGAATGGCGAAAATCCAAAGGTAACTAACCGAGTAGCGTGTGGGCTGAGAATTAGACCAGACCAAATTCAAGACCTGTTAGTACAGGAAATTGGGGGCCAAGACCGTTCCAAACGGTTCAAACAGCGGCAGCATCAGCGAGAGGACCACTTCCAAGTGCTCCACAAAGATCAAAACAAACAAACAAAAAAATACAAATAGCCGCAAGAGGACAACTTACGAGTGACCCAAGAAAAAGGGAAAAAAAGAGACAAAAAAATCAATGATAGGACCACTTTCGAGTGGTTTCTAACAGCAGTAGCGTGAAACCTCAGTTTTTAGCTGTGGGGAGCAACCAGAGGTGAATGTTTGCGAAAGCTGACTTGGAGAAGGGAACTTTACCATTTGTAGCGATGGAGCAGGCACAGGATGCTGGAAAGTGGTCCGAGATAAGGGTCCCCACACAACCTCAGCCATCCCACCTGCGGGCGGGAAGGAACATGGAATGAGCCTGGCCGAGTCATGCACCAATGTTACTGCTTATCAACACATGGTGGTGGGAGACTGGTCCCACGAGGGGCAGCAGCAGGCCACCAGGGACCTTAGTGGGGTAGCAATGGGTCATTCAAGGCCTTGACAGGTTCCCTTGGCAGGTGGGAGACCATGGTGGGTAAGGGACAGACAGATATGCCATGCAGAGAGAGAGAGTTTGGGTATAGAGTTTATTTAGTGGGTTATGGAGGGGAAAGGGAAAGGGGAAAGGGGGAAAAGGAGCAGGGAGGAAAGGAGAAAGAGGGAGAAGGGAGGGGGCAGTAGTTACCTCTCAGAAGAGGGATGGGAAGAGAGAGAGCAGGCTGGAAAGGAGGCAGTGGGGGGATCTGCTTGCCTCAGCTGAAGTGGGGGTTGGAGTGGGCAGAGCTTGTCTCTTAAAGGAAGAGAGTACCCAGGTGACAGGGAAGGTCAGCAAAATAATAACACCGTGGGCTTCCCAAGGCCCCCTGTGATCTAGAACCCTCCAGGCTTTGGAGGTTCAAGGACCCCATGATCTCTTGCTATCCTTGCCTTTATACCTAGTAAGTGTTTGCATTTCCATTTAAAAGCGTAATTAGAATTGCAACAACATGGGTATGTGTTCATCAGTTTGATTGGATTCCAAAAAGATTTTGAGCAGACGGGTTTCACCCTCAGACTGAAAGTACGAGATAATTACATCAAGTCCAGGTTGATGAGAACTGTGGACCTTTAAGCTGTAACCGGGAAGGTTGGCAATAAAGGTAACTGGTTAGCCTGGTATTTGTGGTCTTTGCAATGCTCCTATAATGACAGGCTTTTGTATTTAAGAGTTTATTTCAGATTGCATTTGTAATCCATCATGAAGGGAAATCAGGGCAGGAGCTCAAAGCAGGAGTTGACACGGGGATCATGCAGGAATGGTGGTTACTGAGTCTGCTTTCTTGTCCAGCTCAGGACTGCCTGCCCCAGGTGGCGTCACTCACAATGGACTGGCTCTCCCACAGCAATCATTAATCAAGAAAGTGCCCCGCAGACTTGTCTTCAGGCCAGCGCGACAGGCATTTTCTCAATCAAGGTTCCCTTTTCCCAAATGAGCCTAGCTTGTCTCTAATTGACAAGAGCTAGCCAGAAAATTGACCTCTTGTCAACTTGACATAAAACACGTCACTATTCAGCTATAACCTTTGCTTTCTTGTTTATCCCCAAGATATTAAGTTAACATCACAATATAAAACATACAATAAATTTAAAAGTCCCATAATCTTTAAAGATATAAACACTTTTAAAAATTCAGTCTCTTTAAAATATCCTAAGTCTGTCAATTGTGTACTTCTGTAAAATTTAAAAAAAAAAAAAAAGGTAAGGGGTAGCCTCTGTTCAGGGAAGATGCCAGCATATTGGAGATCCCAGTACAATAGGACCATTGCCAAGACAGCAGGAGCCATGGAGCAGAGCCAGCCCATGTCTGCGAGAGGAACTGTACTGCTGTGGAAGGGGGAGACAGAGATACAGGCTTGCTCATGCCCCAGGAATCCGGAGGATCACTGGTCTCAGGTCTCAAACTCTGAGCTGTTTCCACCCTGTGAGGAGCTGGGTTCTGCTTTGATACAATTGTGACTGTGTCCTGGTTCTTCTCTCTTGGAATAAGAAAGAATTTTTACTTTTAATTACTTTTTTATTACTGTGTTAAAACACCATGGCCAAGGTTATGGTGAGCCCACAAGTATTATACAGTGAATGTAGAGCTGACAGCTCTATTGGACTAACCCAAGGGAAGTGTATATGTATGGACACGTCCACTTGGACTAACCTGTTTCTGCAGAGCTATGGGCACACCTGTCCTTTGGATAAGTCACTGCCAATTTTGTAAAAAAAAAATTTATGAAATCATGGCATTTCTCCCTTCTATAGTATCCCGGTAGTGTATAAACTTTCTTTTTCCTGTAGGGCAACTGGATACTTCCCCCATACCATGAAGCCATGCTGTGAAAAAGATTCATTCAGGTAAGTCCTTGCTCTCACAGCCAAAATCTACATAAAAGTAGTCCCCCACAAACCTTCCTTATTAACAGCAGTCACTGATAAGAAAGGAGGTAGTATGTCTGCTCTAACAGCAAACTCAGGAAGGTGTAATCTACTGGTCTTCTGCTCTGACTTACCAGGCTACTAATATTCTGTGTCTACCCTTTACATTGGTTTTAACTAACATAGGATTAACCCAGGAAATTAAATGTTTATACAGGGAAAAGGCCTGAGTCACTAAAACTTCTTCAGAGAGAAACGTTCTCACCTGGGTACCCTGTTGGAGTCAAAAGCAAGGTCCCCAGAAGAGATTTCTTTTAGCTCAACCAGCTAGATGCTAATGCAAATCAAACCTGCAGGTTAGTATTGCTACCGACGCTGTGTTCCCAGCCATGGGGAACTCTGTGGAGCCACCAGAGGAGAGAAGCCCTGTAGCCCCCGGAGGAGACAGACACACCCCAGACCTTGCCAGTAGGCCGTGACCTTGTGATGATGCACAGATTAATAGAGATAGGTTAATTTAAGATATAAGAGCTGGTTAGCGATACGCTTAAGCTATTGGCCAAACAGTATTGGAAATAATATAGTTTCTGTGTGATTATTTCAGGTCTGGATGACCAGGAACGAATGAGCAGTCTCTGACTGCACACAGAGATGCCCACTCTGAGATGTAAAGCACTTCCTTGCCAGATCTACTGGTTTCTTGGGACTCTGTGAAAATGCATGTTTGATACTATTATTACCGCCTATGGGATTGTTAACTTGTCTGTGTGCCTATGTAACCTGAAAGCTTTGTGGAGAGGAGCTCTTATGCTTCGCCCTTACCCTTATCCCTTATGTCATATGCGCCTATGCTTCTTCTCCCTTCTTTCCCTTAAGGAAGAAAGAAACATGCAGGGAAAACGTGCCTAAGTCAGTCAGTTTGTTTTACTCCTCAGATACCATTCCCAAGCCAGTAACTTATAAAAAAAACATTCCATCAACGAATAGCATGGTTGGCTTGTTGCAGCAATTGGCCACTCCCTAGGGTCAACTTCTGTCTTAGTTACCTTTTGGTTGCTGTACTAAAACACCATGACCAAGGCAACTTATAAACAATAGTGTTTAATTTGCTTTACTACTCAGAGGGATAGAGTTCATGATGGCAGTGTAAGGGAATAGTTGAGAGCTTATATCTTGATCTACAGCCACCAGAGAGAGAGGACTAGGCGAAACTTCAAATCTCACTCCTAGTGACCCACCTCCTCCTCCAAGATCAAACCTCCTAAGCCTTCCCACAAAGTTCCATGTTCCAGGCTGTTTTCTTTTTAGGGGGCCACTAACCAGCCCCCAAATCATGACATGGAAACATCTTATTAGCTATGAATGCTTGGCCTTATTTTAGCTCTCATTTATCTTACTTTCTTGCTGCCTTTATATGCGGCTGGCTGGCAGCTGCCAGGCTTGTCCATCTCACTCTCTCCTCCCTCTTCTTTCCTTCTTTCCAGTCTAGATTTCTCCTCCTGCTTATTCTCTCTGCCTGCCAGCCCCACCTACCCCTCTTCTGCCTAGCTATTGGCTGTTCAGCTTTTTATTAGATCAGCCAGGTGCCTTAGGCAGGCAAGGTGAAGCAACAAGGTGTCCTTTTATAATTAAACAAATGCAGAATAAATAAATGGAACATATAACCCAGTTAAAATAATATTCCACAACAGTTCTATAACTGGGGACCAAGTCTTCAAATACATGATGCTATGGGGGCTCCTCCCATTCAAATCATCACACTGAGTAATGAATAAAGAATATAAATTCATTTAAATAACAGCCCTGAAGGTTGAGAAATATTAGAACATAATTCTGCACCTATGTGGAGTCTGGTAACAGCCTTTTTACTGCATCCCCTCATGGCAGAAGTAAGGTTACCACGGCAAGGCAGAGCAAGCAGCTAATCCAAGTCTCTCGTCCTTTTCTCATAAAACCATGCTCAAGAATTTTTCTAATCTTCATTACCTCCCAAAGGCCTCATCTCCAAACACTATTAACATTTGACTTTAGAGATTATATATCTAACCCTTGAAATTCGGGGGAACATTTCAAACCATAGCACCTATGAAAAGGTTAGCTGTTTGTCGGGGCCATGCCATTTGCAAATCTCCGTTTTGGTTGAATTGTGACAATTCTGGGAACTAGAGTAATTTGGTTCTCTGAATTGTCACCCTCCCTGTTCTTCCAACCCCAGGAATGGCTTGCCAGGCGTGATGGTTTTCCATCACCTGACTTCCTTAATTCACCAGTCCTTGGACACCCCTAGAAACAGCCACCTTCCGAGCAACAGAACCTTTTTATCTCCTCTCCACTCTGCTTCCTGGGAAACCACACAGACCTGAACTCTTCTCGGAGCCCCCATCCTGTTGCTATCCATGGCATTAATAATATCTCTTATAAATCTTTTACCCCAAAGAACAATCTGACTTAGAGTCCCTCCTGAACCCCAACCCGAAACCCTTCACATACCTGTTATATCACCTGATATCAGGATTGGGAGGGGGCCTCTTAAGAGGTTCCAGGGGGGTTTTTTGTGTCCAGAAACAAAGAATTGAACAGAGGTTGTTACAATAGAATCAAAGAGAGTTTATTAGGGGAAGCTATAACACCATGGGAGGAGGTGATACAGATCAAAGAAAATCCAATAGTTCAAGTTTCCCACTACACTAAGGGTTTATGCCTTATAGCTCAGGTTTTTTTTATTCATTGATATAGTGACGGATTTTTCCACACTATCCTATTATACACAGTTCCTCACAGAGTTTTGTGCTTGGCATATCTCATTAACATTTTTTTGCAATTTTTAATTAAAATGTAATTGCATCATTGCCCTCTTTTCCTCCCTTCAATCTCTTCCATGTCCTCTCCTCCACTAAATTCATAGCTTCATTTTCATTGATTGTTATTGTTATATATTTGTGCATAAGTATATAAATACAACCTGCTCCGTCCATTAGTGTTATTTGTACATATATGAGTTCAGGGCTTGGATAACTAATTACAGGACTCGCCGCTGGGAAAGGCTAATTTTCTCTTTCTCAAGAGCTAGTTGACTAGGTTACAGGACCAGGGGTGGTTTCCCTTCTGTCGAGTGGGCCTGACGTCGAGCTAGACAGCATTGGTCCCTGCGAAGATGAGAACCACTGTTGCACCCTTGCCTTCCCATGCGGTCATTGCATTCCTCCCTCAGCAGCTTGCATGGCACCTTCCAGCATTATGAAAGGTCACCCTCGGGGAGGAGGCTCTCAGGTCGGATGAGTTCTGTGTCTGAAGGACATGGTGCTTTCAACAACAGTGACTTTCCTTTAACTTCTGGGAGACACCCAATCACAACAGCAAAAGCCTCTATTACCTGGGGGTTCTCTTGAACTCTCCTGATCAATAACGCGAAAGGTGATTTCTCACACCAACTACTGGAGTTTTTATTAGATAGTCTACGGACCTTGGGAGAGCCTTCAGCCCTTCAAGTGAAATATATATATATTCTGTATATATATATATATATATATATATATATATATATATATATATATTCTGTATAGTGTTCAGTAAACATAAATTGATAATTCTTCGTTATGGCTTTTCAAACATCCTTAGTATTATTTTTCCCTCCCCTCTCCTTAAATCTCCTCCTGGGTGTTAGAACAAGCCATGGGTCGTCTTCAGACACACTGGGGTGCAGCAGAAACCAGTTTTCAGCAACCTGTGAAAAGAGTGGTTCTTATTTTGCCCATTTGGTCTATGTATTAACCACCTACCTGGTACACTCACCAAAATATTTGGAATGTATGCCAATCGATAACTACGATTTCATGAAATTTTTACCCCTCTGGAACATGACATTTGGGGAAACTTGAATCTGTGTTCCCACCGTGGTCACTGTGCCGGCTAGTTTTAATGTTGACTTGACACAAACTAGGGTCGTCCCAGAGGAGGAAACCTCAACAAAGGAAATGGCTCCCTAAGATCGCACTGTAGGCAAGCCTGTAGGGCATTTTCTTAATTAGTGATTGCTATGGAAGGGCCCAGGCAGTTGTGGGCAGGGCCATTTCTGGGCTGGTGGCCCTGGACTCTATAAGAAATCAGACTGAGCAAGCCATGTGAAGCAAGCCAGTAAAGCCGCACTCCTCCGTGACCTCTGCATCAGCTCCTGCCTGACCCTGCCCAGTTTGAGCTCCTGCCCTGAATGCCTTCAGTGATGAATTATGACGTGAGGGTGTAGGCAAAATAAACCCTTTCCTCTCCAAATCGCTTTTAGCCACGGTGTTTCATCACAGAAGTAGGAATCCTAAGACAGTCGCTATCCTTACAGTAAAAACTGTGCTTCTTACATTGACAAGCGGTGTCTGCCAAGCCGGCACCTGTGTGCAGGACTAGAGAGAAAGCCAGATGGGGCCCAGACACAGGCTCAGAGATGCAGTCAGCCACCTTCCCTGCCCTTTTGTCTCCTACGTCTGAGATGTCCACCACTTAGCTGGCGGTCTCTGTAAACACGCTCACCACATTTGACAGCTCACCACCAGCCTCCCCTCGACACTGCAAATTGTCCCTTTCCCAGGAAAGGGCTCTTTAACCTGGCTCACACTTAACATGTGTTCGGGCTTTTGTTTCTTAGCTTTTTGTAAATTGTAACATGACCACAGGCACTGGAGGGAGTATGAAGGGAATTTCATATCCTTTGTTCAAACTGTAAAGAAGTTGGCTTTACTTGAATAGTTTCTGTTTCCTAGAGTTTTGTGGGGTACAGGAAAACTGAGGCCCTAATCTGGTGCCATAGAACCAGTTCCACACTGCCCCATCCTGATGGGGTGCAGCATATTTTAAAAGTCCTCACCCTGGTGCCTTAACACTCTCCTTCCAGGCATTAGCCCCTTGCTCATTACAAACATACTCCGCCAATGAAACCACCTGCCTTTACTTCAGTGCAAACTTGTTCTTGACCTTTGCCTATCCCAGGTCTCCTGCCTAGGATGTTTGTTCCCATGTCTGCATCTGGGTCAAGTTCCTTGTTCCTTGGTGTCAAAGCTCTCCAGGACAATGGTCAGTCCTGGGTGTACCATCTGTTCTTTGCCATTGTTGTGACAGTGCCTCATTGCCCAATACCAGGCCATGAGCACATCATCTCTGTCAGAGCATGTACTTGCCCCTTTAAGACAGTCATAATCTCTTAAGAGTCCAGATCCAGCAGTGTGAAAGAATCAGGCCACACATTCCCCTGGCTCTCTCTGGGCCACAGAGTTAAGAAACAGTTTGCGCTGTGATTTGATAGCTAATAATTCGTGATACCTAGCTCTTTCATGCGTGGGGTTGTGACATCGAGCCTAACCTGATGGCACCGTGCTATTGCCTGCTCTAGCCCAGTCAGTTAGAGACACTTCCCCAGAGCGCTCGGCCCTGTGTAATAATTTACACATAACTCCCCTGCGATGGCTAAAGAAACTTAATATGGTAACAGGCATCTCTTAAGGGTTATTAACCTTTGCCTTGGAATGCCTGTGGGAGCCTAGTGGCCTGCAGGTAAAGGAAGAACAGGGCAATGATTTTCCTGTTGCGAGGGATTCAACCACTTGCTTTCTGCTTTTGTGAACTCTCTTACCCCTGTGGGACTGGGATGAAGTGGATATATATATATATATATATATATATATATATATATATATATATATATTACTGGACAACGGGAAAGAGAAACAACTGAGAGGAACAAAACAATTTTATTGCCCAGCGTGAATTTCATAGATAATTGTAATGTACATCTTTGGAAGCCACCTTTACAAACCTGTCTTTTAAAGCCATGTCACGGCATACTGTTTGTCGCTAAGGCTTCGTCCTTCTGCTAGCATTAAGAATAAATTCATTTGATCTAAATCTGAATTGAGTCTAAATATTTGCTCTTTTCCAGAGGAGTCGAATGCCTCAACATTTGGAGGCCCCAGTGAGATCCCTGGGAGACCTCAGACTCAGAGCCAGGGGTTCAGAACAGGGGCCACCTGGGGGAGCCAGTAAAAGGATAGGCTCTGTGAGATGTGGAAGTCTGGGGAGCCCATGGTGAAGGATGTCACAAATTAGTGTCACTAGTAGTGAATAAGCCCTGAGGGAGCAAGTCCAAAGTAGCCCAGACTATGAACACTGAAAATTTGTTAGTTGAAATCAAAAGAATGTAAAAAACTGCCACCTAATGTACATCTGAAACTTGGACCAATCGGTAAGTTATTCTGTTTTGTTTTGAAGTCTGAACACTTGGAGAGAAAATTGGATGCAATCGTAGACCTTTGTCTCAAGGGGACAAACGGGACACCTTTTGTCTTTCTATTGTTGTGTGAATAAAGGTGGCTACCATGCATCTATACGTCTGAGATTAGTTGGTCGTCTCCGAGTGTGTTAGTATACTGTCTTTTTATATTACTCTCTACTCTCTATTAGATTCTTGTTTTCAAGTTTCATTGCAGGGATGGGAGCCAAACCAAGAACAGCCAAATAACCCCTGAATTGCGTGCTGCAGCACTTCCGGGAGTTCTGTGGGGTGAACTATGCAGATGAATTGTCACTGTAATAGCTCTGCGACTTCTGTGAGCTCCGGTGGCCCACCCATGATGTGGCATGGTCAGACGAGGGGTCACTGACCCTCACATAGCACGGAAAGTCTGACGAATGGTCACAGGAAGTCTTGGCCTCCAAGATCAATTTCCTTACATCCACTGCTGCCCCCCCCCTTCTTCTGGAGCCCCCACCATGGCTGAGGTGTTTTAAACACCAAACCCATGGTCCAAAGGCTGAGTAAAAATCTCAACAAAATGCCAGGCCTCTCTGTTCTATTTCCCACAGAAGAGGAGGTGGACAATTCTCCCACATTACAAGCCCTGCACTCAGCCAGGCCAGGACCTGACCTTGTCTGAAGGGGAACCTGCAATCTCTAAAATCTATCCTGGTTTGCCTTCACCCCTGCCTGGATGGTTGTCACCTCTCCACACTGAGGAGAACTATGTCTAGCCCCAGCTGAGCTGGGCTATCATCTCTCTCAGAGCGGCACCTCCTAGATACCCTCAACTCTCACAAGGCGAAGAGACCAATGGAGCCAAAGGCCTAGACCTTTTCTAGTCTGTGTTCCTTTTCAACCAGTTGTCTTTATGACTGTAAATCCCAGAATCCTTTCTCTGGGAGGCCCCCGGTCCTCATTAACTTGCTGTACAAAACCATTTTCTTCACCCATCAGCCCACCTGAGCAGACTGTAAGCAGCTCCTGGGCGCTCTCTTTACTGCTGAAAAGAGAGTCTGAATCTTGATGGAGGATAAAACTCAAGCTATGTGGGTTCAGGGGCGACAGGATTGGAAGCAGAAATGAGGACCAAGTGAACACTGCTTTTAACCTTACCAGACTGGGACCCTAACACTGCTAAGGTCGGGTGGCACTTGACACCTCTCGCCAGATCTTCTGACCAGAATAAGAGCAGCAGCTAGGAGGCTGACGGTGGAGGTCATCCAGGGAAGTCAGGAATCCCTACTGGCTTCCCAGGGAAGTTCACACCCACTAACCCACTTACTCCAGAGAACACAGCAGGCTATAACATGGCTTTTCTTATCCAGTCGGCCCCAGATGTTCACAGAAAGTTACAAAAGTTAGAGGGGCTCGAAGGGGTGAACAGATCACAACTGTTAGAGAAAGCTCAGGAGACTTTTAACAATAGAAACTCAGATGAGAAAGATAGAACCCTGACTAGGTGGCTGCTTCAGAAAGTGGTGGACGGGCAGCCAGAAATTCCTCAGATGCCCAAAACAGCCCAGAGCCAAGCTAAAAAAGACCACTGTGCCGATTATAGAGAAAGAGGACACTGGAAAAAAGAATGTTCAAGAACTGACAGATCAGAAGAAGAAAAACTGATTCTCCATCTGAATGGGGCAGAATGACAGGGCCAGGGCCCCATAGGGATGAGCCTCCAGGAGCCCATGGCCACAGGAAAAAGAGGGGGCAAAACTCTCGTTCCTGGGAGACACAGGTGCAGCCCATTCAGTGCTGATCCACCCCCTGGGACCCACCGCTAAGGAGAAAATGGCTATTCAAAGCGCCACAGGAACCGGCACCTACTGACTCCTGGACCCCAAACTGGAAGCAGACCTTGGGTGAGGTGCAGAGACCCACTCTTCCACTCTGATGCCAGACGGCCCACATCCTCTAACTGACAGAGATTTGTTGAGAAAACGTGGTGCCATCGTCACATTTGACAAGAATAAAGCCACTCTGGACCTGGGGAACCCAATCTCAGCAATCTTGGTAACGCCCCTTGTCAGAGGAAGACAGAACGACAGAAACAGATACTGGAAAACTAGGAGCTCCTAGCTTTTGGTCACGCTCCTTCCTGACAAAACTAAAGTTAAAATTCCCTGGAGTACGGGCAGAGACCGAGTTCCCGGGACTGGCTTTGCATTGCCACCCATCTCAAGAGAGACCAAAACAGGCATCAGGATCACATCAGCCACCTTAGAGAAGCAGGGATTCTCATACCCTGCCACTCTCCACGGAACACCCCATTGCTCCTTGCTGTGGGATAATCCTCTGGTACACTGTAAAGATTTGTCACTCGAATTGGTCTAAAAAAACACTGATAGGTCAGTAGTCAGTAAGGAAGTATAGGCAGGTGGCCAAACGAAGGATGATGGGAAGGAGAAGGGTGGAGTCAGGAGTCACCAGCCATATGCAGAGGGAGTAGATGAACGTGCCATGCTAATAAAGGTACCGCCATGTGGTAGAATATAAATAAGAAATGTGGATTAGCTTAAAATGTAAGAGCTAGTTAGTAATACACCTGAGCTATTGACTGAGCATTTATAAATAGTGTTAAGCCTCTGTGTTTTCGTTATTTGGAAACTGGTGGGCAGGAGACAAACGTCTGCCTACAGCTCCTGGTCATCAAGCCAGGTACCAAAGACTATGCAGGTACCAAATTCCTGCCCAGGACTTTAAGGGAAGTAAACAAAAGAGTGAAGTCTGTAACTACACAACAGATCAAATCTTTATACTCTTTTTAGCCTATTAAATCCAGAGAAAAATGTTTTTATCAGCTCTCAACCTCCACAGGAGTTCCTAAGATCACCAGAAAATACGGATATTTACATTATGACTCATAACACTAGCAAAATTGCAGTTATGAAGTAGTAACAAAAATAATTTTATGGCTGGGGGTCAGCACAATATAAAGAACTGTATTAAAGAGTCACAAATTAGGAAGGTTGAGAACTACTGGCTTATACTGTCCTAGATCTGAAAAATGCTTTTTTTTTTTTTTAATCTTTCTGCCTCTGGCTCCTGTAAGTCAGGCTATATTTGCATTTAAATGGGCATGTACTAAATCAAGTGACAACAGCCAGCTGACTTAGAATTGGTTGCCGCAGGGATTTAAAAATTCCCCAGCCTTGTTTGGTGAAGTTTTTTAGCATGAATCTGCTTGGGTGCTGCCAAGGGTGTCCAAATGTCACCCTCTTGCAGTGTGTGAATGGTGTCTTAGTTGCTACATACACAGGAAGGAATGCCAATGTGCCGCAAAGAAACGGCTCAAAAGTGCTCCGGCGGGTGGCATGTTAGCTAAAAAAGGCCCAGTTGTGCTCTAATAGATAAATTATTTAGGTTATTGCTTAGAGGGTGGCAACAGAACTTTGTCCATGAGCAGGATTCAAGCTATTCTAGATATCCCTTAGCCACAGAACAAGAGCCAGGTAAGAGAATTTCTGGGTACAGTCAGATATTGCCTACTATGGATACCCAACTTTGCTGAAATAGCAAAACCATTGCATGAGAGCCTGGGAGGAAATGACCCCCTGAGGTGGGAGGACACAGAGCACATTTGGACTCACTCTTAGATATGTGATGGCCAAACATCTCCTGTTAGGGCCACAGAAAGAAAATCTACATCCTCAAAAAAGTAGACCTGTATACTAGAGAAGATAAAAGACTTCTGCCTGCTTTCAAAGAACTCTCATTATGAAATTCAAGAAGACCTGGTTAGAAAAAAAGAGAATGTTAATTCCAGCCATAATTCAACTCTTTAGGCTAATTTATGTTGTTCAAGTGTTCTTGGATATGTATTTTTCTGGAGCATAGTTGACTTGCGGGAGCAACACTGTCAATGAAAGCCAACTCTTCCTCTCCCAGCATCTTATGACTACCAATGGCTTCATGTCTAGAGGTGAAATTTGGTGCCAAACTGTAGGCAGAGTTTTTTGTCGAGACCACAAGCCAACTCCCAAAAGAAACCCCCCATACACACACAGAGAGATTTATTATTAATTATAAATGCTCAACTAATAGCTTAGGCTTGTTACTAACTAGCTCTTTCAACTTAAATTAGCCTATATTTCCTATCTACACTCTACCACGTCATGGTACCTTTTTCAGTGTGGCATGCTCAGCTCCTGTTTCCTTTGTGTCTCCTGGCCTCTCCCTGGGATGCAGCCTTTCTTCTTTCCGGCATCCTCTCAGTTTGGCTCTTCCACCTAACCTCTTCTGTTTAGCTATTGGTCATTTATCCTTTTATTAAGCCAATCAGAAGGCACCTTGGCAAAGGCACATCTTCACAGTATACAAAACATTATTCCATACATTTCCCCCATTTTATCTAATTAAAAAGGAAGGTTTTAACTTTAAAATAGTAAAATTATATACATCAAAAACAGTTATCAGTGAGAATTACAGTTACAATATCCAGTTCATTTGTATCTGGTAAATTTAGAAAAAAATATTCTATTATTATTTCTATTATTCTAATAGAATAAAAGTATTCTATTATTATTCTATTAAACAATCTATCTTATCTTTGTGAGTCTAAACTTTTATACCTAATTTACCTTTTATCATAAGCAAAGAAAGCTTTAAGTCTGGTTATTTAGTCTTTAATTCCATTAAAACCCCAGAAGGGTGTAATGTTACCTAATTACAGGGACATTTGGATACCTGGACAGTCACCCAAAGTTCTGTAATGCAATGTTGGAGCATCCAACTTTGGCCTACAGGCTAGTAAATCTGACCGACGTTTTTGTGAAACAGGGTATTTTGAAGGACTGTTCTACCATGTCTTGGCAAAGTTAGGCAGTCACTTTCTTTTGCATCCTGCTGGTCCAGTTTGGACAGCATACTGTCAGTCAGCAATTGAGGCAAGTATCATTTCTTTGCCCAAATAGCTAGCTTTTGCCATAAAGAAAGCAAATTCCCTACAGAGTTTCTTCAATGCCATCATCTTCTCTGAAGTAAATTGGCACTGCCAGAAACAGATGTGTCTCACTGTAAAAAAAAAAAAGCCTTATGTTATTAAAACATTATAAATGTCATATTCTGTAGGTCTTTGAAGTGTTTGAAGATCATCTATCTATCTAAACATATCTGTTTAACCTTAAAAACATACCTAATATGACTATAAATTTGATTTTTATAGATGACTAACTACTCACCTATATTTCTTAACTATATATTGTATTTTTAAATGAGTTGTATAAGCACAAAACCCCAAACAAGAGTTGAAACATACCTACAGTATAAGACAATAACTTTAAATTTGTATCCATAAATTAAAATCCACACCAATGTAAAATATTTTGAGATTGATAGTTCCTTTGGGGATTGAAGTAGACTCAAAAATATATCATTTTCCATATCATTCCTATATAAAGAGATTCCTAAATCTAATCTTTTTTTGAATAGTATTTTCTTGACCATGACCAGTAACAACTTGAAACCCCCCCACAAACAAAATCAAACAGTCATAATTCATCTTTTGGGAATGTAGGTGTTGTTTTCTCTAAACTGTTTTCTATTGCCCGAGAATACTGGAATCTTTGGGAGGTACCTTGAGAAAATCAGGACAATGGTTAAGACTTGACTGGACTATTCTATGAGCCTTGATCATCTCAGCCAGCAGCCTTGAAGCTGTTCTGGATGCAGAGTTCTGAGGAAATTTCAACAGAGGTGTTCTTAGATTCTGGATCACCTGGATCATCCATTTCATTAGTGTAAGTTACCTTTCTCTGAAAATAATAAACTTTCAAAGGAAATATATGTATATGCATTAATACAAGTATAGACTGTGTGTTGTATACAAGTTAGCCAAAGATGATTTTTTTTAAAAAAAAATGATTTATTTCTTATGTATTCAGTGTTCTGCCTGCATGTATCCCTACAGGCCAGAAGAGAGCACCAAATCTCATTACAGATGGTTGTGAGCACATGTGGTTGCTGGGAATTGAACTCAGGACCTCTGGAAGAGCAGGCAAAGCTCTTAACCACTGAGCCATCTTTCCAGCCCCTGATTTTTTTGTTTTATGTTTGAGTAGGTTCAATGGACATTATGTGTCTTTTAATTTTTCTAGATTTATTTCTTTATGTCTGTAGCCAGAATTTTCAGAGGGTATACCCCAATCAAACTTAATCCATATAAACCTGGAATGACTCCATAGCCTCTTATTTCCTGGGAAATAAAAGTATAGTTTCTCCCTCAACACAATACACTTTTAGCTTACATTTTGAAGTTAAGAAATTTTTAAAGTATGTTTAATTTAACAGTTTTTATAATCCCATGACTCTCAGCAGCCTTCATTTGTTCTTCAGCAATCAAAACATTTAAAGACAGCACAATAAGATTCAGGATCCAGGCTCCCTGTGTATTTTCCATCTTTATGTGGCATATATATCTTTACTCCTTTTTTTCAGGACATTATTTTTAAACTATTTTTTCTATTTTCCAGGATGTGATTATTTTTAAACTATTTTTTCTATGACTGTCTACACCTTTCTCCTTTCTTTCCTAAGCCTTTGTAGATTTTTAAACACACTGTAACCTGTTTAGAGGTTTTTCCAGTCTTTATTGAGCAACTGTATTGTTCTTTGATCACAGGAACAAAACCTCAAACATGCCATGTGACTTAGCTCATGGCGTGTTGGCAGGGCTCACACTGGCAGCTCCAGTCTGCAGGCAATGGCTGGGAGATGCCTTTTTGTTCTGTGGTCTGTGTAAGAGACTGAAGGACTAGCAAACTGCATTTGGCTCTATTTTTAGTGTGTTTGGAATCTTTTTAAAAGCTTTTAAAGATTTTCTGTGGATATACATGACTCCGGATATTAGGCACCATTTGTAGGTTGAGTTTTTCATTGGGACCACTGGCCAGCCACAATTAACCACACAGAGACTTATTATTAATTATAAATGCTCAGCTGATAGCTTAGGCTTGTTACTAACTAGCTCTTACAACTTAAATTAACCCATATTTCTTCTCTACATGGTACCATATCGCAGTACCTTTTTTAGCCTGGCATATTCATCTCCTGCTTCCTCTGCATCTCCTATTGACTCCCTGTGACTCTGCCCTCTTCCAAGCATCCCAGTTTGGCTTTCTCCCCCAACCTCTTCCTGACTAGCTATTGGTCATTTAGTCTTTTATTAAACCAACCGAAGGTACCTAGGCAAAGACATCCTCATGGTGTACAGAAAGATTGTTCGTTAACAACTGCCATCGCCACACTGAGATTTAGTCTTGCTTGGGTTTTCTCTGGTTTTGTGTTTGTTGTCACAACCACTGCTATGAATTCATATGAGTAGCTTCCCTCCTGTGTCCAAAAGACACTGTTTCCTTATATTCAATTGATCCCTCTACTCTTACACACTTTCTGTGCCTCTCCCACAATTATCCCTGGGCCTTGGGGGGAGGGGCGTTGTATTTAAGTTCCATTGGGACTGAGCGTTCTAGTATCTTATTCTTCTTATTCTCATTCTTTTTTTTTCCAAGACAAGATTTCTCTGTGTAGTTCTGGTTGTCCTGGTACCTGCTCTACAAACCAGACTGGCCTCGAACTCACAACAATTCACCTGCCTCTGCCTCCTGAGTGCTGGAACTAAATGCATGCATCATCACTGCCTGTCCTCATTCTCATTCTTAAAGAAGATCCTCCAAGCTTTAAAGAGAAACTTCTCCTCCCCTTTAATATCTCTATGTTTGGCCTTTCCCATATATTGAACCTTTTTCTATCCAGTGCCCTCCCTTCTACCTTAAGGCCTGATCATGGTTTCAAGGCCTATCTCCTAATAAACTGAATTTTTCTGAAAGCCACCATAGGTCAAACTTTTCTTTGGTGACTGACTATTGCTGCTCCATTCATTACTTTATTTGATAATCTTGTCTCTATATCTTCAGTACCCATTACTAAGACAATATAAGAAAGCATGGGGAAGTGAGAAGCAAAGGAGCTGCCTCACTCTGGAACCCAGTGGACACCTTTGTCAGCACAGAGCCAAGAATCCAGCATGGTTACCGGATGTTTAGCTCTGTCTCCATGTCCAGCCATAACCCTACAATTTTCTACGACTCTCACCAGAAAGCCCATTACAGGGAAAGGACATGTACTGACCTCACCTAGTGGCTTTTTGTTTCACCTTATCAGATTATAACTCCATCCAAAGCATCCCCAGAACCACCTCACATGTGCCCATTACTGAAAGAGAAAGAAAGGCGGAGAGGTTTCTGAGTGACAATGAGGATATGGCCACTCCAAGGTGTGGTCGAAAGAATGTTTTTATTGTAGATTGAGAAAGAGAACAGTCAGAGGCATCTGGAAGAGTCCAGAGCAGGGTGAAGACATAGTAGACTAAACATAGACTGATCTTGGCTCGGGGGGGGGGGGGGGGTGAGAGAAGAGAAGAGGTGGAGAGAGGGCCAAGAGGGCCAAGAAAAGCTCAAGAGAACCAAGAGAAGGAAAGAGAAGCTGGGGGAAGGGAAGACAAGCCCTTGGACTGAAGAGGTCTGGGGTGAGATCTAGGGTGAGGATTGCTGAGAGGAGCTTCAGGGACTCAGAGAGCTGAGGCCAAGTAGACACTTTGATATGATAATAGGTACCACGGTTAGCCATTTGTCCTGAGTTCCTTTGGGACCTGACAGTTGCTTAGCAGACTTCAGAGATGAAACCCAAGAGCCAGCAGAGAGAAGCTCTCATGAAAGCTCGGATAACTCATCTCTTGCTTACCCACTTTCCTGGAAAGCACACACCCTCACACGGGAGTGTCTTCCTTTCCTCTGAGTGCCTCTCTGTCTCTCAGTCCCCATACGTCAGCCTGGATTAGGATATCTTTACTACAGTTTGCATTTACGCTTCGCTCTAAATCCTGTTCATCATTGAAGCCACAAATCTGGGTTTGACCTGAGTTGAGGTTTCTAAAAGTCTAGGGGGTTCCTGAGACTAGTGAGGTGGGAGTGTAGACCTGAATCTCTGTCCCTTCACCAGTGACATTGGTGGGCGCTCACACTGGGATACTTTCTGAAGCACTCTTGGTAAATTCCGCTTACCATCACTTGCTGATCTGTCCTCCTAAGACAGCTTACATGTTCCCTTGGTTTCTCTGATTTTGTTTTGTTTTGGGACAGAGGCCCATGTAGTATTTGATGAGTGCCATTGGCACTTAAGATAAAAATCTGTGTGACCCCCACCCCAGGACTGGAGAGATGGCTCAAGGATTTGTACTGGCTGCTCTTCCAAAGGACCAAGTTCAATTCCCAGGACCCACACAGTGGATCAAACTGTCTCTAACTCCAGTTCCAGGGGATCCCATGCCTTCTTCTGGCCTTCACAACACTCGATAAGGTGTGTGAGAAGTATTTGGTTTTTATTGACCACTAATTAAGAAAATACCATACAGTCGAATCTTATAGGGACATTTTCTCAATTGAGAGCCCCTCCTTTCAGATAACTCCAGCTTGTGTCAAGCTGACGTAAAACTATTCCGGACAGAAAGAGAATCAAACTTTCTGGAAGGAACCACATCATCCGCAGAACCTTTTGCAATGCTGATTCAATAATTAGAGCTTCCGTGATCAAGGAGAGGTTGAAGTGTGGCAAGTCCAGAGCCGAGCGACCTTGGGGCAATCCTGTAACTGCTGAGCCATCTGTCCAGCCCCATTGTCTTAAGCCAACTAACCAACTCCTTTAATTTATTGCTCTTCTCTCTATGTGAATTAACACCTTTGTGACTATGAAGTAAATTACTGGGAATGTACAGTACACCTAACCCTAACCTGGAGCTTTCACCGAGCAAAAGGTGAAGACGGTGACCAGATACCACCTGACAGCTGCAGCAGAGATTCCCCCACTGTTCTAGGAACTGCCTGCTGGATGTTCCCACCAATGTACCTGAAAAATGTCTTGGTTTATTCTTTGTTCTGCTACCACAAAAACTTCATGAGACTTTTAGCAAGTTAAGACATGGGATTCAGAGAAAGCTGTCTCTGGGTTACTTATTTTTGGCTCCCAAATAAATTCTCTCTTATATCCTTTGACATAAAAATTGTATTTTTGCATTAACAAGGCCAAAATAGGTTAATTTAGACCCAAAATAGTCTTCTTCCATGAGGAATTAAAAGCCATCTATTTCTCATCTAAAGACACTTGGAGGGGTCATAGCTGCCCCCTCTTCATGTTGTTGATGACCAAACACTTGATGAGGTGTGTGAGAAATATTTGGGTTTTTTTCTGTCAAAGGAAGTTTGCCCACTAAGGGCCAGCATTCCACAAATCTTTCCCACCTTATAAAGCTTTTCATCTCCCCTACCTAGGAAAACTTTTGTGTTGTGGACTATTACTTTAATTATGTAAAGATGTGTTACATTTGTTTATGTTTCAGAAATATTATTTTAAAATGTATGTAAAAGTGTGTTACTTTTTTATGCTACATTTGTTTGATTATATAAAGATGTGTTGCTGTTTTTGCCTTGCCTGCCTAAGGCATATGATTGGTCTAATAAAAAGCTAATAAACAACCAATGGCTAGGCATAAGAGGGATAGGCAAGGCTGGCCGACAGAGAGAATAAGTAGGAGGAAGAATCTAGGTGAAAGAGAGAGAACAGAAGAGGAAAGAGACGAGTGAGAAAGAGAGGGAGACCCCCCCCACACGGGGCTAACCAGACAGACAGACATGGAGTAAGACACAGAGAATGAAAGAAAGATTAAAAGTCCCAAGGCAAAATGTAGATAAAAAGAAACAGATTAAGTTTAAGAGCTGGTCGGACAAGCATAAAATAAAGCTGAGCATTCTTAATTCTTAACTAAGGTTAAATTTCTGCGTCTTTACTTGGGAGCTAGTTGGTGTCCCAAAGAAAGCCTGCTACACTTTTGTTTACAAAAAAAAAAAAAAAAAGATCACTTTCCCAGTTTTGCAACAGATCTTCTGAAACTTGTCAATCTAGAAAAACTGTGAGGTCAGACCCCAGCCCCAGCAGACAGGGAAAATACACAACCAACATATGAATTAGACTAAAACCCTAGTGATGTGTGTGTTATTCTAGTTTGAGATTTTTGTATGTCTTTTTTACAAAAAGAATCGCCTTGCCAAGTTACTTTTGTTTCATTCCTACCTTCCTTTGTGTGGCACTGAGACTATTCTTTGTTCGTTCCCAACAATTTAAGGGCTTATTCAGGATTTGACACCCCTCTGGAAGAATGTTGAGAATGCTCTCTTGAGAGAGACACATCTCCTCCCATGTTGTAATGGTTCCCAGGGTCACAAGTAAGCTATACTCTGTCGGGTCAGTAAAGAGTTGAGCACAGAAAGTTTCTTAGCAGTGTGGGACAGGGCCCAGGGAAAGGATGCAGTGGCCAAGAAAACTCTCTGCACAGGTCCAGGTAAGGACTCGTTGGCAGTTAGAGCATCATAGAGGGATTTTTTTAAAAATAAATGAGTGAAAGATCGTATCTAAGGGGCTCTAAATGATTCTCCATTTAGATGCAAGAAATCTCTTCCTTGGAATGGGTGGGTTCGAAAGACCAGAATGGGAATAGTCAGGCCAAACCAACTTCCAGAGGCCCAAAATGTGGAGGCCCAAAAATGTGAGCCTATTTCTGTCTTGTCTGACAGTCAGAGAGTTTGGAGACATTGCTCAAATGAGCAACAAGCATAGTTGTATGTCCCAATTCAGGATGTGATTGCTTGATTCTTTTAACACTAAAATAGCTCATTCAAGTAGGTCCATGCCATCCTGACAGGAAGTCAGGATATGCAAATGTACTTCTGTTCCTTCTTTTGTAACTATGAGGTGACCTGGGAAGGGGTGGCCTTCAGGATGTGTGACCTAGAGCAGCAGAGCTATCTAGACAACAGAATGCTGACGATTTAATGTCTCAGAGTGTTAAAGTGATTGACTGAGTTGTCCTTTGTATCATGTTAATAAAGTCTTTTGTTACCTTCTCACCCCCTCCCCGTTTACATTGGGTATGAAAACTGTTGAAAAATAACCCGAGTGGATTGTCAGCAATCACTGGAATGCCCTCCCGGTATTATTATTCTATGTTTTCTATTCTTATTATTTTCCATACATCTCCATATTCTTTTCTAATATTTCAAAAACCCCATACCCCTACCCTGGCAAGAGGTATTTTTGTTGAGGTTTGTCCTCAACAAAAAAATAAAGACATGAAACAAATTCCCTCAGACAGGGAGTATCTTAGCAACTGTTGTATTGCTATGAGAAAACCCCATTAAAAGGAAGGCATTTAGCCGGGTGCTTACTCTCAGTTTCAGAGGGTTAGTCCATTATCATGGCCAGGAGCATGGCAGCACACAGGCAGTCATGGTGTTGGAGAAGTATCTGAGAACTCACAATTTGATCTATAGGCGTCAGGAAGATAGATACTGGGTCTGGCCTGAACTTTTGAAACCTCAGAGAACACCCCAGTGACACATTTCCAACAATGCCACACCTCCTAATCCTTTCCAAACACTTCCACTAACTGGGGCTGTTCTCATTTAAACCACCTTGGGGTGGGGACCAACACCTTTGGTTGGCCTAGATGATTCCTGACCCTGTTCCGTATGCTCCTCCCTGCCCCAAATATGGAGAGCTTGAACGAAGCAAGAGACCGCTACAGCTTGCTTAACTCCCTAAATCTTCCTCGCCCCTGGACTGGGATTCTCCCTTCTTTCCTTTAACCTGGTTCCCACATATGGGAGACTTTGAATCAGGTTTGGAAAATTACAGAACAAATATTCATTGATGTTGCTGGATCCCCAAGCGTTTGCTTTTCTAAATGGGTAAAGCACCACACTGAAGCACCATTAAATAAATCATGATTTAAAAAAAACTCAGGGTCAGAAATTGAAGTTCAACCTAAAAATCCAAAATGCAAAACAGCCAGTCACTGGCTCTTACCTCAACCTCAGTCTGAAATGGTGATCCTGCCTCCCGGAATCTCAGAATGAGACTGTGTGTTGAGAGCTGTTTCCTCCCATTTTATAATCTTCTCTCGGGCTGGGATTAAAGACATGCACCACCCAGTTTCTATGGAAACTAGTGTGGCTCCTGGGATTAAAGATGTGTGTCATTGCAGCTACTGGAATTAAAGGTGTGTGTTACCATGACCTGGTCTGTAAGGCTGACCAGCAGAACTTTTTACTCTCAGATCTTCAGGCAGTCTTTATTTATTAAAATACAATTGAAATGCCACTACAGCCACACAAGGCTACTAAGGCTTTAAGTCAGGATTAACTATTTCTAACTAGCAGGTTTCTGGCAGACTTAAGGAGGAGTCACAGATCTGTGTGATCTCAGCCAACACCATGCCTGAGTGGGGCAAAATGACACCAAGGTTACCATCTCTTTTCCAGTTTCTCCATGTGCCCCAAAGTAAGCAGGCTCACTCCTGGGAACTGGGCACAGCTCCCCTTTCCTTCCACAACCTTCATGAGTTCCTTTCCTAGCAACAACTTGTACCTAGGAGCCAAAGGGAGATTAGAAAAAGATCCAGGTGACAGTTCTTGTTATTCACAGGTACAACTTAGGGTAATACATATAGGTTCCCTTTCCTGGAATTGGGACAGGAAATTCCTTCCTATTTCTTTATTTTGCTATTTTGGGTCTATAGATTTGAGGGTAATTTATTCTGTTATATCTTTGTTACTTTAAGTTGAACGTTCATTTGAACTAGTAGAGAGTGGCTGTGATATGGGATGTCCCTCTGTATGCTGTGAATATGTTTTATTACCATTGGTTAATAAAGACTCTGCTTTGGCCTATGGCAGGGCAAAATATAGCAAGGTGGGAAATCCAAGCAGAGATAGAGGAGGAAAGAAGGCAGAATCAGGCAGATGCCATGTAGCTGCTAAGGAAGAAAGAAGCCAGAACCTTACTAGAAGGTCACAGCCTCATGGCAATACACAGATTAATAGAAATGGGTTAATTTAAGAAAAAAAGAGCTAGCTAGGAATATGCCTGAGCCATTGGTCAAACGGTGTTGTAATTAATATAGTTTTGTGTGATTATACGGGTCTGGGCAGCCAGGAAACAAAAGTGCAGTCTCCGTTTACATGACTGTCTACATTTAATCTGTGAGACACATGGGTCCCTCCGGGATTTGTCCTCTGATGGGGAGTTGGATTCATTTTATCAATGGAGCTGAGATCACCATAGGCAAAAAGTAACCCTGTGGTTTATTGCCATCTTGACTTCTGACAACATCAGATGACAAGAACCATAAGACTTCAATAATAATTTTGTTTATGAGCAACAAAATCTTGGCAAGAGCCAAGAGTGGGATACCCTAAGACTTCCCACTCCCACTGAGCCCTCAGAGGATTACTTCACCTCCAGGGTTTCTTACACAATAGGCATTCAGTCCCATATCCCCACATTTTTCTCCTCTTGAGTTTTCACTTTCCTAGATGCTTAATGGGATCATGGAAGTAAAAGACCCAAAGAAGATTCCTACATGGGCTCTAGTACCAAGTAATAAAGTTGATGCATTTTCTGTGTTAAACTAAGGAGGTGCTACCAGAGACTCCCATGGTGTTTGGGGCAGGGGTGTTGACATATTATTTTGCATGATGTATTTACTGGTTTCTAAAGGGAACTTAGACTATCCCAGCCATGTTCTTCCAGCACTAACCAGTTACCTATGTGTAGATGGAAGTTTTTGTCCTGCCTAGTCCCGCATCCATTCCGTCCCAATAAAACACACAGAGGCTTATATCAATTATAAACTGGTTGGCCTATTAGCTCAGGATTATTATTAACTAGTTCTTACAACTTAAATTAACCCATAATTCTTTTCTATGTTTAGCCACATGGCTTGGCATCTTACTCAGTGAGGCATTTTCATCTTGATTCCTCTGCATCTGGCTGGTGACTGCAGACTGAGTCTTTCTTCTTCCCAGAATTCTCCTAGTCTGGTCACCCCACCTATACTTTTTGCATGGCTACTGGCCAATCAGTGTTTTATGAAACCAATACAAGTGACAGATCTTTACAGGGTACAAGACTGTTGTCCCATAGCACTCATGGGAGCTAACACTGAGATGGCTAAACCTGGTGGGATCCAAAGGATAGATTGCCAGGTGCTAGAGGAGCTGCTAAGAAGCCGAAACAACTGGAGGCAAAGAGGAGTCAGCCTGCTTGGGCAGGAGGTGGGAAACGTGGGCTCAGCAAGGTCTTAATGCCTCCAAACCTGCTTTTCTCTATCTGATATAGACTATTCTTGCCCTTCTCAAGATTCTTTTCTGCCCCCATTGACTCCAGATACCCTAGCTTTTGTTTTTTGTTTCTAGTTACCATGACCAATGAACAAGCTTAGGGGAAATGGGCTGGCATCGCTCCATTCCAAGTTCTTTGAGATGTTATGGTTTCATATTCTGTAGATGGCAAGTACTAAGACAGAATAATAACAAAATAAGAGCCTGTTGACAGTCAGTCCATGGGGCAGAGAGAGAAGACACTCTGCCTAATAAAATAAAAGACACAGTAATAATTCCCGCATCATAGTTTTACCTGGGCATCCTTTGCTGAGTGCTGCTGTATCTTGTAGCATTAATTTGATGGCATTTTCCTGTGCATTACTGTTTCTCTCCATCGGCTACCTACATGGCTGTGGTAGGTCATTCTCTGGGCTGTACAAAGCACAAATGGATTTGACTGTCTTGAGTTTCCCATAACATTTTCCTTACAGCTATGAGCTTCACAATGTCTCATAGTTTACCAATATCACACAGGTAACATTGATTTGTTATATTATCCCCTGTGTGTAATCTCAGTTCAGCTTTGTTTTATTAAGGTAGTGCTGCATAGTCCTGGCCTCTAAACCAAAATTCTGCCATCTTCAAAAGACCACCATGTCTGCTCATAGAAGATCACAGCGGCTTGTTCTTGTTCATAGAGGGGTCAGGAGAGACATTGGACCCTCACTGAGCTTCCTGCCACTCCTCCCAGTCAGTTGTCTGCAATTCTTTTCTAATTGTGTGTGGCGGTAAGGCCTTAGGAAAGAGCTGGAATATACAGACTGTGGAAGACCAGGGAGAGGGGGCTCTACCTATGCAGTGATGGGGAAGCCTTTATGCACACAGGGTGCTGACCTCCTGGTGCGGCTGCTTTGAGATCAGCCACACTCCTGTCTCTGTCTGCTCACCATCATCCCCATAAATTCATGGGTTCCCCAGCTGAGTATTAGTAAAATAGTAAAATCAAACTTTAGTTTGTCATTGGGACCTTCTGAGAAGGGGACAGACATTGCTTAGTTCCCCTCCAGAGAAGAATTTCTCACAGCATATGGTGAATTTATTTCTTAATGTTTCTATGTCTCACGGTCTTAAGAAAACCAATGAGTAGGAGAAAATGTTGAGGGAACGCAAAAATGAAATAGTTTTAGTAAGAAAAGGAGTAATATGTGAAGGTTGCATTGGCTAGACATTTTTCTAGAATAGAAGAGAAAGCTGGAAAGCTTAAGAAATTTACAAAGATCTGATAAATTGCATAATGAAATAAAACTTGAGAACTATGTACATAAAAGATGAAACTTTAATGATATTAAAATGGCTAAGGTTAAAGTTCAACTCATTGATGCCAACTCCCTGCTTAAATTAATGGTGTCAATTATTGCATAAATTAATGTTCTCTTAATACACAATTATAAGAACTGGCTTAAAAGAATGAAAATATATGTCTCATCAAAGTGTACTTAAAAGCATTTTGGTATTAGTACAAGCTTTTTCTTTTTCTTTTTTTCTTTTTTTTTAGTTACAAACTGATTGGCCCATTAGCTCAGGCTTCTTATTAACTCTTAGAACTTATATTAGCCTATTATTCTTGTCTATGCTAGTCACGTGGCTCGGTACTTTATTCAGTGAGACAGTCACATCTTACTTCTTCTGTGGCTGGTCACTACTGCAGACTAGGACGTCCTTCTTCCCAGAATTCTCCTGTTCTAGCCCAAACTTTTTCTAAATACAGCATGGGTAGTTAAAAGGCACAGACTGGTGTTACTGACCTTCTGTGTGTTCAGTAACCATACTTGGAGACAAATATGAATGTAATCAGAAGGATTATTTTTTAAGGGACAGTATTTTGCCCCTTAACCTTCAACTAGGGGACTATGAGGCATCTCTCAAAATGTCCTGTAACTGTGAGGAGTCCTCTGTTCTCTCTTGTTCAAGGAGGCCATGGATACCCTACCTGGTGAGCCGCTGCCCATCTACCAAGAGCTTCAAAGACATTCATGATCTTGGACGGGGGAACATTTTGTAAACAAAAGCAAAAAGCAAAATGGAAGAAGTATTCAGAGAGCAGACATCTGCAATTACATATAGCCACTCAGCTTTTGTATATAAACCTCTCCTTGTCAAAAACTTTTAAATACTCTAAGAAACAACAGTAACAGATAAATCCATCCTTTGTTGTAAGGGGAGATGTTAGGCAATATCTGGGGCCCTCGCTTGGTATATATTGAAGGGGTTAAACTCTTCACTTTCGACAACTGAATTTAAGTTGCAGCTCTCTGAGCAGGGCAAAACAGTCATCTTTTCCAACAAAGGGCCATTTATCTACAAGGCCCTTACATTCAGGGAGGGAGAGAAAGACAGACAGAGGGCCTAAGTCAGCCTCACAGTGTCTCAAGGACAAACCCAGCAGCCTCCTTCTGAGCCACATCCGGACTTGCCCAAGCTTGAGCAGATGTGTCCAAAAATGATAAGACTAAATCTCAGCCAATTAAAAAGATACTAAAATAGCTTCTGCTTGTTTAACCAATCATATCTGAGATGACCTAACTGCTGTAATTAAAAAAAAAAAAAAGCGGCCCAAGAGAGAAAAATTCCATGGGAGAGAGCTCAGGCAGAGGGGCTTTTTACTGGGGGAAAGTGAATAGGAAAAGGGTAGAGGGGAGAGAAAAGACTGGCCTCTGGAGACACGAACGGAAAAAGAGAAGAGACGAGGAGACGGAAAGGGAGAGGAGAGGAGGGGAGAGGAGGAGAGGAGAGGAGGGGAGGGGAGGGGGGAGGGGAGGGGAGGGGAGGAGAGGGGAGGGGAGGGGAGGGGGGAGGGGAGGGGAGGGGAGGGGAGGTGGGGGGAGGGGAGGGGAGGGGAGGAGAGGAGAGGGGAGGGGAGGGGAGGGGAGGGGAGGGGAGGAGAGGAGAGGAGAGGAGAGGAGAGGAGAGGAGAGGAGAGGAGAGGAGAGGAGAGGAGAGGAGAGAGACAGATGGAGACATAGAAAACCAGAGAGATGGGAGGTGGACAGGGCCCTTTTAAAAGGGAACGTGGTGAATGTGCACAAGAGGTGCTCTTAGTGGCTACAGCTAAAGATGCACACCCCAAGGTCAGGCCAGCCCAGATGCCCGAATACTAACATTAACTGACCCTGAAACTCCTCTCAGCTGTGCTTAAAGGGAGCCTACACTCTCATTTCAGGGTCGTTCCCCTTGTAGACAGGTGAACAACCGCGTGCACGCTGGTATAATAAACACTCTTTGCTGTTATATGTTATCTGAGTCTGGGGTTTTCTTCAGTGTTCCCTTGGACCCTACATACATAACAGCTTCTTCCTTGCTGCGTAGGTGGACTTCCTTCCCATTTTCAGATTTTAGCCTGCACCTCAGTTTTTCCAGAGAACCTTGAGATCTCATACAAGTAGGGTCTCGCTGCATACAACCAGCTGGGGAATGGCTGGACATGGGGGTGAAGGTCTAATGACCCTGCTTAGGCCCCTCCTTCCTGGAGGGTATATTAACATCTAGCAAGCCCAGCTGTGGTTATTTTCAGCAGGCTCAGCTGGGGTTGCTATTCCGAGATTTTAGAGGGTCCTTTTTTACTCAAAACCAGTTTTCATGTGACTGCAAACGAGGGCCGACAACCTTCAGAAAAGCTTAACCAGTGTTTCTCCTCTTATGAAGACATCAAGTTCCCACTATGTACGTTTCTGTAACCTAGAGGCCCATCACACAGGAAGCTGCAAAAATCCAAGTGAGACTATCCAGGCTTGGTGGGGCAGAAACAAAGCCGGACCCAAGGTTCTAGGATAGAAAGACAGTCCTCCCTCAGGGGACGGTGGGCATTAGAACCCAGTGTAGTGTCGACCTCAGGTTTCCCTTCAAAGTCTCAGCAGCAAGGGATTCTACTGCACAGAAAAACAAACAAACAAACAAACAACACAATTTGCCTTGCTAAGAAAAAACTTAACCTTACCCTGCAGCTTTTCTGACTTGGAGTCCTGGACTCTCTGGTTGGCAAGGTGACCAAGATACGATGTCGGGGGTCTGAGAGGTGAGGAGCTATAAAAGTGGGAGGGGGTGCTCCATTTCCGCACACATTGCGTTCCAGCTCCTGGCTCCTGCAGCCATTATTAGCCCTGTTTCACAGGCTGTCCTGGTTTGGACCTTATCTTGACCTAAGGTTACAGGCTGGGGAGTTTGGGGGAGAAAGGGGATGGGAGTTAAGATTGGGCTTTGGGTGTGGCTGTAAGCAGGAGTTGGGGGCCTGAATGAGAAGGATTAAGATGAGCTGGGGGTTATGTGGGGTTAGGGGCCTCAGATAATTTTTCCTTTCAGCTTATGAAGTTATCTAAATCAGTTTAGATTTAAAATTGGAAGTTCCGAATTTGTCAAGCCATGTGTGATGACAAAAGCCTTTAAACCTAGCACTTGGGAGACAGAGCTCCAGGCCAGCCTGGTCTTCAGGGTAAATTCCAGGACAGCAAGGGCAACACAGAGAAACCTTTTCTAACAAAAAAAAAAAAAGAAAGGAAGGAAGGAAGAGGAGGGAAGGGGGAGGGGAGGGGAGGAGAGAGAAGGAAAGGAAGGAAAGAAAGAGAGAGAGAGAGAGAGAGAGAGAGAGAGAGAGAGAGAAAGAAGGAGGGAAAGACGGAGGGAGGAAAGAAGGAAGGAAGGAAAGAAAGAAAGAAAGAAAGAAAGAAAGAAAGAAAGAAAGAAAGGAAGGAAGAAAGAAAGAAAAAAGAAAGAAAAAAAGTAAGTTTTGAATTTGGGCCAACAGTGGCCTTTGTCTAATGTCTAATTGAAGCTATATTGGAAGAGCCAAACAAGAGTAGCTAGGTTGAGGCCTTTTTCACAGTGTACAGACAGATCTTCCCACAGCATTTCCCTCTTTCCGTCTAATCAAAAAGGAAGGTTTTTACTTTAACATAGCAAAATTGCATGTAACAAAACAGCCATCAAGTAAGAATTATAATATCTAGTCTATTTATATTTGGCAAAATTAAAGAAAATACTCTATCACCTATCCTATCTTTGTGAGTCTAAAGTTTCATGTCTAATTTTTCTTTTATCACAACTAAGGAAAACAATTGTAACTATCTAGTCTTCAACTCCATCAGAGACCCCAAAAGGATATACTATTACCTGAGTTAACAGGAGGTGCATTGCAAGCAACTTCCAAAACTTTAGAAATGACAGAGACATCTGATTGCCTGGACAGTCACCTAAAGTTCTTTTGTAACTTTGGGGCATCCATCTTCAGTCTCCAGGCCCAGAGTATCTGGCAGACTCTTTAGTAAAGCAGGGCATTTGAAAGACTGTTCCACCTATATTAGCAAAGTTCATCAGCCATTATCTGCTGCGTCCTGCAGAACGTCTGGCAGTTTCTCTGTGAAGCAGGAACCCTAAGGAACCATTATGCCTTGTTTTGGCAATATTCAGCAGTCACTTTCCTGTGGGTACTGAAAGTCCTGTTTATTCAGCATACTGTCAAGCAGTCTAAGCAAAAGCGGTTTCTTGCCCAAGCGACTAGCCTTGCCACGTTGAAAGCAAACTCCATATGGAAGTTCTTCAGTGCCTATTACCCTCTTTGAAGTAATTGGTGCTGCTAGGAGCAGACATGTCCCACTGTCAAGACAGGTCCAATTTCTTAAAACATTTTAAATGCCATATTCTGTAGGTCTTTAAAGTTTTTGAAGATTACCTATCTAACTGAAATATATCCTTGTATACCTAAAAATCCTAACTAATATGACTATAAGTTTGACCATTATAGATTATTATTATATTATTATTAATCTGTATTTTAAAATATTATTATTTTATAATTTAAAACTGTACTTTAAATTAATGTTATTAATCTGTATTTTTATATTATATTTTTAAATGAGCTGCATAAACATTAGCACCTTAAATGAGAATAGAAATATACATACAGTATAACAAAATTGACTTTAAATTTATACTAATAAACCAAAATTCATACCAATGTAAAATATTTCGAGATTAACAGTTGTTTTCTAGATTAAGGTAGATTCATAATCTACCCTTTTTTCCATTTTTATATCATATCCCCTTCTCTTCTTTTAGAAAGAGATTGACTATGACCAATAACAATTTATAACAAACCCCCCTTAAATGAAAACAAACATTCACAAACAATGTTTTGGGAATTTGGGCACTGTTCTAGACTGCTTCCTGATGATTGTTGGGTGTTGTTAATCTTAGAAGAACCCTGAGAAAATTTAGAATTATGGTCAAGTCCTGATTGGAGTATTTTGTGTGGTTGGTCCATCTCAGCCAGCAGCCTGGCAGTTGGTAGTTGTTGGATCACCTGGGTCATCATTCCCATCAGAGACTTTTCAGGGGTCTTGCTTGATAAAATCATATTAACCTGAAAGGAATCCACAGCTTCTCATATTCTATGGAAACAGAAGCAGAACCTTTTTTCCAAAGCAACATATCCTCAGATCCAAATTTTAAAGTCAAGATACCTTTAAAATATTATGCTGGTTTAACTTAATAGCCTCCACAATCAAATGTCTCTCAGAAGTTAGCCCATTAATAGTCAAAAAATCAAGGAAAACACAATAATTTATATAATCTGGACTCTGTATTTTCCATATTTACATGGCTTATTATAATTTATTACTCAATTCCTTTTTCAAGGACTTCATGTTATTATCTTTAGATTATTCTTTTAATCTATGACTGTCTGTATCCTTTTTCCTCTCTCTCCCAAACCTACGTATATTTTTAAAATATACTGTGAACTATTTGGAGGTTTATTTTTATCCAAATCTGTATTTATTGTATATCAGTGATCCCTTTCTGATCACTGCTTTAAACTGCTAAATGGGCATGGCTAGCACCAAAGCAGCAACTTTGGCTGTTGGCTCCACCCAACTAGGCTTGCCAGGGTGCTGAAGGTACCAATGAGTGTCACGTTTACCTCCCATAGACAGGAGCTGGGAGAAGCTTCAGCGGCTCATGTAAAAGGCTTCTGAGCCTGCCATGCAGCACAGATGTGCTCTTAAACCCACAGGCAGTGTCTGGGAGGAGTCTCTTCTACTGTGGCTATAAGAGACCTCAGAAATCCACCATGCTGCAGCCAGGGGACACAATTCTGTGCTATGGACCCGCAGTGAGAGACATGAACTATGAAGCTGTTTTTGGCTCCATTTATGTATTCTAGAACCCTTTTCTAAAGATTTCTTAGGTCTTGTATAAATTTGAGAGTTCCTTGTTGTATGTCATTTGTAACTCAACTTTTCTCTCCCTCCTGCCAGTTCCCAAATAACCACTCAGAGGCTTAATGTTAAATATAAATGTTTGGCTAGTGGCTCAGGCTTATTAGTAGCTAGCTCTTACATTTAAATTAACCCATTTCTATTAATCTAAGTATTGTCACATGGCCATGACATTGCCAGTCTCCTGGCATGTTGTTCCTTGGGTGATTGTATGGTGTCTCTCCAGACTCTGCCCTACTTTGTTTGTATCTCTGCTTGGATTTCCCACCTGATTCTATCCTCCCTTGCCATAGGCCAAAGCAACTTTATTTATCAACCAATGAGAGCAACACATTCACAGTGTACCGAAAGACCATCCCATAACATGACATATATTTACACAGTATACAAAAGGATTATTTCACAGCAGCATTTGGTTTTACCAGGTACAGACATGACAGGTAGCCCAAAGAATTGAGAGAGTTACCAAATAACAGTGTGGAGAGACCATAGGAAATGAAGAAAGAGAAATCCCCAAAGTACAATCCACTTCAATGACACCCCATCCAAATCACAGACACCATTATGAAAGGGACACTGGGACAGACTGCTGGGGCTATGAAATTTATTGGGTGAGTTGTTAAAGCCAGGAGCAGACAGACAGAGAGCCCATAGCATGATGGGAGCTCAGCAGAGGGTTCAGAGCCCAGCACCAGAGACAGGCACATGGCTATGCATCTGTAAGTCTGTTAGCTAGAAATTCAAGACAGTGTCTCCATAGGTGCCTGCCAATGACTATGAGAGAAGAAGGCACGCCAGGTACTGTACATTCATGAGTATGAGAGAAGAAGGCACTCCAGGTACAGTACATTCATGACTATGAGAGAAGAAGGTACTCCAGGTACTGTATATTTATGACTTCAGGCTCCTTTGCTGCCTGCAAAGAAAATCTCTGGAAATGGAACAAGATTTTTGTTGCTACTGTTGTATTGTTTGAACAAAAAAACTAGCAATTTAGAGCTTATAATTATTTGTATTAGTCCATTATGTATTTCTATGACAAAATATGTGTGTTTGTATGTGTGTATATGTATGAATGTATGTATGTATATATTCATGTGTGATAATATATGCCAGAGGAATGCAGCTGACTTACCGGTGGTTGTAAGCCACCAGGCTTAGGTGCTGGGAACTGAACTGAGTTCTTCTAGAAGAGTAAGAAGCACTCTTAACAACTAAGACCTCCATCTGATTGTCTTTCAAAGGCTCCACTAGCCAACACTGTTGGTGGTTAGCTTCAAATACAAGAACTTTGGGGAAACCATAAACTATGTTTTAGATGATTTTGTTGCTGTAATAAAACATTATGACCAAAAACGACTTGGGGAAGAAAGGGTTTATTTCAGTTAGAGTGTACAGTTAACTCATCACTCAAAAAAGTCATGGTAGGAATTCAAGAAATTCAGGTAGGAACCTGAAGGCAGGAGTTGAATCAGATATAATGGAAGAATGCTGCTTACTGGCTTCTCTTTCTGGATTGCTCAGCCTGCTTTCTCATACAGCTCAGGACCTCCTTCAGAATGGTGGCACCACTCCTAGCGAGCTGACCATCCCACATCAATCTTTAAAAAAGAAAATGCACCCAGAGATTTGCCTGGAAACTGATCTGATGTAGGGATTTCCTCAACTAAAGCTCCCTCTTCCCACATAATCTTAGCTTGTATCAAGTTGACAAACAACCAGGAAAACTGACCCCTTGTCAGCCTGACACACCAGTACAATAAAGTACCTGCTTTTCTTGTTTACCCCCAAGATCTCATATTAATATCACAATATTAAACATAAATGACTTTTTAAAAGTCCCACTGTCTTTAAAAATTAAAACCCTTTAAAAAAATATCTAATATCTCTACAAGCCCAAAGCTTCTCAGCTGTGGGCTCCTATAAAGCAAAAATAAGTCACATACCTTCTTACCCCAAGAGGTTAAGAATCAGAATATAGTCACAAGTCAGAGTAAAGCTAAAATTCAGTGGTATAGAAAGTTTAGAGTTTGTCATTTGGGACCCACTCACAATTCTCTGGGTTCCAAAGTGTCAAACTGTCAAAAACCAACCAGGGCAATCATTACCTACATGTTAGAATTTAATATGGGATGTTTTGTTGTTTGTCTTGGTGCTTACTGTGAGACAGGGTCTTGCTACCTAACCTAGGATGGTCTCAAACACACAATCTGGTAACTTTCCTGGCAGAAGCGAAGGTATTCTAAGGAGCCATGCATATGGTTCTGTTGAGACAGTGTTTCCCAAGTGTTGTGTGACAGTATTCCTGGGGAAACACAAACAAACCAGATAGGAAACCGATGCCAGACCAAAGAACAGATGCCATCAAAGTGCAACTTGGTGAACCAAAGAGTTTTATTGGGATGATGTACTGGAAATATGGGTGAGGAGTTAGTTACAGAAGCAGAAATGACTCAAAGCCAACCGCAGTGTGAGTGACAGTTTATAAAAGCTAAAACCCTGGAGTTCACTGCATGACTTTTAGGTGGATCAGCAGGTTGGACAGTGCCTTTTCAGGTAGTTCGATTGGTCTGGGACTCTTCAAGGCAGCTCAGCTTGTCTGAGGGTCACTGAACAGTCAGTTCATCCTGCTTACATAAATGCAGGACAAGAGGAACCTAGTGAATCTGGTCTGTTTCAGGGGCTTCCTGAAACTTTTGAGTTGTTGACTTCCTGATCTTAAGGAGCTTCCCCGGAAGAGGTTATGTTTCTCCTTCCCTTACAGCATCTAGCTGCTTTATCTCTCTTTTAGCATCCTGTGTTTAAGGAGCTTCCCTCCCAGACGGAAGGTTTTCATTTCAGAGAAAACTGCTAGATAGCAAAGAGTTAGAATTTCCCAGAAATCCCATATTTGGGGAACACAGGCTGAATGACCTGTGCCTGCCCGAGGAGGAACCTGTTCCCCAGGAAGATATTTCACACACTTCTGTCACCTTTCCAGACCACCTTGTGTGAGGGACGATGACAGATCCATGATGGACAGGGCAACTCCTTGACCAGGCTGCTTACTTGTGCATCTCTTCTGCCCTCTATTTAAGACTACACCGCTCACCAGTTTCCTAGAGGACGGGCATGGCTGGTCACTGGACATGGTTCCCACGGGACCTCTTCCCAGTATAGGCACACTGAATAAATTCCTTTCTCTTCTTCTCACTGTTACTTGTCTCTTTAACTGACTTACTGAAGGTGGTAGCTGAGCCTAATTTGTTTGGGCTGTCCAGACCTGGGTTCTGCCCTAAAATCTACATTAACCGTTCTGCTTCTTCCCTCTTAGCATTGGGATTACAGTGTGTACAACCAATACACCTAGTCTCGGCTAAAAGTGTCAGACTCTGCATTTGTAGGGTAACCCTGTTGAATATTACAACTTCCTAGAGTTCAACCTAATATGTAGTTCCATTATATTCTCTCTCTCTTCCTTTTTTATTGAGACAGGATCTTATTCTACCTAGGTCTGCTGGCAGGCTGTGTATATGCTGCCCTGGGTGGGAACAAAAAGGTGATCCAAGTCCCTCAAAGAAGCCCAAAGGGTTGTGAATGAATCCCAGATATTGAGCTTTGGGTTGTTTGCACTGTTGGAGCTTGGTTTTGCCTTATGTAGACTGTGCCCTGAATCTTCCCTCTTGAAGTTTAAAAAAAAAAATAGGCACCTTATTTTTTGATATTGTAGGAGCCCACAGTTAAGAGATTTTAAACTTTTTTAAGAGGAAATTTTGGAGTTTTACAGAAAATTTAAATAAAAATAACTGAATTTTTTAAAGGAACAGCCTTTAAAGTATTTAAATTTATAAGGCTGTGGAACATTTTAGGTCTACGAAATGCTTTATAGTATTAATATATGATCTTATAAATAAATAAATTGGTTAAAAATTAGGACCACAGCTGTGAGCACCAAACAGCAAGCCAGGATGCTCCTGTCTTCTTATGCAACAAAACAATGACCGAAGCAGTGCACCCAAGAGCTCGAAGCAGATCTCAACCTACGGGCTGTGACCCTCTGGGGGTCCAAAAACCATTTTGAAGGTTTAGCCTAGGATTGTCTGCATGTCAGATGTCTGCATTGTGATTCACAATAGTGGCAAAACTGCAGCTGCAGGCACCACAACCACTGAAGGGTCACGGCGTTAGGAAGGTTGAAAACCACTGTCTTAGAGAATGTCCTTCCTTACCCAGAGTGTATTCAGCCATGGTGGGATTAGGGAGAAACCTGGCTCTAGGGAAACTCCCAGGAATCCACGAGGACGGCCCCAGCTAAGACCCTTGACATGTCAAGAAAGGCACCTGTTAAAACCAAACAGACCCAGACCTATCAGCAGGTAGATTCATTAGCCGAGATAGTTCTACAACATAATAGGCCACTCAACCTGTTCTGTATAAAGCAAAGAGATTATTAAATAGCTTTAAGAGAAAATTGTTTCTATACAAAACATTCAGAAGTCATTAGGAAAAAATCTGACTGCACCGAAAAGATTGCAAGAATGCGGGGACTTGAGATGAAATAAACAGCTAATCCCCATTCTCAGTTCCAGGCTTCTCCTAGATAGTAGCTCGATGTCAGCCACGTCAGGGCTCTTGGCTCTTCTGCTTCTGTTGATTGCTGTTGGCTGTTGCATCATTGATGCCTTAATTAAATATTTCCTGTCTGGGTATCATTAAGCTGGTGGTTATTAGATCCCAATATAAACAAGTACCCATCACAGAGTCAAGGACTGAACTCAAGATACTACTCAAGATGGGAGGATATGAGACCAAAACAGAAAAAAACCTACACCTTCCAGGTGAAGAGTTCTGTGTGCAGTTAAGAATAAGTTCCTCTTTGACCCGTCTGTACCAGCTGTGCTTGATCACATGTGGGCGGGAGATACGTGGGCAGGAAATAAGTCAGGATGCATGCTTGCTGCTGATTGGACCTGATGGGAAATGCAGCAAATTAAATTGTGGGTTTTGCCTTTTTAAGCAGATGCAAAACACGACTTGGGGCCATTTTCCTAGAAACTCAGAGATGGACCTGGCCAGAGCCTATCTACCTGGCCAGTATTTAATTAAAGCTTACTTCAGAGTTGGCTTTAGATTGTGGTAGTGTCTTATTCTTGACGGGTGGGATTGACAGTCGCCGGCTCCTTTCTACTCTGCCTGCCCCAATGGTCATGGCAGTTAATGTCATTGCCACACTGCGGGTAAAAGCTGGGGAAGGGGGAACAAGAGCTGAACATTGGATTTAGGCTCCTTCCCAGGAACGTGTCTTACTCAGCTCCTTCTCGTGAGTGTTTCTGTGCCTCCCCGGAGAGTCCTGGCTCAGTCTGAGCCTCTGAAAGTTCTCACTGATCTGCACCTGAAGCTCATGTCCGGTCTCCTCTCAGGTAACCATCTGAGACTTCATCCTCAGCCCCAGGACCTTCAGCCTTGAAGCCCCTCTACAGAGAACCTAGGACATCACCTTGGCTATGATTCATCTATGTTCCCTATGAGTCCATGAGTTAGAAGCATAATTTTCAGATTAATATGTTTGTTTAATATATGTATTTGGTTGTTTGTTTGTTTGTTTGTTTCAAGGTGGGGTCTTTCTACCATAACTCTGGCTATCCTGAATTTCACTATGTGGACCAGGCTGGCTTCAAACTCAGAAACACACCTGCATCTGCGTCCATTGCCTGGCCTCAGATTTATATGTTAGTGATATTTGAAGGTAGGGCCTTGGGAGGTAATTAGAATTAGGTCAAACCATGAGGGTGGAGCCTCCATGATGGCATTCCCATCTTTTATTTTATTTGAGGGAGAGTTCATGAGGTCAGAAGACAGCTATGTGAAATCAATTCTCTCCCTTCAGTAAAAACAAAGAAGAATCTTGGTGTCACATGACACATAAACAGATTGAAAATAACTTTTGGCAAGGCAAGTTCTTTTAGGGGAAAAAAAAAAGTACTTGATAGAATCCAAAACAGGCTAGTAAACCCTTGGGGCCTTGGGGCAGGGTGAGGTGGGATTGGGGGAGGAGGGGCAGGAGGATACCATGTTTTGTCCTAACGCAGGTCGTGACTAAGACATTTTTCCATAGGCTCACTCACCACCTTTTCAGATTGACTAATTTTAAAGGAATCAGGTGGGAAGATGAGATGTTTATAAAAACTTTACAAGGTGGAGGAGATTAAAAGTGAGGGAGATTTTTGGATATTGGCCTTTGACGGGATAGCTACCTCTGAGAGAAAACATTTCTCAAACTTCCACCATGTGGCTCCAGCGATCAAGTTCAGGTCATCAAGCTTGGTGGCAAGTGCCTTTACCTGCCGAGCCACTCCCCCACCCTAGCATTAGTGTTTTTATAAGAGGAAGGGAGGGGTGTGGGAGGGGGTCAACCAGGAAGGGAGCCTGGGTGAGGGGCTCATCAAGGAAGGGAGGGATAGGTGAGGGGTCATCCAAGAAGGGAGGGGTGGGTGAGGGGGTCATCCAGGAAGGGAGGGGTGCGTGAGGGGGTCATCCAGCTGAGTGCTTACTGTGCAAGCCTGAGGACTGAACTCATTCCCTGACCCAAAGAGGAGGGCGGGAAGAGACTGGAAGTTGTTCTCTGACACTTTCATGTGTCTGCGGGCATCCACTTGTGTGCCATGCCTACATACACGTGTGTGTGTGTGTGTGTGTGTGTGTATGTGTGTGTGTGTGTATGTGTGTGTGAACATGACTGCATACACACTGAGAGAAAAGGGGTCCCATGCCTGCATACACACAGGGAGAAAGGGGGTGCCCCATACCTGCATACACACACAGAGAAAGGGGGTCCCCCAATGCCTGCATACACACAGAGAGAAAGGGGGTCCCCCAAGGCCTGCGTACACACACAGAGAAAGGGAGTCTCCTATCCCTGCATACACAGAGAGAAAAGGGGTCCCCCATGCCTGCATACACACACAGAGAAAAGGGGTCCCCCATCCCTGCATACACACAGAGAGAAAGGAGGTCCCCCATCCCTGTATACACACAGAGAAAAAGGGGGTCTCCCATGCCTACATACACACAGAGAGAAAGGAGGTCCCCCACCCCTGCATACACACAGAGAGAAAAGGGGTCCCCCATGCCTGCATACACACACAGAGAAAGGGGGTCCCCCAAGGCCTGCATACACACACAGAGAAAGGGAGTCTCCTATCCCTGCATACACACAGAGAGAAAAGGGGTCCCCCATGCCTGCATACACACACAGAGAAAAGGGGTCCCCCATCCCTGCATACACACAGAGAAAAAGGAGGTCCCCCATCCCTGCATACACACAGAGAAAAAGGGGGTCCCCCATGCCTACATACACACAGAGAGAAAGGAGGTCCCCCACCCCTGCATACACACAGAGAGAAAAGGGGTCCCCCATGCCTGCATACACACACAGAGAAAAGGGGTCCCCCATGCCTGCATACACTCACAGAGAAAAGGGGTCCCCCACCCCTGCATACACACAGAGAGAAAGGGGGTCCCCTATCCCTGCATACACACAGGGAGAAAGGGGGTCCCCTATCCCTGCATACACACAGGGAGAAAGGGGTCCTTCATGCCTGCATACACACAGAGAGAAAGGGGGTCCCCCATGCCTGCATACACACAGGGAGAAAGGGGTCCCCCATGCCTGCATACACACAGCAAGAAAGGCAGAAACTTAAATCCTCTTTTACTGCAGGTCCCGAAACGATCCAGAATAGTTCATGCTTCGCGTACCCTGGAAATTCTCTGGAAGCAGGTGGGGCTGAACCCACTGAGGTGGCAGCAGCCCCCCCATCCAGGCAGCTCTCCCCCCTCCCCCGCTGTCTGGCTTCCCACAGCCCAGCTGTCAGTCAGCAGGCTGACCCTCTCCCTCACTGAACTTCAGTTAAGCAGAGAGCTCAGCCACCCCTGAGACAAGAGCCCCAGCCCAGCTTTCTTCAAGGACGACCTCTTCACAAAACCCTTCCTTCTCTTTTCTAAATGTTTATTCCAAGCCTCAGAGTGCCCCGGGGATCAGAAGAATCGCTTTTGAATTATTTCTATGGGATGAAGGTGCCTCACATCATGGCTCATGTGTCAGGAGGTCATGGAGCTGGTCCCCTCTCCACTGAACTCAGCTCATGAGACTTAAGGCAGACGATTTAAATGGTTGAACCTGCTCACCCACACCTCAGCATTCTTGGGATAGATTTTTGGCTGTTGTTCTCTTTTTAAAAAGAAATCAGAAGACAAGCTGGCTTCTCGCTTTAGACTTTCCCATTTCTACCACGTACCTGATAGAAAATTTATATTACGGCTCTTAGTCAGGGTTTCTGCTGCTGGGACAAAGCACCATGGCTAAAAGGCAAGTTGTGCCGGGGAGGAAAGGGTCTGTTTGGCTGACACTTCCCCATCACTCTTCATCACCCGAGGAAGTCAGGACAGGAACTCACACAGGGCAGGACCTGGAGACAGGAGCTGATGCAGAGGCCATGGAGGGGTGCTGCCTACTGGCTTGCTTCACGGGGCTTGCTCAGCCTACTTTCTTACAGAACCAGGACTACCAGTCCAGAGATGGCACCACCCACCCATGGGGTGGGCCCTCTGCCCTCTCCGATTGATTGTTAATTGTGAAAATGTCCTATAGCTGGATCACATGAAGGCACTTTCTCAACTGAGGCTCCTTCCTCTCTGACGGCTCCAGCTTGTGTCAAGTTGACACACAGAACCAGCCAGGCCAAAGGTCATGTCACACTTAAACACATTGACGCTTTTCCTTTTTATCTGTCTCTGGGTTTTTATTATCCGTGCTACACGGATGTCCATGAACATTTCAATCTAAAGGATAAGGAAAACTAATTTCTGAGATCTCAGAGAGGTAAAGTCAGTGGTGCCCAGATAGTCAGATCCATCTGGTACCTCCCGCCCCAAATTCAGGGGGTGGGGGAGATACATGAGGAGAACCCAGATCACACCATACTGCTCACATGTACTTCATATTTTGCCTCTGACCTAACCACACGGGGTTTACCAGTGCCTCAAAGACTGAGAGAGCTTGGGTTGTGGGAGAGACAGGCAGTTCCAGCATCTGGCAACACCCTGGCAGGATGTGACTTTCGGCTTGGAGGAGTGTGCCAGGTTAGCTGACTCACCGGAGCCATCAGCCAAGTCAAACACTGTGAGGATGGCGGCGCTCGGCTTGCAGCTGCAAGGGAAGGGGGGGGGGGGGGGTCGTTCCAGCCCTGCCTTTGTCTTGCTCTCTGCCTCACTGCTTCCTGGTGTGTCTCTTTATTCCTTCTGTAAGCTTGGGAGCAACTGAAACTGTTTCGAGGAATGGCGTGGTATACAGCGCAAGAAGGTGTAGGAGTTCCATGGTAGCGGCCAGCAGCAAAGCAGTCGGGTGTGCCGAGCATTTCCAACCGAGGAGGCTGGTTAGCGAGCCCACCCCCATAGGGCGCTCACAAAACTCCTTGGTGAAGAATGCCTAAAGAGAAGAGGAGAGATACTCACGGTGTATTACTGAGTAAAGGTTCCGCACAGCGGGGTCCTTTCTTTGTAACAAAAGGGCTCTTGCTTGTGCAGGTCCTGAAAGGCAAAGGAGCAGGCTGGGTGCAACACTCAGTCATCAAACAATTAGATGACATCAACCCTATCTTTTCCACGTCCCTCTCAGGGGGCCTGCTGGCTGTCCTACACCCTTCAAACGCGAAGGGAGCCATTTGCCACACCCTGGCTACTCGGTGGGCAGACCTCTCCCAGCTACTCCAGAGGCTCCGAGCACCAGGGTCCACAGGTGAACACCGCCAGCCCGGCACCACCCCACCTTAAAACAACAAATGAAACAAGCAGTCTAGTGGCCCTCGTCTGCTAAATGTCCCCCTCGGCCACTTCAGAAGTCCCACTTCTGGTAGGAGCTACCTCTGTGAAGCTAGGATGTAGCCTGAGCCCCTTCCTCAAGAAAGAGGAACACATACACACGCATACACACACACACACACACACACACACACACAGTTTAATCCAGGACCGTCTCCCTTGAAACGAAAACAAACATACCTGCAGGTGTGTTTATGCTTTTGTTCTCATGCACAGTTGGTTCGTTCTAGGGAAGTTACTGGGCCGCTAGAGATCAGGCTGAGTGCATATCTAAGTCTGAAATCCCTCAAGGAGGCAATCTATAGAGACAGGCCTCTGCCACTGCAAAGATAACTGCACACCCTCCCCCCACAGCACCTCGGAGGAGGGAGTCCACAGGATGCAACTGTGGGAGGTTTTATAGGCAAGGTTGGGGTCCAGCTCTCCCTGTGTATGGTAGCTGCCCTGTTAGCACTCGCAATTACAGGCCTAGGGTTCTGTCAGGCTGTTTATTTCGATTCTTCCTTGTTGCAGAGTATCCACCAGAGAAGACTGCTTAGGATGGGCTTGTGCCAGCAGAAAGTGTTTATTAGCTGGTCAGTGGCTACACTGGGTTGGGTGTTCGGGACCCCAGTGGAGCCCCCAGTCTTTCTCAGGGTGATCTTTTAAGCACAAAACCATGTCTTCAATTAACAAGAACAGTTAGCCAGAAACGGAACTACAGGAGCCAAAAGGTGAGGTTAATACATTTAGAGACTTTCCCAAAGCTACGGATTTTGAAAGATTAGGTCTTTGTTTTAGTTTGGCAGTCTACATAATGAGTTTTACGGCCTGAATGGTACTTCCATCATGGAGTCAGTTATGCTAAGGTCTCAGGGCCTACTAAGTCCAGGACCCTGTTACATTCCCAACCTATGGCAAATATGTTGTTTCTCTACTTCCTCAAAGCAATCAAAGCTATTGGCTGAGCCTCTTCAAATCCCAGCTGCCCTGGCCCCCTCCCTTTAGCCCACAGTCACCTCTCTACCTTACCCACTCTTGCTTCAAATATCAGAGATCAAGGCGGCTCCCGAGGCTGTAGTCCGCTTCCTCTTGTGTTCTTGCTGCTGACCACGCCTAGCCACCCACGAACACATTGCAGAGGTGTTGGCACGCTTAGCATATGATCTGATGTATGAGGGAGCTCAATAAACGACGATGGTATAAACACATCACTCCTGGCTGGAGATACAGCTCGGCGCTGTAGTGTGGTCACTCGCTTAACATGCACCAAACCTTCCAAACTCTGTCCACCTTCCTCCTCCCTCGTCTCTTTTACATCCCTCTCTTCCTCCAGGTATTCATCCATTTAATCTGTCAGTCGGTCAGTAAACACAAGCTGAACCTCTTGCTTTGCTTGACCCTGGGGCTATGAAGGGAGAAATTAAAATCCCGAGACAAGGGAGCTCACAGGACAGTGATGTGGTGCTGGGAACTCCAGTGCTATGAAACCTGTGAACTCAGACGCTATTCTTCTTCTGATGTAAATTCAGACTATATCTGCGGTAATACTTTTTTAAAATGACCTGTGTATGCCAGGCATGGTAGTGCATGGCACTTGGGAGACAGAGGCAGGAGGATCTCTATGAGTTTGAAGTCGGCCTTGTCTCTAGAGAGAGTTCCAGGACAGCCAAGGCTACATAAAGAGACCCTGTCTCAAAAACACAAAAGTAAATAAAATTGAAAACTTCCCATGTCTGTGCATGTATGCCATGTGCAAGCAGAGCTCCTGGAAGCCAGAAGGGGGCATCTGATCCCCTGGATCTGGAGTTCCAGGTTGTTAATATGAATCCTGGGAAGCAAAGCCTGGTAGAGCTGCAAGCACTCTTAGCTGCTGAGCCATCTATCCAGCCTGTGGTGGAAGATTTCAAAAAAATAAAGGCATTAACAAATCTGACATCCAAACACTCAACATCCAGATCTACAGAATTCTGACATTCACCTTTCTCCTGCGTTTTTATACTGTGTAATATATTTGAAATTATATATCTATTACATGTCGTCAAACTTCACATAAAATGTATCACACCTGCCTGGAGTGATGGCCCAGGAGTCAGGAGCATTTGCTGCTCCTGCAGAGGACCACAGTTTGGTTCTCAGAACCTGCGACAGGTGGGTTCACAGCTGCTGTCACTTCAGCTCCAGGAGATCCGACGCCCTTTTCTGGTATCCACAGGCATCTGTACTCATGCACGCACGCACGCACACACGCACACACGCACGCTCACACACTCACACATTCACATGCTCACACGCGTACATAAAATTAAATTTCAAATGACTCAGACTCTATGCATCTGTTTTTGTTTGGTTTGGTTTTTTTTGAGATAGGGTCTCACTCTGTAAGCCTAGGTGGTCTTGAATTTGATCTACGGACCAGGATGGCTCACGGAGATCCGCCTGCCTCTGCCTCCTGCGTGCCGTGCTGGACTCTATGTGTCATTGTTAATGAGATTTGTTTCTTAGCTCCACGTTAGGTTCTGAGGTTTATGTGTTAGCGTATGCTGCACTTTCACCGCTCTGCAAATAAGTGCTTTGTAGGGTTTATTCATTCTCTCTGCTGTTGATGGCTGGTTAGATGGTTTTCAGGTTTTCCCAAGTATGAACAATGTTGTAGCTAACACAGAAGACAGCTGCGCAAGCGAGGGACTCGTGAAACCGGAGTATTTTAAGCATGGCCAGATTATTGTTTTCCAAGTGAATACACCAATTTCTACTCTGGCCAGTAAGCCCATGACAGTCAATCTATCTTCTGTGAATCCTCTATCTACGTACCCGGCAGCATCCCTGCTCTGTCGCCACTGTGAGAAGCATGAGACAGGATCTCCTGAGGTTTAAATATCCATTTCCTTGACTGTTAATGGAGCTGTCGGACTGACTTCCTTCTTCAAACCAGCCTTCTCTATCTCAGTGTTCAGTGCTTTCCTGTTGAAGTATAGGATTTCTTCCCAAATGCAGATGCTAACCTGTGAGTTTCTGAGTGACGAACACATTCAGTCCTTATCTTGAGTCTTATCTTCAATTCTGTATGATATCACTTTAAACGGGAGTCACCTAACCAAAGCAGGTCAAGAGTCACCCTCTCCTTGTGTGGCTTATTTTTATGTCCTGTTTAAGAAAGCTTTTGGGGACGGCAGGGTCTTCGGTGTTCCAAGGGATTCCTCCCTGCCCCCACTGCCGCCCTCTTGTCTCCTGTGTCCTTGGAATACCAACTGCCCCTGTTTCAGTGCTGAGGAGTTCTGTCCGGAGAGGTGAGTGGGTGCTGGCTGGGGTGGTCTGTCCCGGAAGAGAGCACAGCCCCCCTCTCCAGCTTCTGCGGCAGGGTCTTCGGTGTTCCACGGATCTCCTCCCTGCCCCCACTGCCGCCATTCTGTGTCCTGTGTCCTTTGAATACCAGCTGTCTCTGTTTCAGTGCTGAGGAGTCCTACCCAGAGAGTGCTGAGTAGTTCCATCCAGAGAGGAGGAGATGGGCAGGCGCCAATGCAAGAATTCCTCCAACAACCTGAAAGGCAACATGACATCACCAGAATCCAGGGATCACGAAACTAGAAGAATTGATCACCCTACTCCAGAAGAAACAGAAGAAATCGACTCTAAGCGGATCTTTATGAAAATAATAGAGGAACTTAAACAGGAGGTGAAAATCTGCCAGAAAGAAATGGAAGGTAAGTATAAGGAAAAGATTGAAGAAATGAGTAAAGAAATGGAAGAGAATTATAACAAAAAGTTTGAAGAAATGAGTAAATCCATAAATGAAATTCTGGGAAACCAAGAAAAAACAATTAAACAGGTAATGGAAACAGTTCAAGATTTGAAAACTGAAATGGAGGCAATGAAGAAAACACAAAATGAGAGCCGGCTGGCTATGGAAAATCTAGGTAAATGAACAGAGACTTCAGAAACAAGCATAACCAACAGAATACAAGAGATAGAAGAATGACTCTCAGACTCTGAAGACACCATAGAGAAAATAAACGCTCTGACCAAAGAAAACAGCAAATCCAACAAATTCTCATCGCAAAACATTCAGGAAATGTGGGACACAATAAAAAAAAACCAAATCTAAGAATAATAGGGGTAGAAGAAGGAGAAGAATTGCAGATCAAAGACGCAGAAAATATATTCAACAAAATTATAGAAGAAAACTTCCCCAACCTAAAGAACGATATCCCTATGAAGGTTCAAGAAGCATACAGAATGCCGAATAGACTGGATCAAAAAAAAAACATCCCCTCACCATATAATAATCAAAACACAAAACATTCAGATTAAAGAAAGAATATTAAGAGCTGCAAAGGAAAAAGGTCAAGTAACTTATAAAGGTAAACCTATCAGACTTACACCGGACTTCTCTATGGAAACCATGAAAGCCAGAAGATCCTGGATAGAGGTACTGCAGAAACTAAGAGACCATGGATGCAAGCCCAGATTACTATACCCAGCCAAGCTATCGTTCACTATCGACGGAAAAAATAAAATATTCCAGGATAAAAACAAATTTAAACAATATGTAGCCATAAATCCAGTCTTACAGAAAGTATTAGAAGGAAAATCGCAACCCAAGGAATCCAACATTGCCAATACTGCCTACAATAACTCAGACAACTAGCGACCCTTCACAAGCACATCTCAAAAAAGGGAAACACACACACCCTACTACCCCCCCCCCCAAAAAAAGGAAAATATCCGGAGTCAACAACCACTGCTCATTAGTATCACTTAATATCAATGGACTCAATTCACCTATAAAAAGGCACACACTTAGAGATTGGATACAAAAACAGGATCCAACATTCTGCTGTTTACAAGAAACACACCTCAACCACAAAGACAGACACCTACTAAGAGTAAAGGGTTGGGAAAAGGTTTTCCAAGCAAATGGACCTAAGAAACAAGCAGGTGTGGCCATTCTAATATCTAACAAAATTGACTTCAAACTAAAATCAATCAGAAGAGATGGAGATGGACATTTCATACTCATAACAGGAACAATTCATCAGGAGGAAGTCTCAATCCTGAATATCTATTCCCCTAATATAAAGGCACCCACTTATGTAAAAGAAACACTTCTAGAACTCAAGGCAGTCATCAAACCACACACACTAATAGTAGGAGACTTCAATACACCTCTCTCACCAATGGACAGGTCAATCAGACAGAAACCTAACAGAGAAATAAGAGAATTATTGGAGGTATTGAATCAAATGGACTTAACAGACATCTATAGAACATTCCACCCAAATAGGAAAGAATATACCTTCTTCTCTGCAGCTCATGGAACATTCTCAAAAATTGACCACATACTCGGTAACAAAGCAAACTTCCACAGATACAAAAAAATATTAGTGACCACCTGTGTCTTGTCAGATCACCATGGATTAGAGTTAGAATTCAATAACAATGCTACCCCCAGGAAGCCAACAAACTCATGGAAGTTGAACAGTCAACTACTGAATCACCCCTGGGTCAAGGAAGAAATAAAGAAAGAAATTAAAGTCTTCCTTGAATTTAATGAAAATAAAGACACAACATACTCAAACCTATGGGACACTATGAAAGCAGTGCTAAGAGGAAAGTTCATAGCACTAAGTGCCCAATTAAAGAAAACGGAGAAAGCACATATTGGAGAATTAACAGCACACCTGAAAGCTCTAGAAAAAAAGGAAGCAGATTCACCCAGGAGGAGTAGAAGACTGGAAATAATCAAACTGAGGGCTGAAATCAACAAAATAGAAACACAGAAAACAATCCAAAGAATCAATGAAACAAAAAGCTGGTTCTTGGAGAAAATCAACAAGATCGACAAACCCCTATCCAAACTAATCAAACGGCAGAGAGAGAACATGCAAATTAATAAGATCAGAAATGAAAAAGGGGACATAACCATAGACACAGAGGAAATTCAGAGAATCATTAGATCTTACTACAAAAGCCTGTATGCCACAAAATTAGAAAATGTAAAAGAAATGGACTTTTTTTTAGATAAGTACCATATACCAAAGTTGAACCAAGAACAGGTGAACAATCTAAATAGACCTGTTAGTCGTGAAGAATTAGAAGCTGTTATCAAAAATCTCCCTACCAAAAAAAGCCCAAGACCAGATGGTTTTAATGCAGAATTCTACCAGAACTTCCAGGAAGAGCTAATACCTATACTCCTTAATGTATTCCACAATATAGAAACAGAAGAGTCAGTGCCAAACTCCTTTTATGAAGCTACAGTTACTCTGATACCAAAACCACATAAAGACACAACCAAGAAAGAGAATTACAGGCCAATCTCACTCATGAACATCGATGCGAAAATTCTCAATAAAATACTGGCAAACCGAATCCAAGAACACATTAGAAAAATTATACATCATGATCAAGTAGGCTTCATCCCAGAGATGCAAGGCTGGTTCAACATACGCAAATCTATCAATGTAATCCATCATATAAATAAACTGAAAGAAAAAAACCATATGATCATTTCATTGGATGCTGAAAAAGCATTTGACAAAATTCAACACCCATTTATGATAAAGGTGTTGGAGCGATTGGGGATACAAGGATCATACCTAAATATAATAAAAGCTATATACAGCAAGCCGACAGCTAACATCAAATTGAATGGAGAGAAACTCAAAGCCTTTCCACTAAAATCAGGAACACGACAAGGCTGTCCACTCTCTCCATACCTCTTCAATATAGTGCTTGAAGTTCTAGCAATAGCAATAAGACAACATAAGGGGATCAAGGGGATTCGAATTGGAAAGGATGAAGTTAAACTTTCGTTATTTGCAGATGATATGATAGTGTACATAAGCGACCCCAAAAACTCTACCAAAGAACTCCTACAGTTGATAAACACCCTTAGTAATGTGGCAGGACACAAGATCAACTCCAAAATATCGGTTGCCCTCCTATACACAAAGGATAAAGAAGCAGAGAGGGAAATCAGAGAAACATCACCTTTCACGATAGCCACAAATAGCATAAAATATCTTGGAGTAACTCTAACCAAGGAAGTGAAGGACCTATTTGACAAGAACTTTAAGTCTTTGAAGAAAGAAATTGAGGAGGATACCAGAAAATGGAAAGATCTCCCTTGCTCTTGGATTGGGAAGATCAACATAGTAAAAATGGCAATTCTACCTAAAGCAATCTATAGATTCAATGCAATCCCCATCAAAATCCCATCAAATTTCTTCACAGACCTTGAGAGAACAATAATCAAGTTTATATGGCAAAACAAAAAACCCAAGATAGCCAAAACAATATTATACAATAAAGGAACCTCTGGAGGCATTACCATCCCTGACTTCAAACTCAGAGCTACAGTATTGAAAACAGCTTGGTATTGGCATAAGAACAGAGAAGTCGACCTATGGAATTGAATAGAAGACCAGGATATTAACCCACAAACCTATGAACACCTGATTTTCGACAAGGGAGCTAAAGGTATACAATGGAAGAAGGAAAGCATCTTTAACAAATGGTGTTGGCATAACTGGATGTCAACCTGTAGAAGAATGAAAGTAGATCCATATCTATCACCATGCACAAAACTCAAGTCCAAATGGATTAAAGACATCAACATTAATCTGACCACTTTGAACCTGATAGAAGAGAAAGTGGGAAGTAGTCTACAAGACATAGGCACAGGAGACCATTTCCTAAGTAGAACCCCAGTAGCACAGACAATAAGAGCAACAATGAATAAATGGGACCTCCTGAAACTGAGAAGCTTCTGTAAAGCAAAGGACACTGTCAGTAAGACAAAAAGGCTACCTTCTGACTGGGAGAAGATCTTCACCAACCCCTCATCAGACAAAGGTCTGATCTCCAAAATAAACAAACAACTCAAGAAACTAGACACTAAAACTCTAATTAACCCAATTAAAAAATGGGGTACTGAACTGAACAGAGAATTCACAACAGATGAACTTCGAATGGCCAAAAGACACTTAAGGTCATGCTCAACCTCCTTAGCGATCAGGGAAATGCAAATCAAAACAACTTTGAGATATCATCTTACACCTGTCAGAATAGCTAAACTCAAAAACACCAATGATAGCCTATGCTGGAGAGGATGTGGAGTGAGGGGAACACTCATCCATTGTTGGTGGGAATGCAAACTTGTGCAGCCACTGTGGAAATCAGTGTGGCGGTTTCTCAGGAAACTGGGAGTCAACCTCCCTCAGGACCCAGCAATTCCACTCTTGGGAATATACCCAAGAGATGCCCTGTCATACTACAAAAGCATTTGTTCAACTATGTTCATAGCTGCACTATTTGTAATAGCCAGAACCTGGAAACAACCTAGGTGCCCCTCAATAGAAGAATGGCTAAAGAAGGTGTGGAACATATACACATTAGAGTTTTACTCAGCGGTAAAAAACAATGACATCTTGAATTTTGCATGCAAATGGATGGAAATAGAAAACGCTTTACTGAGTGAGGTAACCCAGACCCAAAAAGAGGAATATGGTATGTACTCACTCATAAGTGGATTCTAGCCTTAATTAAAGGTCTTTGAGCCTATAATTCGTGTTCCCAGAGAAGCTAAATAAGAAGGTGAACCTGAGGAAAATCATGTAGTTATCCTCCTGGATATTGGAATTAGACAAGATTGCCAGACAAACTTGGGTGCATGGGGTGTGGGGAGGTGGAAGTAAGGGGAGATGGTTGGAGAGAAGGGAGAGGGGGAGGATTGGGGATGGCTTGGGGGAGTGGGATGGGGGAGGGAGGAAGGATGGATGTGGGAGCGGAGAGGTGTGCATCTCAACTAAGGGAGCCATTTTGGGGTTTGCAAGAGACTGGATTCTGGAGGGGTTCCCAGGCCCAAGGAGAGGTTTCCAGATTGTTCCCTGGGCAGCGGAGGAGAAGGTACCTGAACTGGCCTTAGCCCATGACCATACTGATGAATGTTTTGCATATCACCATAGAACCTTCATCTGGCGATGGATGGAGATAGAGACAGAGACACACATTGGAACACTGGAAGGAGAATATGGGCAAGGAAGGCAGGATCAGAGGGAATCTTCATCAGACGATGGATGGAGATAGAGACGGAGACCCACATTGGAGCACTGGACTGAGCCCCCAAGGTCCAAATGAGGAGCAGAAGGAGGGAGAACAAGAAAGAGGAAGTCAGGACCGCGAGGGGTGCGTTCACCCACTGATTCAAGGGGACTGATCTGGTGGGAGCTCACCAGGGCCAGCTGGACTAGGACTGAACGAGCTTGTGATCGGGCCGGATTCTCTGAATGTGGCTGACATGGGGGCTGACTGGGAGGCCATTGACAATGGCGTTGGGTCTTGGTCTGCATGTACTGGCTTTCTGGGATCCTGGTCTGATTGGATGCTCACCTTCCTGGACCTAGAGAAAGGGGGGAGAAACTTGGACTTCCCGCGGGGCAGGAGGCCCTGACTGCTCTTGGGACTGGAGAGGGAGGAGGGGAGGAAGTGGGGGGAATGGGAGGGTATTGGGAGGAGGGGAGGAAGTGGAAATTTTTTATAAATAAATGAATAAATAAATAATGTAAAAAAAAGAAAGCTTTTGGGGTAGGCAAGATGGTCCGTTGGTTAAGAGCACTTGTTGTTCTTGAAGAGGGACCTGGGTTCAATTCTCAGCACCCACATGGTGGCTCACAATCATCCAGAACTCCAGTTCCAGGGGACCCGGAACCCTCTTCTGACCTCTGCAGATGTCACGCGTGTATACAGTGCATATACATTGCATATGCAGGGAAAATACTGACACATAAACAAATATGAATAAATCTCAGAAGAAGAAAAAGAAATTCTTTTCTGTCCAAATATCATAAAGACCTCGCTACTATCTTTTAAAAACTTTATATATTAACTTTTTGTTTTGTTTTGTTTTTTGAGACAGGGTTTCTCTGTAGCTTTGGAGCCTGTCCTAGAACTAGCTCTTGTAGACCAGGCTGCTCTCAAACCCACTGAGATTCACCTGTCTCTGCCTCTCGCATGCTGGGATTAAAGGCGTGCGCCACCACTGCCTGGCTTAAATATTAGCTTTTAAAATGTTTCTTTCACCAATCTGATCACAGGGGAAGGCCAGTTCAGGCCCCCTCTCCATTATTGCTAGGAGTCTTAGCTGGGGCCGTCCTTGTGGATTTCTGAGAATTTCCCTAGCACCAGGTTTCTCCCTAACCCCATAATGGCTCCCTCTATCAGGATATCTCTTTCATTGCTCTCCCACTCCATCCCTCCCCAACTCAGCATCCTGTTCCCTCATGTTCTCATCCTCCACCACCTCCCCTTTACCGCCCCTGCCTTGCTCCCAGTTTACCCAGGAGACCCCATCTACTTCCCCTTCCCGGGGCAATCCATGGTCCTCCTTGTCACCTAGCTTCTCTGGAACTACGGGTTGCAATCTGGTTCTCCTTTGCTTACATCTAGTATCCACTTGGGAGTGAGTAATCAGACTGGTGACTACCCCAGCTGTCATCATAGAGCCTTCATCCAGTAACTGATGGAACCAGATGCAGAGATCCATAGCCAAGGACCAGGCCAAGCTCCGGGGATCCAGTCGAAGAGAGGGAGGAGAGAATATATGAGCAAGGGAGGCCAAGATCATGATGGAGAAATCTACAGAGACAGCTGAACCAAGCTCGTGGGGACTCGTGATCTCTAAACCAGCAGCTGTGGAGAGTCCAAGGGAACGAACTAAGCCCTCTGCACGCTGGAGATAGTTGTGTAGCTTGGTCTGTCTGAGGGGCCTCTGGAAGTAGGACCAGGATCTATCCCTGGTGCATGAGCTAGCTTGTCGGAACCCATTCCCTACAGGGGAGTGCTCAGCCTTGATGCAGGGGGGGAGGGGCTTGGTCCTCCCTCAACTCAAAGTGCCAGGCTTTGTTGGTGCCCCATGAGAGCCTTTACCCTTTGGTAGGAGTGGATAGGATATGGACTGGGGGGAAGCATGAAGGGTACGGGAGGAGGAGTGGGAGGAAGAACTGTGGTTGGAATGTAAAATGAAATTGTAAAAAACATGTTTCTCTGGGGTAGAGAAGTTAAAAATCTGATTTTATGCTTTTCCACGTTTCACTTTTCCAAGCATTACTTTTTTTAAAAGCATTTATTTACATGTTTTGGGTACGTATGTAAAAGCGTGTGTGTCTAGACATGCTTGTGAAAGCCAGAGATCATTCTCTCCTGCTGCGTGGGTTCCAGGTATTGAAATCAGGTCGTCTGGCTTGGCCACGAGTGCCTTTGCTGAGTCGTTTCTCTAACCCTGCACCAACTATTTCTCAAAGTCATTTCTTTCCCCTGCGGTTGGAAACCCCAGCTGCTGTCTGTCTTTCCCATATGTGCGTGGGTCTCTTGCGGGGCTCTGTGTTCTGTTTCGCGCCCCACTCTCTAATTACTATTCCTCCATGATACCACTAAGTCTCATTAGTCTGTAGATTAAGTCTTCTCCACCCCACTGCCTTGTGTTCTTTTCCAAAATTATCTGCTTGTTGATCTTCTTTGTGAATTTTAAGATCAGCTTGTCAAATCCCATCCAAAGCAAAACTTCACTGAGATTTGGGTAGAATTTTAATTGGATTTGCAGATTACTGGTGGAGGTATGGCCAGGATGTTCAGTCTTCTGATCCGTGAATCTTAATTGGATCGTGAACTGCTCAGGAGGCGTTTGCAGGATGGCAAGTCTTCAGATCCAGGAACAAGTCTCTTTGTTTATTTCTGGTCTTCTAATTTTTCCACAGTGCTTTGTAATTTCCTCCATTGAAAGCTTCATAGCTTTGGTCAGTGAGATGGCACAGTGGTAAAACGCTTTCAGTGTGACAACCTGCATCAATCCCTGGGACCCACATCGCAGAAGGAAGGAATCTCTTCCCACTAATTGTCCTCTAACCATACACACCGACACTGACGTAGATAAGCTTGTAAAAGCACTAGCAAGTGGCACTGATCTTTCTTTCTTCTCGGCATTGGAGAGATGATTCCGTGCTTAGGAGCACTGACTATTCTCACAGAGGCTCCGGGTTCAGTTCCCACCACTCACATGGTGATGCACAGGCATCTGTAAGCCCAGTTCCGGAAGGTCTGACTCCCTTTTCCGGCCTCTGCAGGCACCTACACACACAGATGTGCATACACACACACTCAGAAACAAGCACATACACTTAAAAGACCCAGTTTGCTGGAGTAAGACCACATAATAACAACACTAGCTGTCAGGCCAACACGGACAAACAAAATTCCACAAGGTTCTACCCCTGATGAAGAGCTCTAGGTGGTAAATGGCTGCTGAGAGAGAAAGAATAAGTGCCCCCGAGGGACAAACTCCCACAATATATTGTCCAATCCCAAGTCCTCATCCCTGGACACAACAGCTGAATGGGCTCAGTAGTTTGTATATAAACGAGTTTGTGTGTGCGTGCGTGCGTGTGTGTGTGTGTGTGTGTGTGTGTGTGCGTGCTGGCCCTTTTATCCTACAATTGCTAATGCAGAGTTGACAGTACCTCCTGTTTGTAGTCTCTGCCGTATGTAGCCCGATCCTAGAGAGGGCAAGAAACGAACCCAGTAGCAGGCAAGAGGCGGTCTCCACTAACCACTTCACCATCATCTACAATCAAGGAAGTCAATAGCCAGGCACAATAGCACACACGGGTAAGCCCAGCACTTTAAAGGCAGAGGCAGGAGGATGGAAAGCTATAGGCTATCCTGGGCTACACAGCAAGTTCAAGGCTAATGTGATCTAAACAGTCAGGTGCTATCACAAAAACTGAGGCAGGGAGAAAGGTGGAGAGGAGGGAAAGGTATATAATCTGAAGTGAAAAATAGGAAAGTCGAGAGCAGAGTAACCACACAACACTAGGTGTGAGAACTGAGAGTGTTTGCTTTAGGGGTTAGGAATGGGCGGTGTGAGAAGACACAGGACCTCTGATGCAAGCGATTACTCTGCAAGCTTATCAGCTCCCTATAACAGTCATTCCTTATCGCCCATCAGTTTCTATTAGTCAGAAATTTGGAAGCAGTTCTTCCTGGTTCTGATTCAGAAGGCTCCTGTGTTTCCTGGGGACCGCCAATGAAATGTCTCACCTGCCTTCAAGCCTAAGCCATGAGTTTAATTTTTTTTTCTTTTTGAGACAAGGTCTCCCTATGCGTCCTGCCTGGCCTGGAACATGCTACGTAGACCAGGGTGACCTTGAACTCAGAGATCCTTCTGTCTCAGTCTCCCCAGTGCTGGAATTAAAGATGTGTGTTATCACTCCTGGCTAATTTTTATTCTTGATTCAGTGGGGTCTGTACTTTATATAAATGATACTTAATCTTAAATTCTGACTCTAAATTAATCCTTCTCTATATTAGTGTTAGTTTCTAAACCATTCCTCTTATCTTGATAATTCTGTGTCTACTCCACAGTATATACTGATTTTTTTCCCCATAACTAAACTTACTTCCTTGATTCCTAGTTGATCGTCTCATCTCTATTTGCTCTTGACTTATGGCTTCACTCATTCTTGTTATTTCCAAATGGATTTTAAGTCTTCATTTGCCTTTTTTATCTTTCTAATCATCATGTTTAATTCTTTGAAGACTCACAAAATTAACTTATCTGGAGTAGATTCATATTCCAAACATTAGATTTGAGATTTGGATTTTTTTTAACCATTAAATTATTTTTTCATGGGTTTCAATTATAATCTCACACTGAGTTGAGAGGCTTTCTCTCAGAAAAATATTTATTCGTTGCACATGAACATAAGGAAGTTAGCCCTCTTTCTGAATCTACGTACTGATGTTGCTGGAGTTGATTTTGGAGGAAAGGAATTCAGGATGCGTCTGTTTCCCGAACTTTCTGTGATGCTCTGTGTCCATGGAGCCAATCTTCTGTCCCCCTCGCAGGTCCTTGTCCCACCCTCTCCCAGCAGCGGAGTCAGCACAGAGTGCAAACCAGAGCCACTGTGCCAGTCCCAGACGAAGAAGCTCTGAGCAGAATAAAACAACTTCAAACAGACCGCCATGTGGGGCTCCAAGGCTCGAAGCTGCTGTAAGAAAAATTCCCTTCTGCTGGCCAGCGGAATGCGGGGTCTCGGAGGCTGAAGTAGGAATGCGCCCCTCTGCCTGGGTCAGTAGCATGGAGGACATATGTATCCATCCTGCTGCCCTGGAGCACATGCGCGAAGATATTTTATAAGAGGAAGGAGAAAGGTCCACAAGACTCTGGAGCGGAGGGTACAGGACACACAGGAAGGCCTCTCTCTAAAGAGCCCCCAGCAGCTGTGCAGACGAGACTAGTGGGAGAAGGCAGGCGGGGCCGGCTTTCAGGGACATGGCTGCCTTTGTGTTCCCCGGGCTCCTGTGAATAACCCCTCACCCATGTTCCTGTGTGCCGTCCATTGAGCTCACCCATTCGCCAGGCTGCATTTCTGCAGACGCCTTTCTTTCCGATTAGCCTGATCTGGGGTGGAGAAAAGTTTGCTCTTGTCTCCTCAGGCAGTGCCACACCACAGATGCGATCTCTCAGGTTGATAGGAGCATCAGATGTTCTTACTGGGCTTGGCAGAGGTCCTCATTCCTCAGAAAATTAAGATTTGAAGTACTCAGGTTACCAGTTGTAATATTGCGTTTACAGGTATAAAAATTTCTATCAGAGTGCCTTCCAGGGTTCAGCTCAACACCAAATCCCAATGGTTCAAGGGAGCACCAGGTCGTGTGGTGATCTGTAGTCCAATAAAGCCACAGTCTGAGCCTGAGATTTGTCTCCTGTAACCATGCTGGCCTCAGCACAGAGTTGAGACAACTGTTAACCAGTCAGTATTATCTTTTCTTTTTTCCAATTAAACTTTTAAATGACAAATTAGTGGCTTTTGTTATGACATTGTCATACACGTACATCACTGCACTTCCCCCATGTTGCCCTCCAGGGGTGTGCTGTTGCTTTCTCTTGGATTTTTCTCTCCGTCTCTGACTCTCTCCACTGGGACCCTAGGCTAGTTGAGACCAAGTCTTGTCACAGTATTTTGGGTCCCCACCACTCTGGGACATGAGGACATCCCAGGTTCAGCCAGATGGAGACATGGCTTGCCTCAGCAGCAGCGGGCCTTCATCCTCGCCTACCCGGCTGAACATGATCACAGAGCTTTCCCCTCCTGGCTTCCTATTACAGTTAGAGGAGCTTCACCACTGCTGCCTTGAAGGAGCCTTCCTGTTCCTCTGTCATGCATGGAGTGCCTCAGAGGCATGGAGCACTTCAGAGGCATGGAGCACCTCAGAGGCTTGGAGAACCTCAGAGGCGTGGAGCACTTCAGAGGCGTGGAGCACCTCAGAGGCGTGGAGCACCTCAGAGGTGTGGAGCACCTCAGAGACTTAGAGCACCTCAGAGGCGTGGAGCACCTCCGAGGCGTGGAGCACCTCAGAGACTTGGAGCACCTCCGAGGTGTGGAGCACCTCAGAGGCTTGGAGCACCTCAGAGGCATGGAGCACCTCAGATGTAATTATCAGGAGCTGCACCTCTGGAGGCCCCCGATACTTCTAGACTCTGAGGTCAGCTAACTTTTTTTTATCTGCTTTCAATAACATAAACATCCATTTCGATCTGCACACTAACGATATCTTTTAGTTTGTCTTTTGCTGCAGTTAGTGTCCATGTGCGTGCACATGTCTGTGCGTGTTTGTGCATGTGTGTGTCTTTGTGTGTGTGCAATCTGTCTTTGGAAAGTCAGTTCTCCTCTCCACCTTGAGCTGGTTGTCTCTGGTTTCAGCCAGGCGGCATGCTCTAGGCTAGCCTTGAGCTTTCAGAGGATCCTCTGTCTCTTCCTCCCTGCTCATAGTAGGAGCTGACTTGTTCAGCCACAGCTCTTCCCCCGGAGCGGCCCACTAGCCCTGCTGTGTTTCTTTGCTCCACGGTTGTAACAGAGGGGAAGTAAGAGGATGAATTCACGGTAGCAACTTGACTGCAGGGAAGAACTGAGTTGTGTGATTGTCATGTCAGTAGGGAAGCCCCATGTTGTCTTTTACTAAATGTAGAAGAGGATATTTTACAAAACTGCGGGAGTTTTAACCCATGAACACTGCCAGAGGGCCAGTGGCTTGCAGTGGAACATACTTCTAGTACCAGAGGAGATGCGGTATTGTGCTCCGCCCCCTTACCCCATCGTACGTGCGCATCCACACACAGACTATTCTTTGAAAGAGAAAGCCACTACACGTAGACCAGGCCACAGCAGCCTCTCCCTCCTTCCCTCCCCTTCCTTGGAGCAGAGCTGAGCAGAGGATCTCAGTGGCCAGAGGTCATAAACAGGGCTGGGAGTGTGACTCACTTTTGCAGTTACAGGGTAGCGCCTCCCCCTGGTGGCCGCAAGAGGAAGCTGCGGCGCTCTCAGAGGAGAAAAAGATCAGCAGGGAGCCAAGGTTCCCACACCCACAACCCTGCGGGTCTGCGACGTGCACAGGCAGCCCGAAGGTCCACTTACCCCGGGTCCAGTGCAGCCTAATCTCTGTCTCTTTTGGGACAGGCTCCGTACTCTGACCCTGCGCAGTTCCTACTGGCTCTTGTGAGCATTTGCTGTAGAGGCCTCATGATCCAAAGCAGCAGTTATCAACAGGCAGGTCGCGATGATCCTTTCATGGGGGTGTCTAAGACCATCGGAAAACACAGATATTACTGTTCATAACAGTAGCAAGAGTACAGTTATGAAGTAGCAACAAAAGTAATTTTATGGTTGGGGGTCACCACAACATGAGAAACTACATTAAAGGGTCACAGCATTAGGAAGGTTGAGAACTGCTGTCCTTGAGTGTTCTTTAATGTGGTTCCTCAACCAAATGCTCAGACCCCTCCACGAAGGCCCACAGAACTGAGAAGAAAATCTGTGACAGACCTGGTGAAAATCTCGTCTCTGCTCCTCGCCAGCTGTGTGTCTCTGGACAAGTTACACACGATCTCCCTCCATCAAAGGCTCCTCGTCTGTAAAATAAAGATCGTAACTGCTTATACCATTTTTAGGTGTTTTTATTTTATTTTATTTTATTTTATTTTATTTTATGTGTATGGGTGTTTTGCCTGCATGTATATAAGTGTTTCACATGTGTGCCTGGTGCCCCAGGTCAGAAGAGAGTGTTAGATCCCCACAACTGGAGTTACAGATGGTAGTTAGCTACCCTGAGGGTGCTGGGAACTCAGGGTCCCTGGAAGTCTGAGTTGTCTCTCCAGCCCCTAAACAGGCTGGTGAAAGATTAAGATCAGATGGTGAGACCCAGGTAGCCCAGAGCTTCTCTGCATTCGCTCTTAGAGGTCACCCATCCTAAGGGCTTTCCTGAACCCTGCCGGCCTGTCAGCTCCTCTGCACCTCGGGCAGCAGAGATGAAGGGAAGTTTTTTGTGGAGGAACCAGGCTCAGATGGCATGGACAAGTAGAAGCTCCACACGGGGGCCAAAGAACCAGGCACACAGGCTGTCTGCTGGTGTTATGGTGAGTTTTTATGGGTCTCTGTCTCGTTCTCTTCCACCCTGTGTAGTCACAGGCCCTGAACCCAGAACACAAGTACAGTCTGGGATCCCTGTCTGTCATGCAGCCCAAGCACTGCCAAGCTGGGCTTGCAGGCAAACCAAAGTTGTGGACGCTCGCTCTGTGTTTTCGTTTGGGGAGAAGGGCACAGCACCTGGAGGAGCCTGGCCAAAGACCCTGCAAATAACCATGCATCTGAGTAACCATCAAATGGAACCACAGATCAAGTCTGCCTGGGAGAGCTGGAAGGGCTACCAGTAGTGGGACTGCTAGCTGGATACCTGAATATAACTTCAAAGTGCTTTCCCTCAATACCTATTACCAGACGCACGCGCACACACACACAGTTTCTGTTCTCTACACGGAACCCAGAGACAAGAAAGCAATCCCTGTTGTCCACGTCTGGGTGACCTTCACGGGAAGGCCAGTTCTTTCCTGTAGAATATAAGCAATTTCACAGGACATCAACCTCAGACAAGGCCACTCAGTAGTTGTGATGGATCCAGACAAAAACAAACCTGCTCAGCCCTTCCTGACACCCCCCTTCCTAAAACCCTCACAGTGCCCCAGGCTGTGTTCCCCTTCACTGCAACAAGCAATAAACCAGTGTGCAGCCTGCATCTCTCAGCAGGTAGACTCCTCAGGGTCTCCGGGTCCAAGGCAGGAACAGGAAGCACGGGGAAAGAGCACTCCAGGTAGTCAGAGCAGGAGCACAAAGCCTCTGGGTTGGGGATGCAAGTGGTGTGTTTGCAAAACAGCAAGGCTGTGGACCACGAGGTGCGCTGTCCCTGGACAGTGTCAGCAGCGCTGTGCTGCTGACACGGGCGAGGGGGGGGGGGAGGACGGGGGGGGGAGGACGGGGGGGGGGACGGGGGGGGGGGACGGGACGAGGAATGTGTTCCAGGAAGCGAGGCGAACGCACTGCAAGCACGCAGGAAGAGCTCTCGTGCCTGTCACCAGAGGCTCTTAGTCAAGACATCACTGTCCTCACGCCCTGCTGAGCCACCGAGGACAGTTCTCCTGAATAGAGCCTTAGAAACTATTCTTTGAACAAAGTTTATTGAAAAGAACTCCACTTGCTTGAAATGATTCTTTCCATGTTATCCACAAAGTAGCAGACAGTAAATGCCGATCCCTGTACTTTTTGGGGTGGCCCTGCTAACTCCCCCTCTGATATACACCGTCTCTAATACCTACAAGGAAAGTCCATCCCTTTGGCTTAGTTCTAACAGGATAAACCAGGCAGCCATTTGATGGGGAACTTCAGCCAATCACATTCTGCTTAGGGTGTGTCCCCCTGGGGCCACACAAAACAAAACAACCCAGTGCACTTGCCTCTTTCTCTTTGCCCCCTGCGTTCCTGGATCGCTGGAACCCTGGTTTTGTAAGTTTTCCTTTTTTCTGTTTATTAAAGCTAAATATTTTCTATTAAGCTAGTCTGGTTAATTTTTAACTACCGATCGACCATGCCCATCAGTCATTTGTGTGTCCGATACGATTTAGTAGTGAGCGAGTTTCATCACCAGCAATAGTTTACGCCCCAGAAAGAACACCGAAGACGGTCTCCCTCTTATGCCGTGTAAACTGGAAATTCCCAGCAGCGGCTCAAGGCTGCGGAATGCACGGGTGAACACAAACTCTGTATCATCCCTAAGCTCTCACCGGCCTCGCTGTCTCGGGGATCCCGGTGCCCACTGAGCAAGGGTCGGCTGGAACAGGTGCAGGGTCCTGCCAGGCAACGCTTCAGAACTGGCATTTAGCAGGGCAAAATTAACTTTTGCTCCTTCCTGTCTCTACATTCTCTTAAATTGAATCTCTACATTCAATTTAAGTCTCATTAAATTAATAAAATCAGACCAGTTATGATGGTACACACTTCTAATCCCAGCACTCAGGAGGGAGAAGCTGGTGAATCTCTGTGAGTTCAAGGCTAGCCTGGTCTACATGGTAAGGTCCAGCAAGCCAGGGCTACATAGTGAGACCCTGTCTCAAAAAGAAAAGAAAAAGAAAGGGAGGGAAAAAAGAAGAAAAAGGTTAATCAAATACAGTCTAGTCTAGAGTAAGCCCTGACTTGAGACAGAACTCACGTGCTGTGTAGCAGCTGGCTGTCTTGTACTCCACTGTCAGCGTGAATTGTGGGAGTGTTTTAACAGCAGCCCTGGTTCAGGCTCGCAGGTTCAGGAGACCACTCTAGTAGTAGGTGCTGGTAGATTTAGCACAGACATTCATCCCCACTCCTTCCTGACCCCTTTGTTTTGTTTTCAAAAATTAAAACTTCACCTGGTGCTGGATATAGTAGTAGGCACCTGTAATTCAGGGATGGCGGGAGCAGGAGGGCTAGTAGTTCACAGCCAGCCTCCTCCACATAAACAATCTGAGGCAGTCCCAAGACCACCTCAAAAGAAGAAAAGGAGGGAGAGGAAATAGGGAAGAGGAAGAGGAATGAGGGAGGGAAAAAAGGAGGAGAAGGGAGAAAAGAGGCAATGACAAAGGGAGGGAAAAGAGGGAGGGGTAGGGTAGAAGGGAAGAAGGGGAAGAAGAAAGGAATCAGAGATTCAAAGGGCTTGTCACTTGCCACACAAGCCTGACCCACCTTTCATAAAGATGGAAGAGAAAACTCCACAAAGTTGTCCTCTGACTTGTGCGTGTGTGCCGTGGCACACACACCACATACATATCACATACCCCCCCTCACACACACACATACCACATACACATCACATACCCCCCTCTTTCTCTCTCTCTCTCTCTCTCTCTCTCTCTCTCTCTCTCTCTCACACACACACACACACACACACACACACATTGGAGGTATGTACTGGGTCATGGGTTCAATGTCCAATACTTTCAAAATGTAAAAACTAAGAATCCACAAAGTCCAAACATGGTGGTGTGTATCCTTAATCCCAGCACTCAGGAAGCAAAGGCAGGTAGATTTCTGTGAGTTTGAGGCCAGACTTGTTTCCATAGAGAGGTCCCAGTCAGCCAAGACTTGTCCCTAAGATAAAACAACAACAACAACAACAACAACAACAAAATCCATAAAGAGGGCTGGACGATGATTCAGCAGCTAAGAGTACTGGCTACTCTTTTCTATTCTTCTTTTATTTTTATGTGTATGTCTTGCTTGCCTGTAACTGGACGTTTCTCTCCTGCCTTCCAGTTCCTGAATAACCACTCAGAGACTTACATTAATTACAGACTGTTTGACCTGTTAGCTCAGTCTTATTTCTTACTAGCTCTTACAACTCAAATGAGTCCATTCCTATTTTCCTATATTTTACTACAAGGCTCGTTGCTTGCTACCTCACATCTTGCTTCCTCAGCAACTGCTGCATCTCCATGACTCTGCCTTCTTTCTCCCTATCTCTCTGCTTGGAATTCCTGCCTAGCTATATTGTGCCCTGGCATAGGCCAAGACAGCTTCTTTATTAACCAATGGTAATAAAACATATTCACAGAATACAAAGAGGTACCCCACATCACTTGAGTGCACATATGTGCCAACTGCCTGAAGAGGTCAGAAGAGGGTATCAGTTCCCGTGGAACTGGAGTTCTGGATGGTTGTGAGCTACCACGTGAGTTCTAACACCTGAACCCCAGTCCTCTGCAGGAGCAACAAGTGCTCCTAACCACTGAGCCACCTCTCCAGCACCTGCACTGGCTGCTCTTCCAGAGGACCCAGTTTTGGTTCCCAGCACCCACATAGTGGCTAGCAACTGTCTGTTACTCCAATTCCAGGAGATCCAAGATCTTCTTTTGGCTGCTGTGAGCACCAGCAGGCATATGGTGCACACATATACTTGCAGGCAAGATGCTCATAGAGATAAAACAGAAACAAATCGTTTTTAATTCCATAAAAAATTGGAGGGTGTAATGCAACTCAAGGGAAGAGTGCTCACCCACCGTGTGTGAAGCCCTGGGTTCCATCCTTAACTGTGACATTTTTAAAAAATAAAATACACTATACACAGCAGCCTGGGAAGGAAGCCCTAGAGGTCGTGAAATCCATACCCTTCATGATGTAGCCAGAACTCAGCCTGCCACAGAGCTTTCAAAGAAGCATTCTCTCCCCCTCCCTCTCTCTCTCTCTCTCTCTCCCTCACACACACACACACACACACACACACACACACACACACACACACACGAAAGCAACCAGCTCAGTGACTGGAAAGCAGATGCCCCCAGGAAGCAGAAGAGGAAGTGCAGAGAAGGTGGCTGACGTCACCATTTTGAGCCATTGGCTGCCTTCTATTTTTTTGTGTTAATTTATTTTACATGTATGAATGTTTTATTTGTATCTCTGTGTACCATCTCCAATGCCAGAAGAGGGAACTCAGTTAGAGACCATGAGCTGCCATGCATGCTTCCAGAAGAGACCAGCACTTGAGTCAGTAACTGAGAAGACCCACGGCCACAGTGTGGACAGGTATGGTCCAATCCCTAACAAAAGGCAAAAGGAAGCCACATTCTCCCTTCTTGAACTAGAGCAAGTCTTGCCTTAGATGCTGGCGTTTCTGCTTCTCGGGCCTTTGGACTTGGACTGAATGAGATTCCAGTTCTCCATGGGCCCCAGCTTGTATACGGAGGGTTTATGGTAAGACTTTCTCGTTTCCAAAATCATTTGAGCCAATTCCATTCTCCCTTATCATTTTATGTACTCATTATGTGTGTGAGCAGGTACATGTAGCTTCAGACAAGGCAGAATCAACTAGATGCAGTGACCAACTTAGGGGGCAAGGGTGAGGTAGTAAAGGAGCCCCAAGACGCACCCTGTCTCACAGCTCAGACAACCAGCATGTCCTTCCTCACCACCTCCCTCTTTCTCTCAGCCTGTAGCCTTTCCCTCCACTGGTCCAGACCTTCTAGCCATTCAACATCCTTTGTCAATCCCGTGTCCACCTGGCGTATGGGACCTGTCAGCCAAGGAGCACAGGCTGCCGAGCCATGATTCAAAGGGAGGCCAGTGACCATTTTCTTAAGACCAGGATAAAATGTTGCCCTGCCCAAGGTAACAATTCCCCTGGGATGTGTAAGCCCTGGGCAAATAACATTTTGAAGAGCCCTTGTCAACAAAAGCGCTTTGACTTTAAAACGCGTTGCGAAATACCGCTGACCCACACTGAACTGACTGAAACGCTCACACAGTTGTTTACCGTCGGGCGGGTCAGTGCACATGAAGACTCTCCACAGCACACAGATACGATCTCTCAGAACAGCCCAGAACCCATCTCTTCATGCTCTTCGTGACCAGCCGGCCCTTCCTGGCTGACTTCATGAGTCTCAGATTTCAAGGCTGATATTTCTCACAGTGATCTGGCTCTTCCAAGGATGTTCATACTAAACAACGTAGATCGTCTGGTCTCTGCAGTCTCTTAATACCATACCTTTAATGCCGGTTCCTGATGCTGACCATAACCGCACAGCAATGGGTGCTGACTCACGGTGATTCTTTCCGAGGCTCTCTTGATAAAGATCACAAATGTGAGTTTTGATCAAAGTAGGCAAACAAATGTGTGTGTGTGTGTGTGCGTGCGTGTGTGCGTGCGTGCGTGCGTGTGTGTGTGTGTGTGTGTGTGAACGATGACTTGCTTTCTTTCTTTTGTTCTTTTGTTTTGTTTTTTCAAGACAGGGTTTCTCTGTTTAACAGCCATAGTTGTCCTGGAACTCACTCTAGACCAGACTGGCCTGGAACTCACAGAGATCTGCCCACCTCTGTCTCCCAGATGCTGGGATTAAAGGTGTGTCTGTCGCTGGAAATTGTTGTCCAACTGGGCACAACTCCTCCGGCACTCTTTTGGAAATAGCCAGGGGTCCTTAGAATGGGATCAATCTCTTACCCTGTGGACCAGGTCCCAGCTTCCAAATGCCATCAACAGGAAGGACTGGCCAAGGAACCCATGGACAAGAACAACAGTATCCCTTGGGCTTGCCTACTTGTTCAGGTAAGAAAGGGCATTTGTAGTGGAGGTCCCTGGGCATTGCAGAGCCAGTTCTAAGAACGCTTGGAAGACACAGTGGGTCCCCTCCAGAGTACTGCCTGCCACTTAGTGTGACGACTGCAGTGGGCCAGGCTGATGCCCTAGTGCTACTGTCAGGGTGGAGTGCTCGTAGATGCTGCCTCTCCAGTCGCTCTCAGATGCTGCAGGTGAGCGTGTCTGGTGGCAGCACCAGTGGGTGAGAGCCGACACATGGACATGCAGTCAAGTCTAAGTGTTTTCAGTAGACCGTTTATATCCCAGAGCCTGGAACCTAGGGTAATCCCAACTAGTGTGATCCCACGAGAGAAATATACTCACTGGTGGGAGCAATCTACCCACTAGCTGTCTTCCTGGAAGTACAGACTAAACCAGAGGTAGGAGCTCACCCTAATCCTCAAACAGATGTCAGAGAACAGCACAAGAGAGTAGTAAGGCCCAGGTCCCACCTGGATCCTGATGCTGACCCGGCGTCTGCTGCAAGGACAGAGAAAGTTTCAGGAAAGTGCCTCCTAGAGTCTAGGAACTCCACAGACCCAGCTCTGGTTCAGTCTCTAGCACCATGTTAGCAGTGCACTCCAACCCAGACATGGCAGGGGGTGGGGGTAGAACATTCTAAGAGAGTCATTCGACATCATCAGACTCTAAGACCACTATCCCAGGAAGTGACCTGCAGGTCCATGTGTGAGGATGCTACCTACCCAGGCAGTTTTCTCTAAACCCTGAGCTTCTGGGTCCCTTGGTTGTTCTGGTGTATGTTTGACATTCAGGTCCTCCTCAGGCTGCCCCAGTGTCTAAAGCTTAGAGATCACCCAGCATTGAATTCAGATACCGCTTCCTGCCCTAATTCCCCTAGCCGGGAATGTTTCTCCCTCCCGCACCTGTCCTCACATGTCACTCAACATCATTAAGACGACACAAATCAGACAGATGCGTACTGGACAAAGCCTTGCCTAGTGTAAAGGGTGGTGAAGGAAATCCAGAAAAGAAGAGAGTCCCTCCGCAGGAGACAGGAGTCGGGGCCGCACGACAAGAGGTCCTGGCAATGAGAAACCGGGGTTTTAGCGGTACCTCCACTTCTACTGCCCCCCTCAGAAAAGTGATCCCTTGATCCCTGGGACAGCAGCATCAATCCTCAGAGTGCCTTCCTGCCCCAAAGACACCGGAACACAGGGGTGAAGGCTCTGTGGCAACACCAGCCCAACTTCTCCATGTTCAGTGAGCTGCGGAGGTGTTGTCTTCAGCAATGACTCTTACTATCAGCTTATGGGGAGTAGCCTGGAGTCTTGGCAACAGGCTGGGTTGTTTGGCAATTCCCATGGGACCCCTTTGGCCAACAACTCAGTTAGATGTAACCCAATACTGGTTCTGGAAGCTTCATTTGGTGATAAGATGTCCAACTGGGACTCTGTCTCACCCATTATTTGGCGATTTCATTTAGATCACTTTCATATATGTATATATTTCAGGAAGCTTCTGTGCTATTTGGTTTCCACGCTCCCCTCATGGCTCTTGATTTCAGTTGTTTCTCCCTGTATTCTCACCCTCATTCCTTTCTCCCCCTCCCTCCCCACTTGATTTTCCCCCTCCAGCCCCTCATCCCCATCCTTCCAAATCTACTTTCCTATTTCCGTTTCCTAAAGAGATCTATCTGTACCTTCTAGTCCTTTACTCTGTCTGTATCTACCCTCTGTGATTCTGGGAACTGTAGCTTGGTTATCATTGACTTAACAGCTAATATCCATAAATAAATGAGTGTAGTGATGAGGCAAGCAGGCCTACTTTTCGTCCCGCACGGCTAGCTTTACACCCGAAATAACAACACACAAATTGTATTCATTTAAACTCTACCTGGCCCATTAGCTCTAGCCTCTTACTGGCTAACTCTCACATCTTGATTAACCCATTTCTATTAATGTGTGTAGCACCACGAGGTGGTGGCTTACCAGGAAAATTCTAACCTATGTCCATCTTGGGCTGGAGCTTCATGGTGTCTGCCTGCCTCTGCCTTCTTTCTCCCACAATTCTGTTCTGTCTTCCCTGCCTACCTATGTTCTGACCTATCAGGCCAAGCAGGTTTCTTTATTAATTAACCAATGAAAGCAACAGATAGATAGAAGACCCTCCTACATCAAATGAGTATATACCATATTTGTCTTGATTGATCTGGGTTACCTCATGCTGTATGATTTTCTTTCATGTTCCATCCACTTGACTGTGAATCTCCTAATGCCTTTTTTTGGGGGGGGGGGTTACAGCTAACTAATACTACACTGTGTAAATGTGCCACATTTTCTTAATCCATTTTTTTGTTGAGGAACATCTAGGTTGTTTTCAATTTCTGGCTATTATGAATAGAGCAGCAATGAGCATGGTTGTGCAAGTGTCTCTGTGGTGGGATAAAGCCAGATCAAATGTTCCTACAAGTTTCCCCACCTCTGCAGAGACTGGTGAACCTATGTGAACTTGTAGCAGCTTTTGGTAGGCTCAGGGTTCTTCTTCCCCTGACAACGTTTGACAGCTCTTTTCTGATTGGCCCAATTTCTTCATCTCATCTGCATACCCACAATGAGCCAATCAGAGCTCAGTTGACACGCTGACACCTCCCTAAATTCCAACATTCTAGGACTGCAGAGAAGGAGCTACTATGGGGGAAGAGCAAATCTCAGGGCACAGGAGCCTGGTTTGACATGCTCCTGTTCTCTTCAGCAAAGAAGCCTGAAGACGTCAGAATCCAGCTCCTAGCTGACTCACTCAGCAGAGGAAAACAAGACTCACTGGGGACAGACTCTTCCGAGGCTTCTTCCCAGGCAGGAAGCTCCCTCAAGCCAGTCTCCAAGACTTTGCCAGTAGCTTCAGGCTGGGGAGCTCATTCCTGCCTCTGCCTCCAAGGGAGGCATTCCTGCCTCTGCCTCTGCCTCCTCTGCCAGCTGACCTGCGGAAGGGAGTTCATTCCCGCCTCTGCTTCTAGCCCCCTGCTTCTGCCATCCCCATGGGTAACTTGTGGACTTACTGCAGGAAGGATAGCTCTTGGTTGGCACCTCAGAGTCCTTTGGGAGCTCTTGCGCTGTAAGGCTTCCCGAGGGTTGTGCTGCTACAGCACAGCATGTCTTGGCTGGCCTCCAGCTACTATGAGCACTCAACCCTGTTTCAGTTTAGACCGATGTGGCAATCAGTTTTAAGTAGCTCTATCCCCTTGAGGGTTGTTAATTCCGAATCGATAAGAAAGTGCCTCTGGCTTGTACACTTTGCTGTGCGCTTTCTTCATTCTTGAACAAGAGCGGGATGAGATGGTGTCCACTGACTGCTTCATGGGAATTTGAGTTCAAATACCCAGAGAATCTCTAATTATTGGGGCCCACATCGCTGTACTCAATACCAGAGAGGGGGAACCAGAGCAGATGAACGAAAAGAAGTGGTGTTAGTCAAATTGCTCTAAAAAACAAAACAAAACAAAAAACAAGTGCTGGGAACTCAGCTTCATCAGTTTGAGCGCACACATCTTCAGGCCAGCTGTCTTTACCCGGTACAGCTCAGACCCCTCTTCACCTCTTGGTTCCCCCTGGGTCTCTTCTCCACCATAAACATAAAGACCTTTAGAAGTGTCATGGCCAGGAAAAAAGAAAAGAAAAGGGGCACAGAGATGGCCTCACTGGCAAGCTGCTCACTTGGCAAGCTTGAGATCAGAGTTGAGACCCCTAGCATCCATGAGAGAGTTGGGGTATAGTGACACACGCCTGTAACCAGCGTTGTGGGGCAGCGACAGGAGGCTCCCCCAGAGTTTCCTGGCAAGTCAGTCTAGCTGAGATGGACAGCCCCAGGGTCTGAGTCAGGGTTAGTACTGCAGGAAAGAAACACCAGGACCAAGGAAACTCGGGGAGGAAGGGTCTGCTGGCTGACACTTCCACATCACTGTTCATCACTGAAGGAAGTCAGGACAGGAAGCAGCCGATACGGCAGACACGGAGGGGTGCTGTCTATTGGCTTCCTCCACATGGCTTGTTCAGCCTGCTTTCTTATAGAACCCAGGACCACCTGCCCAGGAGTAACACCACTCACAATGGGCCGGACTCTCCCCCATCAATCGCTAGTTAAGAAAATACTCTACAGGCTTGCCGACAGTGGGAACTTAGGGAGGCATTTTCTCAGTTGAGGCTCCCTCCTCTCAGATTACTCTAGCTTGCATCAAGTTGACATAAAATGAACCAGAATACCTAGGTTCAGTAAGAGAGATCCCGTCTCAAAATAAACACTAGTAGAAGCCAACAGCACTAGTTGCCTCATACACACTGCACACACATTAGCACCTGCACACATGCGTATACACACACATAAGCACACGCACGTGTGTACACACACACAAGCCCTTGCACCTGCACACAGATGTGTACACACACACACACACACACACACACACAAACCAGGGTCCAGAGCTGAATGTGGTGATGCAGACCTACAATCCCAGCTCCTATAAATCAGAAACAGAAGGATCAATACAAGTTTAAGGCCAGACTGGTCTGCACGGTCAGTTCCAGAACAACAAGGGGTGCATAGTGACACTGTAAGCCCCTCATGGTGTGAGTGGCCAGGCATCACCCCAAGATTGCTCTGACAGCAGGAGTTAGCCTCCCGAGTCCTGTGGAGTGGCCTGGCCCTGCCCTAGCCCCTTCAGCAGCAAGCAGCCAAGTTCTACCCTACAGAATAAAAGTCCAAGATCAGACACAGAATTCCACCAATCCCTGAATTTGCCTCAGCATCAGGCCACAGAATCCCACCAATCCCAGGCTACCCTGGAAAGCTCTGACCCACCCCACCAAGAAGCCCTATATAAAGCCTGCCTCCGGCTCAGTTCTCTGCTGCTTCTTGCCCAAGCAGAGGCAGCCACCCTCTTGGTTTTTCCCAATAAATCTTGTGTGAAGTTTGTTGCACAGTGTGACTTTGTGGGATTCCTTGCCTCCTGAATGCCAGGACACCTTTCCCCTCAGAGCTATAACACTTACAGAGACCCTGCGGGGGTCCAGATTTATTCTTGGGCATGCTAACATAACCCCAGGGAAATTAGCTCCCTTCGAGTCCAAGGACACCTCTGTACAGCAGTAGGATGTTCCCAGGCAGCCCCGAGCATGCAGAGGAATAGGAATATGCCCCCGCCCAGTCTGAGTGCATCTGTTGTGTGGGGACAGAGGTTCTGAAACTAGCACCCTGGGTACCACATGGACTTTTGACAGAGTCCTAGGCCAGAAGTGCATGGGACTTGAAAGCATTATGGGCAATCCCCAGGAAACCTCTGTCTCGGTCTTGTTCAGGGTACCGACAATACGCCGTGGCCCCAATTCCCGCTCCAAGACTCAGCCTCAGAAGCTGGAGGTCTCTAATGTCCAGGAAATCCCTTCAACCCTCCAAGTTTGTTTTCCTTTAAGGCTAATCTTACTGAGAATGATGCATTATTTCTGACAAGAAGAAGGAGAAGGAAGAGGAGAAGAAAAAGAAGAAATGGCAACCTCAAATATGGAAAATCTAGATAGTTACACCAAGACTTTAGCAGCTGTTACTTCTGAGCCTTCAGATTTTAGGTGGCCAGGCATGGCCGGTGCACACCTGTACTCCTGGCACTCAGAAAGCAGAGGCAGACAGATCTCTGTGAGCTCACGGCCAGCCTGGTCTACAGATCAAAGACAGCAATAGTGAGACACCATCTTGAAACAAAAAAAAAAAAAACAACAGGTAACTAATTTTTTTAAAAGGTTTTTAGGTGATTTCTGGAGACTAAAGAGATTGGCGCAGTGGCTCAGAGCACATGGTGAAAACTAGAACGAGTCAGGTTGCTAGGACCTCAACCAGAAGCTGAGTACAGAGTCCTCCAGCAGTCCTTACAACGCGCCTGTGATCACCACACCACGCGAAACCAGGGAGATGGCACCGGCTGCAAGCTTACTCGCTGGGAATAAAGTGGGGCCTCCCATGGGGCCTTTGCCTCACTCCCTGCCGTTCCCACAGATCACACTCTTATTGCCAGAGGTTTAAAGATGGTCTGGTTTGGCTTGATTTGTTTTTTGCTTTTGCTATTCCTTAAACCTAGCAGGATAAAACCAAAGTTTGCTTTTTAGTTTCCATCCTTCACCATAAGGAACCTACCCAGCTTTACCACTGGGATTTCCTCCCGCAGGGTGTCGCGCACAGTCCCGTGTGCCAGCAGTTTGCTGCCGGTGTGTTCACTCCTACGCAGCAAAATTACCCAGTTTTGTGCTATTCATAATACAGACGACATACTTTTCACCTACAAGGCAAAAATCGCTACTTAAAAAAAAAAAAAAAGGTTTAAATCTGCTATTGGTGTCCTTGACTTAGTTGTCTTAAAAACTCTCAAAAAAAAAATTCAACAATCTCGATCCTTTTGGTTTTTAGACTTTATTGTTGATTCTCATACTATCCATTTCCAAAAGGGACTATTACAGGAGCGCTCCCTTCAGACACTTAATGACTTTCAAAAACTATTAGGCAATGTTAATTGGATTAGACCGTTGTTCCGCATGTCCACAGCATCCTCGAAGGTGACGCGCCCGTGCTCCCAAAAGGAGGCCCACAAAACCTCAAATCTGAACAGAGCAGCAACATCTCAATCATAGAAGCTGACTGCAGCCTGCCTTCTTCTTCATTTGTTTTAGATATAGCTTTACTTCCCACAGTCACTCTGGCTCAGTTTATTCCCGTCCTTGGCAAACACAGAAGGATGCATTTGCCGTCTCAGCTCCAAAGGTCAGTTAGCCCATAAGTAATCAGCTCAGTAATTAGGAGGATGCCAAGTTTTATTGTCCTTGTGAAGCTGCCCACGTTACTTCTTTATATACTTTTGGCCTCCAATAGCAAACAGAAGGCCTCATATTACCCCAGTGATAAGGTTCTACAGTTCCCATAATGCACCTCTTTTGCTCTTCCTACCACTGTGTCATCTTACCCTCTGCTTGATGCCCTCAAACTTTTTACTGATGGTCCCCCTAGGTAAAGCGGCTTATTGGTCCCAAGACAGACATTAACAACATCAAACTAATTACTCCGGGCATCAAACTGAATCATTTGCGGTTCTTACAACTCTTACTGACTTTGCCTCTTCTATTCATGAGAATAACCGTGTTTTGATTCCAGGAAAGGAAAAAATGTCAGCTCTGGTGCAGTAAAGCATAGGCCATGCATGCCTTCAGCTCAGGTCTGTGGCCCTGGCCTGGAGTCGAGTGCAAAAGATGCTTGACGATGGACAGGAGTTAAGAGAGCTGAGCCGGCCCCCTTCCCCTACAAACATTTATTTGTGGTGGTCTCCATTGTTGCTGGATATTTGATCACCCTATGTGAAAGTGTGTTGCTGTTTTATTCTGATTAGTTTAGCAAAGAACTGAATGGCCAGTAGCTAAGCAGGGGGAGAAGAGGCAGGACTTCCAGGGAGAGAGGGGAACTCAGGGTTAGAATCTAGGCATACAGGAGACACCAGTGAGACACGGAGGGAGTCAGATGTACAGAATGGAGGAGATGTAAAGAACCACAGGGCAGAACACGGACTAATAGAAACAGGTTAAGTTATAAGAGCTAGTTGGGAACAAGTCAAGGGCAACCTTTCATAATAATAAGTCTCTGAGTCATTATTTGGGAGCTGGTGGTCCAAAGAAAGTCTGACAAGAAAGTCCAACCACAGACCAAGCAGTGGTGGTGCATGTCTTTAATCCCAGCACTCAGGAGGCAGAGACAGGAAGATCTCTGTGAATTTGAGGACATTCTGATCTATAAAACGGTCAGGGCTGTTACACAGAGAAATCTTGTCTCAAAAAAAAACAAAATATATATACAGCTGAAAGAGAACTGGTAGATTAGGGACCACAAAATAAATTGGTGAATGGATAAGATGGGGTTTGGAATGGGGATTCAATAAAATACAATTTAATCACTCTGATTACATGGTGATTTGTTCCAGTAACACTATGAAGTGGGCTCTTGGTGGGTTATCACCCTCCCAGACTCTTATGCTAGCACTTGGGCCTTTGCAGTACCATCTCTGCAAATTGGAGGTGGGCCTGCAATGGTGTAGAAGGAAGATTATCACTGGAATGCAACTCAAAATACTGCCCATTTAAACACAATGCCAAATAAGCAAGTTCGTGTACCAGCATGTATCATGAGTCTGAATATTTATACTGTGTTACCTGTCTTGACCATTATTTGCAACAATGTATTTACCGTACTCCTTAGGGAAAGGACGCCAAGTCTATGATTCTTAAAAGACCAGTACTGCCCAGGGTCCAGTCTTTCTTACAGAGCCCTAGAGAGTGACTCCAACTATAGCCTCTATGCATGAAACAGCAAGACTCGCCAAAGTCTCAATGGTGGTCATTTGTTGCAACTGTGGTTTCAGCTACCACTGTTGCTACAACAGGCGCGGCTTTGTACCAGGAGGGGGGAGCAACTTCTTTTGTACAAGAATTTCAAATAACTCTACTGAAGCATAAATCTATACTGGACCAAAGATTCTCAGCAAAATTTAGCACCTAAAAGCATCTCTAGGTTAGCTAGGTTAACAGGCCCAAGACCTGCAAAGATCATAGCATCCGAAACGTCAATTTAATGTCTCTCGATATTATGTTAAATCAGTCACGTTAACCTTGATGAGAAACAGGGAGCGGGAGATATTGCCAACAGCCTTGTCTGAGAAAAGCGGTCTGCATCTGAGAGCAGCCTGACCCTTGGCACACTGAGGACAGAAGGAAACAGACTGTACGGTAGGTTCTCCAGCACAGAAGCTGAGGGTGCTGTTTATCAGATGGAAAGGCGTGTTATGTTCCCATATATTTTCCTACCCACACTTCCTCGTCTTTGTTCTCCCTGGTGATACATTAATTAGAACCTTCTATTACTTGTAAGCCCAGTTTAATGATTGTATAGTATCTTCGCATGCTGTAATTCCTAATCAAAGCTTAGGGCAAGAGGCACTCTGGTTTCTTAGAACGTCTGGAATGCCCTCTGGGTCACCGCCCCCACTGCTGACGATTAGTGCTCCAGACACATTCTACTTCATGAACTGAGCTCCACTATTCTCAGCTCTGCTCAACCATGAGGACCCAAGTTCGGATCCCCGTACCTATGTTGGATGGCTCACAAATGCCTGTAATTCCAGCTCCATGGGATCTGACACCTCTTCTGGTCTCTACATTCATGTACTTATACTTCTCTCTCTCTCTCACACACACACACACACACACACGCATGCATGCACACACAAATGACTTTTTTAAGGAATTTAGGTGATTTCAGGCTAAGAATGTTGCTCACTTGGTAGGGTGTTTGCCTTACATGCATGAAATCGTAGGCAATAATTGGGCACACTGAAGGAACAAATGAGAAACATTAGCCAAACCCCATCAAGCCAGGAGTCTTCGGTGTAGATTCTTGGAGCACAGGCAACAGATCAAGGTCATGACCATGCTCCCAGCTTTTGTTTTTAAAGGTGTTCTCGAAATGTAGTCCATTCTAGACTTGAACTAAAGCTCTTAGCCATTCTCCTGGCATGAACCACCAAACCCAGCTGCAACCATGGCGCTCAAGGAAAGGATACCAAGGCCACTTCCTCTGTCCCTGGAGAGCTGCTCGGGGAGAGAACACTGCTCTGAGACCCAGCACCTCCCCTGCCTGCACCCTTGCTACTGCCATCTTCATCAACTGCATCAGAATCCCTAGTGAAACTGTTTAAGATGCTGGGCGAGGAGCTGGAGAGTCAGGCAGTCAAGAGCATCTGCTGCTCTTGCCAAGGCCAGGTTCAGTTCTCAGCACCCACATGGCAACTCTCGAGGGTCTAACTCCAGTTCTGGGGAGCCTGATGTCCTCTTTTGGAGTCCATGGTTATCAAGCACACACATGGTGTGCATATATTCATGGGGTCAAACACTCAAACACATAAAATAAAAAGCAAAGAAAACCTCTGGGTGAGAGGGATCCCAGGGAATTGGTTCTAATATGGGAGTGTTTTGTAGATGCCAAACTTGAGCTGTTCTTGGACAGCGGCACTTTCTGCCAAGGAAATCTTTGCACAACCCTGGGTGTATAGGTGTTGTCTTCGTCACGGTGTCTACAGCTGTGATGAAACACCATGAACAGGAAGCAAGTTGGGGAGGAGAGGGTTTATTGGGCTTACACTCCAGCGTTGTTGTTTAGCACGTAAAGAAGCCAGGACAGGAACTCCAACTGGGCCGATCCTGGAGGCAGGAGCTGATGCAGAGGCCACAGAGGGGAATTGCTTGCTTATTGGCTTGCTTCCCATGGGTTGCTCAGCCAATCTTCTTATAGAACCCATGGCCACCAGCCCAGGGATGGCACCACCCTCCACGGACAGACCCTTCCCGCCTTGATCACCAAATGAGAAAATGCCTTACAGCTGGACCTCATGGAGGGATTTCCTCAGCTGAGGTTCCTCGCTCTGATGACTCCAGCTTGTGTCAAGTCGACACACAAAATCACCAAATACAGGTGTAGATACGACGATGTGCAAATCCAACATTTCCCTGCTAATAAATCATGAAGACATTTGTTTTAAAAACAGTTCTTTGATATACATAAATGTTTATATCTTATTATAAATGAAGTCAAAATTGTATATCAACAAGATGTTTATTGTCGCATAAAGAATTAAATCTTAGCCAGGTGTGATGGCACTTACCCTTAATCCTAGAACTTAGAAGGCAGAGACAGGTGAATTCCTGAGTTTAAGGTCAACCTGGTCTACATAGTGACTTCCAGGATAGCCAGGGCTACACAGTTAGATCCTGTCTCAAAAAAACCAATAAGTACATAAATCTCGGCTTTATGGTTGATACTGGCACTGCCCAGGAAAGAGCAGCAGAAACTTCAGGAGAGGCTGCCCTGACCTGCAGCCCAAGGAAAGGCCACCGTAGGGTGCAGGGGTCCAAGGGAACTACCCGGAAAGGACCCACCACCTCTACTCCCTGACAGGCCGGAACCACAAGAACCTGAGACTTTGAAGAACAAAGGCTCTCACTCACCCCCACCCCGCACCCAGCACCTTGGGGAGCCCTTTGGAGCCCCAGGGAATCTGAGAGCGCCACTTTTCAGCTCAGTGTAGTATCGGCAATTCACTCCATAAGCATTCTGTTTCTTGCTTTCTGTGGTTTAGCGACCATTCTGGCCCATGACTCTCATGATGGTTTTGATTTTGTCTTTATGTTGCTCATTGAGAGTTCTGGATCAATGTGTATGTTTCTCCACTCAGTCTAAGCAAGGCATTCTTTGCCCAGCCTTTCACCAGCATCTCATGGGCTTCCCTTTTTTCTTCTTCTTCTTCTTTTTCTTTTTTTTTCTGAGGGGTGGGGCTTGGGAGGGATACTGAGACAGGGTTTCTCTGTGTCGCCTTGGCTGTCCTGGACCTCACTATGTAGACCAAGCTGGCGCTGGCCTCAAACCCAGCGATCCACCTGTCTCTGTCTTCTGGGTGCTGGGGAAAAGGCTTACACCACCGTGCCAGGTGTGGACATCCCCTCTCATCCTTGCATCTCTCCTTCTTTCTCTCATCCTTATCTCCTTCTCTTTTTACCTCTTAGTTATAACCTTCCACAGCTTTAACAGTCTCTAAAATCTGTGAACCCTGACAGTTTCCCAACTTCTCCCTCCCAGGAACTTTACCCAACTCATTTGTTTTGTTTTTTTCAAAGCCAATCTAAGCTGGGAGTAGTGACAACTGCCTTTAACCACAGCATTCCAGAGGTATAATAAAATGGGTCTCTATGAGTTCAAGGCCAGCCTGGTCTGCACAGTGAGCTCTGGTTCAGCCAGAGCTACACAGTGAGACCCTGTCACCAGCACCACAACAAAAAGTCAGTCTGTATCGATCCCTATTCTCATGCAACCTGCTTCCCTGACCCCTGGTCTTAGCAACTACAATCCGTGCATGCTCCATGCATCCTTGGTTACTGACACTGGGGCCGGGGTGGTTGGTTGGCGAGTCCATATTTGCATACTGGGAATACCCAACAGCCGCGGCTGTTCTTGCATTTATTATTCTATCCTGAGAATAATACAAAGTCCACACCAGACTCCTTGAGCTCTCTGACTGGGAAATTATTTTATGAATTACACATTCTACCCTGTTAAAGGCCCAGTACTGCAAATAGTTGACTGAAGGAATATAGCTGCTAAAGTGTCAAGCTTCCAAGACTGGAGAGATGACTCAGTGGTTAAGTGCACTGGATGCTCTTCCAGAGGTCTTGAGTTTCATTCCCAGCATCCACATGGAGCTCACAAACATCTGTAACTCCAGCTCCAGGAAATCTGATGCCTTCTTCTAGCCTCCTCAGGCATCAGGCACACACAGTGCAAAGACATACATGCAGGCAAAGCACCTGCATACCTAGAATAAGATAATAGCAATTTTTAAAATTAAAAAAGTGCAAGTAACAAGATAACAAAGAAGCATAAAAAAAAATCAAGGCAACATCACTCCTCCAAAAATTACTAACCCTACAGTAATGTCATCCAGTGAGAATAAATTAGATAAAAATCCCATACATGGAACTCAAAAAACTGAAAAGTATGTTCAAAGAAACGAAAGAAAAAAATAAACTCCCAAATGTAAAATAGAACACGGTAGAAAAGAGCAACTCTTAGCTACTGACTTGTGTAATAATTCACTGAAAGCACAGCGTGCACTCCCTGCTTGCCAAGCCTGACTTCACCTGTCACGGAGCAGAATGACCTGGAGAAGTAGCTGCAACAATGGGTTGTTGCCCTGGGCAACCTGCAGACTAGCGTGAAGGCTTCTGTAAAATCTCACTTGCTCGCCCACCCCACCTCTGGTTTTACAGCATAAAATGAAAGTACAAACTGGACCTGCCATAGAAGCCTTTCAGGAGCTGCCCTAGCCTCTGTCCCTGTCTCCTCTCCTCCAGGTCACTGGTGCCAGTGTTTATTCCAGAAAGATTCCCCCAACATTTCTGAAGGTCTCAGTTCGATCACCTTCACTAAGATCCCAGTTGGTCCAGAGAGGTTGCCGCTCAGGGTCCTCGCTGCCCACTGAAGACCTCTGGAACTGGGAAGCATATGCCCCAGTGGGGTTCCCAGATCCTCTTCCAGGGGCCAAGGGGACTGTGGGACCCAGGACCAGAGTCTCTGAGTGGAAGTAAATGAAACTAGGCTGGATATCCGGGCCAGGTAAGGTCCCCTAGGGAGAGAAGCTGCAAGAATATGTGTGGTCTCTATCACCCTGCAGGAGATTGTCTCCAAAGCTTCAGTGGGACAGCAAAGTGGCACAAGTCTCTAAAGGGATATCAAGGCACTGGTTGGCATTGGTACCCGGAAAAATAGGCAGACTAGAAATATAATATGAGAACTTATAAACTCTGCATGGATGGTAAATGTGTATGTGAATGCTTGTAATGGCCCCGTGTCTCTGTGGGATTTGGGATCTGACTGGGCACCAACCTGTGGTTCCAGTGAGGTCATTTCACCTGAGTAGACACTCACCTCCTGTAATAGGAGGTGACCGAGCAAGGTGATGCATGTGTGGTCCTAAGGTAAGACCTCTTAAGTTGCTGCAAGGCGGCCAGCCAGGTAGGCACCTGCTTGAGGGCTAAGCTGGTCTTCTCCACCCACCCTATGTACCACAGAGGGCTGGGCACGTATAAGCTCTCCCAGCTCTTGGTTAGGGAACTCCTCTCATAATGGGGTCTGCACTGACCCAATGTGAGACCCCCACAGTCCTGAAAAAACTATTAAGTCTGAAGACACGGAGGAAAATAGCCTCATTAGTATCCCCTGAGGTTGATATTTGCTGGTGATGCTGACTCCTGCTGGCTCCACTGCCAGCACCAGGCAGTCTCAAGACCGCCTGTCCTATCCCTCCAAGACATCTGCCTGATGCAAGGCTCACCAACCTCCGCCAGCTAGACAGCTCTGCCTGGCTCCAGATGGCCGCATTTCAGGGATAGGTCTGTTGCAATGTGCCCACTTAAGAAAATGACAGGCCTTCCCCTCATCCAAAAAGATGACAGCTATGTTATCTGGACAATAATTGCCTGAGGAGGAACGAGATGCCCTCCATGGCTGCAGAGAAATCATTAAAGAGATATTTTTTTTCTCCTCACAGCTTGACATACCGGATGAGCTGCTCCCCACTTCAAATATGGAAACTTGTCCAATGGGAGCCGAACTCTACAGTGGGGCAATAACCCCTTACATCTAGAGACTCAAGGTAAAATATATGGAGAAAAGGAATCACTTACCACAGGGAGTACAACAGTTAAAAACAGAGACCAGTTCCTCCAGCTCCCAGAAGCTGTCTGGGCTCGCTCCCGCTGTGGCAGTGAGGCACTGCCAGGCTCTCTCAAAATGTCAAGGATGCCTGAGTTGGGGAAACCAGCTGGCAGACCAGGCAACCAAACAAGCTGCTCTTGGTGAAGACAGAGCCCAGCAGTTCCCTCCCATTACCCCCCAGGAAGTACGTTTTAATAACCGATGAAGGGGCTGCTAAAAATCAGGAAGACTGATGACTATAGGGAAATTATAATTCCTGAGACACAGTCTAGTCCTGCAAGCTCATGAAGTTACCCAACTCGGGGGTAAAAAAAAAAAAAAAATGCAAAGATATTTGGTGTTCCCGAGGTTGCCAACAGCGACCCAACAAGCTAGCAAGGCCTGTCTGCAGTGTGCTTGGAACAATCTCAAGCAGGAACGCAATCCCCCACGCTGACAAAAACAGGGGCCTACCATTTAAACGTCTAGAAGTGGACTTTATCAGCATTCAACCCAACGGAGGGCTCCTGTACTTCCTGGATATGATGTGCAGTTTCTCGGGCTAGACTGAAGCTCCTACTTGCACAGAGAACTGACTTGAAACTGTGCACGTGGTCCTACCTTCAATCTTCACTTCAAGTTCAGAGAATGGACAGGACTTTTAAAATGACACTGGCCAAACATTGTCAAGAAATAGACCTCCCTTGGCCCGAAATCCGACCATGTGTACTGTATAGAGTACATTGCCCATGCTGTAAATGTGGTTACTTTCCTTTTGAGATCTTGCTTAGTCGCCTGCCTCCAATGCTCCCAAAGGACTCAAAGGACCTCTGAGAAAGTGAACACACCCACCTCTACGGGCTCCTGGAAGATTTAGCTAACACCTCACAAAAATTTTCCACCCCTCAGACCTGGAAGTTGCAGTCACACCCACACCAAGGGAGATATAGACCCAAGCCAGGACTGAACTGTGAGAGCCGACCCAGAGCCGCCCCTAGAATTGACCAGCTCAAAACTAGCTTGGAGTGGAGACACAGCCCAGCCCCTGCTTGGCTTCCTGATGTTCTTCCTGATCCCGAGGACACGCCTGTATCTATGCAATCCCCATTCTGCCTCTCCCACCCTGTCACTTCAATTAGTCTGGAGAGCAGTCTTGTTCAAGGGCAACTCTAATTCCTGGCCACCCATCAGTATAACCAGGTGTTCCCAGAGGGTTGCTGCCTTTTTTCTTCTAGGTGGCGCTTCGCCTGAGAAATAGGCCAGCCATGGATCATCCCTCAGACCGTCAGCTGTGAGGGAGCTGCTCATATCAGAAGAGCAGACTGTGATATGTTTCAGAGATGGCCCCAGCTAGTGACAGCCTGTGGATGAGTGACCAGAAGACAGAAGCATGATTATGGACTGTGGGGGGACCTATTAGTCTTGTCTTAAATACTGGTCACGCATGAGCTTTGCCTCGAAAGGAGATCAGAAGGGAGGTTCCCATGGAAGGACATATAGGCCATATGGGCCTTTGAGGGGTGTTTTATACCCAGATAGTTTTATGTCCACCTAACACAAGTTAAAGTCATCTGAGGGGAAGGAACCTCAATTAAGAAAATGCCCTCACAAGATCAGTCTGTAGGCAAGCCTGTAAGATATACTCTTAATTAGTGATTGATGGGGGAGAACCTAGCCTGTTGTGGGTGAGGCCATCTTTGGTCTGGTGGTCCCGAGTTTTATAAGAAAGCATGCAGGGTGATGGAGGCACACACCTTTAATTTCAGCACTCAGGAGGCAGAGGCAGATGGATCTACAAAGTGAGTTCCAGGACAACCAAAAGTTACACAGAGAAACCCTGTCTCAAAAAACAAAAACAAGGAAGGAAGGGAGGGAAGGAGGGAGAGACAGAGAGAGGGAAGAAGGAAGGAAGGAAGGAAGGAAGGAAGGAAGGAAGGAAGGAAGGAAGGAAGGAAGGAAGGAAGGAAGGAAAGAGGCTGAGCAAGTCAGTAAGCAGCACCCCTCCATGACCTCTGCATCAGCTCCGGCCTCCAGGTCCCTGCCCTGATTGAGTTCCTGTCTTGACTTCCTTCTATGACTACAATGTGAAAGTGTAAGCCAAAATAAACCCTTTCCTTCCCACATTTTTTGGGTCATGGTGTTTCATTACAACAATAGTAACCCTAACTAAGATAAGGGGAACCAGGAATAACTAATATGGGAACCAACCATAAAAAGCCCTTCGTCAGAGAAAGCCATGTCTCACAATGCCTTTGTCTCACATTTAAGGTCTCACAATAAATGGCAGCATGGAGCTTTTTGACCTAGGTCAGAACTGCTGGGTAAGCTTACAAGCAGGTCAGGTTACTTACATTGGAGTGGGAACCACTAACCAAAGCCCCACTAACAGAAAAGGAGATGTTTAACTAGGCCACCTGATCAGGTCACAGGAAAAGTCCAGTGTGTAAAAAATTAAAAGGGTTATACCAGAGTAAGAACAGTTACTGGAGAGAGAGAGAGAGAGAGAGGGAGGGAGGGAGGGAGGGAGGGAGGGAGGGAGGGAGGGAGGGAGGGAGAGAGGGAGAGAGAGAGAGGAAGAGAAGGAAGAGAAGGAAGGAAGGAAGGAAGGAAGGAAGGAAGGAAGGAAGGAAGGAAGGAAGGAAGGAAGGAAGGACAGTTACTGTTAAAAGAACAGTATCTCCTAATGATACACACTTCACCTGCACCAGGGCACCCACACCTGCTCCCCAGGTCACCTGCACCAGGGCACCCACACCTGCTCCCCAGGTCACCTGCACCAGGGTACCCACACCTGCTCCCCAGGTCACCTGCACCAGGATACCCACACCTGCTCCCCAGGTCACCTGCACCAGGGCACCCACACCTGCTCCCCAGGTCACCTGTACCAGGGCACCCACACCTGCTCCCCAGGAAACCTGCACCAGGGCACCCACACCTGCTCCCCAGGAAACCTGCACCAGGGCACCCACACCTGCTCCCCAGGTCACCTGCACCAGGGCACCCACACTTGCTCCCCAGGAGACAGTTGTGGACTGGTATTCTTGGCTTCCAATTTAGGTGTACTCCCAGGAATCAAGATGCAGCCATATTTATGTCCCTTAGATTCAAGAAATAATATTTTTTTAAAAACCTCCCATACTTTTAGTAGTCCTGCTCTGAACGGCCCTGACAGCGTCCATGACTGCTGGTGCCACTACAATAGGAGCCCAGCAAGTTCAACATAGCCAGATCTCTATTCCGAACAAGAAAGACTGAGCTATTGTTCCGGAAAGCAGTCACACGGCAGAATGAAACGGATTCATTGACAACAATGATCTTCCAAAATCCTAGGGATTTAGTCTTGGTTATCGCTGAAAGGGGAGATATATACACGAGAGAAATGCTATTCTTACGCTAGTCAGTTAGAAATATGAGAAAATTGCCAAAGTTATTTAAATGGATTAAGGCCAGAGGCACAAGCAGAAGCCCCTGGAGTGAGTACAGTGCAGATCAGACGCCTGGAGTGCTGCTTCAAGAGAAATTCGTAAGGCATTACGAAGGTGAGGAGGAGGAAATAAAATAGAATAAGGTAGAAAAGACCGATTATTAGATATTGATTTATTTAGTGGTTTATCTAAGGCACTGCTTGCACTGCCTATTTGCCAAGGATGACTTCACTTGCTACCTAGGACAGAGTGACCTGGAGGAACAACGGAAACAATGGGCTGCTCCCCTTAACAGCCTAATGACTGCCACGTAGGCCTCTGCAAAAGCTTGCTTGCTTGCTCACCCCTCTTTGTGGTTTCAGAGCACAGAAAGAGAATACAAACTGGGCCCGGCCTCGAGGGCCTTCCTAGTGTCCGGGTGCTGACTGCAGGAAGGTCCTGCAACAAATGAGAACGCAGACAGCTGCATGGAACAAGGAGGGTGCTGCAAGACATGAACTAGGAATCTAAGAAAGAGGTAAAAATAATGAAAAAAGGTGTCTGAAAGAATACTGGGAATGAAAGTATAAATAAATTAAGCAAAAACTCTGTGGCAAGTCCCGCAACAGAAGGATCCAGGAGAGGAGAGAACATCTGAGCTTGGAGACAAGGTAAAGGAAATGGAACAGTCAAGCAAGGACAGAGATGGAATATTAACAGGGAACCGCAACATTCTGAAAAGACCATCTGCAAGCTATAGGCATAGAAGGAGAAGAATCTTGTTCTAAAGGTATAAAAAAAAAATTCTAAAAACAATCATGGCAGACAGGTTTCCAGAGTTAGGAAAAGAGATGCCAGCCAAGATGCCAGAGGCATTTAGGACCAAACAGACAGACAAGAAGAGAACCTCCTTGTGCTGAATAGCTTTGTGCCAGCTTGACCCAAGCTAGTCATCTGAGAGAAGGAAACCTCCATTAAGAAAATGCAGAGCTACATAGTGAGACCCTGTCTCAGGAAAAAAAAAAGGAAGGAAAGAAGGAAGGAAGGAAGGAAGAAGAAAGGAAGGAAGGAAGGAAGGAAGGAAGGAAGGAAGGAAGGAAGGAAGGAAGGAAGGAAGGAAGGAAGGAAATTCTTGCATGAAATCAGATTTTAGGCAAGCCTGCAGGGTACTTTCCTATTCAGTGATTGATGGGGGAAGGCCCAGCCCATTGTGGGTGGTGCCATCCCTGGGCTGGTGGTCCTGGTTCTATAAGAAAGCAGGCTGAGCTGGATGGTGGTGGCAGCGCACACCTTTAATTCCAGCACTCGGGAGGCAGAGGTAGAGGCAGACGGATCTCTGTGAGTTCGAGGCCAGCCTGGTCTACAAGAGCTAGCTCCAGGACAGGCTCCAAAGCTACAGAGAAACTCTGTCTTGAAAAACAAAAACAAAAAAAAGAAAGAAAGCCGACTGAGCAAGCCATGAGGAGCAAGCCAATAAGTAGCACTCCTCCATGGCTTCTGCATCAGCTCCTGCCTCCAGGTTCCTACCCTGTCCTGACTTCCTTTGATGATGAACCATGATGTGAAAGTGTAAGTCAAATAAACCCTTTCCTCCCCAAATTTCTCTCTCTCTCTCTCTCTCTCTCTCTCTCTCTCTCTCTCTCTCTCTCTCTCTCTCTGTCTCTTTTATTGTTTCAAGACAGGGTTTCTCTATGTAGCAAGCCTGGTTGTCATTGAACTTGCTCTGTAGACCAGGCTGGCCTCAAACTCAGAGATCTATCTGTCTCCACCTCCTGAGTGCTAGAATTAAAGGCATGTAGCAGCACTGCCCGACTGTCCCCAAGCTGCTTTGGCCATGGTGCTTCATCACAGCAATAACCAAGACATTCCTTCATCATAGTTAAAACACTGCATAGGCATAGCAAAGGAAGCATAACGAAAGCAACAAGGGAGGAGCCAGTGAGGTGGCTCAGCAGGTAAAGGCACTTCCTGCCAAGCCTAATGGCCTGAGGTCAAGTTCCAGCATCTGCACACTGAAAAGAAAGAAGAGAGAGAGAGACAATGTCACATATAAAGATACACCCGTCCGAATTGTAGCAGACACAACATCACATGTAAAGATACACCCGTCAGGATTGTAGCAGATTTTCTAACAGAAACTTTTGAGACCAGAAGGGTTTGCAATGGCACATTTTAAGTTCTGAAAAGTAACAACTGCCAACCTAGACCCTATACCCAGAAAAACTCTCTGTCATGATAAAAGGAAAAATAAAAGTTTTCCACAATAGAAATTAAGCTAAAAGTGCATGTAGAGACCAGAGGATGGCTTCAGGATGCTCAGTAGGAGTTGGACATCTCTGGTTTCAAGGGATTTGACTTCCCCTTTGGCCTCCAAGGGCACCAAGCATACATATGGTGCACACAATATACACAGGCAAAGCGTCCATTCATATAAATAAAACAAATATTTTAAGATGTATTTTATTTATGATTACTTTTTAAATTTATTTTAAACTTTATTATGAAAATTGCAAATAAAAATAGCATTATTCTTTAAAAATAAGCTAGAGAAATCTATGACCACCAAGCCAGCTCTACAGAAAAAAAAATGCTTTAAAAAAAAATCTACTGGACTGAAGAGAAAACACCCAGAAGGCCATAGAAAAAAAAAATAAACCATCTGAGAATAATAGTTAAGTAAGAGAGAAAGTGGAAAAATTCCAAACCCTGAAATATCTACTGTTGGAGGTCATGGGAGTGTACAGCAGGTAGCAACTCCCATGGCCTCCAACAACCAGCAAAATGACTGGAGTCAGTACAGACAGAAATAATTATGAATAAATATTAATGGCCTCAATCCCCCGATGAAAAGATACAGGCTAGTTTATTGGCTCAAAATGCAAGAACCATCTCTTTGTTACCTCAAAGAAACACACCTTACCACCAAAGACAGACACACCTCAGGGTGGAAGGAAGGAAGAAAGGGGAGTGGACCTGGAAGCAAGAGGTGTCTCGGTTCTAACAGTTGACAAAACCGACTTCAAACTGAAACTAGTGAGGAGGGATTAAGAAGGTCAGTTCATGGGGCTGGAGAGGTGGCTCAGCGGTTAAGAGTATAGGCTGCTCTTCCAGAGGTCCTGAGTTCAATTCCCAACAACCACATGGTGGCTCACAACCATCCATAGTGAGATCTGGCTCCCTCTTCTGGCCTGCAGGCAAACATCCAGGCAGAATGCTGTGTACATAACAAAATTAACAAATAAATGAATCTTTAAGGAAAAAGAAATTTATAGTACATTGTTAAAGAGCTGCATAGACACATTACTTTAAACAAGAGTAGAAACTGACATACAGTATAAAATAACCTTAAATTCCTATCTATAGAAAAAAAGTCCATGCCAATGTAAAATATTTAAGACTAATAATTACTTTTTTAGCTTAAAAGTAGATTCAACAATCTACCCTTTTATCCTATATCCCCCTTTTTTTCCCTTAAAGAATAAGATACCTAACTGTTGTGGAATATTAGTTTAAGATGTGTTACATTCATTTATGCTGTGTAATATTTGTTTAATGATGCAAAGGTATGTTGCATTCTTTGAAGTTGCATTTGTTTACCTCAGTACATTTGTGTTACTTTGCCTGCCTAACAGATCTGATTGGTCTGATAAAGAGCTGAACCAATAACTAGACAGGGGAGAGATATAGATGGGACTTCCAGGCAGAGAGAATAAATAGGAGGAGAAATCTTGGCTCAATAGAGGAAGAAGGAGTGAGAAAAGGAGAAGAAGAAGAAGAAGAAGAAGAAGAGGAGGAGGAGGAGGAGGAGGAGGAGGAGGAGGAGGAGACCAGGAGTCAGTCACATGGCTACACAACTGCCGCATAATAAGAAGGAAAGAAAGATATATAGAATAAAGAAAGGTAACAACGTAGTGAAAAAGAAACACTATAATTTAAGTTAGAAAAGCTGACCAGAAACAAGCCGAGCTAAGGCTAAGCATTTATAAGTTAAAAAAAAAAAAAAAGTCCCCCTAAGCAATGACAAACATCCATAACCCAACAAAGAACCTAAAACCTCACCTTTTGTGACTGTGGGTATCATGTTCTCTAAACTGCTTCCTGTTGTCTGGTGGTGACAGCATCTTTAGGGGACCCTGAGAAAATTTGAATATCAAGTCTTAGGACTAGCTGGACTACCTGAGAGCTAGCTGTATCATTTGTTGCCCAGTCTGTGTAATGGGGAAGTGCAGGTCTTAACTGAAGTACTGGCAAGTCTGTGTGGCTAGAACCATCTCAACCAGCAGCTTTGAAATCATTCTAGATACCGAATTTTGAGGAAACTGCAGCAGAAGTGTTCTGTGAGGCTGCATCACCTGGGATACTTGTTGTCAGTGGTGTCTGATCCTTTTCTTCTGAAAACATACAAACTTTTGAAGATCATATACATATTGACATTAACACAGCATGGAATGTGTGGTGTGCACAAGTCAGCTAAAGATGATCTTTTTGGTTCTAGTTTGAGCAGGTAAAAGGCATCTGTCAACTTTATAAGTCTGTTTGGACTGCATAACCAAACCTCTCTCCATGCCGTATGAAAGGACGGCATGTAATAATAAGTCATGAGGACTCTGTAGTCAACAAGATTTATCTTGTCTCATCCAGTCTCAGAGCATCCGTCATACATAGAGGAATCAGCATATACATCACTTATATTGTAGTTTTCCTTGGTCTTCCTTCATATATGTAGCCAAGATTTTCAGGCGGTCTCCCTGGTCAAATCTAATCTTTATTAATTTGGAAGGAATCCATAGTTTTTGTTTCCTGTGGAAACAAAAGCATAAACTCTCCCCCAATGCAACATATTTTATGACTTCCATTCGAAAGTTAAGACATCCTTAAAATATATAGAATGGTTTAATTCTGTTGTGTTTTCTACAGTCCCGTATCTTTCAGCAGCTGCCATTTTTGCTCAATAACATTTAAGAAATTCAAAGTCAACAAAGCAACAAACAGGATTCAGACCCCTTGTGTATTTTCCACCTTTATGTGGCTTATTTTTTATATTACTTTAATCTTTCTTTAAAGACTTCACTTTGTTTTTTTAAACTACTTATTTACTATATCAATTCCATTTTCTTTTCCTTCTTTAGCATCTAAGCTCATTTTTAAGCATTCTGCACCTGTTTAGAGGTTTTTTCAGTCCAGAACTGGCTTTACTAAGTGCCTGAAGTGTTTGTTCTCTAACCATATAAGCCAAAGCTTAAACTTCTAGACGGCAGCTAGGCCCTCTGTGGCTTAGCTTGCTTAGCACCTGACACTGGCGGCTGGCTCCACTCCCCTCAACCTGACCAACCCAGCTCTGGCAAGCAACTGTATCCAAGCGTGGCAGGTATTTCTACCTAGTCTCCCATGCCAATAGTGTGCAGGCTGGTCAAGGGCTCAGCTGTATTAAATGGACCAGGCCTCTGTACACTGTAAACACAAGGCCCGCTTAAGAGACCGAGGTTGCTTGGAAGCCCTGTCTGACTCCTTATTCAGAATTTTTTTAAACTTTCTTGGGTCCTTTGTGGATTTATGTGCCCCATGTTGGGTGCTAGATATAGCAGCTATTTTTATTGTTCTAGTAATAAATAAAACTTTGGAGTCAGATATTAGGGTATAAACCTGACTGATCCACAAAGTGATGGAGAAACAAACAGCTGACCCTCCTCACCACCCTCTCAGATCAAAAAGCCTGTGAATCTTTCCGAGTTCCTCCTTATTTCTCCCTGTGCCTCTCTATTTTCATCTGGGTCTGCCAAAAACTCCATGATCTGTTCCAGTCAGCTGAAGGTGAACTACACACCTCTGAACAGAGTTTTAACTCCACTGGCAGTCTTGGAGCAGCACTGTAAATAAATCTCCCAAGACATCCATCCCTAAGTGTCAGCCCCCAATATCAAGAAACACACCTAACTGGAACCCCCAGTGGCCACACCTGAGAGGATCTCAGAAGCATCCCCTTCCAAGCAACCCACAACCACCACACTTTCTTACAACCCAGAGAGGGTAACAGAAGCCAAAGAACAGAACATGCACCAACAAAGACAAGACCAGATATCAGCACCTAGAATTGCAACCATCCCAAACCCAGATGCCTAGATGTCAGCACAAGAACAACCCATAACAGCCAGGACAATGTGTCTCCACTAAACCCCAGCAACCCTATACTACAGTAGGCCTGAGGAATTCAACATAACTGAAGCACAGACAACGACTTCAAAATAGCCTTAAAGAATATGTTAAAGATCATTAAAGAGGAACTTAATAAAGCCATTTAAAGAAATGTATAAAAATACAAACAAAAAGTGGAAATCAGTGTGGTGGCTCCTCAAGACCCAGTTATTCCGCTCTTGTGCATGTACCCACAGGACACTTCATCCTGCTACAGACTCTCTTGATCAACCATGTTCATTGTTGCTCTTTTAATAACAGCCAGATATTGGGAACAGCCTAGAGGTCCATCAATGAATAAACAGATAGAGAAAATATGATATTTTTACACAATGAAATGTTATTCAGGCATGAAACAACCTGAAATCATGAAATGGGCAGGTAAATAGGGTGAGATAACTTCTGTAAGTATTTGCTTATAGTAGATGTTAACTATTAAGCAAGCCACAATCCATATAACAACCACAGAGGCAAGGTAAGGAGTAAAGGACTAGGGTTGGGGGATTGATCTTCCTAGGAAGAGGAAATAAATTAGCTAGTCATGGGTGGATGAGGTGGATGAGGGGGTGGGGCCCAGGAATAAGAGAATCAAATATGGGACTAGAGAGGGAAGTGGGGGATAGAAGGAGAAACGGCTAAAACTAAGGGACATTTGAGGGGCAGATGGAAACGTAGCACAGTAAAAGCTTCATAAGATACATACATATATGAAGGGGATCTAAGTGAAATTGCCAAATAACAGGGGAGACAGGACTCAATTGGACACTCTTGTCACAAAACGGAACATCCGGTTCTAGGAATGGGTTACATCTAATTGAGTTCATGACCAAAGGGATCCCATGAAAAACACCCAAACAACCCAGGCTGTTGGTGGCTCTCCACAAACTGACAGTACGGCCCTGTTGCTGAAGACAACACCTACACGATTCATTGAAAATGGAGAGATGTCAACTTGGTACCCACCTAGAGCCTTCACTCCTATGAAAGTTACTCTGTACGGTACCAAGGGAGAAAGGTAAACACACACCAGCCCAGCTACAAACCCTTCTAGCTACAATGGTGACCTGTCTGCAAGATACGTGGGTGCAATAGTGGCAGAAAGCATATGGGAGTAACCAACCAATATCTTAACGCCCACTCCATGAGATGGAGCGCATACGCAACTCTGCTTGGGCAGCCAGGAACCTAAGACTAGATAGATCAGAGACCTAAGGAAAAACCAAATGCAGAGACCCATGCAGAGAGTAAGAGACCTTGAAACACTCAGCCCTAAGTAGTATGTCTCCATCAAATCCCTCCCCTCGGTACTCAGGAAACCCTGATGAAGAGGAGGTGGGATGAGTGTAAGAGCCAAAGGGTTGGGGGACACCAAGGAATGAGGCCTTCTAGACACAGCAGAACTAGAGCTCACGTGAACTCCAGAGCCTGCATGGGTCTGCACCAGACGGGGTCCTAGAGCTGAAAGAAGAAATAGACATACACCCCATCCCTAACCCAGAATCCATCTCTAATTAATAGTCACTTGCAGATGAAATATTATTTTTCTCCAAGAGAGTCTCACCGGGGAAACAAACCACTCTCAAGAGCAGGCCCCATGCCAAATCAAACTCAACGGCATCTTCGGAGGTTCTTTGTCTCCTAACGGTACACCTAAGTTTTTGGTGGTGCTGTTTTTTATCTTCTAGGTCCTTTTCATATATGTCACAGCTTCCAGTTTTGTGTCTTTATAGGATCCCCGTGTACAAAGATGTGTCTCTGTATCTAAACGCATATTATGCTTTTTCTTTCTTTCTTTTTCTTCTTCTTTTTTTTGTTTGTTTGTTTGCTTGGTTTTTTTGTTTTGTTTTGTTGTTTTTCTTTTTTTTTTAAAGATTTAACTATTTATTTTATATACAGTGTTTTGCCTGCAGGCCAGAAGAGGGCACCAAATCTCATTATAGATGGTTGTGAGCCACCATAAGGGTGCTGGGAATTGAACTCAGGACCTCTGGAAGAGCAGTCAGTGAGCTTAACCACTGAGCCATCTCTCAAGCCCCTGTTTTGTTGTTTTTCAAGACAGGGTTTCTCTGTGTAGCCAGCCCTAGCTGTTCTGGAACTCACTCTGGAGAACAAGCCAGCCTCGAAATCACAGGAATTCACCTTCCTCTGCCTCTTAGGTGCTGGGATTAAAAGGACACCACCACTCGGCTTTTTTGTGCTTTTTCTTTACCTCTTCTTCTTGTTTGGTTTTGTCCTATTCTGGTTTTTTGTTTTGTTCTGTTTTGCTTTGCTTTATCTCACTATACTGTATTTTATTTTATTATTATTCCTTACGCGCTTGTGTGTTTTCTAACAAGAGACAGAAAGGGTGTGGGTCTGGATGGGAGAAGAGGGAGGGAAAAAATGGGAGGGGAAACCATAATCAGAATATAATTTGAGGCAAAATATATTTTTGGGAAAAAAAATTTTGAATTTAAAAAAAAAAGAAAAGATCAGCCACATAAAAAAAGAAACCTTCTAGGGTACAGCAAAAGCTGTACGAAGAGGTAAGGTCACAGCTCTCACTCCCTCCGTTTAGAAACCAGAGAGAATCTTGGCTGGAGAGATGAACTCAGAGGTTAAGAGCACTTGCTGCTCTTCCGGAGAACCGAAGTTCAGTGACCAGCGCTCACAGCTGCCTAGGCAGTCCACAGCTTCTAACTCCAGTTCCGGTGTCTGACCCTGCTGGCCTCCTTGACCCACACGCATGCTCAGAATTTAAAATAGAGTAAACACTTTTTTAAAAACCAGAAACATTTCAAGCCAACCATGGTGACTCATGTCTTTAAGACGAGCACTCAGGAAGCAGAGGTAGGCAGTCTCCATGTGTTCGAGAACAGCTTGGTCTATATAACAAGTTCCAGGTCAGCCAAGGCTACATAGTGGGACCCTGTCTCAAAACCAAAAACAAATAAACAAAAATTCAGAGATTTCAAATAAATAATGTAATGATTCCCCTCAGAGCCCTGGGAGTAGGGGACCAAATCAGAAGATGGGGGGAAAAAGTATTAAAATCAAGTGAGGCTGGGCGGTGGTGGCGCACGCCTTTAATCCCACCACTTGGGAGACAGAGGCAGGCAGATCTCTGTGAGTTCGAGGCCAGTCTGGTCTACAAGAGCTAGTTCCAGGACAGGCTTCCAAGCTACAGAGAAACCCAGTCTTAAAAAAAACCAAAAAAATAAATAAATAAAATGAAATAAAGAGAAAAGAAACCAAAGGGTTAGGGATTAGCTCAGTGGTAGAGCAGTTAGATCTCTGTGAGTTTGAGGACAGACTCATCTACAAATCCAGTTTCAGGACAGTTAGGTCTGTTATGTAGAGGAAAGAAAAAGAAAGGAAAAAAAAAGAAAATGAAGAAAAAGATCAAGACAGAAATTCAAAAAAGAAAATGGGAAGAAGGTAGGGGGAGCAGGAGGACAGGAGGGAGAGGAAACTTGGGTTGATATGTGAAATAAGATTGTTTTAAAAAGAAAAGAAATAAAAACAATTAAAAAAAAGAAAAGAAATTCAAAAAATAGTGAAACAAAGATTTGGTTTGAAAAGATAAAGCTGAGTAAACCCTGAGCCATACTTAACAAGAGAGAGAGAAGACCCACATTATTAAAATCAGAGTTGGAAAGGAATCCCAATAGATACCAGTGAAACTGAGAAAATGGTTAGGTCCTGGGCTGTCAAGAGGGCTTGGCAGGTAAAGACACTTGCTTCCAACTGACCCCCAGAGTTCAGATCTGTGAACCTGCCTGGTGGGAGCTTAGAACACCCCCAGGAGCTGTCCTCTGTCCTCCACACACTTACCATGGCTGGCAGGCCCCACACCCATGGAATAAAGACTTGTAATGGCTATTCTTGGTTGTCAACTTGACTACTTCTGGAATTCACTAAAACCCAAAATGCTGGGTACACCCGTGAGGGATTTTTTTCTTAATTAAATCATTTGAAGTAGGAAGACCCACTTTTAGTTCAGATCTTTTGAGGTGGGAAGGTCCACCTTTAATCTGGACCACACCTCTCAGTGGCAGGCTATCTAAAGAGCATGGAAGCAGGGAGCTTTTGCTCTTTTCCTGCTTGCCTTACTCTCCGCTGGCAAGCCCATTCTTTCACCGGCATTGGAGACTACTTCTTCAGGATTCCAGTATCTACTGAAGACCAACTGAGACCTCCAGCGTCACAGACTAAACAACTATGGGGCTCTTGGACTTCCTGTTAGTAGATGGTCATCGTTGGACTAGCAGGACCATAGCCTGTAAGTCACTCTAATAAATCTCATTCGTGTTTGTGTGTGTGTGTGTGTGTGTGGTATGTACATATCTATACATACATATATACGTAATAAATGTATTCTACAAGTTCTGTTCCTCTAGGGAACCTTGCCTAAAGTAAACATAAAAAATTAAAAGAAGACCATTAGTTCTTCCACTACAGTCCTGTCACCCTCCCGACCTTGCTGTGCCCACCGCAGCTCACAGGACCTGCACCACTTGGTGCCCCACGTGCGCCCACACCTAAGCAGCTGCCTCTCACCCTCCCAGGGCTGACAGATGTACTTCACCTTCGCCTCTTCAACTCGGGTGGTCCTCAACAGTGCCAATGTCCTGGCATCCCCGGGGTCCCGCTTGCAGGTCCTGTGGCCAGGCTGGTAGCTGAAGGTGGCGCCACCACTAAGTCCTTTGTGTGCTGTTAGCCTGAGCGTGGACTCCTGGTGCATCCACCGGCCAAAGAGCTGGGGCAGCCTGGGCCAACCTAGAGAAGGTGAAGTCGGAGCAGCGGTGTGGGCTGGGAGTCAATGAGGTCCGATGGCTGCCTTGGAGTAGGCGCTGCGGGCCTGTCGCCTACAGGGAAACCGAGGCTGGTCTATGAAAGCTGCTCCGTGTGGGCTGGGCAGTCAGTTGCCTACTGAAGCCGCCCCCAGAATGCCGAATTTCTAGGACTCCTGGTTTGAGACCCTGAGGCTCCTCCAGCCTGCTGCTCTTCTCCTACCCCCAAATCCCCGCCTCTGCACCTCAGTGCCCCATATCCCAGACACTCGTTCCGGGCCCTTCACCTAAGCTGCTCACATCCAGAGGAGGAGCTCCGACAAAGCTGTCACCCAAGCCTGAGTTACCTGCTCATAAACCTGCTCCTGCCTGCCTCCATTAAACACCAGGAACGGAAAATAAAACAAAACCACACATTAAAAAAAAAATCAAAAATGAGCTATAGAAATGCCTTAGTTAGAGCTTCTATTGCTATGAAGAGACGCCATGACCACGGCAACTCTTAAAAGGAAAACATTTAATAATTGGGGCTTGCTTACAGTTCAGAGGTTTAGTCCACTGTCATCATGGTAGGAAGCACGGGGACACACGGGCAATCACGGCGCTAGAAAAGTAGCTGAGAGTTCTATGTCTGGATGACAGGCAGTAGGAAGAGTCAGTGAGGCACTTGAAGCCTCAAAGCCCACCCCCAAGTGACACAGTTCCTCCAACAAGGCCACACCTACTCCAACAATCTCCTAATATGCCACTCCCTATAAACCTATGGGGGCCATTTTCATTCAAACCTCCACAGGAACTAAGCAGAGTTCCCAAAAAAAACCGTTACAAATGGCTAATAACATTGTTAAAGTGTTCGGCTTCATTGGGTGTCAGGTAAATGCAAACTAAAACTTTGAGAGTTGGAGGTGGAGCCGCAGTTAAGAGCACTTACTGCTTTGGCAGAGGACCCAAGATGAATTCCCAGCACCCACCTCAGCTGGCATGCAACCTCCAACAACTCCAGCTCCAGAGGGTCCAGCACCTCTGGGCTCCTCAGCACCAGTGCTCATGTGCACTTCTCCATATCCTAATACACAGCATTTGCATAATCAAAAACAAATAAATCTTTAAAAATATGTCAAGTGTGGTGCGAGCCTTTAATTTCAGTACTAGAGAGGCAAAGGCAGGCAGATCTCTTTGAGTTCCTGGTCTGCATAGTGAATTCCTGGTTGCCTAGGGTGATATGATGAGACTCTGCCATGATAGATAGATAGATAGACAGATAGATAGACAGACAGACAGACAGACAGACTGACTGACTGACTGACAGGGAGAAACATTTGAGTACTTGCTGTTTTTCCAGAGGACCTGAGTTGTTCAGCTCCCAGTGCCTGTTAGAGAGTCCACAGACACCTCCAGGGGATCTTGCAGGGGTCTCTGCAACCTTAACAGGCTGCAAAGAAACAAGCCACGGAAGGTAAGAATGCAATTCAGCTTGGCCTGCCTCAGTAACCAGTGTTGTCTGACCCCAAGTGGTTTGTTTTAGGCATGTTTAACAACAGCACAATTTGATGGGAATTACTCTGGTGACAGCTGACTCAGCCCCACGCGCACAACAAAGCATGCCTAAAGCTCCTTGAGGAACAGAGTAAACCAAGAACAGATCAGACGTGACCACATCAAAACTCTTTGTAAAGTCCATAAGGAGAAAAATCTATAGATTGACTGGGAAAGCAAATTTATGATAAAAGTCTGGGGGGAGGATCTGGTGCTGGAACCGTCTCTAGCCACATAGGGCAAAGGTCACCAGACTAGTAAACACATCTGCTCCCAGCCTTCTGGGCGGAAAACAAGTCTTGTGTGTCTTCCCTTGAAGGAACAACCCTGTGTACTCAACACTCCATGTTCCCCTAGTGCTTGTCTGTGAGCACAAACACACCTCCTGTGTCTCCCCCTCTTATGTTTTTTAAAGAGAAGGTTGTGGCTGTAATAGAGGTCAAGAATGAATGGTTAGGCAAGCGTGATGGAATTGTGGGAATAGCTCGCAGGGGACCCAGGAAAGAGGAAGACCATCTTAACCATGATTATCATTCAAATATCACTTGAGAGATTTTATCTCTTTATGCAGATCATCAATTTGAGCATGGACGGTTTTATAGAAACCTGGCACATTAAAGCAACGCATGCCAGGAAACTGTTGACAACCAAGATTATGCTTGAGCAAAAAATATCTATAGTAGCTCTGTTTTTTAAAACTGTTGTTCTCTCCGGGTAGTGGTGGCGCATGCCTTTAATCCCAGCACTCAGGAAGCAGAGGCAAATGGATTTCTGTGAGTTCAAGGCCAGCGTAGCCTATAGTGTGAGTTTCAGGACAACCAAGGCTACACAGAGAAAGCCTGTCTCAGAAGCAAATCAAAACAAAACAAAATCAGCTCTCAGTTCACCCACTTCTTGATTAACTTTTGCTACTATTTTTGCCGTATGAGTAGCCATTTTACTAATCCCACAGGTCATTTCTGTGCTCTGGTCATCGTTTCTGGGACTAGGATAAAAACAATCCTCAGCCTGACAAAAGAGCATCATCCTGGCTCCTATTACAGGCGTGTCTTTTATCCCTCCTGACGAAAAGGAATCTGAGTTGACAAGCTGAGAATTAACACGTAGTACACTCAGAAGACACAGCAGCATTTTCGGAGTCCACAGTATTACATCTTTGTTGTCCCCTCGATGTCTCAGCTTGACGAGTTGAAGTCTTGATGTCTCCCCTTGATGGGTTCGTTGTCGATCTTCATATGCTCCATTTGTCTGGTGGTCTCTGGGAGGCTGTCCTGGTTGGACACATCAGAGTGGGAGCCATCTGGGACTTCATTTCCTGGAAAGACACAAGCATAGCCTCGCTGTGATGTTAGGAGAACATCTGGTCCTTTCTGCTGATTAGCTTCTAGATCTTTCCATCTTACATTTACTTTAGGCTCTGTCTCCTTTAGGGTAAAATGCTTTAGGCAGCAGAAGCATTATTCTTTGAAGTTAAAAAATTTAAGGTAAGCATGACTAAAAGTAGCATGCTATGTAGGGACTTAAGTAGGTGTATAGACCCACTTTTACTTTTAAAAATTGCTATTTAAGTATTTGATGATGTCATTCCACAATAGCTTGAGCCTGTGGGTTGTACAGGATTCCAGTAACATGATTAATATTTCACCAATTGCAAAATTCCTTAAAGCATTTGCTAGTATTAGCATGACCATTATTAGTTTTTAGTTGTAATTGGAGTCCTAGAAAGGAGAAGGGGTACAATACATGATTAATGGCATCCCAGGTATTTCAGCTCTGTGAGCAGCTGTAACAACCACACCAGAAAAACTATCGGCCATTACATGAATATTTTAAATGTCCAAATTCTGAGATATGAGTAATACCTGTCAAGTAGCATTAGCTTTTAACCCTCGAGGATTTATTCTGCCAGCAGAGGGCAGTGGGGTGAAAGAAGAAGGAGAGGGGCACGCTCAGATGCTCATGACCGGAAGAGAATCTGTACCTGTAGGCTCTTGCGTTTTGATGAAGAAGTTTGTGACACTTACTGAGCAGTCGGGTAAGGATGTATTGGGGCGAGGAGGAGATCAGCGCATCGGTTTGAGCATTAACAGATGTTAACCGACCTGAAAAGTCAGAATGAGCACAAATGTAAGTTATGAAAAAATGTTGCTATTGTTTGTATGATGTCTGGAGGGAGAGAAATAATCGTGGGGCTGGGTTTTAAGTCTTGTGATTTCTTAAAGAGAAACAGTTTGAATGCAATATGTGGAATCAATTAAAATATTCAATGCTAAGAAACATCTAATACATGATGACTGATTGCCATGAATCCAGACTGTTGCTCTCTCTCTCTCTCTCTCTCTCTCTCTCTCTCTCTCTCTCTCTCTCTCTGTCTCTTTGTGAAATATGTGGAATTTGTATATAAAACATAAACTCCTTGTCCTTTTGAGGAGCCATCTGTAAAAGCATTAAAGGCAATCTCTATAGGATTTTTAGATGTAATTTTAGTTAATGCCTATGAGCATGTCCAAAAATGTCTTAGAAGGGGATCTTTAGGATAATGATTCTCTATAGCTCCCAAGTGACACGCTAATGCTACACGTCAGTTATTATCAGTGTGGAACAAATAATCCACCTGCATTTTATTAAATGCACCATGATTTCTCTAGGCTCTTTATCAGTAAGTTGCTTAAGAAGTGTCCTTCCCATCATTACGAAGCCTATAATTTCTGTAAATAAGATTGCTGCAGAAAATTCTGACATGCATAAGCTTCTATGATACTATTTACCTCGCTGATATGTAATTCCAGGAGGTGATTAGGAGAAAGGATAAATAATTGATAAGAAAGTAGGGGATTAATTCTATGAGCTACATTTTAGGAGCTGCATTATTTAATAAGCTAATAACTCACTCTGCCTTGGGTGTTATGCTTCTTACAGAGTTTAATCAAAAGTCTCCAGAAAGAAATTAAAGAGCAGAGTTAAATCTTTAGTAGTAATAGGAAAATAAAGATGTACCTAACCAATAAAGTCCAGTTTTTCGTAAGTAATTGAGGGTGCACTGTTTGGGGAGTTTGAAGCTGGGGGGATGATGGTGAACATAGCCTAAATAATGAGGAGGGAGGAATGTCATCCGTATCATTGAATGCCCGATGCCTTAGGAAATTTACTCCGGACCAGCTGGAGCTGGCTCGAGCGCATCACTGTTATATTGACATACAGTGGTATTTTTCATCCTTTGTGCTTTCACTGATTTTGGCTCACTGGATGTTTGTTGTTTAAAGTAGGAAAAGAGAATGAAAATCGTTCCTTATCATCAGGATGTGAAGGAACAGAGAAAATGCAGTCTTTTAAGTCAAGTATAAAAATCTAATGTTCTTAAAGAGTCCTTGTAGGATGGGGCCCTGGCTGGAGGGGCCCCACTGCTTACACGGTAGCTTTTATGCCCCTGAGCTCAGGTAACAGGCGACGTTCACTCTTTGCCTTTTTATGAACTACAAAACAGGGGAGTTCCAAGAACTAACTAAAGGTTCTGGATGTCCTAGTTACAGTAGTTCCTGTACTGAAGTTGGGTCTGTTTTAATTTTCCTGCAGGAAGGAGCCACTGATCAATCCATATTGGGTCAGCCTTGAAGTAAGAGAAAAAAAAAACCCTAGGGGTCTCTGGGGCAGCCAAGCCCTGGTGCAGAGGCATCCGCATCCCACTCATTCTGCAGGCAGCACTGTCCAGCTCGCTGCTGCGCCAGAGGCAGGAGATGAATAAGGGACCATTTCCCTTGACTGGACCCCGAGGGAGGGGGTGGATCAGGCAGAAGGCTCTAAATTCCCATTAGGTCAGCTGCCTGGCTCAGTGATGGCAGGACCGCTGGGAAACCAGGGCAGCAAAGGACTCTGCCTACCTGCTCTACCAAGGTGTGTATATGTGTGTATGTACGGCATATGTGTCTGTCTGTCTGTCTGTCTGTCTGTATGTATGTATGCATGCATGTATGTCTGTCTCTGTGTGTCTGTGTCTGTGAGTATGTGTGTATCTGCATGTCTGTGTGTCTGTGCGTGTCTGTGTGTTATGATCCTCCTGCAAAGGTCCAAGCAATACATTATTGTAGTCCAGACTGCAAAATAATTGTCAAAGAGTTAGTTGATCCCCTTTTGTGTGGGCTCTTTTTATATTAGTTCCTGTGCATTTCCAATTATCAGTATCAATGGTTCCTTGATCAGGAAACCAAGAATCAGATTTTACAATCACTTGTACAAAGTTGCAGAGCTGTTACTCTAAATACTTTGCTTCCCTGGATTTTTTTTTAAATATTTATTTATTTATTCATTATGGATACAATATTCTGTGTGTATGTCTGCAGGCCAGAAGAGGGCACCAGACCTCATTACAGATGGCTGTGAGCCACCATGTGGTTGCCAGGAATTGAACTCAGGACCTTTGGAAGAGCAGGCAATTCTCTTAGCCACTGATCCATCTCTTTAGACCCCTGCTTCCCTGGATTTTTTTGTTTTGGTTTTTGTTTTGGATTTTTGTCTTGTTTGGGGGTTGTTTGTTTGTTTGTTTGTTTGAGACAGGGTTTCTTTGTCTTGGAACTTGATTTGTAGAGAAGGCTTGTGTAACATGAGGGCTGGCTTGTTGGGGTACCTGTCCCACCTGGTACCCCACAGTCGGCAAGCCCCAGAGAAAATCAATCACACAGAGATCTCTATAAGTTATAAAGCTGATTGGCCCATTTGCTCAGTCTACTTATTAGTTCTTATGACTTATCTTAACCCATTATTCTGATCTATGTTAGCCATATGGTTTGGTACCTTTTGCAGCTGTCAGCTCACATGTTGCCTCTTCGGTGATCTGGGCAGGAATCGTGGAGGGAGCTTCCTGCTTCCCAGAATATTCCCAGTCTCTTTGCTCCACCCCTACTTCCTGTCTGGCTTTCCCGCCTATACTGCCTGCCTGGCCAATCAGCGTTTTATTAAAATACATGATTGACAGAATACAGATAATTCTCCCGCACCAGGCTTGCCTTGAATTTAAAGATCCACCTGCCCAGCTCCTCTGATCTTAATAGACATCTCAATAATTGTGTAAAATGCTTCACCTCCACCAGGCAGTGGTGGCGCACACCTTTCAGGAGGCAGAGGCAGGTGAATCTCCATGAGTTTGAGACCAGCCTGGTCTACAGAGCTACACAGAGAAACCCTGTTTTAAAAAAAAAAAGAAAGAAAGAAAAAGAAAAGAAAAAGAGAAAAAGAAAGAAGAAAAGTTTTGCCTCAGGGCTGGAGAAATGGCTCAGCAGTTAAGAACACTAACTGAACAGAATCCGAGTTCAATTCCCAGCACCCACATGGCAACTCACACCTGTCTGTAACTCCAGTTCCAAGTGGACTGGCGCCCTCACACAGGCATCCATGCAGGCAGGACTGAGAAGACCCAGCGTCATTTCACTCTCGTGGAGCATCTCCTTGGTGAGAGGCCCCATGCTCGTGGTGTAAACAGATTGCGGGGGGGGGGGGGGGGGGACGCTTGCTGTGCAAGCTCAGCCTACTCAGTCAAATGACAATCATCAAAAAACAGAGCAACAGCAAACACTGGCAAGGATGTGGGGAAAGAGGGACACTGCCGGTGGAAGGGTATATGGTGCAGCCACTCTGGCTATCAGTGTGGCGCTTTCTTACCAAGCTAAAGATAGAACTCCATATAACCCCACTATAGCCCTATTTGGCATTTACCCAAAGGTCTCCATATCCTCCTCCAGAGACACTGTGCGACCGTGCCCACAGCTAGGATCCAGACGCGGCCTCGAGAGTGAGAACGTGGTACATAGGCTCAGTGGGATTTTCTTTAATCATAAAGAAAGCAAAATTTACGAAAGAATGAGTAGAGCTGGGAAAGTTCTGCTTACTGAGGTCATCTCAGCCCAGCAAGACAAACATTCCACGTCCTCTCTCGTACGTGGAGCCTAGCTTCAAATGTTTAGGTTTGTTTGTTTAATTTGGAGTGTTGACTGCGGTCAGGAAGCTAGGAAGGGCGCGTGAGGAAGGCGGGAAGGGGTCTGAAGGAAGGAGGGAAAGTGGAACGCACGTGACATAAAAATGGAGGTGTGGGACACTGGAGTGAAAGGTTTGGGGCAGGAATGAGAAAGGGGAACCAAAACCAAGGGTGTCTAGAGAAGCCTCACGGAAGCTCCCTGCTTTGCAATCTAATTAAAAGTTCAATTTTTTAAAAAGGAGTCTTGCTGGGCGATGGTGGCACACGCCTTTAATCCCAGCAATTAAGAGGCAGAGGAAGGTGAATCTCTGTGAGTTTGAGGTCAACCTGCTCTACATAATGAGTTCCAGAACAGCCAGCGTTACATAGTGAGACCCTGTCTTTAAACAGACAAACAAGGGTCCTTGAACAGAGGTGCTCCGCATCAGGGGACAGTATTCCACCTAGAAGACATGGGTTATTAAGTGAAAACTCAGTGCCAGGCATTGGATACCTTCCTTTAAGTAACTGGTCAGAAAGGCCCAGCTTCCCCCCAAAACAACACATCTTATTGCCATTTCTCTTGGTTGCCCACTATAACTACATGGTAAAACCCTATTGCTAAAGACACAATGCACTTTGGTTGCAGAACGTGCGGCAACCAAGCCAGAACTGTCACAGAAGCCTTCCATCCTGGCTACTTTCACAGTGCTGGAAGGTCTACGCAGGTGGTTGAGGGAGTTGCCCCACAAGCAGATCAATCCTACAAGATTGATCTCCGGGCAAGTTGTGCATACTTGCGCGTACTGGCCTGATCTGACTTGAGGTCTGCTCCACGGGAGGAAACTCATGACTGATACTGTGAGCATGGTCGAAATCCCACGGCTACAGAGGGAAGAACCTACTGCTGTTGTTTTGCTAAAGGGACATGTTTTCAAACTGCCTTTTAGATATCTATGTTCATATCAACAGATTAATGCTACGCTCAACCTTGGACAGAGTCGAAGCAGTCAATGAAGAGACTCGTGACTGCTCCAAGTGTATACTGCCGAGTATTCCGCTCTAAAGAGGACCTCGCTGTCAACTCCCCCTCTAAGGTTCAGAGCACAGAGAGGGAGAGGAGGCAGAAAGAATGTAAAAGCTGGAGGATGGCAAGAAGTGCTGTCTTCAGGTCATGACATGGCCGTTGTGTTCACGAACTCACGGAAGCGATGTTACCTGCGTCACACCAAACCGATCAACATTCTAGGGTGGATGGGAGAGGGGCCTGCAAGGCTCCATTCCTATCTGAGGAGCTCCCGGAAATTGATGATTGCTGGGAGAGAGTGTGTGGCCACCGGTGCGTTGCCCATGTTCTGGAGATAGTTCCGTACCCGTGCACATGCGGACAATACTAACTGGACTCAGTGAGTTATTGAGAAGATGAGCCCTGGCGGTGGTGGTGCACACCTTTAATGCCAGCACTCAGGAGGCAGAGGCAGGCGGACCTCTGAGTTCAAGGCCAGCCTGGTTGAAAGTGAATTCTGTGACAACCAGGGCTATGCAGAGAAACTCTATCCAAAACACGCCCCCCCCCAAAAAAAAGGAAAGGGGAAGTATTGAAGAGGGGTGTCCATGGAGGAAGGGAGGGAGAATTTGTGGTGGATATGATCCAGATAAATTGCATACATACACACACACACACACACACACATATGGAATTGCCAAAACGTAGTTGTAAAATATTCTAAAAATAATCAGCAGTCAAACAAATAGGCAGAATGAAGGGTTTCTTCACTGTTTTCCAAACTAGACCATCATTTTGATTTTTTGATCATCAGGGCTAAAATCACCACTTCACATTAATAAGGAATAAAAATAGCAGAAGTATGTTTAGGGCCGCTTTTAGAAATTGTTAGAAATTCTGTTCTAATCTGAAGCCAAACTCATTTAATGCTTTTTTATGAGACTCAAATCATCATCTCATACAACAATTCACAAAAATCAAACATTCTAAAGAAATACAATCCAAAGACAAACTAATTTGTTATATTCCAAAGAATGACAGTAGCAAAATATTAAAAATCTTTGTTTCTCTTAATTAGCCAGCACTTGGAAGGCAGTGCTGGTCTCATTCAGGAACCTTTAGCTATCATCAAATGTTTTTAAACCTGCATTCAGTTATGCAACCCTTACTGGGATTGTGACCCACAGATGCAAAGGCTGTATTGTCCATTCTCTGTACAGCACAGAATCTCTCAGACCTGTGATGAGGTTAATGCCATGAACCGAATTCCTGTATCTCCTTCCTCAGGGCACTGTGGATCCTGGGCATTGACTCTGTAGGCCGTCGGACAGGCTGAAGTGACATCTGGAATCTGTGGCTGAGTCAGAGCCGCCTCAGTTGGCCACTTACCAAAACTGCATTTGCACACCTGCTCTGCGGTCTTCTTCTGTAGAGTGGAAATGATAGTTACCCGCCCAAGATGTGATGGACAGATGATAGGACCCACCCAAGATGTGATGGACAGATGACAGTACCCGCCCAAGATGTGATGGACAGATGATAGTTACCCGCCCAAGATGTGATGGACAGATGATAGGACCCACCCAAGATGTGATGGACAGATGACAGTACCTGCCCAAGATGTGATGGACAGATGATAGAACCCACCCAAGATGTGATGGACAGATGACAGTACCCGCCCAAGATGTGATGGACAGATGATAGGACCCACCCAAGATGTGATGGACAGATGATAGGACCCACCCAAGATGTGATGGACAGATGACAGTACCCGCCCAAGATGTGATGGACAGATGATAGGACCCACCCAAGATGTGATGGACAGATGACAGTACCCGCACAAGATGTGATGGACAGATGACAGTGGACAGATGGTAGCACCTACACAAGATGTGATGGACAGATGACAGTGGACAGATGGTAGCACCTACACAAGATGTGATGGACAGATGACAGTGGACAGATGGTAGCACCTACACAAGATGTGATGGACAGATGACAGTGGACAGATGGTAGCACCTACACAAGATGTGATGGACAGATGACAGTGGACAGATGGTAGCACCTACACAAGATGTGATGGACAGATGACAGTGGACAGATGGTAGCACCTACACAAGATGTGATGGACAGATGACAGTGGACAGATGGTAGCACCTGCACAAGATGTGATGGACAGATGATAGGACCCGCACAAGATATGATGGACAGATGATAGGACCCGCATAAGATGTGATGAACAGATGACAGTACCTGCACAAGATGTGTTGGACAGATGACAGTACCTGCACAAGATGTGATGGACAGATGACAGTACCCGCCCAAGATGCGGTGGACAGATGACAGTGGACAGATGGTAGCACCTACACAAGATGTGATGGACAAAGTTAAGAAAGCATGCCAGTGGGTGATGGCACACACCTTTAATCCCAGCACATAAGGCAGGCAGATCTCTGAGTTTGAGGCCATCTTCGCCTACGGAGTGAGTTCTAGAACAGACAGGGCTACATAGAAAAACCGCTGTCTCAAAAAGACAAAACAAATGCATGTTGGGAAACAAAGACGCTTTATCATCCACAGGCCTGTGCTCTTTCTCAGAGGTTTATGTTTGTGTTTAGAAGTGAGCCAGGCGTGGGGGTGCATCCCTTTAATCCCAACGCTTAGGAGGTAGGGGCAGATAGATCAAGGCCTGACTGGTCTACAAAGAGTTCCAGGACAGCAAGGGCTATTACACATTGAAACTCTGTCTCAAAAAAAGAAAAAAAGAAAAATCTATTTAGTGCCTCCAGATATGATCCAGTGGGAAAGGCAGATCACCCCATGAAACATTCCTTTCAAAAAACTTGAATCACTGGACTGGAGAGATGGTTCTGTGGATCAGAGCACTCGCTATTCATCCAGAGAGCCCAGGTTCAATACCCAACACCCACATGGCAGCTCACAACTGTTTGTAACTCTTGTTCCAGGGGTCCTGACACACTTACACAGACAGACATGAAGGCAAAATATCAGTGCACATAAAATAAAAGATAAATAAATAAAAATTAGCACATTTGTTAAAAACAAAACAAAGAAACCTGAACCAGAATCTACACAATAGCTTTTATTTAACTTTCAGCAGAAAATATGGGGGTTGGAAATATATATTAAATGACAGGCAACAAAAATTTAGACTGTAGATCATACCCAGAGTTCATCCAGGCTCTCAAAAATACAAATGGCATGAAATAAAGAGGGAAGGGACTATAGAGAATAAAATCTAAAAAATATACTAACAAGTTGCTGGAGAGATGGCTCAGTGGTTAAGAGTACCTGCTGCTCTTTCAGAGGTCCCAAGTTTGGTTCCCAGTGTCCACATCAGGTGACTCACAACCATCTGAAACTCCATATCCAGGGGCTCTGGCTCCCTCTTCTGGCCTCCATAGGCACTGCACTCATATATAGCACATATACTTGAGCCCACACACATACACCAAAAAAAAAAAAAAGTAACAAAATAGACCTTTTTTCAAAAAGAAATATAATACAAAAGATGTGTTTTAACAATCAATTCAATGCTTGGCATGGAGTGGTCTATTATCCTGCAATTATCTTGCAGAAGTATATCCAAAGAATTGAAAGCAGAAAACTCAAACATACTTGGATATCAATGTTTATAGCGATTTTACATGTAAGAGTCAAATTTTGAAAAACCCACCAAATATCCATCAAGAGAAAAAGTCCTTAAATAAAACAGGGATGTACATATAATAGGATATTATTGGTAATGAAAAAGGTAATGAAGCCAGATATGGTGGCTCATGTCCATAATCTTCAGCATTTGGAGGCAGAAGCAGGAAGATTGTTCAAATCTAGCTACCCAACAAGCACTCACTTAAACTGCTGCCAGTTTCATGAGGCAGTGGTAGTGCACACCTTTAATCCCTGCTCATGGGAGGCAGAAGCAGGCAGATCTCCATGAGTTCAAGGCTAGCCTGGTCTACAGAATGAGTTTCAGGACAGCCAAGGCTACCCAGAGAAACTCTGTCTGGAGAGAGGAAAAAAAAACTGCTACCAGTTCAAGCTTTGCATATACCTGGGACATTTTCACAAGTGATTAAAGGAAAAGATGTATAAATTCTAGGAAAAGAAAAATCGCTAGCGAAGTAGGATGGTCTTGCCTTTAAGGAGCTCCTCCACCCCCAAATGCCTCCCTTCTCACAAAACATCAGTCTACTGACAGCCAAGTTCCCTAGGCAACCAAAACTCATGTATGTATTTGTAAACATTAAGGTAACCACAGCTATAGAGGAGAACACGCGGCTCCCAGCGGTGGAGTATCACACTCGCTCTGACCTCAGCCACCTCTCAGACCCTTGGGTGCTCTCCGTTCCCTGAAGGCTCTTCACTGTCCTCAGTGGTCCTCTCTGGTGTCCAAACTCTGTTCCCTGTTAGACTAGCTGAAGTCACTCATTTCCTATCTGCCAAGGGCAAGTCTCTCTCACAAAGATGGTACCTGGCTCCTGGGTGTGGTTTAATTGGCATAGATTCATCCCATCAATTCTATTCCTTTAGTGAACCCTAAAACAGACCTTATATTCTCAACAAAGAATTTTTTGGTTTGGCTCGGGTTTATTGTTTATTTGAATTTCTAATCAAATTTTCTACTTTAAGTGAGCACTTTTATAATTAAAAAATGTGGTTTGTCAGTCAGGAGTGGTGGCACACCTCTGTAACCCCAACACTCAGGAAGCTGATGCAGGAGGATCACAAAGCTGAGGCCAGACTGTGTACAAGACCCTGCCTGTCTACAGAACAAAATGGAAACACAGTTCACCAAAAATGCCACCGAAAGTTTTGAAGTAAACTATAGTACATTAATATTCAGTGGGAAAGAGACTGTTAGGATGAAAATTAAAAGCAAATGAGGATTAAATCACTCTGCATCACAGTCTTAATTTTATTAAATAATTAACTTTCATTTTTCTTCATCCTATGAAACCCTACATTTCAGAATCTCTTTTCTAATGATGGCTCATCAAATGTGTGCCCAGATAGAAGTATCCTATTGCTTCTCCCCGCCCCCACCCCCCTCCACGCCCCCACCCCCCACCCCCAGCAGGTGAGGGCAATCAAGCAGCAACTTCTGAAGCTCCTCACTTCAGGCAGCACCTTGGTTGGATCCTTTAAAAAAAAAAAAAAAAAAAGGTTCCTTGGCAATGATGTCAGCCTCGCTCTTTAAAAAAAAGTCAAAAACTCACGAAAAACACAGTTGATGTGAATCAGATGTCTAGATGGCAGAGCGCCCGCCAAGCCAGGCGAGTGCACAGATGTGCGGGACACGCATTCCTCCCTTGGAACTGTGGAAGGTAAATAGTCTATCCTTGGGGACATCTCTGCCTAGAAGCCTGGTGGTGAGGTCCCCATTCCCTACCTCGCTGCCCTTTTGCCATGCTCCCCATCTTCAAACCATCACGCAGGCTGGCCGGAGTCGACTAGCAGATTCTACTGTAGTGAGCGGCCTAAGACCACAACCCGTCCGTCCGCAGCAGTTTTGAAACTCCCATCGTCCAGGTTCAGAAGGAAAAGTGACTAACGAATTCCAGGAATCGGCCAGCAGGTGCAGCTATGTTTTCACCAAAGAGAGAACGGGTGGTTCTTAAAATAAATCTCATTGAGATTTCCTGGAACCTCCAGGGGAAGGGGGGTGACCAGAAAGGGAGGGATATCAGGCCCACTCAGGTATGCTCCCCACTTCCCCGGGAAGGCAAACTATTCCAGCTGCTACAGACACCGGGGAAGAAATACGGCATCTTCTGTCCTTCAACATCTGGCGTGTGTCCTTTCAGGATGTGTTGACCAGGTGTCTTCTGCCCCATCATTCCTTTCTTCATCTTCTTCCATGGTGACCTCTTTGCTCATTTTCCAGGTGCTCAGGTATCTGTAGCACTCACTGAAAATGTCAAACTGTAGTCTGCATTCTCTGCCAGCCTGGAGACCCCTGTGCTGTCTGCCATCCTGGTGACCCCTCGTTGTCTGCCATCCTGGAGCCCCCTGTGTTGTCTGCCATCCTGGAGACCCCTGCACTGTCTGCCAGCCTGGAGACCCCTCGTTGTCTGCCATCCTGGAGACCCCTGCGTTGTCTGCCAGCCTGGAAACCCCTTTGTCCTCCTCAGGCTTCCTGTGACATTTTGGCCTCTAATGTGTGCTTGTATTATAATCTTTTCATCATAGAGATCTCATGGGAGATTTTCCTTTCTTTCTGGATTTTTTAGGGGATGGGGAGAGGGCTGTTTTGAGACAGAGTCTCACTATGTAGCCTTGGCTGGCCTGGAGCTTGCTGTGTAGACCAGCCTGGTCTCAAGTTCACAAGAACTCACCTGCCTCCGCAGTGCTGGAATTAAAGGCACTGACCACCATGCTTTCTGGCTTTGAATTCGTCATCCTCCTGCCTCAGCTTCCTGGCTGCTGGAATTAAAGTACGTGCCCCACACTGGGCCAGACTCTCCTTTTTCCTGGCATACCCAGCAGCCCACCCTGCCCCTGCAGCTGCCAGCTCCCCATCTATCCTATCTTCCAACAGCGCCATATCCTCTATACATGGCCTGCTGTATTATTAGTATACTTCATTTACCACATTTTATTATATTCATTGATATAGTTCAAGTCAGAAATGTCTCCCTTATATTTTAGCCACTATTGGAAGGTACTGAAGCCTTCAGGAGGCAGGGCCCAGGAAGAAGTCATCAGGGCTGTGCCCTTACAGGAGATATTGGGACCCCACCCTCTGTGGGTCCCTGTCTTTGCTTTCTGGCTGCTCCAAGTGAGCCAGCCTCCTCTCCCATACACTACCACCATGAGGCACTGCCATCATGAGGCACAAAGCAACAAGGCCAAGTGATCATGGGCTGAAACCATAGCCCAAATAAACAGATCCTTGTTTTAAATCAATTATTTCAGCTATTTTGTTATAAAAATTGAAAACTGCTGGGCAATGGTGGTGCCCACCTTTAATCCCAGCACTCAGGAGGCAGAGGCAGGTGGACCTCTGAGTTTGAGGCCAGCCTGGTCTACAGAGCGAGGTCCAGGACAGTCAAGCATACACAGAGAAATCATGTCTTAAAAAAAAAAGCAAACATTAAAGATTGAAAAAATAAAAATGGAAAGCTAACATATTTATTGGCCATTGTTTCTCACTAAGTTATAAATTCTATATGAGGGCTGGACATGGTATCACTTGCCTGTAATCCGAACACTTAGAAAGCTAAGACAGTCCCCCACACACACTTTCAGGTCTGTGGGAGACACAATCAACCAGGAACCTCTGGCACTGGGAATTAGGCACCATCGGACCAAGTACTGACTGAAGTCTCTAGGCTCGGACACCGGAGAGGGGAAAGCTCCACCCCATCCCTTATGGCTCGGGTGGGCAGCCCTCAGCCAAGGGCCACCAATGACCCTACCAAAAGCCCCAGTGCTGAGCGGCTGGGTATCACTGTGTAAGAGAGCACAGAGCAGGGGGTAGTGTGTGGACTGGGGAGAGAGGAAGATCTGGAGAGGTAAAGGTGGTGAGGAACGGGCTGACATGAATGTCTGGCCAGCGGACCACCCAAGTCCAGGGAGATGTCTGGGCTATGACCAAGGTCCTGGTCTTGATCCAAGGTCCTGGAACAGCCACGGGGGAGGGGCCTGTGTTGATGTCTGTCCATCCTGTCACTGGTGGCCATGCCAGGGTCTGTGATCTGGGCCACCACCTGAGGTCACATTGGTGTCCAAGGGCCAAACGGTCACGGGGGGGGGGGCATGCTAATCTGGATGACCTTCATAGCCACCTGGGGTCATGGTGATAACCTGGCCCCAGTTACTAGTGGAGACCATGTCTTGGTCCATGATCCTGCTGCAGCTGGGGTCTGCGGTGATGTCTGTGGCCTGTGTTAACACAGAGGTCATTGGAACTATGCTGTACTGAGCTGAGCTGGCCTTCATGACCCTGGGTTGACCTGACCTGCCCCTTGGTGGATGCTGCAGTAGATGAGCTGGCCCTGCCCCTCAGGGGAGAGCTCATCCCTATACACGGGAAAGATGGCCCTACCCTTCACCATAGGTGTGCACCTCTTCTGGGAAGCACACTAGAACTAGCCCTGCAGTCGGGAGGCAGATAAGCTGACCCCCCAGGACACGAGAGCAGGAGAGCTGAACCCCACCCCTGTCATGTGATGGCATGGGTGAGGGAAAGATTTCTTTTCCCCCTCAGCCACTGCCACCTACGGCAGGTGAGAGGGCTGACCCTGGGGTCACAAGAGTGGGAGAGCTAGCCCTGACCTTCCCCAGCTTCAGGGCATGAGACAGCAGCCTCTGCTTCCCATCTGGGCAGCACACCAGAGCTGACCCTGTTGCTGGAGTGGCAGGTGCACCAGCCCTGAGCTTGTGAAAGCAGAGTTGACCCCGCCCCCTCCGCCCCCTACCCTCACTCCCACACTCCCCCTACAGCAATCCAGAGAGAAGTCCTGCACCTTGCCTGGGAAAACAGTAGAGCTGGCCCTGGCAATGAGTGAGGGGTCCCCGATCTGAGGTTCCAAGAGCGGAAAGCACTGGCCCCGTTTCTTGCTATAAGCTGAGTTGGGTGAGCAAGTCGAGGCAGTGCTGGAGAGCTCATCCAGGTAGTGACAATGAGGGGAAGCTGGCCGGCCAACCAACCCAGCTACCACCCAGGCCCGGACCCAGGGCAGGAGAAGATGCTCAGTGAATATTAGTTGGAGGGTAGAGAGGTGGCTCAGCAATTAGAGCACTTCCTACTCTCACAGAGGACCTGGGTTCAATTTCCAGCACCCAGGCTGGGAGGTTACAACTGCCTGTAACTCCATCCCCAGGGGATCAGTGGTAACATAAGTGAAAATGGCCCCACAAACTCATATTTGTGAATATGTGGTCCCCAGTTGGTGGGACTGTATGGGAAGGATTAGGAGGTGTGGCCTTGTTGAAGGAGGTGTGTCACTGGGGACAGGCTTTGCAGTTTCAGCCACGTGAGCTCTCAGCTGTTCCTGTTACCCCGTCTTCACTCCACCAACGTGGATCCTAACCCTCTGGAACTGTAGCCCAATTAAACACAGTCTTTTATAAGTCGCCTTGGTCATGATGCTTTATCATAGCAATGGGTAAGTACCTAATTCAGGATCTGACATTCTCTTCTGGCCTGCATGAGCACCTGCACACATATGTCCATATACACATAAAGATACATACACATAAATAAGGTATTTTAAAATAAATAGATAAATAGACTCATATGAGTTGTGGGGGGCTCCATGAGAACTGTGTGGCAGCTCTTGCTGACAGTGTAAAGCGAGGTCTGTCTGCATCTCTGCTGCTCATGGTAAGCAGATCGCAACTCCTAGGAGCTTGTCTACAGTGCAGAACCCCAGGCCTTCTGAATCAGCGTTTCAGACATACAGTGAAGTCTGTGGAGCATCATAATGCAAACAGCCTGGACTCACACCTTCCCGTTCTCAGGTAGTGTCCTCTCTTCTGGCCTCATCCAGATGCCCAGGATAGAGTCGTGGGAAGAAACCATGCCCTGAGTATCAGTTTGCACATTTTGTGTGTAGTTCCTAGGTCTTTAGAAGTGAGAAATGATAACTTGAGATATAGTAAATCCTTTCAGCTCTTCTTCCCGACCTCCTTTCTCTGTGGCCTCCTGGCCCCTGTCCCAACTCTCCCTTCAGTATAAGGAGTACAATGTCTCTTTTACAGCCAGAGTAGAAGGCAGAAAACATGAAAGAAAATTTCTTTGTTTGTTTTTGTGAGACAGGGCCTCACTATATAACTTGCTAGGTAGACCAAGCTGGCCTTGAACTCACAAAGGTTCTCCTCTGCCTACAGGGTGCTGGATTAAAGGTTCTCCTCTGCCTACATGTGTGCTGCCATACCTGACGGGAGGTTTGAATTTTAAAGGGTAAGTTCTTGACTTCCTATATTCACATAGGACAGAGTGCCCTGGATTCCCTCCTCTTCTTTCAGGGTTGGAACTTCCTGGGGACCCAGGTGCCTGAGTTTGAAGGTCGGCACCACCAGCAGCAGCCAGCTGCAAATGCCATTTCCAGAGTGTTCTTGCCGCGTGTGTGGAAAATCGCAGCCACAGCCACCTGCTCCTGATTCATGCGCTTTCCCTCGGCCATGCTAGACTCATGAGGCCCACCAGCTGTTGGGCCGGGAGAGCATGTACTTGGCAGGGCTTCTTCCCAGTCCCCACACAGGAGCCCTTCTTCCCCCTTCTTGAGGGCACCATGCCAGGATTGTCAGACAGTTCCTCTTGCCTTGGCACCTGCTGCCTTCATGTGTGTTCTGCTTATTCCTCTGCACACGTGAGCGCTGGAGTCTCTGCCACTGGGCAAAGCAGGGACCTCCACAAGGCATGGGGCCTTCAAAGGAGGAAGATAAACCCCAGGGTCTCACAGTGAGTGCGGCTGAGGCTGAGCCAATGAGCCTGGCTGGCCAAGGCGAGTAGACAAGAAGAAACTGGGTGTCCCACAACGGCCTGCTCCAGCCTCTCCCCTTGAAGAACAGAGGCCCACGGTTCCTTCAGCCGCTTCTGCTCAGTCAGCTGAAGGGCTGAACCTCCACTGGTGGACTCCAGTCAGTTTACTAAAAGGTGCAAACCTGAAAGCCAATTCGGTAGACTGTTGAGTGCTTTTTTTTCCAGCTTTTGGGTTTTGTGCCTCACTCACCAGGTGTTACAAGGCGAATGGTCATATTTCTCAAAATGCGATTGACAGCCGCCTCACAAGTGAGGCCTAAGAAAACTGAGAGGACTGAGGTCGGACAACTAAACGTTTTAACTAAGCACCAATGTTTTAAAAGTTTAAACTTCAGTAGGAGCAGTATACTACATGCATGCGCTTGAGTGTGTGTGTGTGTGTGTGTGTGTGTGTGTGAGTGTGTGTGTGCATATGTGTGGGGGGAAGCATACGTGTGCCATGATGAGAAGCCAGAGGACAACTTTATGGAGTGCGTTCTCTTCCACTGTGTGGGTCCTGGGGACAGCAGTCAGGCTTGCACGACAAGTGCCTTTTCCTGCTGAGCCATCTCGTTAGCCCCAAAATCCACAGCTTTTTCTTTTCTTTTCTGAATAGCTGTTATTGTGGTTTGGAGTAACAGGTGAATTTTTCCTCCTTACATATTTGTGTTTATAATTATTTTATATATTTTATAATTGCTATATTAATTATTCACAACAATTTTTGTTTTGTTTTTCGAGACAGGGTTTCTCTATGTAGCCTTGGCTGTCCTGGAACTCATCTATAGACCAAGCTGGTCTCAAACTCAGAGATCTGTCTGCCTCTGCCTCCCGAGTGCTGGGATTAAAGCCGTGTGCCACCACTGCTCAGCTCACAACGATTTTTTTCCCCAGGGGGAAGAGTGTAAATGAAGTTCCTACAAATTGTACAGTGAAGTTGCTTACGTTGGGGGAAGTCCTAGGAGCCAGCACATCCCGAGGGCAATGGGAGAGCTTCAGCCTGGGAGAGCCATCTTCGTGTTCATGGAGATAGGGAGGTATACATAGTGAGTCATTTTTATGAGGAGCGAAAACAGCCCTGGTGCCTGCTTTGTGCGTGAAAACATCAGGCAAACACTTGGTGGGGGACTCAATCCAGAGCACTCTGGTCATGCTGTAGTTCCTAATAGACCCGCCCCTTTCACCACCTGTGGCACTGTGGCCAGCAGCCCAGACAGTCTGTGTATTCCACATGCGGCCCTGCACACATGGCTTCTGGTGGCCTAAAAGCCATAGGGCTGAAGGTGTGTCTTCGGACACCCAGAGAAGCACATCCGCTCAGCAACTACGAGACTTCCCCTTCCTGTCTCTGTCCTTGTGTCACGAGCGGTGCTTCTGTGTTCTTACTGTCCTTCTTTACTCAGACAAAGTCAACATTAGCCCAGACTGCCCTGAACCCTTTACGTACCCAAGAACAGCCTCAAGTGCCTCATCCTCCTGCCTCAATCCCCAGTGCTGGGATTACAGACCTGTACCCCATGAGTGGCTTGCCTTCATTTTTTTCTGCTTCCCATTGTTTTTATGAAAGACTAAGGAGCAAGACACCATCGAATAGTTATTCTGAAACATGTTGAAAACAAACCAACCTATCTTTGGAGTGCAGACTTTGCTGGTGGTTGTGTATCCGTCTTCAAAGTAGAGAAGATGACCTTGACTCCCCATTCCAGGGGACCTCTGGACCCCCATAAGCCCTTCCATGTTGACTGACACTTTCAGACACCCATAGCTATGGTTTGAAAATGATTCTTCTTAAGTCACTGCCATAAATGACTCATAGACATTGCTCTAGTGACTTGGCCACAGCCCCACCATAACGAAATCCCAGAATTGGTGGCTGTTTGTGGCCTGATATGCCAAAATCTGGATTCTGTATATAAAAACTACATTAAAAATGTCACTAGTAGTTCAAATGGAACATGGAAAAGCAGAACTACACATTAGTTCAAAGCCATTTCAGCCTGTGTACCCCGAGAGTGTGGCAGGTCTGCCTGGCCCCGCGCTTCGAGGCCACATGTTGTACTAGTGAATGTTTAGAGATAATGAGACACAGCCCAAGAAAATCACATCCCCATGGTTTTTGTTGTTTTATGCTTTTTTGTTCTTTTGGGTTTTGTTTTGTTGTTTTTTTTTTTTTGCTTTGTTTTATTTTTTGGTTGTTTTGTTGTTGTTGCTTTTAGTTTGGTTTCTTTAGAAAATGAAAGGACCCTGACATCACGCTGCTTACAAGGGAGTCCATGGATTGCCCTCTTGAGGTCTCTGGATGCCAAGACTTTGAAGAGACCCACACAGGACTGGACTTCTTAGGTCCCTATCCCACTTCCCGAGGGCTTAGGAAAGAACCTAGAACTGCCTGGCTTCGACTGAAATGCAGTCTAGGATGGGAACGTTATTCTAGAGACTTCTGTATAGAGAGAACGGCCCTGCCTGCATCCATTCTGTTCACACATTTGCTCAGCTGGCATCCCGGGGCCTGTTCTGAAGCCCTCCGGGTCTCAAAAACTAAAGATGGTGGCATGGACCTTGCCTCCTGCAGTCACCAAGCTGCCCTACGGGTCATTCTCACCTAACTCCCAGCTCCCTCACTGGTAAGGACAGCATGGTGGGCACAACCATATCTCCCATCATGCCATACCTTGTGCCGCACCCTTCTGCCGTCTCATCTCTGTCTAACCCTCATGATCCTCCTGCAACGGCAAGGATCTGGCCCAGGCCAGCCACCCCATCATTATCAACCCTTCATCCTCAACCTAGTCCCTCCACAGACATCCTGTCAAATGCAACAGAAGCCTAGCCTTCTCTTGCATGCTTTCCTGCCTCATTCCAGCCAAGCTCCAGAAAGCCCACTGCAACTAGAGAGCTTTTTCTAACAAATACTTGGCAGGCACCAGGCTGAACAGTGGATGTGCTACGTTTGCCTCCTCTGAGGGAGATGCCTGGCTTACACAAAGGAAGCAGAGGACATTGAAGAGAATTATCTCAGGGAAATAGCTGCAAGACCAGAACTTGTTGCTTTGGAGGGCTAAAACTGTGACTTCTCCCTTCCCCGCACCCTGCCAGGTTGACCCTGCATTGTTTATACACGCATGTGTCTGATCCCTAGCATCTTACTCTTGTTTCTCTAGGGGCCTGAAGGAGTGTCCCGTTCCTGGTGGCCCAGATGACAGGAGATAGGAAAAGGGAAAGGAAGGAAGGGGGCTCGCGTTGTTCCGCCCACACAGCACTTTATCTCGAGATGAGCTTGGTTTTAGCTAGATCGAGGCTGATCTCAGTCCACTCTGATCTGAGCTTGCCCTTGAACTGGTCAGCAGACAATTGTTTTCAGGAAGGAGAATGTGTACCTCACTTCAGACAAAGCACAGAGGCTGGGTGGCACTTCTGTTTCTTTCCAGAGAAGCTACAGACAAGGCATCAGCAAAAATGCCAGCTATGAGTAACTCAACTTGAGGTCCCCTGGGTCTTGGTACTCCATCTCTTTGATGGACAGCCCCAATCCTCTTTCTGGAACCTAGACATGCCATCCAACTGCTAGCCATCCTTGTTCCCTGAGTCCCTTCCAGCTCCCAGGGTCAGAAAGAATCTGGGCCCCGGGGATCCCTTCTTACCTCCTACTTTCAGGTCTTTTTCCACTGGGGCCCACTCAGGGCCCTGGCCACAAAGAGCCTACCTCAAACCCAAAGACTGAAAAAATGTTTTAATAAATACAAAAATCTCTAATAATGACTCTGCTCAGCTCAGGGGCAGCAGGAATGGTGTGAGGGAACCCTTGGCGCTGAGTGAGGATAAATTAAAAATCCCAATAAGCCAGTGGCATTATGTACAGAAGAAAAGAGTTAGGCTTCTGGGGCAGAGGCCAAAAGAGAAACGGGGCAGGAGCTAGCATGGATATGGCCTTGGTCTGACCCAGCCGTCTTTCCCCTCGTAGAGTTGCAGTTCCCAGAGGTAGTAGGGGAGGAGAAGAAGCAGAACAGAGGCGCTAAAGGCACTGGGCTTCCCATAGGAGAGTCAAGGTCCTCAGCACCGCTCCTTCTCCCAGCTCGGGCCCATCCTCTTGGTCATGTGGCCTTCTGGACACACTCCCTAGGAGCTTTCAGCTTCTTTGTCCAGCTCTGGAAGGGTTCTAGTCTCAGGGGCTGCTGAAAACAGAAGGGAGTGAATATTGAAGGAGAAGAAGAGCAGGGTGGTCTGGAGGGAGGCATGGGGATCCGTCAGAACATTTCTGCTCCAGTCCCAGAGAAGCCCAAATTGTCAGAGCGAGTCAGCACACATCGCCTGCATAAGCGCATACGGTGCTTAATTGCCCTGACCTTCAGAAATCTCACTTATAAGAAAATGGCAATAAGTGGCAAGCCTGGAGGGGTGGGCTGGGATGGCACTCACAAAGCAGATAGCAGTTCCCACCTCCGCGGGGGCACCCTTCCCTCCCAGGTATCATACTGCCAGCCCACAGCAGCTGCCCAGCTTCCTTCACTTACACCTTTGGGCTGTGCAGTGGGAACAGCATCGACTCTCCTTCCCTGAGCCGCAGGACAGTGGCAAGGAGCAATCATCCCGCTCACAATGGGGTACCCCTGCCTGGTACAGGATGGAGAGATACTGAGGTTCCCCAGAGGACACTGTGGTCTTCAGCCTCTTCATGAAAAGCCATCTCCAGGAATCTCCCTGAGAAGGTTTCCCTGCTTCAGGCCAAGTATATACTGCCCACCTCATGCAAGGCCCCCACTTACCCCACATCTGCAGGTAATACAGCTCATCTCCCCAAAGGGGGGTACTGATGGGTGCCAGCTCTGATTCTCTGGGAACCACTGTCCAGCAAAGCGACACCCCCGAGGCCCATCAGCCTGCATGGGGTCTCCCACCTTGGCCTGGGACCCTGACCCTACTGTTGGGAAAAAAAAAAGACGAAGTCAGTCCAGAAGGGTCAACTAATTTTAACTTCTCTTTGAATCCCTATCAACTAATAGTTTCTGGTACTTGATAGGTGATAAATTTGGATGGATGGATGGATGGATGGATGGATGGATGGATGGATGGATGGACGGACGGATGGGAGATAATGGATGAGAGATGGATGGATGGGAAATGGATAGATGAATGTATGAAAGAAGGATGAGTGAACAGATGGATGGAAGATAGATGAGTGAATGAATGGATGAATTACAGATGGGGTGGACAGATGATGATGGATGGCAGGTAGTTGAATAGATGCATGGCTGGGTAGATGGATGGATGGATGGATGGATGGATGGACAGGTATATGGATGAATGGATGGATAGGTGGATGGATGGATGGATGGATAGGTGGATGGATGGATGGATAGGTAGATGTATAAATGGATGGATGGATGGATGGATGGATGGATGGATGGATGGATGGATAGGTAGATAGATGGATGGATGGATAGGTAGATGGATGAATGGATGGATAGGTGGATGGATGGACGGACAGACGGACGGACGGACGGATGGATGGATGGATGGATGGATAGGTAGATGGATGGATGGATAGGTGGATGGATGGATGGATGGATGGATGGATAGGAGGATGGATGATGGATGGATAGGTGGATGGATGGATGGATGGATGGGGAGATGGATGGATGGAGGGATGGATAGATGGATGGATGGATGGATGGATGGATGGATGGATAGGAGGATGGATGGATAGGTAGATGGATGGATGGATGGATGGATGGATGGATGGATGGATGGATAGGTAGATGGATGGATGGATAGGTAGATGGATGGATGGATGGATGGATGGATGGATGGATGGATGGATAGGTAGATGGATGGATAGGTGGATGGATGGATGGATGGATGGATGGATGGATGGATGGATGGATGGATAGGTAGATGGATGGATAGGTGGATGGATGGATGGATGGATGGATGGATGGATGGATGGATGGATAGGGAGATGGATGGATAGGTGGATGGATGGATGGATGGATGGATGGATGGATGGATGGATGGATAGGGAGATGGATGGATAGGTAGATGGATGGATGGATGGATTGATGGATGGATGGATAGGGAGATGGATAGGTAGATGAATGGATGGATGGATGGATGGATGGATGGATGGGTAGATGGGAGGCTGAGGCGATAGAACTGAAGCGCCATCACCTCACTCTACAAGCACGCACATCCTCTCCACTGTTTTTAGCTCCACGGCAGGCATAAGTAGGGCTCAGTAAATGAGAAGCTCCTCTCCTGTCCCCATCACACACCCCCGAACACAGGTCAGAGTCTACCCCAAACCCACGGATGAGGCCTCAGTGCCCAAACCTCTCACCTGGACACTGTTTGCAGCAGTCAGTGGGGTTGGCACGGACTGGCTGAGCACAGGCCAAGCGAGGGCACTGCACCTTCTCACAGTGCACTTCTCCAGTGGCCCCCTGTAGGCATCCATTGAGAAAGGGTGTCAGGAAGAGAGAGTCATAACCCTGCTCTCTCCTTTCCCCACCTCAAGTGAAATAAATGTGCAGCCTTTTACTCAGAGGCCTGAGCCTGCCATATAGACCCAAATTCAAATCCTCATTGTATCTCATAAGATAGTAGTGTGCTGCTGGGTGGTGGTGGCACACACTTTTAATCCAGCACTCAGGAGGCAGAGGCAGGTAGATCTCTGTGAGCTCAAGGCCAGCCTTGTCTACAAGAGCTAGTTCCAGGACAGCTAGTACTGTTACACAGAGAAACCTTTTTTCTTGTCTTGAAAAACCAGAAAAAAAAAATACAAGGGACCATTCATCAAAATACATCCTGAGTCCTCTCCCCCCATCAAAGATGGGCTTTGCTCTCTAGGCAGCCCCTCCCTGGTATCTGCAGACCCAGCTGGGTTACCAGAGAAGATTATGTATCCATACCTTGCAGGTGCAGACAGCACACTTAATTAAGCCAAAGGGGGGCACAACAGGGTGCCACCGGGTACCCGCTGCTCTCCAGCTCCGGTCACCATCAAAATAGCAGCCTGGTGGGGAAGAGTACCCAGCTGCCATTAGTATTGACCTTGTCAACTGGGCCCACAACCAAGCCTCAGGTCTGTCCTGAGCCTAAGCAAGAGCCAGTGACTACTACTGTCAACTGCCAGGTGTGCTTAGAACCTGCGGCCTCAGCTTCCTCCAGACACACACTCTGTAGCCCCCTTGCCCTAACCCAAGGGCTTCTTTGGATCTTCTAGCCCCGGACCCACCCTCCCAGCTCACCCTCTCCTGGCTCCAAGTTTGGTAGCCCGGGAAAATCTCTGCTGCGTTGCTTCTCTGTGGAAACAAAAAAAGGGTGAGGCAGAGTGGCCCCTGCTTCCCACCCTTGAACACTCCTCTCCCATAGACACCCCTCCACTACCTTTCCTCCCCTTCAGGACATTCACCTGGACACACGGGACAGCACTGGTCCAGTGCCTGCACCGGGTGGGGGCAGCTTAGTGGTGGGCACACTACAGGATCGCAGATCACTGTCCGTCTCTGTAGAGAGAGGCCAAGGCTTTGAAGATGCGCTGGGCCCCTTGCCCCAGACCCTGTGGCCATCTGTGCCCTACCCAGACATCCTACCTGGCAGGTGCAGAGTGAGCAGAGTGGGTCGTAGTTGGGTGACCAGCGAGCCCCGTGGGGACGCTGCTGCCCCTCGAAGAAGCATGTGTTAGGGTCTCGGGACCTCCCATGACTGCCATGTTTGGCTGGTACTGGGGCTTCAGGCCCAGGTCCAGCAGGCAACACAGGCAAGGCAGCTGCCTCTCCATTTGGAGCCACTGGTAGCCGCGCTCCTTCTGAGGCCAGGTGCAGACCTGCCACCTCACACTGACTGTCAATGTGCACCTGTGAAAAGAGAGGGACCCTGAGGTTGGGCTGGCCCCACCCCTCACATCTCTAACCACCGCTGCTGGTGGTTGACAGGAGCACCCAGGCAGAGACCATCCACTTCGGTACACATCCCAGCTGCGAAGCGAGGGTGGTGGTGGCTCCGTGCTTCTCGTTAGCAAGAATCTAATGCTACCACCTTAGGGATCAGAAAGCAAAAGCAACTGCGCCATCCCCACATACCTGCCCACGTAGTTCCCCTCTGGGGCTACTCTTGGTGGTGATCAACAGGGAGGCAGTGCCCTGCGCCAGGTGCCGCAGCAACACGGGCTCCAGGTCTTTGACCACACCCTGAGCCTGCAGACAGACCAAGTGAGGGGCAGGAACAAAGCACTTGAGAGGTTTTCTATCATTTTATTTCATGTGTATGTGGTTTGGGGCCTGGTGCCCACAGAGGCCAGAAAAGGGCATTGGATTCCCTTGAGCCCAAATGACAGATAGTTGTGAGCTACCATATGGGTGCTGGGAACTGAAACTGGGTCCTCTGGAAGAGCAGTCACCCCGCCGAGCCACCTCTCCAACCCCACAAGGCATTTGACAAAGCCTACGGTCCCCAGTTTGCAGGTGGAGAAACAGAGGCAAGCCATTAAGGTCTCTAAGATGGAGGCCAGGTCTCTCTGATTCCAAGTCTACAGCAGCCCACACCACTTCAGGGGCGTGGTCCATCCCACCTACTCCTTTAGAGACTCAGGACCTCTATCCTAGAGACCATTTGGGACAGAGGACACAGAGAAGAAGATGCAAACATAACAAAGGCTGAGTCCCATTTATACCTAGGCCTGACTGACACCTCAGACCATGCCCACTTTTTACCAGGCCGCCCGCCCTCTCCGCCTCAACCATAGGCCCAAACAGCCCTTCAAGCTAAAGGGCAGAAAATATCCAAGCTTCTCCCTCTCTCTGTGTCCTTACCTCTGAGCCATAGAATCCCTTCAGCAGCCGCTGGGGCCCTGGCACACCAGGAGGCCCGAGGAGGTGGGCAGTGACAGTGCCTTGCTCTGAGCCACCAAGCCCAGCTAGTAGTACTTCATAGTGTAAGTGGCAATGCGTATCCAGGGAGAGCCAGGCATGACCTGCCGCCTGACTTCGCACCGGGGGCAACACTAGGGCCCCTGCCAGAGGCACAGGCAATCCTGAATCCAAACAGACGAGAGGTGACAGGTGAGGAGAGCGAGCTCCCACTCTCAGCATACCCCGTCCCAGACCCTGGGGCCTGGAAGGCACTGTCCAAGTCTTAGATTCCAAGTCTAAGATCCAAGTCTTAGATGTCCAAGTCTTAGATAAGCAAGTCTTAGATTCCTTATACGCTCACTTATATGACCACTGGGAGGGTTGGCCAGTGGCAGCATCCTATACATCCCCACCCCTCTAAATGCCAACAAGAACCAGGCAGGCAGAGGAGGCCACATGAGGCTCTGGCTCCCTGCCACTATCCCTCGGATGCTTGGTGACAGGTCAGAGGATACGGAAGGGCAGGTGGACCCTGAAACACTCACTGTCATAGTGGGCACTGTGCCCGCTGTAGGACAGGGCAGTCACATGCCCCCGAAGCTCTCCATCGGGGAAGTCCTTGGTGCCAATATTCAGGAACAGCTCATTCTGGAGCAGCATATGAGCCCCTCGGGCACCCAGGCCAGAGCAGATACCCACAGCCTAGGGGTCAAAGAAGGATGAGCCCTCTCAGCTTCCAGATTCCAAGGCCTTTCTGTGTTTTGTGCCTCCACATACATCCTTCCTCATGCCAATAACGCCAGACAAGAACCTCGCAGGTCAAGTTTCAAGGCCCTCCTCTCCACTTCCTAGGCACACAGCAACCCTTGAAGAGCTACTTAGCATTTAGTCCTTACTTCCTTATCTATGGGAGGGTACTGTGGGTCAAAAAATTCATACATAAAGCAACCAGGGCAACGCCCGACACAAAAGACTCCAGAGTAGCACCCCACTTATGGCACTGTTCTCCCTGCCTGGTGTCTTCTAGTTAACTGTGAGCTTGCTGAGGGCGAGGGCAGGGTCCCAGCCTAAGCTGTGCTAAAATGTGTCAAATGAACAAGGACTCATTGAGAGAGTCCGTGAGTGTGTGAAGAACACTGCACACCCCTATTCAACCAACCTGGCTTCCCGCAGCCCATGTATTGGCAGCCCTGGCACAACTCTGCCTGGGGCCCTCACCATGTGTCCTCCCAGCTGGAGTCCAGCCATGTGGCACAGGACAGTGCGCTGGTTCTTCCGCTGAGGCTTGGTCTCGAGTGTCATGGCCACCACCTCGCTACCTGTACCTACCACTTGCACCTGGTGGGCAGGGTTGGGGGAAGGCAAATGGATTGCCAGCCAAGACCTAGGGCCTTTCCCACTGCTGGTCAAGGCTCTGCCCTGCTGCCCTCCCTACCTCCTACAGCTTCTGACTCTTACCTGATAGATCAGGGAGCCATTTCCTAGCAGAATGAAGCTGGCTGAGCCAGCAGCACCCGTCTGGACTGGGACCAGGGCGTCAGCCCCACAAAGGACGCTTTGAAGGACTGCAGGGGGCAAGACAGGTGGCAGCAAACTCGTCCACACCCAGAACCCCCAGGAACTCTCCCCCACATCTACTTTGGCCTCTCCTTTAGCACACGTTTGTGCCTCTGAGTTGTGTGTGCCCACGATGCCAAGCCCCACCCCGCCTCACCATCACAGCTCCGCCTGGTAGTAATGTATCCACTGATGCGTAGCTCTGGCCCACCTGCCCTCTCTAGGACCATCTGCAACTCCCCCAGCACCAGCCAGTCCATCTCTTGGTCTGTAAGGCTGGGCAGCACCTCAGCAAAACCTGGCTCCTGAGAACAGAGCGGAACGTGGTAGGCAACAAACAGCCAGAGGCCAGGGCAAGCAGCAGCAAGATTCAGGCCTTCCCTTACCTGTGCTGAGCTGTTGGCCTGGAGCTCTCGGAGTGGCTGTCCCTGGTGGAGAATCTGAAGCTTCAGGGGAACCTGAGCTGGTCCTGCAAGGGCTGCACACGTGAGCATTTCTGAGAGATGAGCACCCTCCCTATATTTCATGGACATCTTTTCCACTGCTTACCTCCATCCCTGGGTCCTAGCAGACCCCGGAAGAGCAGCAAAAAATGTAAGGAGTCTTCTGTGTCACTGAGGGTGAGCAGGGCTATGCCCCCCACACCTCGAGGCTGTGGGTCTTCCAGTGTCAGGATGGCACTGAAGGTCTCTGGGGAATAGAGGATCAGGACAGCCATCAGAAAATCCTCTCTTGAGCCCCCCTGCCCTGATAGTGAAGGCATAGCCCTTTATATCTGAGATCTGCCCATTCCCCCTACCTGCAGCCAGAGCGCCTTGCCAAATGAGAGGCCCCCAGACTTCTCCTGAAGGATGAGTGGCTGTCACAAGAGCTACATGCAGCTGTTCTGCCCTCAGGAGCCTCAGAGACAGTCGAGGCACTGCCCGCCACACCCCACAAACCTAGAGCAAAGAGACAAGAAAGTCTAGAGTCAGTATACAGGACAAGCCAGCTAAGAGACCCATTCCTGATGAGGGAGGATTATGGAAGGGAGACCCCAGACCCTCCTAAGAAGAACCCAGGATCCTTGAGTTTCAGTCCTGGCTTACCACTTTCTAGCCAAATGACCTTGAACAAATCACATTCTGCTATTCTGAGCCTCAGTTCCCTCCTCTGTAAAATGGGCATCATAATGTCAGGGCCTTTCTCCCACTGGGCTGTTGTGAGAACCAAAGGAGGCAATGCAAAGCATGCTCTCAGCAAGTGCCCATTTTGGATAAGCACTCATAAATGGCATCATCTCACCAGGCCATCCTGGGTGGGGGCAGCAGGGTGTTCAAACAGGATGTTGCCTGTGGGATCTGTGAACCGAACCCTGCTGGGGCGGTCCAGCCTGTGAAGAAAGGTCCAGTGAGACTGGATCCTGAACCTACAGGTTCCCTTTCCTGTCCCCATTAACTGCTCCAAGCCGCTGCTCTTTCCCCGGTCTCACCGCTGGTAGGAGATAGAGAAGCGAAGACTTGAGCGCTGCAGAGAGACCCGAGCGCGAGCTACCGCCTGCGACCTCGATCCTGTCAGCAGCGCCACGAAGTCTGTGAGAAGAGAAGATGGTCTGAGTACTGCCAACCCTTGCCGCTGGCCCCAGACTTTGTCAGGTCCACCTCCACCCCAACCTACCCGTGTGGCCATCAGCACGCGTCCGCTCTCCAGCACCGGGTTCCCCTCGATCGCTGTAACTGCGGTGCTCTGGGTCCCTTGGATACTCGAAGACTAGGCCAGCTGGCTGGCGATCTAGCATGCTGCGCTCTGTGCCGGGAGTAAGGAGTAAGGCCACTCGCTTCATCAGGGTACCAGGAGGACCAGTCCTCTTTCGCGATCCAAGCCCTACAGAACCTAATGTTGAGCCTTCCACCCTCCCTAACACGGGGCACAGCGGGCCTCACCCTGCGGGCAGGTCTGGCAGCAGTGTCCTGGCAGCTGGCGCGGCTGCCTGCAGGCCAGGGTGGGGCACTGGGGTTTGATGTTCTTGCAGCTGACCCTGCCAGGGCCCCTCCCACGGCGAGCCCACTGAGGCTGATGGCAGAGAACACAGAGAAATTAAGTGAGTGCAACGTGCAACCATCAGACGCCAGGATAAGATCCTCTGCTGGAATCAGTCAACTCTGCTATTTACAAGTTACATGGCCCTGGACAAGTTTCTTAACTGCTCTGAGCCTTGACGTCCCTGTCTGCAAAGTAAGGCTAATAATGTCATTTATCTAGCAAGGTTGTAATGGGAGGGGGGGAAGTTGGCTAAAAGCCAACCACATAGTGGGCGATCAATAACTGTCAACACCGCAGACTTGAAAGGGGTTTCCCCGGATTTGAGGACCAACCTTCCCCTGAGCATCTCTACGGCTTAGGACGCCAGCGTTCCGCTACCCTCTAGGGTAGGACGGGCAGCTGCGGTATCCACTCACCGCTTCACAGGCGCACAGCACGCAGCGCATCACCCCAAAAGGCTCCCCCAGGTCCGGGTGCCACGTCTCGTCCAAGGCATAGACCTTCCCGCCGAAGGAGCAGCCTGTGGGGACGGGCTTGGCTGGCGGCCGCTGTCCGGTTGCTCGTGCCGTAATGCCTGCTCCGGGTTCTGCCCGCCAGGCCCTGGGTCCCTTGGCACCGTGCGCATTGCCGCCTCTGCTTACCCCTCCCGCCCTCCCGCTACGCCAAGCCACCTGCGCCCGGGGCCCTCTCCCGGTGGGTGCAGACTTGCCCCGAGCCAGACTCCCCGCCCTCGCCTCCCCCTGGCGCCCACCTACCTGCCGCTCCCCGAACAGGCAGCGGCTCCTTCTCGGAACGGATGGGCAGCGCAGGGGGCTCCGGGCCAATGCCACCGGCCGGCCGCGAGCCGAGGAGCAGCAGCCCGAGGAGCAGCCTCGGGGCCGGCGGGGCCGGGAGGCTCGGCATGACGCGGAGCGGACAGCTGGGGAGGCGGGCGGGAGGAGGGAGCAGGAGAGGGAGTAGGGCAGGACCAGAGGCGGGCCAGCGGGAGGGGGCCGGGGCCAGGAGGGGGGCAGTGGCGAGGGGCTCGTCTCGCAGTCGCCGAGTCCGCTCCCAGCCGGGAGGGGCGGGAGAGCGCGGGCGGCTGGGCGCTGACCCGGGCCGTACGCCGCTCTAGTGCCCTAGGCGCCGGCTCCGGCCCGTTTTATGCCCGCGCCAGGAGTCCCGGCCCGGGGCCTCCTCCTAAGCAAACGGGGCGCGGCGGCGGCTCCGCAAGGAGCCCGGCTGAGCCCGGGGGGTCCGGCCCAGCAGCAGCGGCCGGCTCGCGAGTGGGGGAGGGGGACAGGCTGGGACCCGGCAGGGGAGGAGGGAGGGACTGGAGGAGGGGGGAGCGGAGTGGGCAGGGGGAAGGGAGGAACCAGGGGGCGCAAAGAGGGGGAGGAGAGGCGGGCTTCGACACCCCCACACACACTCCTTGAGGCCACCCCTGTGGCCAGACCAGGAGGTGGTGTCCATCCCAAGACCGGAGCCTCGGGCTAGTGAAAGGGCAGACGCTGGGCCTCCGGCCTGTGCCAGTCATGGGCAGGATGGGCCGCTGGAGGATGAGGACTTGTCTTGGAAAAGGACAATGATCTTCTCCTGCCTAAGACCCACGGCACCCTCCTCCTCCACTCTGGCTATATTCCTAGTTGTCTTCTAGGGTCTTTCTGGAGCTCCCAGGGACAGGGACCAAGTAAGAAGCAAAAGGTCTTCCCTACACCCAGTGGAGTAATAACCTCCGCCTTATAACCTGTTCACAAGTCCATTCAACCATCACCTGGCTTTCTCAGCCTTTCTCTTTATCCAAGGGACCACCCTCTCCCTCTCCAGTTCATCCCCAACCTCCTTTGTCCGGCTTCTCTAGTCCTGCCTCCCCATCTCCTCCACCCCCATTTTTCCCACTATTCCCAGCACCGGGCTTCCTAATCTTAGGAGGCATCTCTTCTTATTGAACTAGAGAATTCCGGGATCTGGGCCATACTCCTTAGTGGACAGCCCATCCTCAGAGAAGGCGCAGGAGAAAGGCCAAGGAAGAACAAGGGAGAGAGAGCGCAAGGTCAGGCCAGGAGACCCCTGAGGACAGAGACTGTGGGGAGACAATGACTGAGGAGAAAGCACAGGAGCTAGGGCCAGGGCCAAAGGAAGAAAGAGAGGAGCCAGCAGAGAGTTATTGTGGGGGAGGCTCAGCAGCTGTCTTTCCTGAGACAGGGACAGATGGGGCTGGTTATTTCTCTTGTCACATGTATAGTGGTAGGAATGGAAGAGGGCCATTGGGCAATCAAGGGCAGGCCTGTACACAGCAGTGAGTTTAGATAGCCAGGTCCCTGTTCCCCCAGTAGAAAGAAAGGCACCTGAGTCCTGTCAATCTGTCTGTTTTTCTTTCTTTTTTAGACAGATTCTCAGTATGTAGCCATGGCTGGCTTGGAACTCACTAGGTAAACCAGGCTAACCTCAAACTCAGAGATCCACCTGCTTCTGCCTCCCAAGTGCTGGAATCAAAGGTGTGCTTTAGGCCCAGTCTTAACAAACACGTACCCCTTCCCTGCCCCAGCTCCTTCTAACTGCCCATGGCCTCTTTCCTATAGCATGGTCAGTCTCTAACACAGGCAACACCTAAATTGCCAGTCGAGAAAGAGCAGTGCCAAGAAAGCTAAGGTGCTGTTGGATTTCGGCAGCAGGTATAGCATTCAGGGAAAAGAAATTGGGAGAGCTAGGAACTGAGACTCTATCAATCTAAAACAAGACCTCTCTTTTCCATGGACAAATGTATCCCATTTTAGTCCAGATTGCTCCTGGACTATACCCTCTCCTCTCTCCCTCATCCGGATCCCAAGGTCCCAGGTTCCCTAGGACATGAGACAGCTCCCCTCTGTAAATCCTCACTGGAGTGTGTGTGGGTGGAGGAGCTGGGCTCAATTCATGGACCATGGTCCAGGCAGGGGCTCCAGGTCCAGTAGGTAGGAAAAGAACTCGTCATTTCCGGGGCCTTCACCAGGGTTTGGTGGCTCACAGCTTTCTGATTGGGTGGAAGTGGCCTGGGCAGGCTTGTGACCCTACTGCAGAGGAGGGGCTGTGCCCCAACGAGTGTCTTCCTACCTACCTGCTCCCCAGAGTACTGCCTGCGGTGCACCTTGGTCCTGGAGCCCTTCTCCACCCGGTGAGTGACAAGCACAGTTTGGGGTTAAGTGAGGGTATGGTATGAAGAACAAAAAAGAACTGGGCTCTTAGCTGGGGGAGGGGCAGGCAAACTGGAACCTACAGGCACTGACCTTTGTCAAGAAGAGTGGAGCCTTCCCAGAATGGGAGGAGCGGGACAGAGCAGGGAAAGGGGGTTGGGTACTGGTTTATGAGGGACTATTCACAGACTTGGTCGAATTCAGAATAGTCCTGGCTGCCTCAGGTCCATGAGAAAATAAGAAAGGAAGTGTGTGTCGGGCCAGAGAACTCGGCACTAAGGGACATAATCCTAATCCCCATTCTCATATGGTCATTCAAGTTAGCTTAAGGTTCTGAATCCTGGGCTGGGAAAGCTGGGTCAGGTGAGCCAAGGCACAAGAAGAGGGAAATGGGAGGAGGGTTTGCGTGTGTTGACAGACCTACAGGAGATCCCAATATTGAATCAGGTGCAGGCCTCTTTGCTCAACTTGTGAATAGTGGGGGGTCCTCTGAAGGGACTGGAAGGGATCTGGAGGGGGCGGGGAGGCAGGTGCAGCTGAGATGGGTGCATTGGCAAGTGTCTAAGGTGAGACAAGCCATGCAAGGTAGGTGGTATTTTGCTCTCAGTGCCTCATCCTGGGCCACTTGCCTCAGGAAGGAAGTCCTGGTACTGTCAGCCCTTTGATTTGAATAACGGGGCATTTCAGAACTTGGAAGTCCAAACAAGAGTCCCAGGTTTTATTTGTGGGGTGAATATTTGTGGAGGAAAGAGTGAGAAGCTGGTGTCTCTCTTAATTCCTGCTTCTGGTGGTCCGTTATATGTTTATCCACTCTCCCGCCTCAGCCCCACTTCCAACATTATGGCTGTTCACACATGCACTCCTCTGTCACTTCCTCTTTTTAGCTGATAACCCATTTTTTACTCTCCCCCAGATTTACACAACACTTCCGTTCTTTATTCCCGTCCCACATTCTCACCCACTAACAACCAGTGTTGCACAGAATTTGAGCCCAACTATGATATGTGTATAGCCAGGTGGTGGTGGCACACGCCTTTAATACCAGCTCTCGGGAGGTAGAGACAGGAGGATCTCTGTGAGTTCCAGGACAGACTCCAAAGCTACAGAGAAACCCTGTCTCAAAAAATACAACAAACAAGCAAACAAAAAACAAAACAAACAAAAAAAATGTATGTGTATATGTCAGGTCCTGCTGCGCTCAGCAGGGCAACAATTGGCAGACAGGGAAGCAAAGCCATATCAGAGACACTGAAGAGCCCTCACAAAGAGGGGATACTATATGCTTCAGTCACAAGAACACATGGGAGCAGATGGAGCGCTAACAGCTCTGGCCCTGGCCAGCTAGCAGCTCCGAGCATGTGTTTCCCCATGCCAAACAGTCTTTGCTTTGATACTTGAAAGCTTCACTTTCTCTGTCATTTTCAGGATAGCTTCCTTGGCCCACCTGTGTCCCACACCACTCTGCACAGAAGTATAAGAGCTCAAGCCGCCTCCATGGCCCCAGGAAAGATTCAGGGGAGAGGCCCCATTCAGGGAGCCACTCCAGCCAGATACCCTAGCCAGAATGGAGCTGACTGGTAAGAAAACACTCGGGGAGCTAGGAACAAGTTCAAGAATGGCTTGGTGCGGTAAGAGGTGGGGACGATGCTACGGAAGCAGAGGGCTGGGAAACCCAGGCTCCCAAGGAAAGGGGTTTGTCTGGACAGCAGACCCCTAGGTTTCAAATAGGATCCCTAAGTCACCACCTAAGAGTGATTTTCTCTTTACCGACCTTTCAACTTCACTTCTCCTCATCTAAGATTTGCTCCTGGTGGCCATGCTTCTCCTTACTGCAAGAATAACTCTGTCCAGCCCAGCTCCTCCTGCCTGTGACCCCCGACTTCTAAATAAACTGCTTCGTGACTCCCATCTCCTTCACAGCCGACTGGTGAGCATCCCAAGCACTAGGCCTCCTCTCCACCTAACTGATAAGGTACTCACTCTTTCATGTCCTCTTACTTCAGTATTGTCTTTGGCAAGGCCACAATGTCCTGGTCCCTCCCTGGCAAGGGCTGTGATTTGCACTAGAGTCCTTTAAAGGTCTAGTGTGGGTGTGGTACTAAGGGAGAGAGCACCTCAGTCACGGGCCACCATCCTGCTCTGTTTCAGCTTCTTTCCTCCCGACCCATCTTTCTTCACAGAGTCAGTGCCCTGACATCAACCCTCTGTCTACACCTGTCCTGCTGCCTGCTGTGGACTTCAGCCTGGGAGAATGGAAAGCCCAGACGGTAAGAGCATCGATGACTGCTCCCCCACACGTGCAAGGTATAGGATGCTTGCCTTGAGTCAAGGCCAGCCTCGGAGGTACTATGAGTCCAGGCCAGCCTGGGCTACAGACTGAGACTCCCATCTCAAAAAAAAGAGAAAAAAGGGGGGATGGGAGAGAAATCTCCCTAAACCCTGAAATCATCAGATTCCTACTATTCCCCCACAATATTTTTGTTTTTAATCTGTATAGGTGTTTTGCCTGCATGCTAGGAATTGAACCTGGGTCATCTGGAAAAGCAGCAAGTGCTCTTAACTACTGATCCATCCCTCTCTAGCCTCCTAAAATTCTTGAGTTCCCTACAAGTCTCACCTTCAACTTGGGCACCTTAACCTAATTTACAGTCACCAGTGACGAGATCTTGAGGAAATGATAACAAATTTCTGTCCAATATATCAAATAGGCTTGGCTGGTGGCTCATGCCTTTAATCTCAGCACTCAGGAGACAGTGACAAACAGATCTCTGTTGAGTTCAAGGTCATCTAGGGATGAGATGAGACTGTATCTCAAAATGTATGTCTGTGTACAGTGTGTGCTAAATAGATTTGAAACTTAATACCATAAAAAGCCGGTTAGGAGTCTCTAACCTTTGACCTATTCTTATTCTTGTTCAATATGATGATTATTTTGTTTTTCAAGACAGGGTTTCTCTGTAGCTTTGGAGCCCGTCCTGGAACTCGCTCTGCAGACCAGGCTGGCTTCTAACTCACATAGATCTGCCTATCTCTGCCTCCCAAGTGCTGGGATTAAAGACATGTACTACCAGTGCCTGGCTTCAATCTTTTTTGTTTTGTTTTGGTTTGTTTTTTTTTTGTTTGTTTTGTTTTTGAGACAAGGTTTCTCTATAGCTTTTGAGCCTGTCCTGAAACTAGCTCTTGTAGACCAGGCTGGCCTTGAACTCACAGAGATCCACCTGCCTCTGCCTTCCAAGTGCTGGGATTAAAGGCATGCCCCACCACCAATGGGCTTTCAATCTTATTTTTTAAACCCATTTATTTATAAATATGGTGGGGTCATGCCATGGTGTACATACGGGGGTCAGAGGACAATCTGCAAGAGTCATTCTCTCCTTCTACTGTGTAAGTCCCAGAGACTGAAGTCAGATCATCAAGTTTGGCCACAAGCATCTTCACCCTCTGAGCCATCTCGATGGTGCCACAATCTTCTTAGCTGGCATGAAGGAAGTCTGAGCTACTGCCCACAGGTGACAGAAAGCAGAAAGTATCACTAAAGTATAGGCAAAATCAAGATTCAAACCCTTTGCTGGGCATGACGCTACAAACTAGAAATCCCAGCAGCTCGGAGGGCGGGGCAGAAGGATGAGCGGCAGGCTATCTTAGGGTACACAGTGAGAGCCTGTCTCAAGAAAAAAAAAAAGCAAAATCCAGCCAGGTGGCACATGCCTGTACTCCTCCGTAGAATGTGCTTCCTTTTCAGGTGTCCTGGGGTCCTGGGTCTGGAGAAGGATGCTGGCTCTATGGACCACAGCTCTAGCTCGGTGCTCGTGACAGGGTCTCCCTATGTATTCCGGGCTGGCCCTGAACTTGTGAGCCTCCTGGGTCAGCACCCCTAAGTGCTCTGCCATTTGTTGAGTCCCTTCCCGTCCTCTTCGTGGTTACCGGGACAGTCCTGTTGCTACGTTTAGCTTAGAAATGGCACAGCAACTCTGTAGCGGCAAAGACAGACTTGCAGCGCCGCAGCCTAGAGCTAAGAGCTGCACGCAGGTAGGGTGGCTTTCTGACCAGAAGTCCACGCAAGACCAGGCTAGGTGGATGGACACTGGAGTTACTGAAGCAGAGGCCAATGGCCAGCAGTTGGGAGATTGCGAAGGAATTCCTGTGATGGGTGGGACCCTCATCCTGTCCAACTCCCGGCTCCTATGATTCATCCCGCTGGCTACTCCTATGGGCTCCCCACCCGTTATTAGCACGTTTCTGAAGCAGACCACTTCTGTTTCCCAGGAACAGACCAAGGCACAGGACATTCTAGGAGCAGCTACCCTTCTCCTGGAGGGAGTGATGGCAGCGCGTGGACAGCTGGAACCCTCCTGCCTCTCTTCCCTCCTGGGACAGCTTTCGGGGCAGGTTCGCCTCCTCTTGGGGGCCCTGCAGGGCCTCCTAGGGACCCAGGTAAGTCCATGGACAAGAGACCTCTCTCTAAAAACCACCGTTACTCAGTCCCTCTAAAGACTTGGGGGAGACAAGGGATTCTGGGTACCTTCAGTGTAAAAAGGCTGGCCTATAAGGAGTGCTGCCTCCCAAACATAACACCTGGCTGCTGGCAATGACCTTTTCCTCCTTAGTCAGGAGAGGCCTGGTACGTGGGCCTGCTCTCTGGCCTCAGGCCCATCCTCTGCCCTCAGCTTCCCCCACAGGGCAGGACCACAGCTCACAAGGATCCCAAGGCCATCTTCCTGAGCTTGCACCAACTGCTGAGAGGAAAGGTGCGCTTCCTGCTGCTAGTAGAAGGTCCCACCCTCTGCGTCAGGCGGGCCCCGCCAGGCTCTGCTGTCCCAAGCAGGACCTCCCAACTCCTCACATCAAACAAGCTCCCAAACAGGACTTCTGGATGGCTGGAGACGAACTTCAGTGTTGGAGCCGGAACTCCTGGCCCTGGGCTTCTGAACAGGGTTCACGGACTTGTGACCAAGGTTATCCCTGGTCAGCTGAATCAAACCTCCAGGTTCCCAGACCAAATCCCTGGACACCTGAACAAGACACACGAACCTGGGAATGGAACTCACGGGCTCTTCGATGCAGCCTCTCTTCAGACCCTGGACGCCTCAGTTCTACCAGGAGCTTTGAACAAAGGCTCCCTGCCACCCAACCTCCAAAGTGGACATCCCCCTTCTCCTACCCGTGCTCCTGATGGACACATACTCTTCTCTCCTTCACCCACCTTGCCCACCCACAAGTCTCCACCCCAGTTTCACCCCCCGCTTCCTGATCTCTCCACCACTGTGCCTACCTCTGCCAGCCCGCGTCCAGTTGCAGTGTACCCCCACTCCCAGAATTTGCCTCAGGAAGCGTAGGGTACACAGGCACAGCCAGCATCTGCAGTGTCTCTCAGACATAAGCCTTCCCCAGAAGAGGCAACTGCAGCTACACTAGACGGTCCTGCTTTCCCTGAATCCCAAAGCCCTGGGAAAGAGCTTCACGGGACAGGCGATCATAAAATTTCAGGAACTATTTTTTTAACCTATCAACAATATTCATCAGAGCAGCTAGTTATCTTTGGTCTATTTTCTGTATAAATTTGAAAATCACTAATTCTCTCTATGTGTTTTCTACAAAGGCCCAGACCGGCCAAGTCTTCAAACCCAGGTAGAGATTAACATTGTATCAGAAAACAAAAAGGTCATTTCCTTTGCTCCAAATTTAAGGTCCCCCCCCAGTGCCCTCATTCCGTTCTGTCTCAGTGAGACTGGTCCTCTTGATAAAGGAATAACAAGTTACCTCTTAGACAGGCGCCCCTATTTAGAGACAAAACTGAGCCTGTAGGAGAATGAGAGCATCCAAGAGCCAACTAAAAATCAAGGGAGCAATATTCTCGGGGCAACAGATCTCCTGGACCCTGCCTCCAAAGAAAGCTAACAGGAAGCCTGGGGAACCCCATTCCCCAGGTAAGGCTGTGCAAATGGTTCAGTAAAGACTAGACCTGGATATGGCAGCTGAGCAAACAGCTAAGTGCATCAGCAGCTCAGCAGGAGCTTAGCCAGGCCTGGGCTCCTGCTTCCCTCCTGTGGAGGTCAGGCGGAAGTGCAGGAAGTGGCAAGAGTAAGGCTCCATAGCTCACACAGCAGGACAAGCAGAGCAGCTAAGGCTCCTTCTACTTCCCACAGATACATCTAAAAAGCAGCCTTGTGTGACCACCATGAACTCCACTGGGAACCCCCCAAATGAAGGCAAACTTCTGGGGTTTTGCAAGTTAAGTGCTTTGTTGGTGCTAGAAGTTTACAATACACAAAACCGAAACTGTGTTGCCGGGGTCAACCTGCTTCCCCAGAGCCTGTGAGAAGGCTGGTGGGAGCGTCTTCCTCACTCCTGTCCCAGAGTAAAGGAGGAGGCTGCCATGTAGGCGGAGAAGCCAGGATCTCAGAATTCCAAACACTGCCACAGCAAAAGCAAGAGAACGGTGTTCTTCACAGAGGCAATAGGTGCCCCAGAATCACCACACACACACACACACACAACTCTGTATGGTAGATATTATCCATCTGTTCCACACATGAAGACACCAAGACCAGAAGGGCTTCCTGATGGTCACATAGTCTTCAGGCAGAAAAAGGATACCCAGCCTGAGTCGCAGCCCGTTCACCTACCCAGTATGGGGGCATCTGATGCCCTCCAGTGAGTCTATGTAATACAGAGATGTCCACATCCTTGGAGAGTAGGTACACTCTTGTGGTTTGTTTGTTTTTTTCAAAATAGGGTTTCATTGTGTAGCTATGGCTATCCTGGAACTCACTTTGTAGACCAGGCTGGCCTCAAATTCAGAGATCCGTCTGCCTCTGCCTAATGAGTGCTGGGATTAAAGGCGGGTGCCACCACCGCCCAGCTGTAAATACATTCTTAAGAAGCTCTGAGAAGACCGGAGCGTGTGGTGGGGACGATAATTCAGTCATCTCCAGGTGTCCCTGTGGGCAGAACCTGGGGCAGAAGTCAACAAATGCACAAAGCTAAAGAATGTTATCAAAATCTGAAAGTGTCAGTTTCTAGGCAAGAGTAGTTTACAACACTACTAATTCTAGGATAAGTATAATTTGTAATTTGTTGTAACACTAAAGGAGGTTAAACTTAACACTTTTAAAAATAAATTTAGGAGGACAGGCTCCAAAGCTGCAGAGAAACCCTGCCTCAAAAAAAAAAAAAAAAAAAAACCCAAAATGAATAAACTTAGGGTGGGTGGGATGGCTCAGTAAGTAAAAGGGCTTACCGTGCAAGCCTGACATGAGTCTGACTCCTGGAACCCATGGAAAAGGAAAGAACCAACTCCCAAGGTTGTCTTCCAGCCTCATCATGCACGCCATCACATGCTGATCCCCACACTTGCACATACATATCACACACAAATAACAAAAGTTAAAAGGCAAAAAAAAGTTGGACATGGTGGCACATGCCTGTAAACTCAATACTTAGGATGTAGATACAGGAAGATCAGTTTAAGGCCACCTTCAGCTATACAAGGACTTTGAGTCTAACATAGACTGTAAAAGACTCTTGTCTCAAAAATTAATTTTCATGGCAGGAACATAGCTAAGTAGTAGGGCTCTTGCCAGCACACACAAAGTCCTGGGTTCAATCCTCAACACAATAAAACACAGCACAGAAGAGCTAGCACCCAAACAAGATATACCAGAGACCAAAAATGAGGGCTTTCAGCAGTCAGAAGACAAGTGAGGATGTTGAACCAACACAGCTGACGTTCCAGGCATCTAAGAAACTGGTTTCCACAATGTAAACCAACCTGAAATCTGCCTTCTTAAGACGAACCCTGAAACAAGGTGTGTCGGTGCATGCCTGTAGCGCATGTGGGGTTGAGGCAGGAGGGTCACAAGTCCAAGGTCTCCCTTGATTATACATAGGTCTCAGACCAGCTGGGATTTCAGATTACACCTCTAAAAAATTGTTTTAACCCTGCCTGAAGATCCATCCAGCTCAGCGATGTGACACTTGCCTAGTAAGCCTTGGGTTTGATCCTTGTACCATCAGAACAAAAGCAGAGTCTAAACCAAATCATTCTGTGCAGTTGATCCCACCATTTCTTCCCCACCAACACACACACAAATAAGTATGCTGGCAAGACGGCTGAGCAGCTGAAGGTGGCCATCAAGTCTGACCACGAGCACAATGGCAGGGAAAAGGACTCCTCAAAGCTATCTTCTAACTCACACACATACAAGTAAAACAAATGTTTGAAAAATGTTTTTAAAGGCTTATAAGCAAAGCACATTTCTACTTAAGTCTCCCTTTTCCTTGCAGGGACAGTCTGTCTACTTTGACATTCTATCACGACTTCTGATGAGGGCCTCCCACTGTAATCTAATCCATCTTTTTTCAACACCTCAAAAACCCGACTCCATGGGATGATTGAAAGATTCTATTAAGATTCATCCCAACCCCCAATGTATCACACACACCCTACTGTGGAAAGTTTAAAAAACAAACAAACAAACAAAAAAACCCTCTTTGCTCTTCCCTGCTGAGGCCACTCATTTTCAACCCATTTCTCTAAACACTGTTTCTAACACCTCTTGTAAAGACTAAAAATAAAGATGGGGAAGGAAACACCCCAGGCATCCCAGCAGGGCAACCAGCTCCTGTGACAAACCCAGATCAAGAGACAACTGGGGGGCTGGCAAAAAAAAAAAAAAAAAAAAAAAAGAAGAAGAAAAGAAAGGTTCAATTCAATCCCCAGATGGTAGAAGTACACACACACACACACACACAGAGAGAGAGAGAGAGAGAGAGAGAGAGAGAGAGAGAAACAGAGGAGGGAGATTCATTTAGATTGCTTTGTAGCACACAGAAAGAAGGCCTACGGATTTGAGACCCAGCATTGCATAAACCAGGTGTGATATAATCCCAGAAACTCAGAAGGCAGTGGCAGGAGGATCAAGTTCAAGGCCAGTCTGGGCTACACAGCAAAAGCAAAACCCTGGATGCCTCTACTCCCAATTCAGAAAAGAGTCTGAAAAAGTAAACTTTAATAAAAAACACACACACACAGACACAACTTGAGATTCATGCTAAGCTCTCCCACTTGGCTTTTCACAGACAAGTGAGTTTTCCACCGAATTCAGACAGACTGAAGACGCACCCACAGTGGACACAGAGTCAGTCCTTTTGAAGGCGAACACCGCCAGCTTCTACTCAGGGTTGAACAACGTCCACGACTTGAGTGACAAAGCAGCACGGCTGGTTTCCCACGAGGTTCAGAATGCCAGCTTCTTCATCAGCAGATACACTCTGGAATCCACCTCAAATCCATGTAGGTTGTTGGCATCACCCTGAAGTCTCATGAGCAGGCCCCCATAGGACACATATGCAGAGCTGAAACAGAAGGCCCTGATCCTGAGTCTGAGCTCAGAACCAGCTCTCCAGCCGCTCTCCATCCCTCTGTTTTAAGGCACTCCCCTAGTATTCCGTCATCAGGAACCAAAGAGCAGGAGAGAATCGAATGCAGCCGGACACAAGCAGTTTACTGTGCTGTCTACTCCAGTGGAGTAAACGCTGCTGTGCGCAGAACGGGAGTAGCCACACCACTGACTGCAATGTCATTCACACAAAGGAAGGTGTCACCACTCACTGCAATGCCATACAGCTACTGGACTGTGGAGGCAGGGGCTGGAGAGATGGCTCAGCCTTTAAGATGACTTACTGTTCTGGAAGAATGCAGAAGACCTGGATTCACTCTCCAGCACCCACAGGGCATCTTACAACCACCTCTAACTTCATTTCCAAGGTGCCCAGTGTCCCCTTCTGACCTTGGGGGTCTCATGCCTGCACATGGTACGCATACAGATACGCACACATGCACACACAAATAAACACATACTTTTTTGAAAACGCTAAGGAATCAGGTGGGTGGCACATTATCTTTAATCCCAGCAGCAGGAGACAGTCAAGTAGGTCCCCTGATTCAACACCAGTTCGGGTCTACATATTGAGTTCCAGGACAACCCAGGCTACATAGAGAGAACCTGCCTCAAAACAAACAAACAAACAAATAAAAATTTTAAAAAATTAAAAATTGAGGGAGAGTTTTCGACCAACAAGGGGAACTATGCTAAACAAAAGGAAACACTGTAAAAGATCTTAAAGGGAACAGTAAACAAAGAAGAGTAAAAGCTAGACTACTCAAACTCTTTTGTTTGTTTTTGTTTTCTCAAAACAGGGTCTCATGTAGCCCTGGCTGTTCTGGTCTGAAGACCAGCCTAATCTTGACCTCACAGATCCACCTGCCTCTGCCTCCCCGGTGCTGGGATTAAAGGGTGCCACCACACCAGCCAGTTTTAAAAGGTTCTCCTGAGCAACTCTGGTTCTTTTTCACTTTCACCTCCCTGCTTCAAGTTTCTGACAACCATATTGTTTCAGCAGACATTTAAAGAAAAGGAAAAAACAAATTAGGCAGGGAAACCAAGAACCAAGGGTTGAGTTACAGAGTAACAACACATACACAAGTAAAAATAAAACCAAAAGGTCCAGTCATGAAATGCTGCCTAGTCATGAAAAGCCAGGAAGATATCCTCTGTTGTCCCTCACAAACCAAGATCACCAAACTCTCCTGTGGACTACAGGGCCCTGAAATCTTGATAACGGGTGGTTAAGTAACCAGCATTCAGTCTGGAAATTATTCCCAAGACGAATTCTTCCACCTAGGTTTGGGGTACTAGAAAAACATGGACCCAGTGCAGATGTGGAAGCATGGCAGTTTCAGAACAGGGAGGGGAAGGACTTTTCCAGACAAGGTTACTTACAGACGTGTTGCTGCTTCGGTTGAGGTCTCGTCCCCCTCAATCCTGTACACTTTCCCATACATTACATATTCAAACTGGTCAGCCCTACAAACAAGAGGCCAAGTTATTCTTCGTCGCAATCAGTAGCGTGAGAGACCTTAAAAAAAATGGAAACTGAGCCAGGCAGTGGTGGCGCAGGCCTTTAATCTGAGCACTCAGGAGGTACAGGCAGGTGGAGCTCTTGAGTTCGAGGTTGGCCTGGTCTACAGAGCGAGTTCCAGGACAGTTAGGGCTACACAGAGAAACCGTGTCTCAAAAAAAACCAAAAAGATAAAAACAAAAAAAAAATAATTAAAATGGAAACTGATATCGAGAAATGTCATAGAAGCACAACCGTATTTGGCTCTCACATCAGTTCATTGAACGAGACAGGACCGTCTGTATTTAAACAAAGGCTGAACGCAGTGGAGCTGAGAAATGAAAATTCAGTCTGTAGCCATTGCTGTCCTAAATGGCTCTGTAGACCAGGCTGGCCTCGAACTCAGAGCTACTCCTGCCTCTGCCTCCTAAGTGCTGGGATTGAGTGTGTGCATCACCAGGCGACTACAGCAGTCTATCACACCAAGCTCCCTCCCAAAACCTAGGATACAATGTAACTATTTTCTTGGCCTCAAAAAAGCTATAACTTAAGTCGGGCCTGGAAGCACACTCTTTAATCCCAGACAGGCTCCAAAGCCCTGTCTCCAAAAAAAAAAAAAAAAAGAAACAAAAACCAACCAAACAAACAAAAACTACACCTGCGGGGTATGGGGGCACATACCTTTAATTTCAACACTGAGGAGGCAATGGAAGCAGACGTTGTCTGTGAGTTCAAGGCCAGCTTGGTCTACATAGTGTAGGCCAACCAGGACTACAAAGTAAGACTCTGTCTCAAATAAATAAATAACTGCAGCTCTCAGCTTACTCACACTGCTCTCGGTAAGTAATAAAGCTGATTGTTTCAACTTTTTTAGAGACAGGGTCTCTTGGAGCCCAGGTTAGCCTTAGACTTGATGTGAAGCCAGACATTCTTCTTCTGTAGCTTTAGAGCCTGTCCTGGAACTAGCTCTTGCAGACCAGACTGGTCTCGAACTCACAGAGATCGATTAAAGGCGTGCGCCACCACTGCCCGGCTGCCAAAGACATCCTCCTGCCTCATCTCCCTGAGCCCTGGAACTACAGGCTCAAACCACCACACCCAGTTCTGGTTATCTGAATTCTAAGTGCAACAATGTCTTTTCCTAGAATTAAATAAAGCCCTTTATAATATATAAAGTATAGTACTTATCTAATGAGTCCCCCCTTTACCACCGCCTCACCTGGAAGGCCTGTCATCTGTGGGGTTGTATTCGCCATCATCCAAGGTACCATCCTCATACAAAGTACTAGCTATGACCAGCCGGAACTTGTCACCTGAAAAGGGCATCAATATCAGAGTGAAGATGCGGAACCCAAAGACCGCAAACCTCTTACAGGTGCCTGTGTTCGATACTTACCCAAGTCCACGGGGTAAATCTGAATGTTGACATCTAAGATGAGGTCCATCTTGAAAGACTCACTCTCACAGTGCAGCCGAGATACTGGGGAAGAAGGACAGACGTGATTACAGACGCCAGTTTGCAGGTCGAATGCGAGAGAATAAACCATCCAACAGGCCCACACCCACAAGCCTTGCTCTTCGTCCCAGAAGCACAAGCGCAATCCGAATCAGATTCATGAGATGGAAGAAAGTCAAAAGCTCAGCAGTTGACAGGATCCCAAGAAAAAAGCAAAACTTCTCCGGCAGCAACCAGTCTCTAGGCTATAAGCCTGCCTGGATGATTTAGACTAAATAAACTTAACTCTGAACAAGATAGTCACTTATACAGAGATTCCTTCTTCCTGGTAGGCACTCTGCTGAGGGAATAGGCAGGATGTATTAAGAACTGCCTCCTGTCTTTAAAAAATAAAATTATAAATAAAATAATAAAAATAAATAAATAAAGTAATAATGATGGTGATGCCAGGCGTGGTGGCGCACGCCTTTAAACACAGCACTTAGGAGGCAGAGGCAGGTGATCTCTGTGAGTTCAAGGCCAGCCTGGTCAGTAAATCCTACACAGAGAGACTGTGTCACGAAAAACAAAAAATTGTCTCCAGGCAAAGTGACACCAAGAAGAAACTACTTCCGGATCACTAGGAAAATAAATACACCAAGCAGGCAGCTGAATGAAACTCAAAAGAGGACTTGGCAAAGAGCTGACAATTCTTGAGGCAATATAAAACTATAGATTAGGAGGGCAGGCAGGTAACTCGCTGCATGGCCTTAAGTAACAAAACAGGTAAGGCACCATCCACCTCTTACTAGAATAAAGTGCCGTGTGAGAGAGAGGCGCACGGTACTGCACTTAACGCTGAACAGGAATTAGAAAGGTGCCCAGGGGTTTACCAGCACCAAAGCTAAGAGCCACCCAGACTCCAGACACAGAAAATACAATAGGAAAAGCTGTCTCAAGTTTCTCATTATGAAAACAAACAAACAACTGTTTCCTGAGGGAGGTACCGAGAAGGGGACGGGCCACTTGGGTGGGCATGTTGGCCTCTTCCTGCATACCTCCCCTACACACCTTACCTCGGTCAAACTTCTTGCCTTCTGGATCAATGTCTTTCACATCAAAAATATCCTCGAACAGGATGCCCGCCATCGTAAGGGGCACGAGAGCTGCAGAGGTGCGGAGCGCGCGGCCACCACTGGGAATTCGCGCACCCCCTCACGTGGAGAAAAGAAGACAGGGCAGAGTACCGCCCCAAAAGCGGCAACCGGGCAGGGGGCGCATGCGCACAGGCTGCAGGACCACGGCCACTTCCGCTGCCTCCCCCCTCGGGGCTCCTGAACTTCCGCCGGGAAAGGCCACCTCGGAGCTGCTCGGGCCTGGTGGGCGAGTCTCAAAGCCCGGTGACTCCGCCCAAGGCGGGGACAAACTAGGTCCCACCCCCGGCGGGTACCGCGCTGCGACCGGCTCTACGGCGCCCTCTTCAGATCCCGGATCCCGAAGCTTGCAAAGCCTGGGGGCCTAACCCAGCCAGGAACCTTGATCCTTGACCCAGCCCGGGACGAGCCCTGCCCTGCGGTCCGCAAGCCGGCGGAGGGCACAGTCCGTGCAGCAGGCGGGTGGAGCAGAGCCCCGCCCGCGGAGCGCCCGCCCAGCGGGACGTAGTGCCCAGCCCCTCGGACTGCCACCAAAGTCCCCCACGCTGGTCCGAGCTGGCTCTGACCAGCTAGACGTCACCCGAGTCGGGTCCGTCCGGTTTGGGAATTTGCCATGATGTCACTCTCAGGGAAAGGAAAGCCCGCTTTGTGCCCTCCCCTGGGGCTTCACCTCAACACTCGCGTCTTCCCTTGGCCCTGCTTGGCACTAACCTCACACTCTGATCCCCTCGGACGCTGCCAATTGAACTTGGTACTGCCTGTCACCCCACTATACTACCCTCTTCTGGACACTGATCTAGCGCGCCTTCACCCGGCACTGGCCTTTCACTGGGAGGCGGCGACAGCTCTCGGTGCCCTCTTTCCAGGTGCTACCTCCTTGCATTGCGGTCCCCGTCGTGGGCATCGTACCCTCCCCTGGAGCACCTCTTTGTTTCCTGAATGAGTCTTCATCCTGGTACTGCTCTTTCTACACAGACTTCTGGACACCGTCCTCTCCAGTGGCACCAACCTAACACTGCCCATCCTCTTTGTGCCCACGCCACACTGTATTTATCCCTCCAAGGACCGTCAAAGACAATGCGGAGCCCTAGGAAGCCGCTTCCTCTAGGCGTCCGCAGCTACTCAAGTTCCCCCTTTAAGCGATGCCTGGGAGGAGCGACCTCTGCTCCCCCACACCCGCCTCCCAGGAACAGCCTCCCCCGTGCCAATAGCTCCCTTCCCTCGGGCCTCACCCCTTCCCGTCCCCTCCCACCTCCACCTCCGCCCCTCTCTCCAGGCCTAGCAGTTCCAGGTGCACCTTCCCGGGGGAAGCCAGAGGGAAAGGAGAAAGGAGAAAGGGGGGCGATAAGGGAGCAGGCTCTCAGGGATCCTCCCAGATCCGTCTGAGCCGCCTGCAAGCGCGAAGCAGCCCTAGTGGGGTCTGGCCCGGAGAGCCCGAATTAGCCTTTTCTGCAGCCCCCTGCCTCAGCCCTAGAATCACTACATCCCCAGCCCCTCCCACACAGCGCTGCAGTCGCCAGAGAGCCCGGCCCCTCCACGTGCCAACGGGCCCGCCCCCTACGGCCCGGCACCCTCTCGGGACCAGGTCAGCCCCCGGCCTACCGACGGAGGGGCGCGAGATCGCGTTGCAAGCGCCCCCTGCCGCTTCTCCGGAGACCAGGAGGCGGCTCCGATGCAGACCCCAGTCGGACCCGGACGCCCCTTGCAGAAGGGCCAGGGCGGAGCAGCGAGCAGGGCACCGCCCTCGGCCCGCCCGCCTAGGAGGAGACGCTAGCGGGAGGCTGAGCCTGCGGCGCGCGCCCGGGGACCCGTCGCACTCTGCACTCGGCCGCCGGGGCTGAGGGGACGGGACGGGTGCGGGCTCAGCGGGCCGGGAGCTGAGTCAAGGCCAGAGCCGGAGAAGCCAAGAGAGGCAGGAGGACAGTGCGCCGAGATGGCGGCCTCGGGGGCCGCGGCAGGAGCGGCGGCGGCGACGGGGGAAGGGATGGAGCCTCGGGCGCTGCAGTATGAGCAGACCCTGGTAAGTGAAACCTAAGGGGTGCGCTATGGCACCACTGCTGCAGGTTGCCCTAGGAAGTGTGAGGACAGGCGGCCTACCCTAGCCCGGCCTCAGCCTTCCTCAGCTGTGGAAACTGAGGTTCGGGATCCGACAGGCTGAAGGTTCACGCTCAGGGTGTGTTGGAAAGCCGCTTGCATGTTTCTGACTGAGGCTGGTGGCCTGCAGAGGACAATGACATCAGGTGCTTGGCCCAAGTGCCCTTCCCCTAACTCCCTTACATGTTTTTGTTTTTTCCACTTAACCACTCGAGCCCAAGTTACAACACCTCAGGCCCCTTTCTGGGTGCCATCCGTACCTCCGAACTTTCTCCACATGCCTGTCCACATTGACCACCTTCCCAGTGTCCCTACTATGGCATGGCACTAAGCTGGGCATGAAGACTGTAGGCAGATGATCAAATCCAAGCCTACCCCCTTGCCCTTAACAACTCAAAGTCCAGCATTGACGAGAACCCTTCAGTCGAACTTTTGGGAAAGGTGGCTTAGGTGTCAGTCACCCTGGGGATTGGAGCTTTGGGGTTGATGCAGGAAGCAGGAATGGGTGTGAGAACTGGAACCTTTGTTCAGACTGAATCTAGGCAGGTACCCCACCACCAACATCCACGCCCATGGATTGTCCCTTGACCTCGTTAGAAGCAGGGGTCCCAAGCTTTGAGATGACTCTTGGCCACCACTGTTGAGAAGCCATTCAGCCTCATGTCACTGGGGTGGGGGGCCCAAGCCCTACAGAAGGAAACTGGCCCGATGGCTCCTTTTTATCAGCTTTGGCTGGAATTTGCCCGGAAGGGTGGCAGGGAGGAACCTCCTTGAGAGGGCCTGGACTGTAACTGAGTCAGGGAGGTGGCCAATAACCAGACTGTAGGAAACTGGCTAACTGGGAGAGGTGTCACTATGCCTAGATGACTCTAGTGGAGGCAAGCCCTTTTGTTGGCGATGGCTGTTATCCTTGCCATCCACAGGTCAAGGAGAGGGGCACTTGGCCATGGAAGCCAGGCACCTAACCACTGAAATGGTATCTCTTTTGCACCAGCCACCACTCCAGCTCCCTGTGTCTGAGAAAGGAGTTCTCAGGGTCAAGCTCTCCCTGCTCCGGCCTCTCCCACTTCCCCTCCTACCCTTTTGTCTTGCCCTCACCTCCTCCCACCTGCTGTTTCTAGACTCCAGTCTCTTCCTCCTCCCTGCTCTCCACACTTTCTCCCTCTTGCCTAGTCTTTCCTCTCCCCTCTGCCTCTCCCTTTCCTCTATGTCTCACCCTCTCTGTGTCTATCCTCCCCACCCCACACACACACACACACAAACCCCAACCCCAACAGGAGCCCTTTGTGTCCTGAAGCTCCGCGGGTGGCAGCCAGAATCTACTCCTCCCCACCCCCCAACACACGCCCCGACTTGGCAGGTCCAGCCATAACTCTCTCCCTTCCCATCAGCCTGGTGTCCACAGTCACAGCTTTGCCACCTCCAGGCTCCGCTGTCCCCCCGGACCTGTCACTGGCCCCAAGTGCAGCTCCAGAGCAGGACTGAAACCACCCAACACTGCCTTACCCACCAAAGAGGCTTTCCACTTTCAGCAGACTGACGGGATCGTGGGGGTTCGGGAGTGGAGAATGAGGACAAGGGGATTAGGGTGGGTGGGAAGGGTGCTGCTGAGTTGGTCACAGGCCAAAGGCCCAGCAGGAACGTGATAAGGATTGGGGCTGGGACCTCCTAGGCCCAGCTCAGCTGCACTCAGCTCCACCAACTCTTATTGTTGCTCCTGCGCCCTTGGCCACCCCTTATTCTCTGACCTTCCCGCCTCCCACTTTCAGACCGCGCCTTCCTCTGGACCCTTCCCTCTCCTCCCCAGTGCCCTCACCCCTGGCTCGTTAGAAGAGGACTGATTATTCTGCCACCCCCAGAGTTGTGTCCCTGTACCTTGTCTGTCCCCATCACTCTGGCCGGGACAGCCCCCGCAGTCTACAGTGTGCATTGTTCCCACACTCTGAGCCTGAGTAAAAATTGGCTTCAAGATGGGGTACACAGTGTGGGAGCTAAGCAAAAGGGGGGTCAAAACCCAAAAACCCTCCCTGGATTCCCCACCACAGCCACACATGCTAATGCCACATTTTGTCCATTGCTCCAGATGTATGGCCGATACACTCAGGAACTTGGGGCCTTTGCCAAAGAGGAAGCTGCTCGGATTCGTCTCGGAGGGCCTGAGCCCTGGAAAGGGTCCCCTTCTGCCCGAACTCCCCCAGAGCTTCTGGAATATGGACAGAACCGATGTGCCAGATGCCGCAGTGAGATCTGGATCGGGGCAGGGACCTGGCTGTTCTGTATTGGGGGAGGCAGAGACCATTAGCGCTGCCTATGGGGGGTGGGGAGACAGGGAGGATTAGGAGCACGTTGGCACCAGGTTCTCTGTGACTCTTCTTTTCCCTGATTCCAGTTTGTTCTGTACGGTGCCACAAGTTCCTAGTGTCCCGGGTTGGTGAAGACTGGATCTTCCTGGTCCTATTGGGGCTCCTCATGGCATTGGTCAGTTGGGCCATGGACTATGCCATCGCTGTCTGTCTACAGGGTGAGGGCAAAGACTGGGAAGGGCCACCCTGTTTCCTCCATGCCACAGTTGTTTAAGTAACTTGGCTCCTGGCCACTTTCTCTGGCCAGGCTGACTGCCCATCTCCAGGCATAGTTACTGCCACTTGCAGAGGCCACACCTTCTGGCCTGCCCTCCAACTGTCTTATCTATGATGGGCTTTGTCCCAGCAAATGCCTTCTAGGGCCTTCCCGTCCCTCTGGGCCCCAGCTCTGTGTACTTGTCCTATCAGTGTGTCTCAGTGGCAGGCAAGGTGTGGATCTGTGCACTGGAAGGCCAGCAAGCATGTCCTGTGCCCACAGCTCAGCAGTGGATGTCTCGAGGCTTAAACACCAACATCTTACTCCAGTACCTGGCTTGGGTTACCTACCCTGTCGTCCTCATCACTTTCTCTGCTGGATTCACCCAGATCCTGGCCCCGCAGGCTGTCGGTAGGATAGGAAGGGCTCGGGGGGGGGGGGGGGGCTCAAGCTTCCTGAATGGGGTCTCTCAGACAACTTCCACGGCTCTGCAGGGTCTGGCATCCCTGAGATGAAAACCATCCTTCGGGGAGTGGTGCTGAAGGAATACCTCACCCTCAAGACCTTTGTAGCTAAGGTCATCGGGCTCACCTGTGCCCTGGGTAGTGGGATGCCCCTTGGCAAAGAGGTAATTGCAGGTTGGGGAATGAAGGCGCCCTTCCCATCCGACGAAAAGGCCAGGCTGAAGTCCGGAAGGCCCCATCCCTACTCACCACCAACCCCTACCTCCAGGGACCCTTTGTGCACATTGCCAGCATGTGTGCTGCCCTGCTCAGCAAGTTCCTCTCCCTCTTTGGGGGTATCTATGAGGTAAGAAGAGAACCCTAAGATCTGGGGAATGGGGTGGGGAGTGATGCTGCTGAGCCCAAACTGATGCTGCGTCCCCACCCTTGCCAGAATGAGTCCCGGAACACAGAGATGCTGGCTGCTGCGTGCGCAGTAGGAGTGGGCTGCTGCTTTGCAGCCCCTATCGGAGGTAGGCACTGCTCCAATCAGAGTCTAGCCCCACCTTTGGCCTCTCCCCCTCGACCCTTCTCCTGGGAGTAAGCCCACAGACCAGACTCTGGTCTCAAGGGCGATGTCCTCTGCCCCCTTGCAGGGGTCCTATTCAGCATTGAGGTCACCTCCACCTTCTTCGCTGTTAGGAACTACTGGCGGGGCTTCTTTGCGGCCACCTTCAGTGCCTTCATCTTTCGGGTCTTGGCAGTCTGGAACCGTGATGAAGGTGGGGATGTTGGTGGCGTTGAGGGCATCGGAGGCAATTCAAGCGTGACAAATTTACCTGCCACGGCTCTACTTCTCCCTTTCAGAAACCATCACTGCTCTCTTCAAAACTCGGTTCCGACTCGACTTCCCCTTTGACCTCCAAGAGCTGCCGGCCTTTGCTGTCATCGGGTAAGAAACTTCCAGGAGGGTGTGGGGCAGAAGGTTTCCATAAGAAGGCCTCCCCTCCACCCTGGTCCTTCTCTCTTCTCCAGTATTGCTAGTGGCTTTGGGGGAGCCCTCTTTGTCTACCTGAACCGGAAGATTGTCCAGGTGATGCGGAAGCAAAAAACCATCAACCGCTTCCTCATGAGGAAGTATGTCGGCCACAGACTCTTTTCCAGGCTGTTCTGGAAGGGCTACACGGGGAGAGAGGGAGGTGCTGAGGGTCTGAAGTAGAGGCCCTGTCAAAATCAGGCTTTCAGCCAGGTCAGCGCCTGTAATTCCACCTGTAATTCCAGTGCTCCAGAGACCGAGGTGGGACGGCGGCACGGTCTAAGCCAGCCATGGCTACAGTGTGACGCTAGGGCTCTCGCGTGAAAAGTACACCTGGAAAGTCAGCTGGCGTTTTCATGCTGATGCTATGGCATGTCTACGTGGAAACCCCCTGGAATCTGCTACTTTTGAACCTTTGTCAGTGGCAGGAGCACTTGGGATAAAAGACCAAGGTTTTCTTAGGTTTTCAGGCCTGGTCCAGATAGCAGTGTTTGTACCTCATGACTCCATGGCCAGTGTGGCTGGACATTTTTTGTCTCAGAACACTTTTTTCCTTATGAGCCTGAGAACTGGGAATGGGAAGGGCTTGTGGGGTGGCAGTGCTGTTGTCTTATAGAACCTCTCCCACACCGCCTTCGCTGGCCTTGAACTCAGAGTCACCTGCCAGGTAGCAAAGGTGTGTGCGCCACGCCTGCCTCACCCTCACGCGCCTCTCACTTCGGTCACCACTGAGGGCAGATAGTGGACGAGGCTTCGAGGCTTCGTTAAGCCTTCAACTACTTGACCTTTAGTTTAGCTGGGGCTTTTGAGAATCGAGGCAGTCACAGCTCAGACTTGTCCAAGAAAGGACTAGAGATGCGTTTGCGGTTGCTGCCCCTTCTACTCCCAGCTCTTAGAACAATACCAGTCTACCATCAATCACCCTTGGAGCTGCGGCATAAAACACAATAAAAGGACTTACTCTCAGGCGCTGTGCCTTGATATATAAGCCCTGTTCTGATCTTAGGCCTGAGTTGTGTAAGGGCTCCTGGCCTATGATCAGTCCATGGGAGGTGTGTGACTTTTGTCTGATGCTGTCAAACCTCTGTCTTTAGACGGCTGCTCTTCCCGGCACTAGTGACTCTGCTCATCTCCACTCTGACCTTCCCCCCTGGCTTTGGACAGTTCATGGCTGGACAGGTAGCCCCTATCAGAAGTGTGACCCCCACCCCCATACCCACAGCCCTATCATGACTGGGACCCCTTGTTCCCAGGACTCCTGCGGGCCTCTTCCCTGATCCTGTGCCTCATCCTAAAGTGCGCTGTCCACTCTAGCTCTCGCAGAAGGAGACCCTCGTCACTCTGTTTGACAACCGGACATGGGTCCGCCAGGGCCTGGTAGAGGATCTAGAACTACCAAGCATTTCACAGGCCTGGAACCCACCACGTGCCAATGTTTTCCTCACTCTGGTCATCTTCATTCTCATGAAGGTGAGACTCCTTCCATGGTTATAGCACTTACCACGGAGTCAAAATATTGTGAGAAAGGTACCCTTATCCCTGTCTTAAAGATGGCGAGTCAGAATCCGGAGAAGTAACTGCCGGAGCAGTTGGTTGTGTGAGAGAATGTGACCCCAGCCTTCTGGCTCTAGTGTCCTTTCTTCCCCCTTACCTCTGGGGATTCTGGGCTAGCTGAGAAGGCTGCGCCTGCTAGATGGACAGGATAGGCTTCCCTGAGGTCTGTTTTGAACCCCTCCTGCCTACAGTTCTGGATGTCTGCACTGGCCACCACCATCCCAGTGCCCTGTGGGGCCTTCATGCCTGTCTTTGTCATTGGTGAGTCTGCAGCTGCCTGCTTGCAGCCTGTGCCCTTCATACCTCTGGCTTTCCCCTGTAGAGCCCTCCTTTGCCCAGGAGTGGGTTTTGGCCCAACTCTAGCCCAAACCCCAACTTCCCATGGGACTGCCCCATGTACTAAATGACCCGTCGGCCCTTCCCCTACCTTCTGACCCTCTCTCTTCCTAGTGTTCCCCCACTACCTCTTTCTCTTCCTAAAACCCTCCCTGAAGGAGCAGCATTTGGGCGGCTGGTGGGTGAAAGCATGGCCGCCTGGTTCCCAGATGGGATTCACACGGATAGCAGTACCTACCGGATTGTACCTGGAGGCTATGCCGTGGTTGGTGAGCTATGTTCTGTTTGCTATGTGGTGTTAGGGATCAGAGCCAGGGTATTGCACATACTGCATGCATATTTACAGCCCCAGCAGGACCCCAAGACTGCATCTGCATTGGGAGACCTCTGCATTGCAGACTCTGAGGCTCTGGTGCCCCCTGCTGGCAGGGCCATAGGCCCAAGCTCTGTATGGGACTCTGACGGACTCTAAGTGATCCTCACCCCTGGGAAGGGAAAGTCTCCTGGGGACTGAGCACCCTGAGGAGACTGAGCATGGCTCTTCCTAGGGGCAGCTGCACTTGCAGGAGCAGTGACACACACGGTGTCCACGGCTGTGATTGTCTTCGAGCTCACGGGCCAGATTGCCCACATTCTGCCTGTCATGATCGCTGTCATCTTAGCTAATGCTGTTGCCCAGAGCCTGCAGCCCTCCCTCTATGACAGCATCATCCGCATCAAGAAGCTGCCCTACCTGCCTGAGCTGGGCTGGGGCCGCCACCAGTATGAAGGGCCCAGTGCAAAGAGGGTGGGAGTGAGGGGTAGGCCTCCCAGGACCCTTCAGCCCCACCCGCAGCAAGGTCCCAAACTAGTAAGGCTGAGATCCTAGCTGTTTTGCTCTGGGTCAGAGATGCCCTCACCCTGGGGGATCTGTAGCTGCCCTCTACTGACCCAAAAGGAGTGTAGAGAACACTAACTGCCCCCTGTGGCTCTCCTGCCTTCCCCATGACCCTGGGACGGTGGTACTCTGGGCCAGCATTTCATGTGGAGAATACACTGAATGCCGACTCTATCCCCAGGCAGTACCGGGTGCGAGTAGAAGACATCATGGTACGGGACGTACCCCATGTAGCCCTCAACTGCACCTTCCGGGACCTGCGGCTGGCACTGCACAGGACCAAGGGCCGCATGTTGGCTCTAGTAGAGTCCCCTGGTGAGGCCCAGAGGGGTCCCGTGTGTTATGAGCATCTCCTGGGGGCTCAGTGCAGAAAGGGCTAGGGAGCCCAGAGCCAGTCTCCGTATTCTATATAGCTCAACACTTGGCAAGCAGGGTTTTCCTCCAGGGCCCCAGCTTAGGTGTGGGAAGAACCCGCGCCTGAGTCTCTTCCCTTGTTCTGTCCAGAGTCCATGATCCTGCTGGGCTCCATCGAACGCTCACAGGTAGTAGCATTACTAGGGGCCCAGCTGAGCTCGGCGCGCCGGCGGCAGCACATGCAAAAGCTAAGGCAAGCCCAGATGTCTCCACCATCAGATCAGGGGAGCCCCCCTAGTTCTGAGACGTCCATCCGCTTCCAGGTAAGGAAAAAAAGTGCTCCGTGACCACACATCCTTCGGAAGTGTCATCTTGGAGGTTCTGAACCACAGCCTCCCAGCCCCTTCCTGTCCATGCAGGTGAACACAGAGGACTCAGCCTTCTCAGGATCCCACGGGCAGACTCACAAGCCCCTGAAACCTGCCCTGAAGAGAGGGTCTAGCCATACCACAAGCCTCCAGGAAGGGACCACAGGTGAGCCCTTTCTGCCCCACCTCGGATGAAGCCTGAGCCTCCACAGATGAATGAGTAGGCTATAAGGTGTACAAGGCGGAGCTGGAAAAGTCTCTCTCTCTCCCCTCGCCTTCTGCACCTTACCCCTATCCAACTTGCCCCCCCTATCTCGGGTTTGGAACACAGGCAACACGGAGTCAGCGGGCATTGCCCTCAGAAGCCTCTTCTGTGGCAGTCCACCTCAGGAGGCCTCTTCAGAAGTGAGTAGGCCAGGCGCTCCCCTCCTGCCCTGCTCCCCTCCTGACTCTCCTCTCTGCCTGCCTCCTGTCCTCCTGTCTGCCCCTGCAGTGCGCCCTTCTCCCTGGTTCCATCCTGCCCTTCACACCCCTCTCCCCATAACCTCAACTCCTTTCTGCTTTGGCTCTGACAAAGTTGGAAAAGTCGGAATCCTGTGAAAAACGCAAGCCGAAGCGGGTCCGAATCTCCCTGGCGGTATGTGTGCTCTTCTTCCTCAGCTCAGGCGCACCAGGCTGGGAGGGCTGGGGTCTAGGTGGGACAAACCTCTCAAAGCCAGGAGTACATCCGCTTCCCTCCCTCCCTTCTAGAGTGACTCCGACCTGGAAGGCGAGATGAGTCCTCAGGAGGTGAGATGCCGCTCTAGACTCTAGACTGCTTCTTCCTGGGTGTGTTGTCAATCACAGGGTGGAAAGGGGGCAAACCAGCCTTCAGAGAGCTGAAAGGAGCTCCCTCTCCCTGATCATCGGTCTCTCGCTGTCAGATCTTAGAGTGGGAAGAACAGCAACTAGATGAGCCTGTCAACTTCAGCGACTGCAAAATTGATCCTGCGCCTTTCCAGCTAGTGGAGCGGACATCTTTGCACAAGGTAGGACAGGGTAGGTCTGGACTCAGACCCAGGTGATGGTGTCTGAGGAAGGCATAAGAGACAGTATATTTGATGCCATTTTTAGAACATACTGCTCTAGGCTGTGGGAGCCTGTGAGCCAGGACTCCTTAGCCTTGTCCTTACTCCTTGGTGGAGCCAGGCATCATTTCTCTTCTGCTCAGTCTTACCCCTGGGAACTCTGGACCAAAGCAACTACAAAGACACAGCTTGAACTGGGTGGAAGCCAGAAGGCCAGACCAGGGTCAGAGCTAGGCAGGAGGCTGCCAAAGCCCAACAAGGCTGATACACACCCACACTGGAAAAAAAGGGGGGCGGGGGGAGTGAGAAACAGGCCAGATAAGAAAATCTAATAAACAGGCTAAGAAACAGTGAAGAAGGGTGAGGTGACTGCAGGGAAGAGATAAACAAAGATGAGAGACACCAGTAGGGGGCTTGGAATGTCAGACCCCAGAGAGTCAACTTGAAGCAAGTCAAAGAAAAACTGGTAGAGGAGACTCAGAAAGACAGCTCAGCAGAGGGGGCAGTAGGAAGAGGAAGAAGTACAGAGCGATGGAGGTAGACGGTGTACACACTGGAGCAAGGCAGGGCCTCCCACGGGTAGGGTAGCTGGCACCACTCGGTACCCGAAAGCTGCCATGTAAAGGCAGGGAATGCAGGCTACCCAGACAAAGCCAAGGGGTATTTTAATCCTTTTTGTTTTATGTGTAAGCCCCCTTTGGCGGGTCCAGACAAAAGTGACAGGTATGGGTTGGTGCTCCCAAGGCTTCAGCTTCAACTGCTGCTAAAAGTCAGCAGAGCACATATAAGCTGAGGCCCGGTGGGTCGGCTAGGAGACAGAAGAGCAAAAATAAAGGAACTTGGAACCTTTTAGGTAAAGACCTTAGATCAAAATGAGCAAGGAACTGCAGTGCTATCACTGGAGCTAGGCCAGAAGACAGTCCAAGCTGTACTTTAAAGCCTTTTCTTCCCAAGATCGCCACAGTTTCCCAGTTGTCAGCCATCTTTTTCTGTTTCCTTTCTTGACACAGGATCTAATATAACCCAAGTAGGCCTCGAACTCATAACAGTCAGCCTGCCTTGGTCTTCCTGGAGATTTCAGGCACACACCTTCATACCCAGCCGTGATCCCCTTGATTTTCTGTCATCCATAATAGTAACGCTAAGAACCCTGGCGTGCTGGAGTGCTTGCTGTGTGCCAGGCACCCCGCTAAGCTCTCCGCCCATTATAATTCTCACAGCCATACTAGCCAATAGGTATTATGACATTCCAGTTTTTATAGACGTCGAAATTGCCCAAACTGACCCATCAAGGAAGTAACAAAGTTGGGCCTGGACCCGGAGATAATCCAGCCCCAAGCCTGTCCTAACCAGTCTAAAACAGGGAGTCATTTGCCTGCATTGGTTTAGCAGTGCCAGACCCAGGGCCCAGATCCGGCCCTGCTCTCAGAATTCTTTCAGAAGGCCATGTTATCCTTTTCCCTGTCAGTGTACTTCACTGTTCCCAGGCCCAAGAAATTTGGGCCCTCCTATAGGCTCCATGGTGTCCAATTAAATTAAAATGGAAAAGAACAAAGTAGGTGTTTGTTACAAACTTCAGCTATCACAGGAAGGGAAGAAGCTGCCGAGGAACCACTAACAAAAGTACAAAGAACTGGAATAACATAAAAGATTAGAATTCTAGAGATTAGATTCTAAATGAGAATCTACTTATTAACAAAGCAGTAAGCAGTAACCCACTTAAGCTGGGGAGGGATACTTTGAGAGGACGGGAATCCATGAGCCTATTTAGGAACCTCGCAATGGCAGCTAGCTACAGCGGGTAGCGATGAGGAGGCCGGAGTGCCAAGGTGACGGCAAGACTGGCAGCCCAAATCCTCTCTCCCTGCTGCGTACGAGTTCGGCTGCAGAAGTTGAGCGAGTTGCTTAGCTTTTCTGTTTCCTTATCTATAGAGCAGGGCTGGCACAAGCTGAGTGTGGAGGCCTCTGCCTGTGATGTTAGCACTGAGGAGGTGCAGGATCAGACGACCAGAGTCTGCTGTGAACTACACAGCAAGTTCACCTTACTTCAGAAAAGAAAAAAAAAAGTTGGCAGGGCAGTAGTGGCACATGCCTTTACTTCTAGCACTCATGAGGCAGAGGCAGGCAGATCTCTGTGAGTTCAAGGCCATTCTGGTGTACAGAGCAAGTTCCAGGACAGCCAGAGCTGTTACAGACTGTCTTGAAAGACCTGAATGAATGAATGAATGAATGAATGATAAGTGAGAAGTAAAGCCTGGAAGCTAGGCATAGCAGGAAGGTAAGCTGGCAGGCCAGTCTGGGTTGACTTAAGAAAGGGTCTCATGGGCCATTCTAGGGAGTACTGGGTTCCACTCAAGTTTTAGAAAGCCATAGAATGGCAGAGTCCAGCTGGAAGGGGGGAGGCAGGAAGTAGGAAACCTCATCCTGCTGGAGTCTCAGCCCTGGTGATAAAGACAGGGAGCAGAACGAGGGAGAAGGCACAGATGTCCCAGAAGGAGAGCAGTGAGCTTGGCGACTGCCAGAAACAGGTTGTTCGCAGGCCTATAAAAGCACATCGCCTGCTAGGTCACTGTGGTGGGGAATAAGCAGGAAAAAAACGTCGACACGAACTGTTTTATGGGCTCCTTGAGAGAAGGTGAGATGGATTATTTAACCACAAGCTAAGAGATTAAAATAACATACCTTATGGGAAAGATGTTTCCCCTGGGGAAGACAGGGAAATTAAGGCTCATCTGTAGCTTGTAGGGTTCAAGTTATATAACAAGATTGCTAACTACATGACCATTGGAAAAACATGACTTCAAATTCAAAAAATGGGATTTCTCTTTTTTGTGTTTTTCGAGACAGCATTTCTCTGTGTAGCCATGGTTCTTGGGACAGAAAGAACTGGGTCTATAGACCAGGCTGGCCTCAGAGAGCTACCTGCCTCTGCCTCCTGAGTGCACCGCCAGAAAACTGAATATCTAAGATGTACCGGTATGGTAGCACATACCTGTAACCTAATACTTAGGAGGCTGAGGCAGGAGCAGTACTATGAGTTCAAGGCTAGCCTGGGCTAAGCAGTGAGACCTTCAAAAAGAAACAAATCCGAATGTACTGGAGCTACAGCTCAGTGAGTAGACAAATTACCCAGCATGGATGACGCTCTGGCTTTGATCTCAGAACCAAACACTGAGACCCTTGCTTCTTTATAAGTATGGCCATGCCCCAGATGGGGGAAATTGGGAAAATTCTGTAAGCCCCTTCCCATCATTTGTGTAAGACAGTATTTAAGACGTGAGACATTAGGTGTTCGGGAAGCTGTTAGTGCTGCCCATCTTGATTCACCTATTAGGCCAAGAGGCTCCCAAGTCCACCCAGAACAGTAGATAACAAATTCCAGGAAATGCTGAGAGCTGTTTTCGAGACAGCAAATGGGAACTGCTGATAATATAAAGGTGGTCACATCTCACGGCTTGGGAACCCACAGTATGGCGCAGGAACATTCCCATGGCATTTCCCTCTGGCAGTGCCTCCCACTACTGCACCCCTTCTGTTCCACACCCTCCCCCCATTTTGCCCTGATCCTCTCTGACTGTGATTCTGAGCTGCCCCTTTGAATGTCAAGTGCAGTGTCCCCTCTCCCTGCTCTGCAGACCCATACCATCTTCTCCCTGCTGGGCGTGGACCACGCTTATGTTACCAGCATTGGCAGACTCATTGGAATTGTGACCCTAAAGGAGGTGAGGTGAAAGGACCAAAGCCACTTCCACATCTGCGCCGCCCCCCCCGGGGGGGTGGGAGAGGTCCTGGGGAGGAGTCTCAGCAGAGAACAGACACCTGACTCTTGCCTTTCCAGCTCCGGAAGGCTATTGAGGGCTCTGTCACGGCACAGGGTGTCAAAGTCAGGCCACCCCTTGCCAGTTTCCGGGATAGTGCCACCAGCAGCAGCGACACAGAGACCACTGAAGTGCACGCGCTCTGGGGACCGCTGTCCCGCCATGGCCTCCCACGAGAGGGCAGCCCTTCTGACAGTGACGACAAGTGCCAGTGAGCCCTCGCTGGATGGCCTATATCCCTTCTGCAAGCAGCAGCAACCAGAAGCTGGAACCCAAGTCCACTCTAGCTGTGGACTGCCAGCCCCTCCATCTCCCGGCGGGCCTACCTGGAATGTAACTCAACACCTACCTGCTAGAGGCTCAGCAGTGCCCTGGCAGGATGAGGTGGGGCCATGGGGCCCTTGCCCACTCTTTGAGAAAGGGGCAGAACTAAAATGGGTTTATACTGGAACCTCCAATGACAAGATGTATATAGAAATTTACAAAGATTTTTATATTAATTTAATAAAACAATAAATAGAATAAAGTAAACACCTAATTGGCCACTCATGTATAGAACACTTGTGCTGTTGGCTCATGTTTTCCTCTTGGATCCTCTTACCTGCCCAAGCCTGAGACTTCAGTCCACAGCCGCCTATCAGCCCCAGTGTCCCAGCAATATAGGATCTGCCAGAGGCCTCCGCTGCCTCATCTGCAACACCCTGCCTGGATCAGGCACCTAACCCTGTGGCTACAACCTTCCATTCAGCCAAGAAAACTCACTGCCCTCTTTCCCAAGGATAGCCACTCCCTCATGACTGTCCATTCATCAGCACAGATCTCATGGCTACCCAGGTGGCCCCCTTGTGGCACTCCCAGCTCTGACAGCCAGACCCATTCCTTTGTCCAGTTCCACCCTACTGAGAACTCTGTGCCCACAGGACCTTGCCATGCTGGGAGAGGGAGAGGCTGAGGAGAGGAGAGGGGGAGGACACACCCTTTCATCATTCCAGTGCCTCCCAGAGAAGATCGGCTCAAAGAACAGACCAGAAACCCCCTGTCTTTAGGAAAAAAGGTTTAGAGACAATGGCAAGGTGAAGCACAGCGGAGCCCAGGTGGGTAGGGGACCCTTAGGGGATGGCTCAATCCGTAGACTCCAAGAGGCCACGAGCCAGCCCCACAGGGGGAGGCGCTTCAGTCAAGCACTGCACGTGGACTTGGGTGAAGAGAGAAGCAGAGGAGAAGGGGCACGAGGAAGGGTGGAGGAGATGGCCAGGCTTCCTCCATTCCCACCCTCCCAGCCCAGGTTCACATCCCAGGAGGAAATGTGGCATTTTGGATTCAAGAAACATGAACGTCACTGTCTGCCACAGCTGTAGCCATGCCCCAGGGGTCCCGGGCAAGCCCCGGCAAACCCCCAAGAGTGGAAGCAGTACATGCGCCCCTAGCCTGGCCTCTGCCTCCTCTCCAAACACTTTCATGCAAAACACACAATGGAGAAGTGAGCGCTCCCAGAAGCCCTCGGAGCTCCAGAGCCCACACTTCGGCCACAGAGGCCTCTGCCCCAGGCAGCAGCCAGGGGAAACATGCCACCACTGGGCATGTCTGGATCACTGGTCCTCGGGCTCCACCTCATCCTCATCTAAGGATACGACCCCAGAAGAGGCCACATCAGAGACTTGCTGCTGCCTTTCCCAGCTGCCGCCAGGCAGCGGGCAGAGCAGCTGGCAGTCCTTGCACGAATCGGGCTCCTCCTCGTCGGTAGGGGAAAGGCAGGATTCCGTGAGCGGTGAACTGTAAAGTGAGTCCTGGGCCTCCAAAGGGCCCAGGCTGCGGAAGGCACTTTCCCGGCTGGGGGGCAGTCTGGCAAGGAGCAGCTCTTCACCCAACATCTGAGAGGTCATCCTGGCTGGGGAGCCCAGCAACCCATCCTCCAGGCTGCACAGACTAGAGCACAGGGTATCTGGGGACACGGTCTGGGAACAGTCGCTCTCGGGCTCCACGGAGCCCTGACGCACGGGCCGGGAGAACCGACGACCTGTGAAGAGGTCCTGGAGGTGGGGCCCCAGAGACCCAGCCATGTCTGTGAAGGGAAGAAAAAAGAGACAGCTTTGCCGACCTCATTTCAGTTGGTCAATATGGAAGCCACATGACCACCACAGACTTCCCAGCCCCTTCCACCCTTATCGTAACTGTGGGGGCAAGGAGTCAGTAGAAGCTGGGTAACCTGAACAGGTCTTCATTTTTGATGCCTTAGTTCCTTTCATGGTAGATTAGAAATTCCAATAATATTTACTTTATAGTCCTAGAACAAGAGTTTGCACAGAGGCAAGCACTAAATGCAGGCCCACTGTATGATCACACCGGGTGCTCGTTACTCAAACAGTGAAGACTGACTGACCTGTGCTCTGCTCATGAAATAAGGTGTCCCAAGCATGGACCCATGTCTATCAGAAAAGCTCCGCACAGGCCGGGCGGTGGTGGCGCACACCTGCACACCTTTGATCCCAGCACTTGGAAGGCGGAGGCAGGTGGATCTCTGTGAGTTCAAGGCCAGCCTGGTCTACAAGAGCTAGTTCCAGGACAGGCTCCAAAGCTACAGAGAAACCCTGTCTTGAAAAAAACAAAAAAGTTCTTCATTTTTTAAAATCTGCTCAAAGATTCCACACACACTTTCAAGGTTAGCCTGGGCTACATACTAAGTAGCCTGAGCTATAGCGAGGTCCTTTCTCAAAAATTTCCTCAAAAAACAAAATTCAAAAACAGACAAAAAAAAATCAGAAAATACTTGTGGTTGGGGGTTCCACCTTAGCCTTAAGCATTCAAATGAGTCCCCTCTGGACCACAGTGCAGCTTCTTGCCTGCTTTAAATGAAGGTTTGGCCTTGAAAACCTTGTTAATTAGCTAGAGGAGGAGGAACCAATAGGTGATCTTCAAAGGCAAAGGGTTGGGGGTTGGGGGTAGGGGTCCTGTGAAGCCAGACAGCAGAAGCTGCAGGGAAAGCTAGCCGCAGAGTCCAAGGGATGGAAGATGAAAGCTGAGCTGAGCCAGCTGCACAGCCCCCAGGGTTGCTAGCACTGGCCCAAAGCAAGACCCACACGCTGGAATACAAAGATGCTGAGCTGAAGCCAGAATCCTGCAGACTCTAGACCCAGCATGCCTTCCTGTTTGCTTGGGATCACTGCCCTGGGAGGTGTGGGTACTGTATTCATCCGTCCTGCCACAGCCAACCAAAGCCACCCTCAAAGAGGTAAAGGCAAGGATACCACAGATCCTTCTGGAAGCATGAGTGTACTAGCGTGGAGGGAAGAGGTCCCAGGTTCTCTGGGCTTGTTTCTTTAATCTGAGAACAGTAAGACCCACTACACATAGGGAGAGAAGAAAGCTCGTTCAGCACCCATAGAAAAGAGCCAGCCGCTCCATTTACAACTGCTGGTTTCCCACCCGTAGACAGTGATCTGTGTCCTTGGGGTGTCAAGATCAACCTAGGTAGTCTGTTTCCTCCGATCTGGAAGGCTTGCGGTGCCCTAGGAGGCTCAGAGTGCATCACCACACCTACCAGGCGAGCCCACCCCACGTGGCGGCACAGCACAGAGCGTTCCTCACCTGAGTCAGTTCCCCCAGTGAAGTCCTCGTCGTAGGAGTCATCAGTGGAGTCATCGCCATCCACGGAAGACCACGCTCGGAGCTTAGCTTCTGCAATAGCAAACTGCTCCGCCACTCCTACCAGAGAGACATTCAGAGGGCATTCACTGGCACAGGAGCCAAGCTAAGACTAGGGTTTGCTTTGTAGACAGAAGATGTGACTGAGGTCTTTGGGCAGAGGGAGGCATGTGATTCCAGCTCCCATGCCAGCTCCAGAGAGCAGAGGCAGCAGCCCCAAAGGCAAATCTGTGAGACTAGTTCCCTTTCTGCTACCCACCTGCTGCAAAGCGAGCCTCTTGTTCGCCCTCACTGAGGTCTGAATAGGAGGAAAAGGCTGATTCCAGAGCTGCAGGTGAGTCACTGGGCTTGCTCCAGCCCTTCCATTCGATGAGGTGAGCCACGCGGCCCTGGGCCATGGCTGTGGGCTTGGTCACGTGGTCCTTCACCACCTGGGAAATACCTGGAGGTGGGAAAAGAGAAGTTGGGTTAAGACTAGGAAGTAGCTTGCAGGGAAGTAGGTGAGGAGGCCTAGAATGTCTCTCCATGTCCTTTGGGTAGGAAGAAGGGCTAGGATTGATGTTTTAAAATTATCTTTATTTTGTGTGTACTGGTGTTTTGCCTGCATGTATATCTGTGTGCGGGTGCTGGATCCTGGAGTTACAGACAGTTGTGAGCTGCCATGTGGGAGCTGGGAATTGAACCCGAGTCCTCTGCAAGAACAGCCAGTGCTCTTAACCACTGAGCCATCTCTCCAGCCCCAAAGAATCTCTGTCTCTCTCTCTCTTTGGTTCTTTGAGACAAGGTTTCTTTGTGTAGCCTGAGCTGTTCTGGAACTTGCTTTATAGACCAGGCTGGCCTCAAACTCAGAGATCTGCCTGCCTCTATGAGTGCTGGGATTAAAGGTGTGTGCCATTACTGCCCAGCCGGGCTAGGATTGATGTGCAAAAAGAAATCCCAAAAAAAAATTGCCCTCGGGAAATAGTCACATAGATCAAATCATGTCATGTCCACAAGACATGAGGAAAAGAAACAAGGAAGGACAAAGTGGGCAGATGAACAGAAGTGGGGTGCATACCATGCAGGGAAGATCTGGCCAGCGCAGCAATCTCCTGGATGGTTAGGGCTCTCCGGGACTTGGGCAGCATCGCGACTGTGTCTCCAACATTCACCTTGAGTAACACCACCAGAAGGTCAGTGCCCCTCTGACAGTCATGACCTTCTTTCCAACATGCTCCTGCCTATTCCAAGGTATCGGCGGGAGCTGGGAGCTGGAAGAATGCAGGACTGCACATCCAGCCTAGTGGCTGGTGGCATGCAGCAAAGGCTAAGAAGCCGGAGTCCACCAACTGTCCTCCTAGGGAGCGGTGGAAACTCAAACCCAAGGGAACAGAACTACAGCCAAGCCTCCACCTTCCCAGCTCCCAGCAGGGAAGGAGACAGCTGAAGAAGAACCATGAGGAGAGCCTCTGAAGACCGGTGGCGCACGCATTTAATCCCAGCACTCAGGAGGCAGAGGCAGGGGGATCTCTGAACTTGAGGCCAGGCTGGTCTACAGAGTGAGTTCCAGGACAGTCAGAGATACACAAAGAAACCCTGTCTAGAAAAAAAAAGAAAAAGAAAAAAAAAACGGGAAAGGAAGGAAGGGAGACAGCTAAGGCAAAGACATCCTTGAGGTTCTTCCCGCTCCTCTGTCTGTTAGATGTACGTCCCAGCTCTTTCTAGGTGGCCTACCAGAACCAAACATTCAGCATAACCAACGCCAAAACAAACATTCTCTTCCCCACATGAGGCTTGGCTTTCCAACTTCCCCCACATTCTCGATCTCACTGGGATCCCTATCTCAGGATTACCACCCACTCTCCCCTAAGCTTTGCCTGCATGTATCTACTCTTAAACCTAGTGAGGGGTCAGGATGGAACCCAGTCGGTACAGGGCTCGCCTCCCATTCAGGAAGCATGGTGTCTGACCAGTAGCATCTGATACCTGGTATATGACGCTTCCAGGTGCTGGGAGATGAAGGCAGGAGGATCAGAAGGTTAAGGTCATCCTTGGCTACATAAGACCCTATCTCAAAACAAACAGTTATCATTGCCAACAACAAAGGATCCTTATGGATTATACCTCGAATCATTCCCTGACCCTGTTTCTGTCTTTTCTGTTCCTACTGACACTTCCCTTAAGCCCTCAGTGACCTTCCCCAGGTTAGCACGGGTTCCTAACCTTCCACACTACTTCAGCCCAGAAGTCTGTGTATAAAATCTCTTTTGTTCCCATTGCTGGCTTTCTCATCTTTCCAGTGTTGACTGAAACATTACCCCCTTAGAGAAGCCTTCGTAGTTACTCAAATGGTGGTCTGTCCTCTAACTGTGGTCTCCAATAAATCATTATTTTCTATCAGTGTACCATTAACGGAGCCAGCTTGCCAGGTGTAAATATGATTTCCTTTGTTGGTCTTTATCTCTTTGAGGAATTCAGTCTGTTAGGGTTACTGCGTCATCCCAGTGTTTAAACAGTACCTGGGAATAAGTAAATGTATGGGCTGAATGAACAGATAAGGTATAAATGTACAGTTTCCCAAGAATACAGTGAATCAAAATGCCATTTCAAATTCTGTACAGTGATGCCTGTGCATGAAAATGTCATAATGAAGGCCAATATTCTATATGCTAAGTAAAATTTAATCTTAAAAATTGATTTTTGGTCGTGTGCTTTAGGGGAAAAAAAACTCTTTAGAGAGATGGAGAAACGACTACGTGGTTAAGAGCATTTGCTGCTCTTACAGAGGACCCAAGTTTGGTTCCTAGCTCCACAACCACCTGCTAATCCAGCTTCAGGAGACCCAGCACCTCTAGGCTCCAAGGGCGCATCCATAGGCAGACACATACACATAAAAATTTAAAATTTTTAAAGTTTTCTTTTAAGAAATAATATTGCCTTTCTAGGCTCTCCCTCTATTACTCAGGCACTTAAGGACTCCATAGGGAAGCCTCTGCCTCTCTCTGGACCTCCTTCAAGTTCATCCCTCATCTCTGACCAATACTATCCGGCTCCCCTACCTTCCCCGCCCTGTCAACAAGCAGCCTGCCTCCAGGGAAAGGAACTAGCTTTTTAGGCCAAGAAGGCCATCCTTGCCTTGCAAAACGCTCCCTATCATTTAAGGTCACAAGTGTCACTTCATAATAGACTTACTTTTTTTTTTTCTTTGACACCCCCAGCCCCAGATGCACGCTGCTCGATTCCATACTGCCTTTGTGGTACTCCCAAGGGAGCAGGAGATGGCAGCGTCAGAGTTTAATCCATCTGGGCTCCTAACTCCATCCTGTACCTGATTTAATACTCCTTGACAAGCCCCAGCAAATGTTTTTCTTTGCTGAAAATAATTTATGCACACACCCCCTTCCCAGCATTACCTAATTCTTCTCCATCATGGTTGGTTCCACCTGGCACAAGAGGCCTCAGGCCCATCAGTCCGACCCTCTCCTTCAGTATCTGGCTGACAGGGCCTCCAGATTGGCGCCGATAGCCTCTGGCCAGGCCTGTGGGAAGGAGAACCTGCCGGGTGTTTCCTGGCTTGCTCTCCCTCCCTTCCCTCGCTTCCCCCAGCCGCTGCCATCCATGCAGGGCGACGCTCCGCGCAGCTGCGGCCCTGGCCCAGAGAAAAGGTGTATATCTCCGTGGCAACCCATCACCATGCAACAGGGTCTCCCGGGATACGGCCTGGGATGCGCTGACGTCAGCACCGAAGGCGCTAGCAAGCCAGCCCGCTGGAACCTAGCCGAGCAGAGCAGACCGGCGCGGGGGCGGCCTGCCGGATAGCGCCTCCGCTTGCAGGAAAAAGAGTCCGAAGCAGGATGGTGAGGCAGGAACAGGGAGGGGGTCACACGAACCCTAAATGTGAACCCCGCCCCCGACACACACACACACATACACGCACAGAAAAGGCCCAGCACCTCTGGCAAGTCCTGGCTGTCTACGGAAGAAGGACGAGGGGACCGGCTCCAGCCTCGGAGAGTCCGAGCAGATCCCAAGGAAGACAGAGAAAGACCTCGAGGGAGTTCGATCCACTCCACAGCCCAGGCAGGGTCCGAAGCCACTGAGGAGTCGGAGGAAAAGGTGTCCATCTGGATCCCCACTTCTACCAAGAGTCTCATTTTCATCATGTTGCCATGTCATTTTTACCAGCCTCCCCCTCTCTCAGACAATCTGAGGCCACCATGTCCTCCCACAGCTCGGACTTGGGGCCCTTTTGTGGCAATCCAATGAACTCCTTCTTCTACAAATATTTTGCCATCAGAACGTAACGTGAAGCCCAAACGTGGGTAAATTCTGAATCTTCCCCGTCTCTCAGCCCTTAGAAAGTACATGAAATTCTCCCACCAACACTGCCCATCTTCCCAGTTTCCTTCTCCCCTCCAACTCCCTTGATTCTTTCCTCTCACCAACCTCAACTGCTCTATCACTATTCTTTTTCAACAAACCTGTCATTTTTGTTTTTTATTTAAGTGTTCACCCTTGTAAGTCATTTCCTAAAAGCCCCAGCCTGAATCTTCCTACTTCAGCCTGGTTCCCAATATCTACACCACAGTGATTTTCCTCTCGGTACAGTGTCTGGTGTGCCTTCCTCCTCAGCTTCCTTCCCATCACCTCCCAGATCGCATCCATCCATGGCCTCTGGTCTCACCTCTGCGACTTGTCTGACAAGTCCATCTTCCTCCAGGCCCTTCACGCTGCCACAAAAACATTTTGCCCAGCACAGAAATCATAGGCATGCTGGCTGTGTTGATGCAGAGAACCCAAAGCCCGAACTGCTTCAGGCTCAGCTCCCAGTTCTATTCTTGTTTTGGCTCCGGATGCTGAGCCAGTCCCCTCCCCACTTGGAACTTGTGCCTAGTCACATAAGGAGAACACTCCTGCCTGTCTCATAGCTTTAAGGAAGTGGGAGTGCCGGGGCCTAGCCAAGTTCTCTGGGGCTTGTGGAGCTGCAGCTCATCCTTAGTTTACACAGTGCCAACTGGCCATGTACTTAGCAACTAACCTTTTAACTGGAGCAGTCGGCTCTGTCCCTGAGCTTCAGTCGGGTAGTGGTCCCCAGAAATGCTACCAACCAGAAAGAACACAGGTTACTGGCTATCCCTGAACCCCCACCCCCCACCCCGCGGGTACCTAATCAGGGCTCTCAAGGCTTGCCCTGAGACCAGGCAAACTTTCCTGACTACAGAAGGGGATGACTTTCTGAACTCCAAGCAGACCAGGGAAATCACTCCACCCTACTGCTTCTCAAATTCATAACCCACGAGGTTAATCCTGGGACTACAAATCCCAGAATTCATTAAGGGCAGTGCAAATCTCAGCCCGAATTTAGTTGTAAAACACCTCAAATATCAACCACACCAATGCTTTGTGACTGACCATTCCTTGACACAGAAGTAAGGTAAGCTGGCAGACCTCAGACACCTAGGGCTAAAGCAGGGCGCCCACGTGTCCACAGGAAAACCAAGGCCTGAGCAAGGGTCGACTGTCTGGACCTTTCTCCGCAGAGTAAGGGTAATTTGGGGAGAGGGTTAATCTGAATAAAATGATCTGTGAGCACGAGGGATTTATCAGTTTGCTCACAGGTGCTACACATGGGGCTTCCAATCCCCTTTAATCAACCAGCTGGTTCTTAAGCAGGAGCAAGTATTAGGTTAAAAACTCCGTGGAAAGGTACTTGGCCAGTATTTGCAGACTGACTCCTGAGGATGCCAGCACCCAGCTGGGAGAGGTAGGTTCACAGCAAAGAGCCACTCCTAAGTCAGTGAGATGAGAGGTTGGTGTAGGCAGAGGAGTATGTAGATACAAAAGGCTAGCTGCCAGAAGCCAGGAAGGTGGTGGGCGCAGGTTGCCCAGCGAATCCTAGGCTGTGCCCCTGCAGCCACCCTCAGCAGAAGGAATACAGACGGAAGGTGAGTATAGCACGGAAAAACCCAAAGGCAGGCCACAGAAACAAGCCAGAGTCGGTGAGCCCCCTCCCGGTTCGCTCATCTAGCCCGAACCGCCTCCCTGGCGCAGGCTCCTCCCTCTCCTATACCAGCCCCCTCCTCACGGCCCCTACCACCCACGGCCCCACCGGGCAGCTGTTGCCCGACTCCCTGTCCATGCTCCGGCCTCTGTCTCTTACCCTGACCGGCTGGGCGCCGAGAGCCAATATAGCCCATGGCAGAGCACCCAGGCACGCTAGCCCGCGCTCGGGACCCGGGCCATCGCCTTGCAGAGGGTCGGGCAGCGGTCACCACCAGGGAGGGGACAGCCTGTGAGAAGGGGAGGGGGTGGGAGCAGCGCGTCTGCTGCCGCTCCCGGGAGAGGGGAACAGGGCCGGTGACGTAAGCGCGGGGCCGTGCCCACCCAGAGCAGGCGGGGCAAGCATACGTCACAGCCACTCAGTAGCAGCCTAGGTCTTCAAACAGCCTGCATCTCCAGTCTACTGCGGAGCCACACTGGAGGCAAAAGCCGGTAGGCCATGCGGTCATTTTACATAGGACATCCCCTTTATAGCTTCTATAGCTGTAAGGGCCTCAAACCCAGGGCCTGAATCACCCTGGTAGCATTCTACAGCACTCATCTTCCATGTCAAACCAGTAAGAGCCTAATCCTCCACAAAAACAAACAATTCCTTGGGTCCACCCCCCGATCCCGCCCCAAATCATTGACCGGGAAGGAGACAGGTACCAACACTGATATAACACCAAGTCTGGAAAGAACGCTGTCCATCTTTCCATACTCCTCCAAGGAGGCAGATCATTAAAGAGGCAGTGAAATTAATTGAATTCATGTTTAATAATTACAGGCACCGTGCCCCCCCTTTCCCCTGCCCAGGCAGCAGCAGGGGTGGTGCAGGGGCTGGGGCATATGCCCCCAGCAGCGAGGACGGCAGTCCCAAGAGTGATTTCAGAAAATAAAAAAGGACCCTAGAGGCAGGCGGTAGTGCCCCTCCCCCCTGCAAAGACACACCAAATTTCAAGACTTTATATATATCTCTGTGCCCCGGGGGGGAGGAGAGGGACACTTGGCAGCATCCTGGAGGGGGGCCCCAGGCAGCCCCAAGCCATCCTGCCTCATCAGCCACTTTATTAGCTCAGACACATCGCACTACAGGCACCCACTGCCACTGCCGCCACTGCTGCCGCCGCCCCCCTGCAGTCCAGGCGGCTGGCTGGCTGGGCTATCCACGTGTCCATGGCTCCAAGTCCCCGGCCCCACCCGCCATCAGTTGTGATCAGACTCCTCCTCCTCAGCCTCACGAAGCCAATTGAAGAAGGCTGTGACAGATTTAAGGGCCACACCCTTGCCCTGCTGCTCAGCAGGGTCCTTGCTGCTCTCCCAGCTGTAGAAAGCGTCCTCCTTCACCACGTCCTCATCATACAGAGCATCAAAGAACATTCGAAGCAGGTCTGCAAGCCACAAAGACATCAATTAGGTGACTAGTCTGTACCCAGAGATCCCTCCCAAAGAGACACTGTAAAACTACTAAGTCCTGACCTACCATTGTGGTGTCCAGAGTGACTAGCCCTGACAGAATGCTAATTTCATGACATAAAGAGACTAAGAATGAGTTACTTGGCCACCAGCAATCCTTAGGAACAGGCATGAAGAGGGGAGAAGGGAAGGGGAATGGGAATGGGGGAAAAACAAACAAAAAACAGGCGTATAACCCCAAATATTTAGAAGCCTGAGGCAGAAAGATCTAAGGATCAGAAGTTCAGGGCCAGTTCTAGCAGCTTAGCAGAACTGTCTGAAAACGGGGAAATGAGGCCAGGTGTGGGGGTGCACGCCTTTAGTCCCAAACCCAGGAGGCAGAGGCAAGCAGATTTCTGCATTTTAGGCTAGTATAGATTGTTCTAAACCAGCTACAGTGAGACCATATCTCAAGAGAGAAAAGGGGAGGGAAAAGAATAATCAATTCGGGGCTGGAAGATGGCTCAATGATTAAGAGCACTGCCTGCTCTTCCAAAGATCCTGAGTTCAATTCCCAGCAACTACACGGTGGCTCACAGATCTGTAAAGAGATCTGGTGCCCTCCTCTGGTCTGCAGGCACACATGCAGACAGAATACTGAGAATACTGTATACATAAAAAATAAATAAATCTTAAAAAAAGAAAAAGAATAATCAATTCTCCACTTTGTGGCTAACATCAAATGTAGAGTTCAAGGAGAGAAATGAAAGGAAAAAGGTAAGGTATGGTGGTTCACAACTGCAATCTCATTACTTGGGATACAGAGGCAAGAGGTTCAAATGCTAAGGCAAGCCTAAACTACGTAATTAGTCTGAGGCCAGTCCAACCTGCATCCAACCCTGACAAACACCCATGACCTCTCTCTGGCCTCTAGGCAGTGCTCACTGTCAGAGTTCACAGTTACTGCCTGAGCCTTGTCTCTGGCCATCAAGAACACTTTCCTTCCCACTATGCACACTGCAGCAACTGAACAAAGCACAAGGACCCCAAGTCCAGCACCATGACATCAGCAATGGCTTACCAGCTATGAGAAGCTAGGCCATTCCACCTGCTGTGGCACAGCTAACCCTTCACTTAGCCCACATTGGTGCTCTAAAGCCCATGCACAATCTGAGAACTCTGTGCAATTGCTCATCTACTTTGCCCTACATTTAAGCCCACGTTTGTCTAATTTAAACATAAAAGTTATTTATCTTTCACTGGGTGGTGGTGGCACATGCCTTTCAGTCCCTGCACTTAGTAGGCAGAGGCAGGCAGATCTCTGATTTTGAGGCCAGCCTGGTCAATAAGACCTAGTTCCAGGACAGACTCTAAAGCTACAGTGAAACCCTGTTTCAAAAACCAAACCAAAACAAACAAACAACCCCCCCCCAAAAAAGCTATCTAGCGATCTTTCACTATCCTATAGTCCAGTCAAATTTTTAGATAGGCTCCTACCAAACTCTGTCGCATTCATCATTTCAAACACTTCCCTATACCAAATTTTCTCCTTTGCTCATATGGCCCTGCCCGTGTTCTCTATTTCCCCAGTGTTCTTATTCCTCTTGAGGCAATTCCATTATCCTCAGCAGCACCTTTCTAACAAAAAAACCTTAGTCCTTTCCCACTGTAAAGCAGAATTAAACAGCTAACTGACGATATTTTAAAGGTACTTATGCTTCAAATGCTGTTTTGGTGTTCTGTTTGTAGCCCTGTCTTGAACTCACAGACCTACCTTTCTGTCTCCAGAAAGACAGAGGGCTAGGGTGGGAATTCTCTGAAATGGCCTAATCAGCATAGGTGGGCCTCTGGTGTCAGGATCACAGGGTGTGGCACCATGCTCAGCTAATTCTTTGCTTACAATCCTACAAAGCCTTATTTCACTCAAAGCAAAGTCCCTGCCACTACTTACATGGCCTGCCGTATCTGCCCTGCCTCTAGTCCCTGTCCCAACTCTCTTCCTCCAGCAGTTCTTTTATTCCGACTCAGGGCCCACCTGCTCACTGTCAGTCTAACAATTCCTACCCATCACCTCTCAGACTAATCTTCTGACAGAGTTACTGACGCCAGGCCAGCACAGAATTATGCTATTTCCTCACTACAGTTCCGAAACACCTGAACATACCCACGTGCTGAATTTATAAACCTACAAAGGCTTTTAGATAAGAAGGCAAGGTAAGCAAAGCATTTCAGATCTGTGCCAGACACAGTGGGCACACCTTGTCTAAAGATACTACTGTTGATCACCTGTGTGCTGCTGTCACCTGTTGGCCAAGCACAAAGCCGGAAGGATATCAAACCTCAAGGCTTAGATTAACTCATTCCATTTGCAGGCAAGGAAACATGCACTGGGTAGGGTCATTTTGTTCTTTACCCACCTTTCTTAGGTTGAGTACCTTCCATGACCACCCTCTTCTATCTGGCAGTCCCTTTGCCCCACCCATCCCTGCAGCCTGGCTCTTACTGGCAGGCTGTTCTAAGGTCACTACAAGGGCCTGGAGGGCGTAGAGTGCTTGTAGCTCCTTCTGTTCGTCACACAAGTATTTTTGCAGCAGTCTCGCTCGCAGTTTCAACACTGTAACATCCACTCGGAGAGGAGTCTCGACTACAGGAGAAGACAAGGATAAATGTAATACTGCAGACTTCACCTGGCTTAGCCCCAGAAGGCTAAGATCAAAACCCCTCTCCCTCCATTTGCCTCTCCCTTGCTCCTTACAGATAATTGCAGAATGACAGACAGCCGTCATGAGGGCTCGAACTAATGTATTGGATGCTATCTGCTGCTCATTCAGGTTGGCCTGTGCAGAAAAACAAAGGCTCCTAAGTTATAAATTATGCCTCCAAGTACCCACTCTTGTCACCTCCCAAAACATCTATCCCATCTTAAAACTATCTCTCTACTTCCCATTTTCCAGGAGAAACATACCTCTATCCAGTCAAACACCCGCTGGTTACTGCTGCCCTCCTTCAGCAGCTTCTCCAGCTGCCTACGCAGCTCCTCAAAGGCAAGCACCCTCTGGCCAGGAGCTTCAGACTCTTCTCCCAGGGTATATTCTACCTTCTATAAGCAAATGACCAACAACCAAGGTCAAGCAAGACTACAGAGTAAAGAGGAAGGAAAGATGTAAGAAGCTAGCTCCAAATGCAGAATAAACTAGTCTCAAACCTGTTCAGTTACAAATGAGTTAACATCTTGGCCTTCTGCTAGAAATTCCCTCCAGCTCAGACCAGCCTCTCGCCACAGCATCCCCACCTTTTTGGGACCCTGAAAAACAAAAGAGCAATTCGGCATCTCAATATCTACCTCTACCCATGGCCTCCAGCTCTGAGGACTCAATAGTGCTCAATAGTGATCTAAATATACCACATACCCTTCCATGTCTAAATCAAACACATATCCCAAGCAATAGGAACTCACCCACCACCACAGTGGTGTGACATGAGAGGAAAAAGTCTCTAGAAAAAAAAAATTCATTAGTAGGACTCTTAAGAAATCACTAGATCTCAAAAAGGTAAACAAGCAAATCTACACGTCTTACCCTGGTATATGCCTAGTATATATATATCACTTACATTTCTTTTCCCAAGCAGCTCTTAGAAGTCTTTTTAAAGTATTTATTATTGTTTGCTAGACCCGGAGAGATGGCTCAGCAGTTAAGAACACTTGTTTGGGTCCCAGCACCCACATGATGGTTTCAAAAAAGAAAAAAAAAATAACCACTATGAGGTAGTGCCACACCAGGACAGCCACAGATACCCTTGTCAAACAAACAAACAAACAAACAAACAAACAAACACACAAAAAGAGAACTAAGAACTAACACATGTGCCTATGGGTTTCCTGAGTTCAGAAAATCTTAGCAGCAATAACACCCTCACACTTCACAAAAAGTCCCCTTGAGTCCCTTTCAAACTCTTCAAACTACACACCCCAACTTCTTACCACCATGGGCATCACCAACTTGACTTTCAAGACTTTTACATTCTAATCACTTCCATTAACTTTTCTGTTTTTTGGAGACAGGGTTTCTCTGTAGTCTTTGGAGCCTGTCCTGGAAACTAGCTCTGTAGACTAGGCCAGCCTTGAACTCACAGAGATCCACCTATCTCTGCCTCCTCAGTGCTGGAATTAAAGTCGTGCACTACCACCACCCGGCTACTTCTAACTTCCATGTTTTTCAAAGAAGTCCTTTTATTGTAAGAGCTGTCAAATAAATATCCTGTAACTCCATGGCACTGAGACACCATTTTTTCCTATTATTTCACATTTCACTCAAGTTGCTGAAACTGCCATTTCTTGCTTTTTTCTCTACCTTCACACTGTTTAACTGTTATAACCCCAGGGGCTCAGTATTTAGTCAATGTTCAAAGGAACAGTGATCAAATGACTAACAAATGAATTAACCACACAGGTCTAGGATCTTTCCTTACCAATCTTCCTTCAGTCCAGGCAGAATTCATGACAGAAACTACCTTAAACTTTTATTTTTTTTGAGACAAGTTTCAGAGCCTGTCCTGGAACTAGCTGTTGTAGACCAGGCTGGCCTCGAACTCAGAGATCCTCCTGCCTCTGCCTCCTGAGTGCTGGGATTAAAGGCATGCCCCACCACTGCCCGGCACTTAAACTTTTCAAGTATCAAAGGTCAAAGGACCAAGAAACTCCAATGGCCACCAAAGCAGCCAAAGCCACTTAAGTCCATGAATACAGTCCCCTCTGAAAGGCCAAACTCACCATGCTCTTGCATAAGAGTCCCAGGATTTCCAGCAACAGAGAAGTAGCTTTGCCTATGGGCCTCAGAGGCTTCGTAATTTCCCTGCAAGAGAAATCAATGCTGATGGTCTCCAAAGCCCTTGACATTACTCCATCCCTCTCCAAAGACAGCGTTCAAGTTGTCTCACGCCATTGTAAATGAGAGAGGGCTTACCTGAAGAGCTCTCCCATGGGTACCCCATCTTCCTGGAGAATGGGTGTTATCAATTCTGCCAGGTAAAGCCATACATGAGGGATGTCAATTTCCATGTCCTCAGCCAATTCTAGTGTTTCATACAGCCTGAAAAGGGAATGAGAGGTCAGGGCATTTGGGGAGATGGGCCTTCCAGGGAAATGTAGCATGACAAGTATCAAATGTGGAGGCCCTCCAGAAACATTTTCCTGACACGAGACAATCTCAAGCTAAAGTTACCATCACCCTTTACAAAGCTAATTGAAATGGTTGGTCTACATACTCAATGCAAAGTTCCACGAACTCCATAAAGAAATTGGTAGGCATGTGAACATGGAAGGCCCACAGAAATAAATCATTTACCCTTGATAGTACTGGGCAGTAGAGAGGTGCCCTGAGCAGAGCAGCTGGTGCAGCAGTCGCCCCATGTGCTCACGAGCAATGGTACTACGCTCCAGTGTGGACTCGATGCCATGCCGCACAAAGATGAAGAGCAAGGAGGGTGACGCCAGCTCCTGGACACACTGTACTGCCTCCTGAGGAGGGCAGAGCACACGGAGAAAAGTATCACTACCTGGCCCAACCTTTACAAACCATGCCAGTCAGCACAGCTCCCCTTCCCAGTGCCAACCTTCATGTCATTGAGATGGAGATACTCCTCAATGATGGCCTTGGATTTCTTCTCCACCTCATCCTCAGAGAGTGCAGCCTTTGGAGGGCTCACTGGTGGGAGAGTGGCTTCCCGCTTCACTATGGGGGGGGGGAGAACCTTTCAATTACTCATCTTAAGAGTCTAGAGCTCCCAAAGAAAGGTAGGGAGCACTCAGTCCACATCAGCCTCTCCTCCGTTCCTCTGCCAGCTTTCCTTTCCTTACCAGGATCCCGACCACGATCCTCTGTGAGACTAGCTGCCTTGCGCAGTCCCTCAGGCTGAGAAGGCCGCTCTCTACTCCGCTCCTCCACTTCCTTGCTAAAACTTCGCTTGGTGGCTGGTGTTCTGGCACGATCAAGTCGGTCCCCACGGTCACCTCCCCGTTCACTCCGCTCCAGTCGGTCTCCCCGGTCCCCAGCTTTCTCACCTCGTTCCCGGCTTAAGCTACTCCTGAAAGAGATACATTGTTTCTCACATGTACTGGCTCAAGTACTTGTAGGGCAGCTGATAGGTATCATTCTTGGCAACAAGGACATGTCTAAGCAATACAAGAGAAATCTCTATGCTTTGACAACCAAAACCCAATTACAATATTCTGTGAGAACAACCCCACCCCCTAAAATTCTCACCTCTGTACAACACGCCTGTTATCTGTGTTCTCTGTAGGTAATGCTTGTTGAAGAGCAGAAAAGCGATTCAAGGTACTAGTAGCTGGACGAGTGGCTTCTGATGCTACAGAGACAGAAAGCTGCATTAACCCATTTCTTCCTTCCCAGACCTAGAGTTCCAATAGTGCACCATGCCTCATTCACTCTCCTATTTTATGCATCCCCCCCTTTAGGACTCTTGGTCGCAAAGTTGACAGGAAGTAACTCATTCTCTGGCATAATGTATATTCCTCCTGTATTCATTCCCTACTTATTCTGAGTTTCCTGTGGAGGAAGACTATACCTTAAGGGAGCTGAGAACAGCAACTACCCAGTTCCCTACAGTGGCCTTCCATACCTGTGTCTGAGGGCTTGGCTCCTGAGCCCCCACTGCTGCCCTTGCCCCAACTCAGTCGCCCTCCTGGTGCAAAGAGTTGGTTGTTAGAATCAATGGAACCAGGCTGCAGAAGGAAAGACAGTAGACTCAGACTTCTGACCTAGCTTAAGCCCTTAGCCAATACCACCTCACACAGCCACATGGTAATGAGTGATCCAACTCAGGGAACACATAAAGGAGTAACTGTTGTCCTATCCCAGTAGTTCTTCATAGACAGCAGAACTCAAATTTCACATAATTCATACACCGAAAACAGCACCCTTTTATTTCTTTTCAGTCACTTAAAAGTGTAAAGACTGTTTTTGGCTTGATTTGGTGTTCTTGTCAGTTTGCTAAGACCGATGTGAACAAACATGTGAACAAACACTATAGCTAGCGCACTTCATCTAACTTGTCTCTAGCAGTCTAGAGTCTAGGAGGAAAAGTTCAGCCGTCAGCACTCTAACTGTGGGGACTAATGGCAGTTCCTCTCCTCACCCTCCACCTCACCCACTCCAGAATACGACCCTACCTTTGTGATCTTGGTGAGGCGTGAGGTGTCAATGGGGCGGCTGCCTTTGCTAATGGGGACTGTATTCCAGCCACCATCATCCACAAGTGGAAGGCCACGGCCTGAGACAAAAAAAGAAAAAAGGAAGGGGGGGGCATGTTGGAATAACAAGTCCTAACAACTTCCTTCTTGTGCCACCTCAGCCTTTCTTCCTCAGATCCTCAATTCCATCATGTGGTCTCAGTGGCCCAGACACGTGGCACTAACAGAAGTCATCAGTGGAAAGCATGTTACCCTCATACCCTCCAGGAGCTTCACTGTCTCCTCTTAGCCCTAGCCTCAAACTCACTGATGGGCGGGCCTGGAGGGCCACCCCGACGCTTGTCGCTGCCCTTGGCCATGAGCTGCTGCACTTTAATATGTTCTCGGTGCTCTTCCATCTCAGCCTCCTTGTGGATCTGATCAATAGTCTTGGGACCCTGATCCCCACGGCGTGGCACCCAATTGCTCTTTGGGAACAAAACAAAATCAGCAGTTATTTTGGGTTGGCAGTGATCAGACAAGGCAGTGTCAGGAACTGGAACAGCAGATAAAGTAGGGAAGAGACACACCTGCCGCAGATCCAGTACATCCTGCAGCATAAAACGGATACGAGATGAAGTCTTCTTTTCTTTAATGATTTTTTCCATTTGGTTGAAATACTGATCCATTCGAGGCTAGGAAGCAAAGGATCAAGTCAATTATCTCTCATACCTCACCTCTGACATTGGCTAAGCAGCCCAGACCCCTCAGCCTTGTATCTTGTCAGCAGGCCCATATGTTTCACCCATTCTCCACATCCTGGGACCTTACCTTGGCTTTTGCAAAGTCCAGGTCTTTGCCAATAGTGGTGAGGAGGCGGCAGAGGCATTCCAAGGACTCTTCATCATGGTTCTTAAGTAGTTTGACCACACAATCATGCATTATTGCTTCTGTTAACATCTTCAGCTTGAATAACTCTCCAATGAACTTGATATTCCCTAAAGAGCGCCGCCGAGCTATGTCCCGGGCTTCTTCTAGTTCTTCTTTCAGGCGTCCCCGTTCTTCTGCCTGTCAGTCATAGGACAAAGATTATGTCAGAATGATAACCATGGGGCTGTAGAGATGGTCAGTGGTTAAGAACACTTGCCATTCTTGCAGAAGATCTGGATTCAGTTCCCAATACCCATGTGGTAGCTTACAACCATCTATACTCCAATTCCAAGGAATCCAGTACCCTTCTCTGGCACCAGACATGCACACTGTACACATACATACACACTGACAGAACATATATATAAAAATAAAGCTAAGGCCGGGGTGGTAGTGGGCCTGCCTTTAATTCCAGCACTCAGGAGGTAGAGGCAGGCAGATCTCTGAGAGTTCGAGGCCAGCCTGACCTACAAGAGCTAGTTCCAAGATAGCTAGGGCTGTTACACAAAGAAACCCTGGCTCTAGAAACAAAAACAAACAAAAAAAGCTAAGAACAAAAGAAACAATTTTACTTAGCTAAAACCCCCTTTTCTCTTCTCTTTTTATCTAGATAGCCAGGCTAATATTAAACATTCATGTCCTAAGGTCAAGGAGAATCCTCAAGAATCTTAACACTACTATCCCCAGAGCTCTACAGCCAAGCTCTGACTGGCGGGGGAGGGTGGTGACCACAGAGTAGGACTGGCAATACACTTTCTCACCGTGGCAGCTTCATCCATCTCTTTTTGCTTTTTTTCAAAAACTTCATCATCATCTTTGTCTTTCTCAAATTCCTTCTGGCATCGATTTAACAACAGTTTTCGAAAATTCACAGTCACCGTTGGCTTTTCTGTAGTGGGCACTTTCAGCTGTTGGCCAAAGACAGTATCACACTAAAATCAGTGCAGGCCTTTCAAGTTTTCTTGTATGCTGTGTAACAGACAAGGGGGAGCCAAGGAAAGCTGGACTCGAGGATCCCCAGGAAGATGTAGGAAGCTACATAAGATGTAAAAAACTGGACGAGCAAGATGGCTCCATGTGTGAAGAAGCCTGCCACGCAAGTTTGGCAAGCTGAGTTTAATTTCCAGAAATTCACATAAAGTTAGAGGACTACTGACTCCACAAACTAATCCCGACTAAAAAACGTGCACTGGAGCAAACATGTAACTATATACACTAAGGGACATAAAATAAAATGATGGTGGAAACTAACCGCCATGAGGCAGCGGCACATGTTGGCATAAGCCACAGAGAAGTTGGGCTCTGAAATGGCTTTCTCAAAGATGAGGTCAATAACTCCTTTGAGGCGTTCCTCAGTGTCAATGGCCAGCTGTGTCACCTGCTTCATCAACTGCTGGAACATCTGGGGTGTCAGCTTATTCAGGATGGAGCGCACCCTGCGGAACAGGTCCTGTCCGGGAAGACGACAGAGTAGACAGGATCTAGTTTAGTACTCAAGGTAAACACTGGCTGCTTAGACAGACGGAATGGTAGGAACTGAGTCCAGACACTGATAATCAGCATGCTGGACACAGTAAAGTGGCTCAGAAAGCAGATTTTGAGAAGCAGGAATGGAGACCAAAGGCAAGATGTGCCAGTACCTGGGTTTTGCTTCCATCAGCATCCTCTTCCCCTCGATCCTTATCAGCTGCTGTCCGTTTGCTACTGGGTTTCCAAGCCTTCTCTGCTTTGTTCAGTTTTATGTCTTCAGTCATTATTACTGAGGATATGATCTTACGTGTTTCCTTTCGTGGGCCTTGCTGAGAGCGCCTGGGTCCCAAGCCAGCCTGCTAGACAAGGGACGAGGACAAATGAAGATCAAGAACACAAGTAAAGTATGCAACCCCATTACCACACAGCCTCAAGACTCGCAGGCTGAGACACACAAGATCCCACCCTGTTACCCATCCGCCCCTCAGCCAGTCCCACTCACCGGCCCTCGGGGCAGCTCCCCACCTGGCCCACCCCTTGGGGGCCCTCGGTTATTGAGGGTTGGTCGGCCAAGGTTGGCAAAAGATGGAGTGAAATCTGGGCCACAGTTTATGCCAGGTAGCCTGGAGGGATCCAGCTGCCGAAGTGGTGTTTTATTGGCCTGCAGAGAAGATGTATGTCTTAGGAACAGGTTAGGGTTACCGACTTCTCTTTGGAGGCTTCAGGCACTCCCAGGTCAAACTAACATTCCTCAAAACACCAACCTTGTCCAGCACCACATCGGTGATATGGGGCAATCCTTCTGGTTTCTGCATACTGGCAAAGATGAATTGAAAGCCTAGCAGGAATTCCCTGTCATAACGCTTCTTTTCTTCAAGGTTCAGAGGCTTCCACTGATCTGCATGACAGGATACATCAGTCACACTCCTATGTTCTGTTACAGGACTACCCATTTCTCAACCACTCAACTCTTCCTTAAACACACCTGACTTGTACTCGTACTTCTGCTCCCCAGGCTGGATGTTCTCAGCATTATGAATTTTGTCTTCCTTTGAGTCCCAGGTTTCATCTGCTTCCTCAGGCTGTGGGGGCACAGTGCTGCCCTCAGACTCTGGGCTTGGGTTGATGCTTGTAGGAGGCTGATTCTCTACCTCTGGTACTGCTGGGTCCACCTTCATAGAAGAACGCCCAGGTTCAGTCACATGGTCACCACTCCCAACTGTGCCATTTCCCCTCAACTACTTGTTCCCTTACCTCCTTGAAGGCATCTAGAAGGTCACCCACAGCCTCCTTCTTATTTAGCTCTTTAATTTTCCGCCTCCTCTTTGGCACAGATACTGCCACTAAAAGAAAAGGAGAAAGAGAAGGACCAAGCTGTGAATGAGTTAATAGTATCCCTAACACATGGAGGAAAAAGACAAAAAAACAAAATCAGCCACACACAGCATTCCCTCTCTATCACTCCCACTTTAGGCTCTGAATCTTCACTGTAAGCCAGGTGTCATGGCCCATTTCTGTAACTCAGAACTTGGAGACAAAGACATAAGTATCAGGAGTTCAAGGCCAGCCCAGGCTACGTAAGCCCTTGTCTCAAAACTTACTTCTTGGGGTCTATCACAAGTCCAAAAATGGGAGCCCATGTGTGGGAGGCTATGCACAAAAAGGTGATGCATGCCTTTAATTCCAGCACTTGGGAGGCAGAGGCAGGCAGAACTCTTGAGTCTGAGGTTAGCCTGTTCTGTTTATCAAGTTCCCAGACAGCCAAGCTACATAAATACCATCTCAAAACAGAAGAGATGCCAAATGGGAGGCCAATGAATAGAACACCCCCAAAATGGGCAACACCAATCGTCTTGTATCTTACCTTGGGTGGCCGCTGCCACCTCTAAATTCTGAGACAACTGCGCTGGGACAGGACTGCTGTCAAGGGGGAGTTCCTCGGCTACCTTCTCACTCTCAGCTTCCCCGCTCTCTTCTTCTTCCTCTACTTCTTCCTCCTGAGCAGGAGATGTATCCGAAGGAGCCACAGGTGGAGTGGCTGAGAGAACGGTGACTGGTGCCATGGATGAGACCTCCTTGACCTGTTCCTCTGGCTCACTGACTGGGCTTAGGTCCACAGCTGGTGGTGAGGGGGCTCCATTGAGCAGTTCCTCAGGCTGGGCAGTTGGAGCAATGGGCACAGGTGATTCAGAAGCACAAACTAAAAGAGGGGGAGAAGCTGGCTCTGTACTTGACTCCACCTCTGGTTCCAGATCCTCGGATGGGACCATGCCATTGGGCTCATGAGTTTCCACCCTGTGAGGCGCCAGGGACGTGGAAACCTGGAGAGGACTGGAAGAGAACTCAGATTCTGGAATGGGTTTGCTGAGTGTCACTTCTACTTCCAGTATGGGTTCAGCAAGAGTGGGTTCTGGGGAGAGACAATATGGCTCCCCAGTTTCACAAGAGATGGGGGTCGATTCTTCTACAGACATTTGTATCATCCCCGTTGTCATAGTGTCCCCAGGAATAGAGAGGACTCCAAGATTAGACTCGGACCCTGGCTCCAAAATTGGGGGTGGTGATGGGGTTGGAGAAGGTGATGAAGGCTGAGATTCTGTGCCAGGGCTGTGCTCTGGGCCAGGCAGTCCTGGTCGCCCCCCAATAGCTGCTCCCTGTGACCGGTCATCTACACAAAACAAACAAGAATTCATTGAGAGCCAAGTTCTTCACTGTTGCTTTTCTTCCTCCTAGCTAAGGTTACACTTCAATTTACATCACACATCCCAGTCTTCTCCCACTAAGGCTGTTTTCCTGTCTCTTTCAAAACAGTCTAACTTCAAACCCACTACATGAAACCTAAGTCACCCTTCTCTGGTACTCAGTTCACACCGCTCCACCTCCTTCAAGTTTAAATACGCATACTTCACCTCCCATAAAAGCTGTGCAACTGCCTTCCTTACCTGGCCGGATAATGACAGCAACCTGAGGCGACTCCCCATTAGGCTGAGGCTCCAGACTGCCTCCCGTCTGCAGGATACAAGTGTTAAAAGTGTGCACTGAGGAGTTCCCCACCCTTCTTTACTAGAGTCATTTCTACTTTAGCTCTGCCTAGAAATCCAGAAAGCAGGGAAATAAACCCCTTAGGTGAAGGAAAAGATCAAGTGACTTGGGAATCCAGGACAGAATAGCTGTCCAGGCCAAGGTTATCTATCACTCCAACAGCTGACAGTACCTGGGGAGGAGTAGGTGTGGAGGCAGTGCGGGCCCCAGACATGATCTCTTCTGTGATATCCTTCCCCCCTTGGTTTGGGTCTCGAATTCGGATCTGGGGAAAAAAAGCTACAGGATGAGTGGGAAGCAGAAGGAGCCCACCTCTCCACCCTGTCCCACTCCTAAGACTCTGGGCCAACCTCCCACCCCTACTGGGAAGCAGGTGGGTGGGTGCCAGAAACCCCATGAGTTCTACTGTCAACCCATCCGGCTGCTCTTGTAGTTGCTGCCCTAGTCCCCACCCCTAAGACTCTTGACCTCACAGAACAGCCCTGTACATCACAATGCCCCTCCCTTCCTCCCTCCCCTCTACCCACCAGCAATCCCTAAGTCAATGGCTGCACACCCTGGAGCTCAAGACCCCCACTTAGCATCCAGCTAGCTCACTTGTGGCTGGTCGGCCTGATCTCTAGGGGTAGGGCCCAGATGCAGTGGGTGGAGCCAGGGTGACTCAGCGGCTTCCCCAGCCCTGGCACCCTATTCTGGGCACCATGCCCAGGGCTTGAGGACTGAGCAGAGGCGTAGGCCTCCAGAGCTTCCAGGACTAGGGGGTGAAGAGCACAAAACAAACCATTTCCAAAGCTAACCACCAGCAACCCCAAACCAATCACAGGTCTTATGAGCCTACTAGAGTACAAGTCTCTGGGAAATTTCCCTGCTGCTCACTTTAGTCTTTCCATGAGCTCCTTCTACACTGCAATCACCTTACAAGGAACCTTTGTACTCCACAGACCCTGACCTCTGCTTAAGCTCAGATGAAAGTCTATGAAGTTCTGCACTCATGAGTACACCATCCCAGGAGTCCCTTCCCAGATGTCCCAGAGCCCCTCACTGCTACTCACAGTTTTCCGCTCCCTCTTAGGGGCAATCTGGGGCGGCTGGTTCATCAAAACTGGGGCAGGAGCCACACTAGCAGGAAACTGCTGCACACCTTGGGCCGGATAATAGGCACCAGCTTGAGGGAAGGAGGACAGAAAGGAAGATTTGTGACAGCATCAGGACCCAAACATATACTAATACTGCTTGAACACCTCCCACTGCAGAACATCTCATCATACATAGCCGGCCCCTCGCCCTTCCCTGCCCGCCTCCCTAGGGAATTAGGTGTCTGTCAAAGCAGGGGAACCAGTTTGAACTGCATTTACAAGAATTCCTCACATAGACACACACACCTTGTAGGCAGAACTCCTTCCTCTCTATGCTACAAGGTACCTGTTTTACCCCACAAGGCACTCTTATGTACCCCACCTCAGCAACACGCATGGACAGTCTCATCTTGAGACAATCAGCTCTTTGGCAGGGAATAAAAAGGGTTTTCCACATCATTCCACTCAAGTTGACTCCAATTCCTAATTTAGCCCTTTGCAAGGAGTAATGTAACAAAAAGTAACACTGGGCCCAAGAAAAGTAAAATTCCCTAACCCAATTGTCTCCAAGGGGGGTACACTTGTAACTCATCCCAATTCCCACTTACTATTTCTGAAAGCACCAATGGTGGTTATGTTTAAATCACACATACATACACATATCTACAACTATAAATGTATTAAACGCACATACTTAACATCTTTCCAATGGGAAAAATTTTCAGATACTGCTCTAAGTTAGCATGGTGGCACACACTTGTAATTCCGACAACCAGAGGCAGGGGGAATCACTCCAAGTTTGAGGTTAGCCTGGTCTGTAGACCTGCAAGTTCCAGGACAAGCCAGAACTACATCATTTAAGATCCTGCCTCAAAACCCACTGCCATATAGATCAGAACAATTTTTTCACTGAACATATATAAAAGATAGCTATAAAACCACTCAAATCCATGTTATTTTATCCCAACTACGAAAGAAACTGACCAGAAAAAAGATAACTTGGCTTTCAAGTCGAAGCCTGTATTTCTTTCAGCTTATTTTTAATTATGTGCCTGTGTGGAGGTATTTATACACCTGTAGCTACCCAAAGTGGCCAGAGATCCTCAGGCTTTGGAAGTGATAGACGGTGTGAGCTGCCTGAAATGGGAGCTGGTATAGAATGAGGCCTCTGCAGGAGCAGTCACTCTTAGCCCTTTCTTTTTTAAGTCATGTCCGTTCATTTAGCATACGCATGCCCAAGTACATGGGGAGGTGAGAAGACAACTTGTGGAAGTCAGGTCTCTCTGACCCCACCAGAAGATCCTCGTCCTGTGTTTTTTTTTTTTTTAAAGTCAGGCTATTAACATATGGCTCTGGCTGTCCTGGAACTCACTATGTAGACCAGGCTGTCTTCAAATGAAGAGCTCCTCCTGCCTCAACCTTCTGATTGCTGGCTGGGATTAAAGGCGCGTGTCACCATGTCTAGCTTGATCGTGTGTTTCTTGAAGTGGAGAAGAGTCCAACTCTCTTGGCAAAGGAGCAAAGCTTCCCTTACCAATGAATTAAATTATTATGCACTAATCCTTATATTATCAATTCTATCATTTAGAAACCAACAGCATGCCTAGGAAAAGCCTTAGAAAGTGGACCACCTTAGAAATGCCCTAGGACGCGCTCTCACCACTGACTCCTTCCCCTGCTTACCGTAGGTCCCAAACTCGGTAGGGCTTGCACCCGGATAGAAGCCTGGGGCTCCTGGCTGCACAGGGTACTGCTGTGTTGGGACAACATATGTGGAACGCCCCTGATGGGGGTTGGAGAGAAAGGAGGGAAAAGAAGGAGATGAGGAAAGCTATGAACACCACATCAGATTATGAAGTAGGGAAAGCCAAGCCTGGGCAATGACTAGAAATCCCACCTCTATAAGAGAAATGGATCTAGAAAGTCAGGGAGGAGAGGTGGAGAATTAAGCTCAAGATAGTCTGGCTTCCAGCCCCCAACCTCACCTGTCCAGGGATATAGTAGGCTCCTTGGGAGGCTGAATAGGAGATCTGGGAAGGGATCATCATTACTTGGGAACCAGCAGGGTAGACATGGGTAGCTGGGCCAGGACGGGCAGGGGCTGCACTCTGTACTCGGGAGGCTGCACTGCTCGGGGGCTGGGCCCGGCTAGGGTAGAAGTGCTATTAGGGAAAAGGAGAGCAGTAGGAATCAAGAAGGGAAGGGAGCGAACAGCAAAACCAGCTCTCCACAATACCTATACAACCTTAAAGAGTTCTGTAGGCTTCAGAGCAAAGAGACCAATCAATCCTTCCAAAACCCACACGATCAACTGATGGCTAAGTGGCCTCTTGTACTAACACTTGCCTCCAAACTTAGATGAATACTTTGTATCCTCTCCTCTCACTACCATGCACACTCTGTCACCTCTATACTATCCCTCCAGAGTTTTCCTAACATCAAGATGCATCATGCCTGAGTACAGCCCTCGAGGGCAACATACTCCCCAACATGCACTAGTCCACCTCAAGTACGGAGATTAACTGCTACATGCAACAACTTTCCAGTTCTGGGATATTTGCTCTTCGACAGTTAACCTCTAACATGCAGTACCTGAACTCAAACTGAAGACCTAGACAGCAAACAAGGCCCCACCCTGAATATCCCATCTGTGTCTAGCTATGGACTAAGGTGGAGGATGGGGTGACACCAAGAGGTGGCTCAGGATTAGAAAAGGGGTATTACCTGCAGAGACCTGAATCCTCCCTGAGAGCACATGGGGACAGGAAAGACGACAATTACCCCCAAGGTTTGAGAGGACTTAGGGGGAGTGGAGGAGGTAGGAAAAGAATCCTTCCACTTAGGAAGAACTTGGAGAACAGAAAAAAAATGAAAGCACAGCTGGAATGTTTATCTCATCACAGTTCAAAGAGAAAGCAAAGAGGAACAGGGTAATGGCAACCTCCTAGTGTAATAGAGTTGGTAGCAGGGCCCACAGCACTGTCCCCAATTCTCAAAGGCATGAAGACCCAGTAATGCCTGCCATTCTCAGAGACTACAAACTTCACCGTAAGTAACTAACACGGAACGAGAGAACACAGAACAACTGTCAGGAAACTGGAGGCAAGCACACGACCTCCATAGTTTCCATACTAGTCCCAAACCAGCAGCAGATTCTCCCAGTTCCCACCCAGCGGCCTACTCTATCCACAGCCCCTCACCTGGCGGGGCTGAGAAGGCGTGTTCATTTGTGTCGCTTGTGGCGTGCTAAACACCACCGGTGCAGTCTGCCCCGGGGGAAACGCTGGCTGAAGGGGAGAGACCAGAGTTCAGCAAGAGGGGAAGCCTGGGTGGGGCCGAAACCCAAGCTGCTGAAATAAGGGGAGCAGACCTGCAGCAACAGCCTCAGCAGTCCACATGCTCCCTCCCTGTGACAGCCCCAGGGACGGCCAGGGGCCCTATCTCAATTTGGCAGCAGGCAGCTGCACTTTGCCCTGACACAGATGGGGGTGGGAAAACTGAGAGCTGCATGACCTCCACCCCACCAGAGTCCTGCTCATTTCGCCTTGATTACCTGTGGGAGTCCAGGGGACCTGGCGGGTGGGGGGCCTGTGGGCTGAGGAGCTTTGTTCATTTCATTTGGTGCCACATCAGGGTCCCCCCAGCACCTGTTGGAAACAGCAGAGCTCGGAATGGGGAAGGGACCCAAGCTTATGGAAAATGGGCTGGGGGGGTGGTTGTTTCAAGAGCTAGAATCAACATGGATCAAGGGAGGTGCCAAGGGAATGCAGAAACAGAAATAATCCAGACTACGGACCCCACCAACACGCCCGACCCCACCCTTGCCTGCTCAAACAGCCCCCTCACTCACCCCCTCGGTTAAGAATAAGTCCACAGTGCGGCCTACAGGTTCTGGGCATCCGAAGGCCTGGGGTTGGGAGGTGAGGGGTATCAACCTGGCTCCACGGGGCCCAAGACCAACCAGACCGGAAATTCCAGGTCTCGCTGGCACCAGGCTCCCGGATCACAAATGAAGCCGGCTGCTTCGGCCGTGGTGTCCCCACCCCCCACCCGGGGACACCGGGTTCGGAGCCTGCCGCGGGGCACTCGCACGGGGCCGGAGAGGCCTGAGAACGCCCGGGAACACAAGCCAGGAAGGGCGCGAGTCTGGCCGCACCAGCAGGGCGGGCGGCGACGGCAGCGGAGCCGGCTCGGGGCAGGCGAGGGTCGGCCGCCGGGCGGGGCTGGGGGCTCCTCCCTGCCCGCCGCCGCCTCCCTGCCCTGCGCAACGCGGCCAGTGCCAAAGAACAACGTGTCACTTCCCGGCGGCCGCCCGGGCCCCGCAGGGGGGAGGGGGCGGCGGGTCTGCGCCGCGGAGCCTGCGCCGGGCCGCGGCCCCGGCCCAGCGGAGGTGGCTGTCGCGTCGCCGCCCCAGCGCCCTCCCCGCCCGGGCCGGCCGGGCCCTGCTCCCCACCCCCACCCGGGCCCGGCCCGGCACACGTGGGCCGGGGATCGGCCTGGCGAGTAGGGCCTGGGCGCGGGCGGGGGCCGGGGCGCCGGGGCGGCGGCGCAGGGTGGCGGGCCCCGGCCCGGATGGCGGCGGATGCGGGGGGAGGGGTGGGGGGCCGGGTCGGGCCCGGACATGGCGGCTTTACCTTCAGTCTCCTTCAGTCCGCGCGGCCGAGCCCCACGCAGCCGCACAGACGTAGTCCACAACCATTTCCGGCTCCCCGCACGGATCCCGCTCGGCGGCCACCGCTTCTCCGCAGGCGCAGCCGGCGCCCCACGTGACCGGCGCAGAGGGCGGAGCTGCGCTGGCGCTGGGGAAGCACATGGGATTTGCTCCGCCCCGTCACGTGATGCTCACTGCCCGCCCTCGTGTCCCCTCCCGAACTTTGGAACTCCCAGGCCGACCCCCCTCAGAGGCTCTGGCGGTTCTTTAGTTCATTCATACTTTGCGCTAGCATTTATTGAGCGCGTGAGTGCTAAGCGAAGTGCCGGCTGGGAGCTGAGAATGCTCAATTTAAATGCAGTTCCGCCCTAATATACGGTACACTACAAATTATGTAGCCTCTGAAAATGCTGTAGATTTGATCTTTGATAGGCCTATTAACAAAGGAGATTGAATGTTGCACCGAAAGAACTGCCGCAGCTAAAGATGCAATTTTACATTCGCTGCTTACAAAAAACAGTCGCTCCTAGAAAAAGGCAATCATGAAAACTTTGGAATAATGGAAGAAGCGATCCCCAAAGCCTAGTGTATAGGTGCATGCTGTGATACCCAGAACTCTGATGGCTAAGGCCACGAGTGGCACGATGATTCACTGGTTAGAACACTGGCTGCTCTTCAAGAGGACCTGGGTTCAAATCCCATCACCCATATGGCAACTCTTTTTTGGCCTCTGGCACCAGGCATGCATGTAGTACAGAGACATACATGCAAGCAAAACACTCATACAAATAAAATAACTATTTGAAAATAAATTTTTAAAAATAGGAAGATTTGCCAGTTGGTGGTGGCACACGCCTTTAATCTCAGCACTTGGGAAGCAGGGGCAGATGGATCTCTGAGGTAAAGGCCAGCCTGATCTACAGAGCAAGTTCCAGGGCAGCCAGAGCTACACAGAGAAACCCTGTCTTGAAACCCCCACCCTAAACAAAGAAATAAACAAACTGCGTCTGGCTAGGTGGTGGTAACCCACACCTTTAATCCCAGTCTGCCCTCCAAGACCCACATGAAAAACTGGCCAGTGCTTGTAATCCCAGCACCAGGAAGGTAAAATCAGGATGATCCCCTGGGGCTTGCCAACCAGCCCATCTATCTGAATCAGTTGATCTCAGTATTATAATGATTTTGTCTCAAAAAAGATTGACAGCTCCCCAGGAGAACACCAAAAACTGGCCTTCACAAGCACATATATGCATGTACAACTCACACAGACACACATACGACACACACACGGGGGCAAGGGGACCAGGAATGTAAGCCACCATTCTAAAGACTTGAGCAACAACTTTTAAGAAATAAAAGCAAGCCGGGGCGGTGGTGGCTCATGCCTTAAATCTCAACATTCAGGAGGCACAGGCAGGTGTATCTCTCTGAGTTCGAGGCCAGCCTGGTCTACAGGGTTCCAGGACAGGCTCCAAAACTACAGAGAAACCCTATCTCAAAAAGCTAAAAGAAATTAAAGAAAGAAAAGCAAAATATATACTTAATGGAAGAAAACGGTGAAAATGCGGAGTGTTTCATGACTTTTCACTTGGGTTCAGTGACTGCTATCATGTATGTCTCCCTTCTCTGCTGTTTGTTTCTTCTTATCTAAACACAGTAGTTAATAAAATTCAATTACTGTATGAGAAGGAATAGATTGGGAGGGGGAAGAGGAGGAGAGCTGTAACATTATTAATAAAAACCCAGAGACAGAAATTAGGGGTTCAACCTGCAGGTCAGAAAAGCAAAACAGTCAGCTATTGACTCTTACCTCTACTTCAGTCCGAAATGGTTATCCTACCTCCACAAATCTCAGAACGAGACAGTGTGTGAGCTCTGTCTTCTCCCATTTTATATTCCTCTCTAGTGCTAGGATTAAAAGCGTGCACCACTACTGCCCAGTTTCAATGGCGAACTAGCGTGGCTACTGGGATTAAAGGTGTGTCACCACTGCGTGGTCTGTAGGGCTGATCAGAGCAGGTGTTTCACTCTCTGAACTTCAGACAGGCTTTATTTTCTATTTATTTATTGGTTTTTCGAGACAGGGTTTCTCTGTAGCTTTGGAGCCTGTCCTGGAACTAGCTCTTGTAGACCAGGGTGGCCTCAAACTAACAGAGATCTGCTTACCTCTGCCTCCCGAATGCTGGGATTAAAGATGTAAGCCACCACCACGCAGCCAAGCTTTATTTATTAAAATACAAATGAAATATCTCTACAGGAAGGAACTAGGAGAGGAGGGAGGGGAAACTTTGAGATGTAAAAACAACAAATAAACAAAAAATAACCAATTACTGTATACCCGATGATTCTCTCAACCCACTAACCAGAAACCACTCTTGAACTCCTTTGAACAATGTACTTACTACCTAAAAGACATTCACATCCTAATACTCCCCCAGGTATATACCGAGAATGAATGTCATTGGTCACAAATCAATGGAGACTCCAAGTTCACCCCGAATACTTATTTGTTCATTGTGGTGATATGAAATGAGAATGGACCCCACAGGCTCATGTATATGAATACTTTGTCCCAGGTCCAGGGAATCCAAAATCCTCTTCTGACTTCAGCAGGTATGAAGCACGCAAATAGCACAAATATATACATGTAGGCAACACTCATACACACAAAAATAAAATAAACCTTTAACAAAAATTAAGGTCTACTGATCTTATCTAAAAACAAAAACCAGGGCTGGTGAGATGGCTCAGTGTATACTGACCTATGCAGACCTGGAGACCTGAGTTCAACCCCTGGAACTAACTTCGTAATAACTAAATTTTGTTTTGGTTTTTCAAGACACGATTTCTCAGTAACTATGGAGCCAATCCTGGAACTCACTCTGTAGACTGGCTGGCCTCAAACTCGGAGATCTGCCTGCCTCTTACTCCCAAGTGCTGGGATTAAAGGTGTGTGCCACCACCGCCCAGCATAACTAAAATATTTTAGAGTCCACCAAACTTCCTTCTCCCTTTCACCTCCCACTTTCACTGCTCCAGTTCCGACTGTATATTCTATTCCTTATCAAGTGGCTCTGACACCCAGAGCGTCATCCAGACACATTCTCTTACCCACTCTCATTCAAACAGTCCTCAGGAAGAGCTCTTAGCAAAACTCCACTTTCAGACCTGGCCTGAACTTGACTTTCTTTGTTCTTTTTTTAAAAATATTTATTTATTATGTATACAGTATTCTGTCTGTGTGTATGCCTGCAGGCCAGAAGAGAGCACCAGACCTCATTACAGATGGTTGTGAGTCACCATGTGGTTGCCGAGAATTGAACTCAGGACCTTTGGAAGAGCAGGCAATGCTCTTAATCACTGAGCCAACTCTCCAGCCCCTTTGTTCTTTTTTTGTTACTGTTGTTTGTTTTGCTTTTTGAGACAGGGTTTTTCTGTGTAGCCCAGGCTGTCCTGGAACTCATCCTGAAGACCAGGGTGGCCTTGAACTCAGACTCTGCTTCCCAAGTGCTGGGACAAAAGGTGTGCGCTGTCATCACCTGGCTTGAGCTTAATTTCCTTCCCCACATTTCCCTGGACTTTATATACTTAGCCAAGCAAAATTAAATATGGTTTCTGGAAACAAACAACTTTCCTCCTGTTTGCCTTTGCTACTCCAAGCCACTTCTACCTTCTTTGCCTCTGTATGTCCATCTTTCTCCTAGTCAGACCCCCCTGCCTGATCCAGGTACTTATGCACTTCCTCTCTTTTTTGGAAGGCGGGAAGAGAGGCATTATTGGGCTCTGAACCTAGTGCCTTGTGCATTCAAAGGCAAACATTCTGTGAGTCAATATCCCTAGTCCTCTTTGATTTCTGAGATAGGGCCTCACTACATTGTCCATGGTAGTTCTAAACTCATTATGTAGCCCAGGCCAGCAGCAAACCTTCTGTCAGACTCCTAAGTAGCTGAGGTTACAGGCCTATAGCACCTGGTTCTGCCTTAGGCCATTTCAGTGGTACCAAGTACCTCTCTGTTCACATTCCTCTACAATACTGATCACAACATAAACATACCACAGTTGCTTTCATGTGATTTTTCATTGCATAATTCAGGGAGGGTAGGGACACAATTTCACTCTGTAGACCAGACTCGCCTTGAAATCTTGGAAATCTGATGCCTCAGCTTTCTGAGTGCTGTGATTAGAGGTGTGAGCCAGCACACCTGATTTGCATTTGTTTTAAAATTTATTACATTTATTGTGTGTGTGTGCACAAGTGCCAGTCAGCAGACAACTGCTAATAGCTGGTTCTCTTTCTACCACGTAACTCCAGATATATCAAGATCAGGTCATCAGGCTTGGTGCAAGTGCCTTTACCTACTGAACCACCTTGCTGGCCCTGGTTTTTGTTCAAGACAGGATCTCATATAGCTCAGGCTGATCTCAAACTCCGTATGTAGCCAAGAATGACTGCTTCTATGTACCACCTCACCCAATTTATGCAATCCAGAGGATTAAACCCAGGGCTCTGGGCATGCAAGGCAAGCACTCTACTACCAACTAGACATATCACTAGCCCACATTAAACTTTTTTTTTGAAGACAAGGTTTCAATATGCAAACCAAGCTGGTAGCTGCCTCCAAGTGCTCAAACTTACCTTAATGTCAGTACATCTAGAAACCAAGTAAGACAATTAATTTTATCACTATTAGACACTAACAGGCTCTTTCAGTCAGCGGTCACATTGAAGGGGCAAAATAAAATAGGCTTGCTGACATCCAAGGTTAAACCTTTCACACAGCTGACAAGTGAGAGGAAGATGATGACTATGGAGCCCTAAAGTCACTTTGCTTCTCCTGTGTACTCCTGAGTTACTGGGATGCTGGGAGATAGCTCAGTGGTTAAAAGCACTGGCTTCTCTTCCAGATGACCTGGGTTTTATTCCCAGCACCCACAAGGCAGTTTATAACCATCTGTAACTCTAGTCTTAGGAGGTCTGATGCCCTCTGTGGCCACTTTACACACATCAAAACACAACACCCCTATATACCTTCTCTGAGGAGTGGGTGGGATGGGGTGAGGGAAAGGTAGAGGGAATGGGAGGAGGGGAGGGAGTGGGAACTGGGATTGGTATGTAAAATGAAAAATGGTAGTTTTTTTTTTTTAAAAAAAAAAAGAAATAAAAAAGAAATCAAGCCAAGTATGGTGGTGTACACCTTTAATACCAGAACTTGAGAGACAAGCAGATGATCTCTCAGAGTATAAGGTCAGCCTGGTCTATATAGTGAGTTCCAGGACAGGGCTATTGCCCCAATAAACCATAAAAAAAAGAAAATTTAAAATGGTGGGCTTTTGTTTGTTTGTTTTTAAAACCAAGGGGGCCTTAAGCATCAGATCCCAGAGACATATTACCATAGTGACTAAGGCATTAGATACATTTCAGATCCCAATCCTGGTCTCTACCTCTCATGTGACTGTGAGCAAGTTATCAACCTCTCAGGAAAATATAGGTCTATACTCACCTCTGAAATTGCTGTAGTCTCAGAAACACAAACAACAGTTATTCTCCCAACATTTATAGTACCTATTTAGTACCAGCTACTATTCAGAGATTAATTCAAGGTAAGTGCTAGGTAAACATTACCTATGACTATTTGGCAGAACTATATGCTAATACCACTGCCAGAACAGACACACATGTCCACAGGGGACCAGGTCCCAGAGTGGTGGATTATACTTGTACTAGCCACACCCAGAGTGGACACTACCCATCAATAGTGACAACTTTCCCAGGAAGAGGCTACTTCTCTTTCCTATGGCTCCAAATGGCCAGTCAAAGTCAAGCTTTCAAATTTCTACCACAACCCAGAGATCCTAGCATGACCAGATCACTCAAGCAGCCTTCTAAGAAGAACACAAAACGGATCATAGGTGATAAAAAAACATCCCTCTTGGCACACATGTCAAGAGAGAAAAGAGTGGGGTTGTGCACTCTCAGGCACCTTTAGCCCAAAGACAGAAAAGGATGGGCTTTAAGGGAGGAGTGCACACAATCCTAAGTCCTTTAAAGGCTGGCAGTAAGAGTTTACACACAAAAACAAACAGATGAATCTTCTAGAAGATTCTTTAAAGTTGGATGTGGTAACGTAGTCTGTAATCTTAGCATCCTCAGGTAGAGGCAGATGTATCAAGATTTCAAGGCCAAACTAAGATATTAAAAGACGGCACTTGGACGCAAAGGCGGGCAATTCCCTTGAGTTTGAAGCAAGTGTTGTCTACATAGGAAACGAAATAAAAATACATCAACTCTATCAACTTCTTAGGGACTAATGACCTTAGTTTCTTTTGGGCTCAGTGTTACTGTGAACAATGGTTTCTCATATCCTCTCCACTCTCTGGTCTAACTCCAGGCCATGACACCCAATAAATAGACAGTGACCTTGGGGATAAAGGTCTTTATTCAACAAAGTTATCTTACTTAGTAACAAAACAACAAGAGGTAACAATTCCCCCAAAGATCTGGAACAGTATCCACCCCTGACAGGCAGCTTGGCCTGCTAAAAATCAGTTGCAGCCCAGGGTCTCTAGTGGACACTTAAAGGTCATAGTTGGGATTCTTCCGGAGGATAACAAAACCTTCCAAAATGGGGGTAACGGGAAGAAACTCCTCAGTGGCCAATTCTGCCCGTTCCCCATGGGCCAACAACACTGGCGTTGTGTGTGTCTGGAACCCTGTGATCGTTTTAGGCTTTCCAGCCTGGCCCACCACATCCACTGCCTGTGGGATGAGAAAATTAAAGTAAAGGGTTTCCAGAAGAGAGAGAAACAATATTCCCAATTCCCCTCATTGTCCACACCAGCATATCAAAAAGGATTGTACATACATTGTCCATCTTCTATGGTATACCTCAGCCCTCCTTTTTCTACCCAGTTCCTCACCTGACCCACACGGACAGAAACTGGCAATGGTCGCAGCTCCTCATCAAATGTAACCAGCATTCGGGGCTGCATGGCAGCCACCAACCCATACAATACATAGTGTGATTTGCCTAGAATAACTGAGGGAAGAAAGCACAAAGAACAATGACTTGTAGACACTGGGGCAAGCCTGGCCTGAACTTTAAGAATCTATCCCAGCCCTGACCCACTCACCTACTAAGACAAAATTCTGTTCTTTGTATGCTACGCCATATCCCTAGCCCAAGATGCTTCTACCCTTCCTTGCTCACATCCCTAATCCTGAAAATTACTTTTTCTAGTCACTTAGGCACAGATTCATCTTGAAATCTTTTGGGCCAGATCATAAGTGTGAGGAGTTAAAGTCTCAGGAGGCCTCCCACAAGCCCAATGAACCTAGAAAAACAGAGCTAACTTGGCATCTTGATCCTGACTGCCAAGGTGGCCCTGCTAAGGACACAAGGCACATGTGCAGCAGGAACAGGAACTCACTGTTTCGGACATCCAAGAAGGAAACAAGCACAGTGAGCAGACCGGCCACAGCTACTTGACTCATGAGCTGCCGATCACTGTGGTAGGGGCAGAGGGTCAGTGTGCCCTTCCCTAAATGTGTCAGACCCTGCAAAACAAACAGAAGTTGAGAAGTCAAAGCTTAGAAAAAAATATTTCCTTCCCTCCCAGGCCATCCTACGTCCCAATAGGTACTGCTGTTACCACAATAGATAAAGGAGACTCCTATTCTTTACCTGTGCCAAGCGCACCATGAAGAGGTTATTGGGGTCCTTGGCATGATACTGGGCTAACTGGCGCAACATTGCAGCCAGACGAGCATTATTGGTACCTAGAAAAAGGAAACATTATCAAAACTTACAAAAAGAACCTTCAAACTTTCAGTCTATTCAAGATTTTCCTGTACTTACCACTGCCCACCATGCCCATGGCAAAAATGGAGTTATAGGAAACTTCTGGATCAGCATCATGAGAGAATTTGCTTAGAGTATCCAGGATGTTGAGTCGAGGATTTGAAACAGAGATTAGGGCCAGTGCTAAAGGTACAGCACGTCTAAGGGTGGGCTCCCCATACCTCAGCTGGTGAAAAAAGAAACAAAATAACGGCATCAGAGAACAGGGTAAAACAAGCTCAGGGCTGAGGCAGCTCCATGGGTAAAACTGTCTGCATGAAGACCTGAGGTTGAATGCCTAGGACCACTAGAAAAGGCAGACAAGCAGTATAGACATCCTCAGTCCCAATGCTATTAGGAAGAGGTGTGCAAACAGAGCAGCTCTGGAAGCTCTTGGACCAGATAGCCTGGTGTATTCAGAGGAGAAATGTATGGGATTGTGATGGTTTGAATAGAAATGGTCCTTATAGGCTCATATATTTGAGTGGCTGGTTGTTAGGAAGTGGCAATACTAGACAGATTAGGAGGTGTGGCCTTGTTAGAGTAGGTGTAGCCTTGTTGGAAGAATGTTTCACTGGGGGTGGGATTTGTAGTTTCAAAAGCCCATGTCAGGTCCAGAGTCTCTCTGCCTGCTGCCTATAGATCCAGTTGTAGAACTCTCAGCTATTCTTGAAGTTCTCAACCTGTGGGTTGCAATCCCTATGAGGTTGAATGACCCTTTTACAGGGTCACCTAAGCCCACTGGAAAACAGATGTTTACATTATACTTCATAACAGTAGGCAAGATTAGTTATGAAGTAGCAACAAAAATCATTTTTATACTTGGGGTCACCCTAACAAGAGGATTGTAGCATTAGGAATGTTGAGAACCACTGTTTAATACCATGTCTGCCTGAGTGCTGCCATGCTTCCCACCATGCTAATAATGGATTAAACCTGAACTGTACACAAGACCCACTTAAATGCTTTCCTTTGCAAGAGCTGCCATGGCCATGGTGTGTCTTCACAGGAACAGAACACTGACTATGACAGAGATCCTGTCTTAGACAAGGTCTAGGCACCTCTTGGCATTTACATATGAGTATGTGTGGCAAACCAAGTTCAATTACAGAAACAGGCTAATGGGTCAAAAGGGACTTGCTCTCCACCAATCTCCACCAAGGAACTCTAAACCACCAAAGTTAAAATTAGCCAGGGATAAGGTGTGCCGTGGTGGTGACTCAGACATCATGTATGCTTAAGGCTCTGGGTTTAATCCCAAGTAACACACACACGCACCATATTCTAGTGTACTCTGTGCTACTCACCAAGTGACCAAAGGTTCGTAGTGCCATCTCTGCACCGATCTCTTCCCCCATAGCAATAAGTGCAATCCCCAGAACAGCTACTCCCTGCAATTCCAGAGGCACAAAAACCCAGTAAGTTCCAGGAACAAAAACCAAGTCACCAAACTTGACCCATGGCTCATCTAGGAAGAGCTATGCAGTAAGGAACACCTTGCCCTTCATGGACAAAACTCAGTCCTGCTAGTCTGTCATGTGGCAGTACCTAGGGGAGGAAGCAGAGGCCAAAACAAAGATAACTCCGGTCCACCTCTCCTATCTACGCTTATCTTTTCTCGGGGTGCCTCTTGGTCCCACACCTGATGTGCTCCCATGTCAGCAGGGGCTTCCTTCTTGTCCTTGTCCTTCTTCTCCTTCTTGTCCTTGTCCTCCTCCTTGTCCTTGGAGTCAAAGTGCTCACTACAGATGTGAAGGAGCTGCTGCACCTTCAGGACATTCCCAGAGCCTTCAATGGGGCAGTGAGTGAAGAGATAATAATGAGAAGACAGCAAGAAAAAGTATATTCTATAAATACAAGAAACCTTTAAAAAAAAATCTAAAGAGCAGAAAAGAAAGACAAAGGAGAAACAACCTGAGAAGAAAAGGTCAAGAGAAAAGTGGAGATGCTGAGAAACTGAGGCACAAACCTGCATAGGCACACACATCCACCAGAGTGTTCGCAAAACTGCGGAATGGCTCCGACACAACCTCCAGTGCAGCCAGGATTGCCTCGATGGCTTCACCCTTCCCTAGAGGACATTCAAAGACTTCAAGGACACTGGTTTGTATCCCGCTTAGTCGGATGCATAAACCCTCCAATTGTGTCCAAATACTGTCAGACCTTTGATAAAATAAACATTCCCTCACCCAGGTGGTTAAGGCCCAGGCCAAGAGGAAGCCAACGAGCATAGGTATCCTTGAGCTCAGTCTCCGATTTCTCCATGATGGTCTGAAGGATGGTGGAAGTGACATCCCCATTGCAGGATCCCACAGCTATCATCCCACAAGCTAGAGCCGTCACACCTGCCACCTACAAGTAAGAAAATCAGCATTATACACAGTAAAATATCCTTTTCTTTTCTTTGTTTGAGACAGGAACTCACTATGTAGACTAGAATATCCTGGAAACTCAGAGATCTCCCAGTATGTGCTGGATTCAACATGTATATCACCATACCCAACCACAATAAGGTATTAAAATGCTTGCTTATGTATCTTTATTCAAAACCCAATTCTTCTGGTCCACTGTAAGCTATTCTTTCTAATCATACTGGGTAATTATTTCTATAAAATCAGTGAATACTTACCTACATGTCAGACACTGTGCCAAGCTGTTTGCATACTATTTTATTACATTTACTTATTTAGTATTCACATACACAAAGTACATGTGTGAGGTCAGAGAACAATTTGCAAGTCAGTTCTCTCCTTCCACCACAAAGTCATCAGGCTTGCCTGGAATCCCAACAACCCTAGTTTTGCATACCTCTATACACTTAGTCCTTACAACTCCATAAAATAGGTAATAGGAAAAAAATGAAGCCTAAAGAGATTGAGTTAATTGCTCAATATCTTCTGCTTGCAAGTACAAACAGCAAGATTTGATCTTGGATTTTTTTACTCTAAAATCATTGGCAATCATACATTATTTATCACTAAAATGACTCTGCATAAGTAAGAAAATTTAAGGTTAGCTAATGACTAGAAGTGAGAATCACTGCTGTGGCTCATATCTAAAATGTTCTCCAAACCACATGCAAGGCCTGAACCTCTTATGCATGTAAAGTCTTGGGAAGTAGTGGAAATTAAGGGGTGGGGCTCATTAGGAAGTCTTTGAAATCATTAGGGTGTTCCCTTGAAGGGATAGTGGGGAAAGGAGGATCCTGGGTCCTTCCTCTGCTTCTGGCTTACCGCTAAAGTGAATAGTTTTCTTCCACCATGTGTCTTTTTTTTTTTTAAGATTTATTTATTATATATACAACATTCCTTCCATGTATGCTTGCAGGCCAGAAGAGGGCACCAGATTTCAGCACAGATGAATGGTGGCACCAGCCACCATTTGGTTGCTGGGAATTGAACTCAGAACCTCTGGAAGAGCAGTCAGTGCTCTCAACCTCTGAACTGCCCCTCCAGCCCCTACCAAGTGTCTTCTACCACAATGTGTTACTCTGTTAACAGCGACAGAAAGTTGGACAGCAGAGTCATCACCCTTAACTTCATAGAGTTTCTCTTCCTTACAACTACGTGGCATGACTGGGGTTTCAAAAGCTGAGGCTCAGTACAATATAACGTAACACCAAGTTTCATCGGGGCTCTAAATTCCAGTCTGTCCTTTTCCCCATTTTTGAGGGAGTGGGGGTGGGGTAAGAGTAACAGAGCACTTGATACACAATTTATTCTGTAGCCCAGGCTGGCCTGGAACTCACAGAAATTTTCCTGCCTCAGTCTCCCAAGCACTGAGATAACAGACATGTGCCATCACACACAGCTTGAAATTGCAGTTCTAAGAGATTGCACTGAGGTGTTCCCTAACCCCAACACACCTCCTCTACCTTTTCTGCTAGAAAATTACTCACCTCCATGCTGGACTTGGAATCTCCCATCACAGGCAGCAGCAGTGTTAGAACGTCTTCCCGATTGGAGCCAGCATAGGCCAAACCTAGTCTACAGAGTCAGGAGATTAAAGTCCCCAACATATACTCAGGAACAAAGTAAAAAAGAACAAAAGTAGAACTGGTCACCAACACATCCACCAAGAGCCAGATACTCAATGGCACATGGCAGTCTTTAGCAATATTTTCTCTATAGAGTATTAAGCTGAGCACTAGCAGAAAGAGAAGGTGCCTAAGAAACACAAGAATTTAGAAATAGACAGAGATAGATAGATAGATAGATAGATGGAAGACAGACAGACAGACAGACAGACAGATAATGGAAGAGCAGCAAGAAATCTTACCCAAAGATGGAACCAAGTCTCATGGTATTGCTGTTATGGAGAACATAATCTGAAAGCAGTGCCAGAGCAGGGTCACACTCATTTCGGACCCCAGAGTTCACGATACCACAGGCAAGGAGGGCTCCCGACTGCAAAGGGCAAGCACATGCTTTATTAAGCTATCTTCCCTCTTAACTAAAAGTGTGCAGCATGGCCTCTCTGTGGCACCTGCCTTACCTGGAGTAAAAAACGGGGCATGCCTCATGTGGTGGTTTGAATTGAGACTGGTCCCCATAGGCTCATATATTTAAATGCTTGGTCCCTAGTTGGTGAAATTTTTCTGGGTAGCATCAGGAGATGTGGCCTTATTGGAGGAGGTGTGTCACCGGGGATGGGCTTTGAACCGGCCCAATATCTCTTCTTGTCTCCAAGGATAAGATGTAAGCTTTCAGCTGTTGCTCTAGCACCATTCCTGCCTGCCTGCTGTCATATTCCCCACAATGATAGTAATGGACTGACCCTCTGAAGCTATAAGCAAGTCCCCAACTAAATACTTTCTTCTTCTTTGATTCTTTTTTGTTTATTTTTTGCTTGTTTTGTTTTTTGTTTGTTTGTTTTTAGAGACAGGGTTTCTCTGTGTAGCCTTGGCTGTCCTGAAATCTGCTCTGTAGAACAGACTGGTCTCAAACTCACAGAGATCCACCGGTCTCTGCCTTCTGAGTACTGGGATTAAAGGCATGTACCACTACTGCCCAGCTAAAATTCATTCTTTGTAAGTAATCTTGGTTGTGGTATCTCTTTCCAGAGATAGAAAGTAACTAAGACACCTCATCAATAAAAAGGAGGCACTAGAACATGAGAAGAAAAAGTCCCCAATGAATAAATTTTGAGCGGACTAACCTTGATATAGTCCTCAGAGGAGTACAGGTACTTGTCAATCTGGGTGAGGCCACCATCCACATCCCACAGCAGAATCATGCCGAGGGACGCAGCAGCACTTAACATCCCTATAACAAGGAAAAAACATCAGCTTTAGAAGGGAGTACCCAAAGAAATGGCTCCCCTAGAAACTGCTGTGGGTTCTTCTCAGTTAACACCTGACTGCATGACAAAAAGAGACAATTATACCATGGTCCTTGTTCTTGTACAGCCATTTGTTGCCATCATCAGTCAGCAGTTTATCCTGACCAAAGGCTGCATTCACAAAGCCATTCACAAAAGAGGAGGCCAGGTTCATCCGGGCGGAATCCACCTGAGAGCCACTGCCACCAAACCCTGTACAAGGGGAGAAAGGAGAGGCAGTTTAGCATAGGACCCGAAAGGAACAGTTTGGTAGGCAGTCTTCAATTTGTTGTTGTTGTTGTTGTTGTTGTTATTGTTGTTTTGTTTTGTCTTTTCGAGACAGGATTTCTCTGAGTAGCCCTGGCTGAACTGGAATTTGATCTGTACAGCAGGCTGGCCTTGAACGCAGAGATTTGTTTGCCTCTATCTCTCCCAGGTGCTGGGATCAAAGGCATTCACTACCACTGCCCAGATTCAGTCTGATTAAGTTAGTCCCTTAGTCTACATCTCCACCAGTGACCTGGACACAAAGTTCAATAGAATTTGAAGTTCTTTATAAGTGGGTTAGTCAAGACGTTACTCCCAATATAACAGGAACAATTCCCATACAGAGCTACTCACTGTTATTCTCTAGGTGGGTTTTGTAGATGTCATCAGGCACCTTGGGCTCCATGATGTCCAGCTAAAGAGAAGCCAGAGGGTCACAACTGCCTTCCCAGTAATCCCCAATATGTCCCTCCTGCTAGCCAACTGAATAGCAACTTTAACCAGGAGTCTAGTGAAAGGTATTTAGGAGGTAGAATGACAGGTGAGAGCAGAGACTCTCACCTCCCGAGCTAAGGCCAGGAAGTTGCTATTGAGCTGCACGTTGGACATGATCTCTGTGAGGTCTTCATACTCCTCTACATCTTCACTCAACTCCAGGAATACTCCATGCCGACCCAGCATGAACGCCATCTGCTTCTGCACCACCCTGTGGGGAGAGCCACCACACCTGCTCATTCCCACTTACTATGGGGCAGAAAATCATCTCATGCTCTCCCCAGAAACTGTCAAGTCTCTGATTTTCACACACACACTCATGCACAAACGTATCTATTTCTTTACCAACTTCTCTACATACACATCTTTGCAGGAAGTGAAAATGTCTTCTACCAGTTCCATATCATTGAGCATCAATGCCAATCGCAGAGCTTCAGGGAAACGGCTAAATTTTCGGAACACACCCAAGGCACAACGCAGTAGGGCAGAGTTCTCAGGTTCTGGTACATAATTCACACAACTACAAAAGTAAACGTAATAAAATTTCAGAAAGTGTCTTTCATTTAACTTATCTAATATTCCTTTACCCAAATATATACTCCATGCCTACTATATACAATACAGTGTACTATGTTCTAAGATACTAAGGAGACACACAAAGTTTCTGTCCTCAAGAAATTCATGGCATCACCAAGTAACTAGGTGACTTTAAGATCACTCCGGGAGAACAGGAATGGACTAGTGCTGAAGAAGGCAGGCCTGCTACCCTCCTCTGCCATGCTCACTTACCTGGTGAGATACAGGCAGACCTTTGAGTATGCATTCTCATCTATGTCCTTTTCCAGCATATCTACCTGCTCAATTTCCATGAGCAGGTCACAAGCCTCATGCTCTGCATTATGAGCCATATTGTAGGGGACAATTTCCTTCACCAAGGTAAGCAATGGCTCCCGTTGTGCTTTCTCTGCATCATCCAGCTCTTGCCACTCCTTAGCCACTTCTCCTGCAAGATGTCTATGGACACACACAATCATTAGGGAAGCAGGTCCCTGGGAGTCAAGGAACTCAGTGTCTGGGAAATTCAATACATTGATATTTCCCCAAACCAAAAGAATTATGCCTCCAAGTCCCTTCACACTACCAAGAAGAAAACATCTTACCTGACATACTCATGACCCCACGATGCCAATTCCTCCTGGGAGCCCACTAGCCGATACTTGAGGCATTCACGCTCGCCACTCATGGTCATGGCCAAAACAGAGATGATGTCAGCAGCAAAACACTGCAAGGAAACCAATCTTTTAAGGTCAAAGCCAGCAGTCCAAGGAAAACAGTATGTGACATTTCAGAATCAAGGTCACTGTCCCCAAAATTCACCAAGAAAATTCACTATATATTAGTGTCTATACTGAAAATGTCCATGTGATCTAAGCTAAGCCTCACAGAAAACCTAAAGTGTTTCCTGTTGGTGTTATTAGCTCCCGCTGAAGCCAACCTAACTGAAGGGCAACAAACAACGGGGAACTGGAGAAAGATAAAGAGACAGTGGTTCTCATTACATCGCCCAGTTTGGTCTCACTCAAGAGATGCTAAATGGTTGAGATCAGAAGTACCCACCATAACTAGAAATTTTTATTTTAATAGTAAACTATTAAAAGGTTTTAATAAGCCAGGCGGTGGTGGTGAGTGTTTTTAATCCCAGTACTCTGGAGGCAGAAGCTGGCAGATTTCTGAGTTTGAGGTCAGCCTACAGAGTAAGTTCCAGGGCAGCCAGCACTGTTACACAGAGAAGCCCTGTCTTGGAAAATCCACAACAAAAAAGAGTTTGTTTATTAAAAAAAAAAAAAAGACCCATAATCTAGGGGTCTGGAGAACTGGCTCAACAGTGAAGAAAATACGCTGCTCTTGCAGAGGACCTGAGTTCAGTTCCCAGCACCCACACAAGGGTTCACAATAGTCCAACTCCAGTTCCAGGAGATGTTTCCTGCTTCTGGCCTGCAGACACTACATGCAGGTAGAATACATACATCATACAGGCAGGCAGAACACTCATCCACATAGAGTAAAAATACATCTTTAATAAAATCTTCCGTCTGGCAATGATGGTGCTTGCCTTTAATTCCAGCACTCAGAAAGCAGAGGTAGATTGATCTCTGAGTTTGAGGTCACCCTGGTCTACAGAGTGAGTTCCAGGTCAGCTATGGCTACACAGAAAAACCCTGTCGGGGGGGGGGGGGGGGGGGGGGGGAATCCATGGTCTATTTCAATCAAGTAACTAACTGCTTTATGAGAGATGTAGGAGGTCAAGGACAAAAGCAAGCTCATTAGGAGACTACTCAATAGTCCACTAGAATTAAAAACTTCTGGGGCTGGAGAGACGGCTCAGAAGTTAAGAGCACCAGTTCCTCTTCCATAGGACCCTGGTTCTATTCCCAGGACCCACATGGCAGCTCAACACTGCCTGTAACTCAGGGATCTGACATCCTCTTCTGGATTCTGCAGGCACTGAATCCACATACTGCACACACACGCAGGCAAAAACACCCACACGCATAAAATAAATAACAAAAAATAGAAAGAACGAAAGAAAGGAAAGAAAGCCAGGCATCACGCTGGTCTAGGCCTCTGATGCCAGTACTCCAGAGCCTAAGGCAAGAGGAGGAATGCCACAAAGTCAAGCTCAGTTTAGTTAGCACAGTGAGTCTGAGTTTGAGGTCAGTCTGGTTTATGGAGTGAGTTCCAGAATTCCTGAACAGCCAGAGCTACACAGAAACCCTGTCTCAAAAAAAAAAAAAAAAAAAAAGGAATTCTTCAACTGGACAGACTTCCACCATATTCTGAATTACCTTATTCTCCCCAGGGGCCATGTTCTCATAGATTTCCTTCAGTTTGCCATAGTGTGGACGCAGAAATTTAAGAGGTTTGGGTACTGAAGTCATGGAAGTTGTAGAAGAACGGATTTGTCTTCTCAGTTCCTCCAGAGCTGGTCGGTACAGGGATGTATCCTTTTCCTGATCAGGGGATGGCAGGGTTCAGACCAAAAGGAGCCACATTCCTCCACATCATAACCCAGACATAATTAACCAATGCTTTGCTCAAAGACATAACTGCTCCCTCAACTCCTGCAAACTTCCTGAGACTCAAGATTCCATTCAAACAACCTTTGTAACCCTTTGCCCTCAAATTAGCATGCTATCTTATATGCGATGTCTAGTTGTTGCCTCCAAATGAAATACAGCAAACAAGTGGGAAACATCCGAATACATTCCCCTCTCAGTTCAAATCTTGACTCACCCCGAGTCGCTCCACAAGCATCTCCAGTTCATCTTGAAGTTGTTTGTCCTCCTCAGACTGAACGGTTGGGGGAAGAAGCTCATTAAACCAAAGAAACCTAACCACATTCCCCTCCCATTCACCCCAGGACAGGTGGAGAGTGTGAATGTAGCCTCAGGAGGGGCCAGATGGACAAGAAACGGGAGTAGGGAGCCAAACAACCCTGCTGAAAAGGCAGTCTAGCCAGGCAGGCTCTCCTTGAAGGCCGTTCTAGAAAATTACGGCGAAGACCCACGAAGTGGTGGTGAGGGCCGCAGGGGCTGGCAGTGCGTAATGAGGAGGGCGTCAGGGTAGGGTCTCCCCATTCTGTGTCTCCCGGGTGCGGTGGGTCGTAGGGAGTCGGGCCCGAGGCCTTCAAGGTAGAGCGGTGACTCAGCCCAAAGCCTCCTCCCCGGGCTCACGAAGCTGCGCCTCACCAGCTCCTGCTCTTTGTCTTTGTCCCCGGCATCTCGTCGCTCCTTGCCGCTGGACTTCTCGTCCGCGCCAGCGGGAGCCGTCGCTGAGGGTTGTTGGGACTGCACCGGCGTCTTGTCTCGTCCACCCTCCTCCATCTCTACCACCACTGCCGGCCTGCTGCGCGCGCACCTACTCGCACCGCCCCTTTTCCCAGACGGCCTCGCGCCTCGTCCTCCGGACCGGAAACGCCCAGTCGATTCCGGGCCCCGCCTCCTGAGGCAGGCGGGGAGTTACAGATCTGGCCTGCAGCTTGGACCGCTAGTGTTGCCTTTCGGTGTCTCTGAACTCAGTGCTCAATGGAAATGCCTAGCTCTCCTTTCCCGTACCTTCATTCACCTCAGCTGGATGCATGGTGCAACAAACGGGAAAGACTCTTGAACTCTTGACTGAGATCTGTGCGACGGCCTCACACCGATCTGGAATAGTAACCAACATTCCCCCCTCGAGAATGAGTGATGCTGCTTGAAGCTTACTTATTAGCACAGGGTATCCTCAAGGTCGCTATATAGCAGAGAATGGCTTTAAACCTCAGGTCCTGCCTCTGCCTCGGGAGTGCTGGCTTGCAGACATGAGCTGCCACCCCGCTGCTGCTCGTCTTTAAAACCTGTCACTTTTGCACTCCATGCTGCATTCTAGGCATAACCGTCTATGTCCACCCCCAAGGATTTCTCCAACCTCTTGTCAGAAATTGGACAGTCCGTAGTTACTCTGCCTGTTCTGTCTTTAGGGTGTCCATACATTTTTATGTTTGCTTTAGTTCTCTGTCACGAATTTCTACCAGTTCTGTGTCTATGACTTCTACCATAGATCTTGGAATACACACACTGTTTGTATAGATATAGATATACATATAGATATGCAGATATCAATACGTTGGAGATGAATTGGATGTTGTGCCGTAAAACAGTTTTCAAACAGCGGATGAGTTTAGATGAAGATTATATGAAAAGTTGTTGGAATACTTTGCAACTTTTTTTTGTAGGTATAAATTGTTTTGAAATAAAAACTTGGAAAGATGAGAGAACTCACGCTTTAGAAAATATTAAAACTGAGTTCTGTCCAGACGTGGTGCCTGCCTTTAGTCCCGGCATTCAGGAGACAGAGGCAAACAGATCTCTGTGAGTTTGAGGCAAGCATGGTCTACACAGTGAATTCCAGGACACCCAAGGTTACACAGTTAAACTCTGTTGTGAAGAACCAAAAAAACAAAACAGAACAGATTCTGTCATGTACCAGTTGTGTTGTTTGGTTAAGTGACCTAAACTCAGCCTGTTTTCACCTATGTGAAGTATGAAATGTTTCCCTTGTAAGAACAAAATGAGGGGCTGGAGAGATGACTCATAGCAGTTAAGAGCATTGGCTGCTCTTCCGGAAGACCTGGGTTCAATTTCCAGCATCCACATGGCAGTTTCCTGTTGCCTAGAATTCAAGATCCAGGAAACTCAATACTCGCACAAAGACATACATGCAGAAAAACACCAATGCACATAAAAGAAAATTTTTTAAAAAAGAACAAAATAAGTCATTAAATAATGTCTAAGCCAGGAACGATGGCTCACTTTTTTGTTTGTTTGTTTGTTTGTTACCCTGTTGAAATTTTTCTTTAAAAAAAGTGTCTAACATAATGCTCCCCACAAGTACCATAAACAATCTATCAAAAATCCCAGTGCCAGGCATAAGAAAACTTTAGAGTAAGTCAGGGGAGTCCAGGAGACTCCTAAAACTATGAGCTGTGCTGTCATTCTTGGTTGCCTCCTAGAGCTTGAAGGTAGTAAGGTTTTCTTAGTGAGAACACCAACAGGACTTGGAGGAACTGGATGGACCTAACCTGGAAGCCTTCTCCCTGGGTACTAGCTCTCCTAGTGTCTGAAGGTCCTGTGCAAGCTGCCAAGGAGAAAAGCAATCAACAGTCCTGCCCAGCTGTAAAGTATATGAACCACAATGACCAGCTCAGTGTGATAGTTCCCGGGGTGCAATAGTGTCATTTATATTTGGGGGTAACCAACAACCGCCTAATTGGACTTGAGAACCACTCAATAGGAGGGAATTCATGCCAGGCACTGTAAACCTAGCCAACAAGGATTGCCATTTTCTGTATGTGATATTTTCCTGACAGCCAGATGTTTTGTGGAGATTTTTACTGCTAACTTTAGGAATGACAGCAGATGTTTCATTCATTTTTTTATTACTGCCACCCAGGTAGAAATTGTATTATATCCCTTCTATTTATATTCTGATCATCCTAACCATTTCACATTCCTGAATATTCTCCACCCCTCCAAACTGACTGTCTTTCAGAGTGGTTATTCCATCTGTAAGAAATGTCCTTCTATTTCCAGTTGGGAAATTCTACCATCCTCTGAGCTCCAGCTCAATACTCCCTTCTTTTTCCCTTCCTTGCCTCTCCTCTGAGATCCACCATACATTCAACACATATCTCTCACACCTTGTACTATGAGCTCCTGGAGGGTAAGGAACTGTATCTGGCTAATCTTTGTATCCTTAGTACCTAGCTAATGCCTGGTTTGAAGAAGGTCTTAATAAATATTTAACAGATGACTGGCTTTGCATTGGTCTTTAGGTTATTTTTTATACAGTAAGAATCTGGGGTTTCTCCCTAGAGCCCAGAGTAATGAATTAGAAAACTGTCAGGGTTCTCCACTGGTGAACCACGGGAGGCCCTTTGAAATTGAGCTTATTTTTAAGAAGTACTCTCTTCTAGTAGTATTTCTAGAGTTTCATCAAGGTGAAATCATGTTTCTTGGCAGGCTTCCTTATTTTGGTTGGGGATGAGTTATCCAATGGGATAGTACAGATGGTTCAGTATTGTTCGTTTTTTCTTCTGCCTAAACACAACAGACTATATAACAGAAGCCATCTTTCATCAAAGTGGCAGGGTTCTTAAGGCAAAGATCACATCTACTACCCGAGGTTCACTTTGCCTTACCTCTGGAACCAGGTCCCTGCAGAGTGCCCCACAAAGAGGTACTCCCTGCGGTAACTTCGATTCACTGGGCATAACTTTCCTGTAGCTACCTGGTTGTACAGGTGCCTGGCCCAGGAGACTTGTGTTGCATGGGAATGCACGCGTGTTGATGGTCCCACTCAGCCTGAAGAATCTGGCTGGAAGACAGATGTCTGCATTTGACTTACAAGATTAACAGTGGTGCTGTAGGCACTTAAGAGTTTTCTCTTTGTCAGACAGGACTGGCCTCAAGTTCATATCTCTAGCCGAGGATGATCTTGAACTTCTAATCCTTCTTCGTCCACCTTATGACCTATGATGACGTGAACGCATTCATGTCAAAGTGCACATCTTTGTGGAGTCGGTTTTCTTCTTCCACCCAGATGTGGGTTCTGTGGCTCAAACTCAGGTTAACCACTGGGCTATCTCACTGGCCCCAATCAGGTTTTTTGTCTTGTTATGTTTAAACAAGGTCTCACCAGGTAGCTGGGCTGGAATCACAAAAATAAAACAAACAAACAAAAAACCCACCTGCTTCTGCCCCTTCCCAAGTGCTGGCATTACAGGTGCGTGATACCACACTTGGCCTAATCCAGGTCTCAATGGAAGGCAAAGTTTTATCTTGCCAAGCTTCAGTATGCTCTAACATTGTGAGTCTTACCCTATGCTCAACAGCCAAGTTCCACACATTATTTATTAGTATTTCTTTTGGTTCTGGAAGTTGCAGAGCCCATAAAGTCATTTCCCCCGGTATGCAGCTGAACCTAGAACCTCATTCATGCTAGACAAGCAGTCTACCACTGAGCTACAGCCTTAGGCCCTTGACATTATTTTGAGACAGTGTCTAAAATAATTCAGACTGGTCTAAGTTATTCAGACTGGTCTCTGACATCTTCCTGCCTCAGCCTCCCAAAGAGATGGGATTAAAATCCTTATGCCTGGGTTGAATTTCCCTTTCAAGGCATTGAAGCTGAATGGTCTCAGAAATAATCTTACCTAGTCCACTTATTTTACAGACTGCTGAGACACCAAGACCTGAAGAGGGAATGAGCCTTGCCTGGTGTCGTACGCTAGTGGGCGACAGAGCTGGCACCAGAGCTAGTTCTCCAGAATTGAAAGCTCTCCTCTTCCCAATACACTTTGCCCTGTAGCTGAACCTAGAGGTTCGGAACTAGCAGTGTGGTTCAGTAGTTCAAAAGACATCTTGTTCCTTCTGCCCTCTTTCAGTAAGCCGCTAGCAGGTCCAGGTAACATGACATGGCCCCATATGGGAACAGCCTGGCCCACTGAAAAACTGGGGTAGGACACAGGTTGTGGGGTACATATTCGTGACATATCCGAGAGACCAGAGACACCAGAAGCAATTATAACGAGCCCTCATTCTGTTCCTTGCAAGTCTGACAAACTCACCCCTACTTGCACGTCCAGGAGCATTCGTGTGTGTGATTGGTTACTGGGACTTGAACTCACGACCTCAGGAAGAGCAGCTACTGCTCTTAACCTCTGAGCCATCTCTTCAGCCCCGACTCGTGTGTGTGATCGGACTCTTTCCACTGTTTTGCTGTCATTCTCATTTTACAGATGAAGAAACTGAGGCTTAATGGGTTTAGGTCATAATTATCAGAGCCCCCGTTTCAACTCAGATTTCTTTGGCTGCAGTAATGGAGTTGGGGCTAGGTCTGCATCATGGGAGCAGAGCACCGGTAGAAAACGGTGGCTGTGGGGGGCATGAGCTTGCGAGTGTGAAAGTGAAATAGCCGGCGTCCCCAAAGGACAGAGACCATTTTATCCCCAGTGCCTGAGACACAAATTACTGAGAGCCAATATATCATTCGAAAGTAAATCTAAAGAACAATAAAAGTTGGGTGAGATGGCAAACACCTTTAATCCCCGCGGTTTGGAGACAGAAGCTGGGGGTTCAAAGCCAACCTGATCTACAGAGCGAGATCTAAGCCAACCAGGGCTATATAATGAGACCCTGTCTTAAAAATACAAAAACCAAGCTGACCTGACCATCTACTCCCCAGATTCAGTGACAGGATGGCCACAGAGGCAGTGGGGAGCTGTAGACCCTTTTAGCTGTGGAGCACGTACTGTGACGGAACAGACCCAACTGTGCTCCTCTTGAAGTCCCTCCCTTGGACTTCAAATCTCAGTCCCCTATTTCTGCAAGTAAGTCAGTATCAGAAGAATTACTACTGTATTGTGGTAGTTTGCCGGTAATTGCGCCCCCACCACAAGCTCCTGGGGGAGTGGCACTATTAGGAGGTGTGGCCTTGTTGGAGGAAGTGTGTCACTGTGGGGGGTGGGCTTTGAAACTTCGTATATCCTCAACCCACTCCCAGTGTCTCGGTTCACTTCCTGTTGCCTTCTGCTCAAAATGTAGAGCTCTCAGCTCCTTCTCTAGCACCACATCTGCCTGCAAGCCGCCATGTCTTGCCATGATGATAATGAACTACACCTCTGAAACTGTAAGCCACCCCCAATGAAATGTTTTCCTTTATAGGAGTTGCGTGGTCACGGTGTCTCTTCACAGCAACAGAAACCCTAATTAAGACCATCATAGTTGCTCAAATACTGACCGGATGAGAGGATGAATAAGGGAGAACTGAAGGAAGAGACAGGCTGACTGATATGGATCTATTTATTAGCAAAGGGTCCTATAAAGCCAAGACCGCGCCCTCCCCACCCTCTTCCCTGCAAAAATAAACACTTTCCTTTTCCCTACTAGATCTGCTCTTCTGTTTGGCCCAGGGACGAGTGGCCAAGCCTAAGACTCGTGCCCTAAGACACAGGGAACCGGCACGAACTGTACATACACATTTCTCCTCTCACCCGAGAGCCCTTGGCCTTCCACTTGAGTTCAGTTGCTCTGTCCTTGAGGGGAGCAGCAGTACTAGGAGGAGCACAAGGAACATAGGTGGGGGAGCCTGAGGGTGGGGTTGAAGGGAGTTGAGCTCATTTCCATACAGTACTGAGGAAGCCTGGGGAGAGGTGGGCATGCCCCAGGCGTAGCCTAGCCTCTTGGTTCCTAAATTAAGTAAGCTTGGAGCCAAGAGACAGAACCCTCTCTGAAGGAACTGGCACTTCTGCCTAGACGTCCTCCAGGGTGACGCATGAGAGGACGTCACAGTGAATGGGGGGATCTCTGCTAGAGGCACTGGCGCCCCCAAAGCAGAGGCACGATATGGTGGTGGTGGTGGGGACTAGATTCATGTCCCTTGTGGTGTGGAGAGACAACCATACCAACTGATCTTTACTTTCTCCTAACTTGGAAGCCGCAGTCCCTGGCCACAGTTGCCCATTTCTCTCCCAACCCAGGTCTACCACACCTCACACAGCTGCCCTGGGTTCATGGGGGAGCCGACAGGGCAGCCGAAGTGCCGAAGGAAGTCACGGGAGTTGGAGAGAGTGCCCAGCACTCGGAAACGGGCAGGGCTGTGGGGGTCGGTCACCAGCCCCTCGTGAGAGCTCTCTGGTGTGCGGACCGAGCACCACACCTGCGGGCCAGGACAGACATGGGGACATATGGTGTCTAGTGTGGAGCTGAATTAAGCCATAGCTGCAGCTACAGCAGAGCCATCTTGGTCCAGCTGGTGAGCTCAGGAATTGTCAGGGCCACTGCAGGAGGCTTGGCCAGCTCCAAGGGAGGGCAACATGTCTCCTCACTTCCTCGAAGTCGCTAAAGAGCACCTGGACACTGGGTAGGTAACCCAGCATGGGCATGGTTGTGGGGGAAGGCTGAGCCCTTTAAGATTGCTTACTGTGGTTCAAAGTATTTGAAACAGGTCCTGCCTAGACACTAAAACTCTGGTTCTTATTTTATTCCTGGGTGGCCCTGAACAAGATATTTCGTATTCCCAAACTACAGTTTCTCCACATTCCCCCATAGTAATAGGAGGGGACCAATGCTTGCTCCTATCCATTCCACTGAAGTCAGCGGCCCTTCCCTTTCAAATACAATCCTGTGGAAGACCTATCGCTGCAGGCTATTTTCATGGGCTCCGCACACCAGGCTTCCTCTCAATGCACTCCCCACGCAGCAACTGTGGCCCCACTTCCCAGCACCTGTCCTGCATAACCCCAGCTTCTGCTTCTGATGGCATTCTTTGGAGGGAATGGATAGGAGACACAAGGGGCCATACCTGGGCAAATCCCACAAAGAACAGCTGGTGATTGGTGAGCCCGACAGCCGGCAGCTGCTGCTCTTCCCCATGAGTCCTCAGCCATGCTTCGTAAGCCTAGGGGAAGAAGAAGCAAGTCCACCAGCGCCTGCCCACTTTCCCAAGCGCCCTTCTACACAGCCTGGGAGACCTCGGCCACTCACATTGTAAGCAGCCTTCAGGCCCCCGTTATCGGCGATGTTCTCCCCCAGGGTCTGGAGTCCGTTGAGCCGCTCTCCGTTGACCTTGTACTGGTTGTACTGTTCTTCCATGCAGGCTGTGTGATTCTGGAAAGCCGTCAGTGACTCATTCTGCCACCACGGACGCAGATTCCCTTCTTTGTCGTACTCACGGCCTGCAAAGAAATCGTCTTTTCATTCCATCAATAGGACAACTCATCCACAGGGGATCAAATGCCCCAACCAACCCTGACTAGAAGACATCAGGACCCCGAAGGCTTGTCCCCAATATCCCAAATCCCTGCAGCAGTCACTGGAAATTCTAGACTGAGTCCCTACCTTGGTCATCAAAGGCATGTGTCAACTCATGGCCCATCACCACGCCAATGCCACCAAAGTTCAAGGCCCTAGTACATGAGGAATGTTGAATAAGGGCATGGCAGGAACATCTCCTGGTTCCCCTCCAGCTCCTCCCCCTATTTGCCCACAGGGCCAGGCTCCGGCACCCAGACCCTTCTGCCCCAGACACACTTTGGGTGGTTGTGAGCATAGAAGGGGGCCTGCAGGATGCCAGCGGGGAAGACGATTTCATTCTTGGTTGGAAGATAGTAAGCATTGACAGTCTGGGGCGTCATGCTCCACCTGGGGGAGGAAGATCGAGGCTGGTGTTCCTTCTCTCCTCATGCTGCCCAGCCCGACAGCCCAGGCCTGCCCTGCCTGCCTCCTGCAAGGGCCTTGGGCCACTCCTCTCCTCACCCCCAGAAGCCCTGGTCTACCTCTCCAGCTGCCCCTTGTCTGCCCGCCCATTCTCACTGGTCTCGGCTGGGAGGTTTGCGGAGCTGGTCAGCCATCACCTTAGCAGAGAAGTTGTACAGATTCAACATGTTTTGGAAAAAAGAGTCTTCAGAGACTTCATACTGTGGGAATAGTGGAAGGAAGAAAGCGAGAGACAACATGTTGGAGAAGGGGAGAGTCCCAGCAGGACCTTTCCAAGCGGAACCCAGTCTCCTCCACTGTAAAATGGAAGGAAACGGCTAACTGACAGTATGTTAAAGGTACTTATGTTTCCAGTGCTGCTTTGGATTTTTGTTACCCTTTTTGAGACAGAGTATCACTGTTAGAACTTGCTGTGAGAACCAGGTAGATTTCGAACTCACTGCTTCCTGAGTGCTGCTGGGATTAAAAGCATGGGCCACCACCATGCCCAGCTTCCCCCTTCCCTAATACAGCGTTTCTCTGTGTAGTGCAGGCTGTCTGGGAGCCTGCTGTGTAGACCAGGCTGGGCTTGAACTCAAGAGACCTGCCTGCCTCTAAGACTAAGGGTGTGTTCCACCACTGCCTGACATTGTTTTTAACATACATTCTTTTGCTCTTATCACCCTGTGAGTACTACCGAAGCCCCATTTTACAGATGAAACTGAGGCCCAAAGACATCCTGTCCAAGATTACACGGCAGAAACATGATCATGTTCTCCAGATCTCCACACTCATTAAGCTATATTTTATTACCATCTGGCCCATGTCTGGCACAGAACCCATACTTAATCAATTTAATTACTGTGTCTACTCTGCTGAGGAGTGCTTAAACTTTGATTCCTGAGGCCAGGAAATAATGGTCCATGACTCTGAAGAAGGTTAGTTCTGGGAACGAAGGTACTCACCCCATCATAAACATCATCCAGCTCTTTGGGCTCCAAGATGAAGTCAGGGAAACCAATCATATCATAGATGGCATCTGCCTGAAGAGATCATGTTAAGGGTTTCCCTCCCTGCGCCCAGCCAAACTGTATTGTCTATTACCACCTCAAGATGGCGCCCCAGACACAGCCATGGCTCACTTTCTCCTTGGCTGCCAGCCGAGTCTTCTCATCCATCCAAACCAGCTCTCCCAGGGTCTCCTCAAATGCAGACCGGATTTCGCTGATCATCCCCTCGGCCTGGGAGGGAGGGTCGTAGGTCAGCCTCCCCCTGTACTTACTGCCTCCCTGCTCCCCATCCACCCTCAGGTGCCAGCTGGGTCTATCCAGGAGACACAGGATTACGAAGAGAAGCTGCCCAGCAGGGAGGGTGAGATGTACCGCAGGTGACAATACTGTTATTGTGGATGGCTTTTTGCTAATTAATTAAATAAACATTTGAGTTGGCAGTTAAATAAATTAGTATTATAGCTTCATATACTACATTGAACTTTATCTGGTTATGCATGAACAGAAGTTGTACAGTTGAAAATTGAAGAAAACCAAACGTTTGTAATCTCACCCCTCAGCTATCTTCTTTTAATAGTCTGGCTATTCCTAGTGTTTTTCCTAGCCCAGAAAGTCACACAGAATATGGAGCAGTGTTATGCAATGTGTATATATTTTTGCAATCTACTTTTGTCCTGCTTTAAAATGTATCACCAGGGGCTGGAGAGATGGCTCAGTGGTTAAGAGCATTGCCTGCTCTTCCAAAGGTCCTGAGTTCAATTCCCGGCAACCACATGGTGGCTCACAACCATCTGTAATGAGGTCTGGTGCCCTCTTCTGGTCTGCAGACATACACACAGACAGAATATTGTATACATAATAAATAAATAAATATTAAAAAATAAAAAAAAATAAAATGTATCTCTATACCAGGTATGGAGGTAGAGACAGAAGGACCAACACAAGCTTGAGGCCAGTCCGGCCTACAGTGGTGAATACCAGGCCAGCCTCAGCTCAAGGTTGGGTTTCTCGCTTGTGGGGAACAAACTTGTCAAGCATGGTAAGGGCTTCAGATGCAATACTGGCACCATCAGTCTAAACAATAAAGCCAAGTATAGTTGTTTAATTTTAAAAATAATTTTATCTAGGCAGTGGTGGTGCACGCCTTTAATCCCAGCACTTGGGAGGCAGAGGCAGGTGGATCTCTGAGTTCAAGTCCAGCCTGGTCTACAGACTTAGTTTCAAGACAGCCAGAGCCACAGAAAGAAACCCTGTCTCAAAGAAAAAAAATTAAAAAGTAATTTATCTTCAGTTTAAAAGTAAAATCACGGGGCTGGGAAGATGACTCAGGGGTTGGGAGCACTGGTTACTCAACCAGAGGGCCCAGGTTCAATTCCCAGCACCCACATGGCAGCTAACAACAATCTGTAACTCCAAGATCTGACACCCTTGCCCAGACATACATTCAGGCAAAACACCAATTCACATAAAATAAAAATAAATTAATTAAGAAATGAAAGTGGAATCCTATTCCATCCTATTGTTATTTATGTCTCCTTCACTCCATGGCTGAACATTTCAACGTGTTTCATTTCTTCCGACAAACAGCTCTCCCACAAATGTCTACTATTTAAGCATACCCATTATCTCTTAGCATCATTTTTGGTATTTATATAGATAACATAAGCCCAGTATAATAATTCACACAATTACAGAAAACTAAGAAATTCTCCACCCAATTTGCTGTTTAGTGAACCCCTTTCCCGGGTTTTCTATGTATGTACATATAAAGCAGACTTTTAAACATATCAAAGGGTAGTTTTAGAAGCCTGAAGACTCACAATTTCCTTGCTTTGTCGGTCAAATGTGGCCTTCACAAAGAGCGAGCCCAGAGCGAAGCCAAGGGCATCATCTGTATTGGAGATGCAGGTCTGCCACCTCGGTGTGCAGGACTGTAAAGGGACAAGGAACAGGGTGCCCAGAGTGAGCACTGACCTCTGGTCTGAAGGCCTCCCTCCCTCTCTGGGGCTAGGCCTCTCAGCTGGGCAACAGACGCTTGCGGTGCCATTTCTCCTCCAGACTCCAGAGACAAGTATGGCAATATCTCAAACTACGCCGAGCCCAGAAGCAAAGCTTCAGCAGAAAAGACACAGGCAAGGCACCCACTCCATGCTCAGTTCTCACTCCGGCTATGTTCCTAATTGTCGTCCATGGATTTCAGATGTTTCTTTTTTATTATGTTTACTTATTTGGGGTGGGGGACACTCTGGCCTACCATGGTCCAGATGCGGAGGTCAGAAGACAACCTGAAGGAGCCACCACGCGAGACTTGGTGGCAAGTCTCTTCAGCAGCTGTTCTGAGCTATCCTTTTTGTTTTGTTTTGTTTTTTTGAGACAGGGTTTTTTTTTTTTTTGTGTGTAGCCTGAACTATCCTGGAACTTGCTCTATAGACCAGGCCAGTCTCAAACTCATAGAGATCCACCTGCCTCTGCCTCCCAAGTGCTGAAATTGAAGGTGTGCGCCACCACTGCCTGGTTGTTCAGGAGCAAGCTTGCTGGATCTTTGCTCTATTCTACAATTCGGGCTTCCACGCCGTCAGTCCACCTGAAGCCTGGACATCATCCCAGCTCCCTTTATTGCTTCCCTCCCAATTCAGTCCATCACTAGTTACCACTCGTTACCATCCTAGTCATTTCTTGTGTGGCCTGTCACCACTTTCCTGTCCTGTAACCCTGTCATCACTTGTCACAGTCAGACTTCTTAACATAACTGCCTTGGATGTCGCATGCCCACCTTACCAAACTCAGTCTGCAGTCCTGTTCTCAAGCTCCTACCAGAACCCCTGCAAACGCACCCTGTCCTCTGTGAATTTGCGTATGTGTTTCTTTTGCCGGGCATGCCTTCCTCCCCCACTTTCTCAGGAGTTTATTCCTCACAGTGCATCTGAGAAAGTGTTCCTGCTACCTCCTCCATCGTTCCCCACGTAGAGTGTGCCTCTCCCAACTCGGGCTTTATAAGACAGAGGAGGTTTTCACTCAATACGCACAATTAATACTCTCAGAATATACGCACTCGTTTATAGTTTTACTCCCCATACTTAATGAGGATTCTTAAAACGAAGACCAGCACGTGATCATCTTCATCATCGAAGCCTGATGCCTGTACACACCACATGCCGACATTCACTTAAGCAGCCTGGAAGCTAACTCCTGTTACAGGCGAGGAAACGGAGCACAGCAACCTGCTCACATCCCCAGGCTTAAATACGAAGGAACTTAGACTGGAAACTACAATAGCTTGATTCCGTACCATGTGCTCATGTACCATGAAGAACTGTTCCTGACACCCTGTGAGCAGGTAGCACCAGCCAGGGCGGTTCAGAAAGGAAGCAGAGTCAGGTAGCCCACCTTCTTGGTGCCATAGAGGGTCTCCAGCAGCTTCTCCTGCGCAGACTCAAAGCGTTGGTCGAGGCTTGAGGTTGTCTTCTGCACCAGGTTCCAAATCAGATAATTGTTCAGGATGCTATTTCCATACCAAAAGATAAGGAAAGACATGTGGGGAACCCTTTCTACTCCCCAGCCAGTCCCCAGGACCATGCGGGCTATGGGACTCCTGAGAGGAGCACTCTGGGACACAAGTGCCTGCAGAAATCAGCTTGGAGCAAGGTGTGGGACTAGAGGTCACAGACGGATACCCTGAAACTGCCCAGGGGAAGAGTCCACAGACATTCTGATTGAAGTTTGGAAGGTTCAGGGCCTGATCACTCAGTCTGTGTGCTAATTCACTGTGGTTGGCCCTTCCAGAAAACCCCAGAGCCCTGAGTCCCCTCCACTACCAGTCCCGCCCCGCCGCCCCCCCCAGTCCCTCCCACTCCCCAGTCACACCTAGGTTCTGTGCGGTTGATGAGTTCCGACACCTGTTGTAAATACTCAGTCCCGTACACCACCACGGGCTCAGAATCGCCCAGCTCCAGCGGCGACAACAAGAAAGACAGGAACTCGAGCCAGTCCATGGAGGGTGCTAGAGCCTGAAAGCGGAAACTCTTCAGGCTTCCCTGCCTTCCCACTGGGCTCCCACTGATTTTACTATAGCCTGGGCAGCCTTCCCATTGCCATAGTAACAGTTACTGGCTGCTTGGGGACCCCTTCCTGCAATAAGTGCTTTCCCAGACCTGAATACCCTGCAGTCTGGGAGCCTAACCACTTATTATACGAGGAAAGCCACCACGTGTGGTACTCGGCTTGGGCACAGAAATTCAAACATTTTCATGCTGGTTGATAAAACACCACTTCCCCAACGCGTCCCACATACCTGGCCTCTCTCTAGCATCTCCTTTCCCAGTCTTTCCATAATTCATTACCAAAAGGGTTGGTACAGGAGGGGCATTGGGAGAAACTTCCATACACATTCTGATTATTTTGTAGGTATCTCATCAATTTGTTTTTCCCTTTGCTTCCTTGCTTGCTTGGCCTGGAACGCACAGAAATCCTCCTGCCTCAGTCTCCCAAGTGTTGGGCTTATAGGTGCGAAGTACCATGCCTGCCTGGCTAAACACTTTTAAATACAATTTCTTTCTATAAGCCTGGACAACAGGAAAGAGACTAAAGCACGGCTTTGAGAGAGGTGGCTTAAAATGTTGACCATCTTTCTTTCCAGGGTAGCCATACACATCTGGAAACCTCACAACATCAGGAAGCAGGAAGGACTGACTGCCTCGGGAGGATAAGGAAACGGGGTGGTCTCTGTCAAGGATTGCCCTCTCCCTAATGTCTCTAGCTCCCTGCCTAGCCCACCTGCAGCTCCGAGATGCTCATCTTGTGATAGATCTTCTCTTCATCGCGCCGCTGGTCCTGGGGTACAGTGATGTTAGCCAGTTGTATCTCCAGCTCCAGAACTTGCTGCATCTGCTCCCGGGTAGAGGCTGGCTGTCCACCCAGCAGCACTCCCAGCTCCTCCATGTAGTCCAGGTAGGCTGTAAGCACCTGCAAAGGCCCCAGTCATCCTAAGATCAGCCGCAAGCCCTGCCCAAGCCTAAGGTCTGCTCTGGCCCTCACCGCTTGCCACCATTTCTTTGGCTTAATGCACTTTCCAGAAGTCTTAGTGGCTCTGTTTAATTTCTGTTCCGCTGCTGATCGTTGTCTACTTTGACTTACTTAATTACCTGTGCGTTTATCATCTATTTCCCTCAGTGGACACTGTTCAAATTTTGTCAGCTGTTCTCCACTGAATCCCAAGAGCTTGGATCAGGACCAAGCACAGAACTAGTCCCTGTAAATATTTACCCAACGGATGGACTCCCATAGTCCTTTGCCTTCTCATCTCCTACCGCCCTTCAAATTGCCCCAGTCCATCAGGGCCATGTGCTTTTACTTGAACAGTTGGATGCATCCTGCAGGGCGTCTGTCCCTTCGACTCCCCTCTACCTCTTGCCCTAACAGGCCTCCAATGTGCTTTTCTCATCCTCCCTGTATCCAGGGGAGAGAAAAATCCCAGACACAGAATATTTATCCTGAACATTATATATCCACAGACCAGATAGCTAAGGGACTTGCATATAATGTATCTTGCCCCACACCCTCACAGCAACTCCATAAAATCCATACAAGTTCCAATTTCCATAGAGGGAAGAAACTTGAGGCGATGAGGTAAGGACTCCGATCAGGGTCCTAACCTGACAAGGTCAGAGTGTGTGGAAGCCTGAGCACGACCTGGGCCCAGCATGAACTCAGGTTGCCTCAGGCCAGGCTGGCACCATCGGGACAAGGCCTGTTGGCTTTGTTCGCCACTGGAATCTTGGGTTCAAGTACAATGTCTTCCTATGACAGTTGTTCACCCAGTATTTGTTGAGGAAAGGGGAAAAGCATGCAGAGAGATCATCAGCTCTGGCCAGCAGCCACCTCTGTGACTCCTCTCCTTCCTTTTTAAGGCAGGATCTCACCATGTAGCCCAGAGTGGTTCTGAACTCATAATTCTCCTACCTCGGCTTTCAAGTGCTAGAATTACAGCATCCACCACCATGCTGGGCTTTCTTCCTACTCCTGAAGTGAAGTCCCACCCTGGGCTCACTCAAGACTAAAGGCCATTGCTTTTCTTCACTGAAAGAAGAAGTTTTTGATTCCCTGATATTCACTCTTTTGTTGTTATTGTTCTTTTGACTTTTCGAGACAGGGTTTCTCTGTGTAGCCCTGGCTGTCCTGGAACTCCCTCTGTAGACTAGGCTGGCCTTGAACTCACAGAGATCCGCCTGCCTCTGCCTCCCGAGTGCTGGGATTAAAGGTGTGCGTCACCACCACCCAGCAATAGTCATTCTTTATCCTACAAAACCTCTCCTTTCCCCCACTCTCTTTATTGCTGCTGGTGTCCGAAGGGAATCAATCTATCACCTAGCCTAGCTTCTAAGGGGGCTATAGTCAACCCAGTCAAGGATCTGGTGTGTGAACCTTTCTCTCCTTATGTCCTTGACCTCAGTTTAAGGCTTGCTTCTGAGACTTTCTTGAATCTTCCACACTCCTAGCTTTGATCCTATCTCAGCCATTGCACTATGACTTCCCCTGTTATGGCAAGAAGCTTCCTGCCTATGGAAACCAATGATGTAATGAAAATCAAACACAAAGCCTATTCCACAGCAATGGGCAACATGGTTCTTCCCTGTATTCTCCTGCACACACACGCATAAACATACAAGCATGTATGCAGTCATGGCCTCCTACTCATATTGGGGAGGAGACAGCTCTTGAGACTAGGTTCTCTCATGTCACCTTGTGGGAGCTGGGAGTCGAAACCTGCACCTGCTGGGCCATCTCTCCAGGGGCCCATTTCCCTTCTTTTGGAGTAAAGCCAAAACTTGCCAGCTATGGTAATGTAATGTGTGTGTGTAGTCCTACTGCTTTGGAGGCTGGGGCAGTAAAATCACTAAGAGTAAAGACCAGTCTGGGATACACTATAAAATCCTGTCTCATAAAAAAAAAAGAAAAAAGAAAAGAAAATAAATTAAATTCCTAAATTCTATTCAGAAGGACTAGGTTACCTTCACCTATGTCATTTTCTCTCTCCTTCAATCTGACAACAGACTGTTCACCTTCCTTCCTCAGAGCCTGTCAGAGCTGTTTCCTCTGTGGGCCCCTCTTCCTCCGTTTCAGCCTACCCTCCCCCTCAGTTAGCGCTAGTTCCCGGCTGGAATCAAATTGGGAGCCTCAGGTGTTTCCTCTGTGGTTGTCCCAATGACTGTAACCAAAATACTGTACCAAGCTGTTTCACACTCCCTCCCCCACGGAGGGAGCAGCAGCGGTCTCATTCACACATGTCTAGAGGAGGCTCTGGCTGAGAAGTCGGGTAATGTTAATGAAGGCCTGGCAGAAGGCACAGGACTCTCCAGTTGGCCTACTCAGCAGGACACTGTTTCCTCCACTGCTCCCACCTATCCCACACCTTTGTCTACGTGTTAAAAGAGAAGCCCTGAGCTTCTGGTTCCCTTCACAGTCCCTGCCAGCACTCCACCAACTTCCGTGGCTGCCAACTGATCTCTCACACAGAACGTGGCCGCATTCCTCAAACTCATACCTCTATCTGTTCTACACAGGAGCAGCGGCTGCTACCCCACACCTCAAACCTATGCTCCCCTTTTTCCAGAGAAGGAACCAGCCTCAGAGACACCAATCAGTTACAACAAGCAGGAGAGCTGAACTGAAAATCCAGGTCTAGTTTCAAAGTCGCTCCTTGTCCTGTGACATCACACTGTCTCCAGGTCCCCAAGTTCTCCAGGCTGATTCTTTAAAAGACACCACGGATCCCCTAAGACCTACTCCACTCGACTGCCACTCAGCCTTATAGCTGCGATCATCCTTACCGCCTTCATCCTCTATCTAGTAACCAGCAAGCCATGATTCTGGCTTGCTAGTCTTGTAACCTCAATGTAGTACTCACTCTCTGCCAGTCCCTCACCTGGTCCCTTACTGACTCAGAGTCCAGGCACTGCAGAGACTCTTGGCTCCAGGCTCCCTCCCCTGCATCTTCTTCTTACTCCACACAGACTGGCTTCCCAAGGCACTGCCAACCACATCCCTTCATCCCTGCTCTGGAACCTGGAGGCAACTCTTTGGGGCTGCAGAATGAATCTTTGAAGCCCTCGAAACCTTCTCCATAACCAGTCACTGGCCACCTTCTAGTCTCCCATGTGCTCAGGAGCCATCCTGACAAGCCATCCTGCTTGTTCACATCCATTTCAAACACATCCAGCCACTCTGGCTTCGGCATTTTGCCCAACACATCCTCTCTACACAGAATGCCCTCTGTTGCTCCCCGGACCTTTCCTCAGGGTCCAAACACACTAAGCCTTCTTCCTTTGAATACTTGTTCAATCTATCTCTATATAGGATGACCTCTGTTGATTCTTTGTAGTCTTTTTTTTTTTTCAAAATTACATCTGTTTACTTATTTATTTATTTTCTTGTTTGTTTATTGGTTTTTCGAGACAGGGTTTCTCTGTAGGTTTGAAGCCTGTCCTGGAACTAGCTCTGTAGACCAGACTGGCCTTGAACTCACAGAGATCCGCCTGCCACTGCCTCCCGAGTGCTGGGATTAAAGGTGTGCGCCACCACTGCCCGCCCGGCCACCTATTTATTTATAGGCATGTGTGTGTGTGTGTGTGTGTGTGTGTGTGTGTTTGCCTGATTGTTGAGGTTGAAGGAAACCTTGGAGAAGGTAGTTCTCTCTTTCCATCATGTGTCCTAAGGATTGAATTCAGGTTATCAGTTTTGACCATAGGTGAGGTGCCTTTACCTGTGGAGCCATAGTGCTGGCCCACTTCTTTGTTTTTATAGGGCCCAACTCAAATATGATCTCATAACGGAGCTTCTAGATGCCTGCATCTCACCTAAGTCCTAGAGACCTACTGAACCACGTTCTCAGATACTTAGGTCCATGAATCTATTGATATCAAAAACTTCCTGTGACAGTGACTTTGAAACCTACATCTCAGAATTGCTCCAGAGCATCTGGCATACAGCAGGTACCCATAAAATGTCTTCCCAGGGCTGGGGATGTAGCTCAATGGTAGAGGGCTTGCCTAGCATGTGTGAGGCCCTGGATTTGATTCTTAGCACCACAAAAGCAAAGAAAAAAAATTTTTCTGGAAGAAAGAATAGGAAGAAAGGAAGGGCGGGCAGAAGAAAAGGAGAAAGAGAAGCGAGGCAAGGAGAGAAGAAAGAGTAAAGGATAGCCTGCTTGCTAGCCAGGCAGCACAGTAGCCTCCCGTTCCCTACTCTGACCCTGGGCAAAGAGGAAAGTACATAGAGATTAGCTAGCTCAGCAAGGGATGGGGACAGGAGTTCTAGGATGGGCCTTACTTTCTCATTGGCAGTTCTATTTAGGTAGTAATCTCGAGAGGGCAGGAAAAGCCCAGACTGGTCCACCTGCAACAGCAAGGGGTAAAGGTTAGTCTCTCCCACTTTAAACCCAAGACTCCTGCGTATGGGGAGGGAGTATGGTATTCCGCCTTCCTGTCACATAAAGGGGGAATCTTGGCTCCCTTGGCAGAGGCTCCACGAGTCCCTACCCTTTTCCCAGCCAGGCACCTGGATGATATTGCTGTTGGAGCTCTTAGAATCAGCACTGACGTAGACGGTGAAGAAGGGGGTGGCTCTATAGGTCCCCGCTACTGCCTTTAGCACTTCCATGAAGGTGTCCTCATCCCAAGGCCCTGTGATGTTCCAGCCACCGATCTGAGTAGAGATCAGAAGTGAAATCTCTGGTCCAGGGATTACCAACGCTTCCTTGGACCACATCCTGTCCCTCCTGCTCCTCTTGCCCAAAGCCCACCCAGAGCCCCTGCCTTGTCAATGAGGTCTCGAAGTGGCTGGGCTCCTAGCTTCTCAATACGTTCCAGCTGTAGGCAGGACAGGTAGAAGCGCCGTGTCTTTCGCTCAGCTTCACTGCTGGAATTGAAAGTGGTATTCTCTGCAATGGATAGAACACAGGATAGGATCCAGGGAGCAGTTAGATTAATGGCTGTGAGGGAGCCGCTGGCCTTCATTCTGCTCCTTGCTCACATAGGTGTGTGTGTGTATTTATGTATGTATACCTGTATGTGTATGTGTATGTTTGCATGTATGTATGTATGCATTTTGTGGTACTGGGGATTGAATGTAGGGCCTTTCACATGCTAGACAAGTACTGTCCTACTGAGCTAAAATTCCAGTCCTCTTTCTACTTTTGGTAAAGTAAAAAATAGGGTCTTAATAAGTTTCCCAAGCTGGCCTTAACCTTCTAATCCTCCTGCCTCAGTCTCCTGAATAACTAGAATTATTGGCGTACAGTAGCAAGCCAAGTTCTCTCTCCCCCACCCCTGTCTCTTTTGAAAGTTGTCTCACCTATGCAGCTCTGATTGGCCTGGAACTTACTACATAGACCAGGCTAGCCTCAGACTCATTGGGATTCACCTGCTTCTGCTCCCCAAGGGCAGGGATTTTGAAACAGGGTCTTACTATGTAGTAGCCCTGGCTGCCCTGGAACTCACTCTGTAGACCAGGCTGGCCTAGAATTCATAGAGATCTGCCTGCCTCTGCCTCCAGTACGGGGATTAAAGGTGTGCACCACCTATTAAGACAGAAAGAGGAAAGTGGGCCTTTCTTCCTCTGTTTGTGGAGACCCTCAGTGAGGTCCCGGTATTCTTAGAGGGCCACCCCAGCTAAGCCAGCTCCCGTTATCGAGAGCTCCTGCTCTCTGCATGCCCTCCCTCGAGAGGATGTCACGGAACGATCCATCTAGTTCTTCACTCGTGGGTACTTGCTGAGGACCCACTAAGTGCTAGACCATGAGCTAGACATGAAGCCCAAGATGGGCACGGCACTCCTGAAGTCAGCCCTCACCAAGCAGGTGCTTCAGTACAGCCTGGTTCTGGTCCCAGAGGCTGTTGAAGGTGTTCCAGCGAGAACGCCCGTTGGGCAGAGGGTTTCTTCTAATCCAGCCTCCACAGGAGAACTGATAAAAGTCCTGACAGGGGCTCACCCCACGGTCCAGGGACTCCAGGATTTTTCCAGCCACTCGGATGCAGGCTTCTGTGAGGCAGGTGTTATGGGTTGGGTCTGTGGCAGGAGACAGGTAGGAGGGGAGACTGTCAGTCAGGAAGGGAGAAGAAAGCCTTTGGGGAAGGAAATGAGACCAGGAAGTTGGCAAAGCTAGCCCCAACAAGAAAAATATTTAGAGGTCCTTCGATTTCTAGACCCCACAGCTATGAGATGTCCTGACAGGTGTGGACCCACCTACCTCTGTGGTACTGGACCCACAGAGCCACGAGGCAGCCCAAAAGAAGGGCAGCCAGGACTAGAGAGAGGCCTGCCAAGACCAGCTCCAGCTGTGTGTGTGAACCAAAGAGTCGACGTGTCCTCTTCTGGAACCCCACCTGGGGAACACAGGACAGGGAGCATTTGAGCTGCATTGCAAGGACCCAAGATCACAGAAGTCCTCCTAGTAAATAAATATGAAGATACAGCTTGTTTCTAGAATCAGGGAACATTTAAATAGCTAGTGGGGTTAACTCCAGGGCTCAAGAGCAAAGAGGCAGGGGAGCCTGATTTGTGCAACGTCATGGCTTTGAATTGCCTCACCCTAGTCCTGGAGCAGAGGCCAGAGATGGAGTGGAAACCTGGGGAGATGACCCACCAGAAGAGCCCAGAGCACACAGCTATGGCAGGCGTCAGGCCAAGGGTGAGGCCTGAGGAGAAAGGGGGAACCCCCTTGCCCACCTCCAGTGGGTCCTGGGTGGCCCTGCCTTCTACTGGAGTCTCCGGTGCTTCTTCATCCCGAAGCTTGGCTCGTTTGTACTCCACCATCTGCAAACAGTTCAGGAGCACCAACTGAGGTCAAGCAGCTAGGCCTTTTGCCCAAGGCCCTGCCCGGGGGACTGTCCCTCCCTGCGCCGGCTCCATCCTACCTGCAGAGACGGCCCTTCCCAGGTGCCGGCTCTCAGGCTGGGTTCCCCTCTGATATCATCCTTCTCTAACCCGCACCAGAAGCCCCCATCTCCGCAAGCCAGAGTCCCTGCCAGACGCCGCCAGCTCTCTCACACCCGCCCCTCCACACTTCGTGCCCTCTCCGGAGACCCGGGTCCTCTCCTCTGGAGCCCAGGGCCACCACTCACACTGCCTCCGCCACTCAGTTCATGCAGCGCGACATTCATGGTGGTGTGGAGCAGGGCCCGGCCGCGCCTTAGGGCTGGGGGAGGT